>NC_047043.1:60453417-61163136 GCF_011762595.2 Tursiops truncatus
CGGAGGGTGCCGTGCTTCGCAGCTGTGGGGCGACTCTAATGAAGTGGGCTGGAGGCTGGAACCTGCCTAGCAGGAGCCCTGGAGATCCCGTTTCCTCACAGCTCTTCCCTCTCAGCTGCTCCACCATCATCTGGGTGCACCAGGCTTTTGCTTACCCTGTAGGAGGGCCACGTTGGATCGGGACTATTGTGGTACCACGCAGGGGAGAATGGGCGGTAGAGGTCCGAGGGGCCGCTGGTCAGGTGGCACGTCCTGCTACCTTGTTCCCTCGCAGCAGCATACTCCAGCCGTGGGACCTCAGTCCTGCTGAGGCTCCAGGGGTGCTGACACCGGCCGGATTTCACAGAGGCCTAGGTAACAGACTAGGCGTTTTCTTAACCCCTTCTTTGCCTGTCGTTGAACAGTCCTTTTCCCTCTCAGCATAGTTTACATACAGTGTTGCGTCTGCTGAGTTCTTACAGCCGCTTGTTGCCATTATAAACGTAGCTGTACCCGTAGGGTTTCAGATTCTTTGCCCTGTTAGTTGATTGAGGAATGTTTTGTAGCGTTCCCTGTGCTTCCGGAGGGTCGCCTTGATGAGCACTTTTTGATACGTTAAGTGTGTGTCTGTGAATCCCAACCTCCCACTTCACCTTCCCCGGTCTCCAATTTCCCCCTCTGAGAACTCCACGCTTCTTTCTTCCCCTCTGTGAACCTGTGTTTCCTTTGTATCCCTATTTAGACTGCACATATAAGAGATATCCTGCGATATGTGTCTTGCTGTCTCTACCAGAATTAGTGAGATCATCTACTGCTGCACCCACGCTGCTGCAAATGGTATGAGTTTCATTTGGTTCTGTGGACGAGTGGTAGTCGAGGGAGTGTAGGTAGCAGAACACCTTTCTCCATTCACCCCTCGTTCGATATTTCGTGCGTTTGCGTGTCTTGGCTGTGGTAAAGGGTACCACAACGACCGCAGGGGTGCAAGTGCTTCCTTCCACTGATGCTAGTCTCTGGTTATACGACCTGCAGCGGGTTGCCCAATCTCGTGGTCCCTCCAGTGTTTAGTCTGGTAAGGAACTTGCCTACTGATCTTCCTACGGCTGTTACCAATTTACAATGTCCAGCCACAGCAGTAGTAGGCTTCTCTGTTGGGCATGCCCTCTTGAGCACTTACGCTTTTAGGGTTTGTGAGGACTGCAGCCAGGGAAACCCTCGTCTAGCTTCCCTTTGCACTCTCTAATCAAGACAGATGCCTGAGCATCTTTTCATTTGAATGTGCTGTTTTCTAAAACGCGCGTGAGTACCACTGAGGTCTTGTAAGGTTTCTGCCTGAGAGTCGGGCCTGATTGAATTCGTTTCAGATTACCTAGCCCAGGATATTTCTTGAGGGCAGGGCTGTGTTTGCAAAGCCGCCGGCCGCAGGCCTTGTGAATGATAGGAGCCCTTCGGCACAGGTTTGTAAGGTTGTTACGGCAGTGTGCCACAAGGCGGCAGCACTGCTCCGTTTTCCTCTCCGGTAACTTGGGGAAACAAAGCCTTAGCGGGGGTCCCGGTGTTGGTTTGGAAATGGGGAGTCGAACGTGGCTAAGCACACACCCCAGGGCTTGCGTATGCTCGCCTCCTGCCCCTTAACCTGCACTGCCCCACCCCAGGCCTATCGCAAGACTTGCAAGTGGGCTACTCGGAGGGTGCCGTGGTTCGCAGGTGGGTCGACTCTAAGGAAGTGGGCTAGGAGGTGGGCAACCTGCCTAGCAGGAGCTATGGAGATCCCGTTTCCTCACAGCTCTTCCCTCTCAGCTGCTCCACCATCATCTGGGTGCACCAGGCTTTGCTTACCTGTAGGAGGGCCACGTTGGATCGGGATATTGTGGTACCACGCAGGGGAGAATGGGCGGTAGAGGTCCGAGGGGCCGCTGGTCAGGTGGCACGTCCTGCTACCTTGTCTCCCTCTGCAGCAGCATACTCCAGCCGTGGGACCCAGTCCTGCTGAGGCTCCAGGGGTGTCGACACCGCCGATGTCACAGAGGCCTGAGGTAACAGACTAGGCGTTTTCTTAACCCCTTCTTTGCCTTGTCGTTGAACAGTCCTTTTCCCTCTCAGCATAGTTTTACATACAGTGTTGCGTCTGCTGAGTTCTACAGCCGCTTGGTTGCCATTATAAACGTAGCTGTACCCGTAGGGTTTCAGATTCTTGCCCTGTTAGTTGATTGAGGAATGTTTTGTAGCGTTCCCTGTGCTTCCGGAGGGTCGCCCTTGATGAGCACTTTTTGATACGTTAAGTGTGTGTCTGTGAATCCCAACCTCCCACTTCACCCTTCCCCGGTCTCCAATTTCCCCCTCTGAGAACTCCACGCTTCTTTCTTTCCCTCTGTGAACCCTGTGTTTCCTTTGTATCCCTATTTAGACTGCACATATAAGAGATATCCTGCGATATGTGTCTTGCTGTCTCTACCAGAATTAGTGAGATCATCTACTGCTGCACCCACGCTGCTGCAAATGGTATGAGTTCATTTGGTTCTGTGGACTGAGTGGTAGTCGAGGAGTGTAGGTAGCAGAACTACCTTTCTCCATTCACCCCTCGTTCGATATTTCGTGCGTTTGCGTGTCTTGGCTGTGGTAAAGGGTACCACAACGACCGCTGGGGTGCAAGTGCTTCCTTCCAATGATGCTAGTCTCTGGTTATCCGACCTGCAGCGGGGTTGCCCAATCTCGGGGTCCCTCCAGTGTTTAGTCTGGTAAGGAACTTGCCTACTGACTCTTCCTATCGGCTGTTACCAATTTACAATGCCAGCCACAGCAATAGTAGGCTTCTCTTTTGGGCATGCCCTCTTGAGCACTTACGCTTTTAGGGTTTGTGAGGACTGCAGCCAGGGAAAACCCTCGTCTAGCTTCCTTTGCACTCTCTAATCAAGACAGATGCTGAGCATCTTTTCATTTGAATGTGCTGTTTTCTAAAACGCGCGTGAGTACCACTGAGGTCTTGTAAGGTTTCTGCCTGAGAGTCGGGCCTGATTTAGAATTCGTTCAGAGTACCTAGCCCAGGATATTTCTTGAGGGCAGGGCTTGTGTTTTGCAAAGCCGCAGGCCGCAGGCCTTGTGAATGATAGGAGCCCTTCGGCACAGTTTGTAAGGTTGTTACGGCAGTGTGCCACAAGGCGGCAGCACTGCTCCGTTTCCTCTCCGGTAACTTGGGGAAAACAAGCCTTAGCGGGGGTCCCGGTGTTGGTACTGGGAAATGGGGAGTCGAACGTGGCTAAGCACACACCGCCAGGGCTTGCGTATCGCTCGCCTCCTGCCCCTTAACCTGCACTGCCCCACCCCAGGCATATCGCAAGACTTGCAAGTGGGCTACTCGAGGGTGCCGTGGCTTCGCAGGCTGGGTCGACTCTAAGGAAGTGGGCTGGAGGGCGGAACCTGCCTAGCAGGAGCCTATGGAGATCCCGTTTCCTCACAGCTCTTCCCTCTCAGCTGCTCCACCGTCATCTTGGGTAGCACCAGGCTTTGCTTACCCGTAGGAGGGCCACGTTGGACCGGGAGACTGTGGTACCACGCAGGGGAGAATGGGCACTAGAGGTCCGAGGGCCCGCTGGTTAGGTGGCACGTCCTCCTCCCTATGCTCCCTCAGCAGCAGCATACTCCAGCCGTGGGACCCAGGCCCGCCTAGGCCTCCAGGGGTGTGTCTCCAACCGACGACGTCAAAGAGGCCTGAGGTAACAGAGGAAAGGCATTTCTTACCCCCTTCCTTGCCTTGTCATTGAATAGTCCTTATCCCTTTCAGCATAGTTTATATACGAGCTTGCGTCTGTTTGAGCTCTACAATCCCTTGATGCGATTATAAACGTAGCTGCCCCCGTAGCCTTTCGGGTTCTTTGCCCTGTCAGTTTATTGAGGAATGTTTTGTAGCACTCCCTGTGCTTTCGGTTGGGTCGCCCTTGATGAGAACTTTTTGATACGTTGACTGTCTGTCTGGGAATCCCAGCCTCCTACTTCCCCCTTCCCCGGTCTCCAATTTCCCCCTACGGGAACTCCACGCTTGTCTCTTCCCTTTGTGAACCTGTGTTTCCTTTGTATGCTGCTTCCTTTGTATCCCTATTTAGACTGCACATGTAAGAGATAGCCTGCGATATGTGTCTTGCTGCCTCTAATTTACCAGAATTAGTGAGATCATCTACTGCTCCACCCACGCTGCTGCAAATAGTGTGAGTTCAGTTTGTTCTGTGGATGAGTGGTAGTCGAGGGAGTGTAGGTAGCAGAACTCCTTTCTCCATTCACACCCGCGCTCGACATTTCGTTCCTTTGTATGTCTTGGCTGTGGTAAAGGGTAACACAACGACCACTGGGGTGCAAGTGCTTCCTTCCAATGATGCTAGTCGCTGGTTATACGACCTGCAGCGGGTTTGCCGAATCTCGGGGTCCCTCCGGTGTTTAGTTTGGTAAGGAACTTGCCTACTGACCTTCGTATCGGCTGTTACCAATTTACGGTCCCGGCAACAGCAATGGTAGGCTTCCCTTTTGGGCATGCCCTCTTGAGCACTTAACGCTTTTAGCGTTTGTGAGGACTGCAGCCAGGGAAACCCTCGTTGAACTTCCCTTTGCACTCTCTAATCAAGACAGATCCTGAGCATCTTTTCATTTGAATGTGCTGTTTTCTAAAACGCGGGTGAGTACCACTGAGGTCTCGAAAGGTTTCTGTCTGAGAGTCGGGCCTGATTAGAGTTCACTTTCAGAGTACCTAGCCCAGGATATTTCTTGAGGGCAGGGCTGTGTTTGCGAAGCCGCAGGCCGCAGGCCTTGTGAATGATAGGTGCCCTTCGGCAGGGTTTCTAAGGTTGTTACGGCAGTGTGCCACAAGGCGGCAGCACTGCTCCGTGTCCTCTCGGTAACTTGGGGAAAGAAAGCCTTAGCGGGGGTCCCGGTGTTTGCACGGGACATGGGGAGTCGAACGTGGCTAAACACACACCCCAGGGCTTGTGTATCCTCGCCTCCTGCCGCTTAACCTGCACTGCCCCACCCCAGGCCTATCGCAAGACTTGCAAGTGGGCTACTCGGAGGGTGCCGTGCTTCGCAGCTGGGGCGACTCTAATGAAGTGGGCTGGAGGCGGGAACCTGCCTAGCAGGAGCCCTGGAGAGCCGTTTCCTCACAGCTCTTCCCTCTCAGCTGCTCCACCGTCACTTGGGTACACCAGGCTTTGCTTACCCGTAGGAGGGGCCACGTTGGACCGGGAGACTGTGGTACCACGCAGGGGGAGAATGGGCACTAGAGGTCCGAGGGCCCGCTGGTCAGGTGGCACGTCCTCCTCCCTCGCTCCCTCAGCAGCAGCATACTCCAGCCGTGGGACCCAGGCCCGCCTAGGCTCCAGGGGTGTGTCTCCAACCGACGACGTCAAAGAGGCCTGAGGTAACAGAGGAAAGGCATTTCTTACCCCCTTCCTTGCCTTGTCATTGAATAGTCCTTATCCCTTTCAGCATAGTTTATATACGACGTTGCGTCTGTTTGAGCTCTACAATCCCTTGATGCGATTATAAACCGTAGCTGCCCCCGTAGCCTTTCGGGTTCTTTGCCCTGTCAGTTTATTGAGGAATGTTTTGTAGCACTCCCTGTGCTTTCGGTTGGGTCGCCCTTGATGAGAACTTTTGATACGTTGACTGTCTGTCTGGGAATCCCAGCCTCCTACTTCCCCCTTCCCCGGTCTCCAATTTCCCCCTATGGGAACTCCACGCTTGTCTCTTCCCTTTGTGAACCTGTGTTTCCTTTGTATGCTGCTTCCTTTGTATCCCTATTTAGACTGCACATGTAAGAGATAGCCTGCGATATGTGTCTTGCTGCCTCTAATTTACCAGAATTAGTGAGATCATCTACTGCTCCACCCACGCTGCTGCAAATAGTGTGAGTTCATTTTGTTCTGTGGATGAGTGGTAGTCGAGGGAGTGTAGGTAGCAGAACTCCTTTCTCCATTCACCCCGCGCTCGACATTTCGTTCCTTTGTATGTCTTGGCTGTGGTAAGGGTAACACAACGACCACTGGGGTGCAAGTGCTTCCTTCCAATGATGCTAGTCGCTGGTTGTACGACCTGCAGCGGGTTTGCCGAATCTCGGGGTCCCTCCGGTGTTTAGTTTGGTAAGGAACTTGCCTACTGACCTTCGTATCGGCTGTTACCAATTTACGGTCCCGGCAACAGCAATGGTAGGCTTCCCTTTTGGGCATGCCCTCTTGAGCACTTAACGCTTTTAGCGTTTGTGAGGACTGCAGCCAGGGAAACCCTCGTTGAACTTCCTTTGCACTCTCTAATCAAGACAGATCCTGAGCATCTTTTCATTTGAATGTGCTGTTTTCTAAAACGCGGGTGAGTACCACTGAGGTCTCGAAAGGTTTCTGTCTGAGAGTCGGGCCTGATTAGAGTTCACTTCAGAGTACCTAGCCCAGGATATTTCTTGAGGGCAGGGCTGTGTTTGCGAAGCCGCAGGCCGCAGGCCTTGTGAATGATAGGTGCCCTTCGGCAGGGTTTCTAAGGTTGTTACGGCAGTGTGCCACAAGGCGGCAGCACTGCTCCGTGTCCTCTCGGGTAACTTGGGGAAAGAAAGCCTTAGCGGGGGTCCCGGTGTTGCACGGGACATGGGGAGTCGAACGTGGCTAAACACACACCCCAGGGCTTGTGTATCCTCGCCTCCTGCCGCTTAACCTGCACTGCCCCACCCCAGGCCTATCGCAAGACTTGCAAGTGGGCTACTCGGAGGGTGCCGTGCTTCGCAGCTGGGGCGACTCTAATGAAGTGGGCTGGAGGCGGGAACCTGCCTAGCAGGAGCCCTGGAGAGCCGGTTTCCTCACAGCTCTTCCCTCTCAGCTGCTCCACCGTCACTTGGGTACACCAGGCTTTGCTTACCCGTAGGAGGGCCACGTTGGACCGGGAGACTGTGGTACCACGCAGGGGAGAATGGGCACTAGAGGTCCGAGGGGCCGCTGGTCAGGTGGCACGTCCTCCTCCCTTGCTCCCTCAGCAGCAGCATACTCCAGCCGTGGGACCCAGGCCCGCCTAGGCTCCAGGGGTGTGTCTCCAACCGACGACGTCAAAGAGGCCTGAGGTAACAGAGGAAAGGCATTTCTTACCCCCTTCCTTGCCTTGTCATTGAATAGTCCTTATCCCTTTCAGCATAGTTTATATACGACGTTGCGTCTGTTTGAGCTCTACAGTCCCTTGATGCGATTATAAACGTAGCTGCACCCGTAGCCTTTCGGGTTCTTTGCCCTGTCAGTTTATTGAGGAATGTTTTGTAGCACTCCCTGTGCTTTCGGTTGGGTCGCCCTTGATGAGAACTTTTTGATACGTTGACTGTCTGTCTGGGAATCCCAGCCTCCTACTTCCCCCTTCCCCGGTCTCCAATTTCCCCCTATGGGAACTCCACGCTTGTCTCTTCCCTTTGTGAACCTGTGTTTCCTTTGTATGCTGCTTCCTTTGTATCCCTATTTAGACTGCACATATAAGAGATAGCCTGCGATATGTGTCTTGCTGCCTCTAATTTACCAGAATTAGTGAGATCATCTACTGCTCCACCCACGCTGCTGCAAATAGCGTGAGTTCAGTTTGTTCTGTGGATGAGTGGTAGTCGAGGGAGTGTAGGTAGCAGAACTCCTTTCTCCATTCACCCCGCGCTCGACATTTCGTTCCTTTGTATGTCTTGGCTGTGGTAAAGGGTAACACAACGACCACTGGGGTGCAAGTGCTTCCTTCCAATGATGCTAGTCGCTGGTTATACGACCTGCAGCGGGTTTTCCGAATCTCGGGGTCCCTCCGGTGTTTAGTTTGGTAAGGAACTTGCCTACTGACCTTCGTATCGGCTGTTACCAATTTACGGTCCCGGCAACAGCAATGGTAGGCTTCCCTTTTGGGCATGCCCTCTTGAGCACTTAACGCTTTTAGCGTTTGTGAGGACTGCAGCCAGGGAAACCCTCGTTGAACTTCCTTTGCACTCTCTAATCAAGACAGATCCTGAGCATCTTTTCATTTGAATGTGCTGTTTTCTAAAACGCGGGTGAGTACCACTGAGGTCTCGAAAGGTTTCTGTCTGAGAGTCGGGCCTGATTAGAGTTCACTTCAGAGTACCTAGCCCAGGATATTTCTTGAGGGCAGGGCTGTGTTTGCGAAGCCGCAGGCCGCAGGCCTTGTGAATGATAGGTGCCCTTCGGCAGGCTTTGTAAGGTTGTTACGGCAGTGTGCCACAAGGCGGCAGCACTGCTCCGTGTCCTCTCGGGTAACTTGGGGAAAGAAAGCCTTAGCGGGGGTCCCGGTGTTGCACGGGACATGGGGAGTCGAACGTGGCTAAACACACACCCCAGGGCTTGTGTATCCTCGCCTCCTGCCGCTTAACCTGCACTGCCCCACCCCAGGCCTATCGCAAGACTTGCAAGTGGGCTACTCGGAGGGTGCCGTGCTTCGCAGCTGGGGCGACTCTAATGAAGTGGGCTGGAGGCGGGAACCTGCCTAGCAGGAGCCCTGGAGAGCCGGTTTCCTCACAGCTCTTCCCTCTCAGCTGCTCCACCGTCACTTGGGTACACCAGGCTTTGCTTACCCGTAGGAGGGCCACGTTGGACCGGGAGACTGTGGTACCACGCAGGGGAGAATGGGCACTAGAGGTCCGAGGGCCCGCTGGTCAGGTGGCACGCCCTCCTCCCTTGCTCCCTCAGCAGCAGCATACTCCAGCCGTGGGACCCAGGCCCGCCTAGGCTCCAGGGGTGTGTCTCCAGCCGACGACGTCAAAGAGGCCTGAGGTAACAGAGGAAAGGCATTTCTTACCCCCTTCCTTGCCTTGTCATTGAATAGTCCTTATCCCTTTCAGCATAGTTTATATACGACGTTGCGTGTGTTTGAGCTCTACAATCCCTTGATGCGATTATAAACGTAGCTGCACCCGTAGCGTTTCGGGTTCTTTGCCCTGTCAGTTTATTGAGGAATGTTTTGTAGCACTCCCTGTGCTTTCGGTTGGGTCGCCCTTGATGAGAACTTTTTGATACGTTGACTGTCTGTCTGGGAATCCCAGCCTCCTACTTCCCCTTCCCCGGTCTCCAATTTCCCCCTATGGGAACTCCACGCTTGTCTCTTCCCTTTGTGAACCTGTGTTTCCTTTGTATGCTGCTTCCTTTGTATCCCTATTTAGACTGCACATATAAGAGATAGCCTGCGATATGTGTCTTGCTGCCTCTAATTTACCAGAATTAGTGAGATCATCTACTGCTCCACCCACGCTGCTGCAAATAGTGTGAGTTCAGTTTGTTCTGTGGATGAGTGGTAGTCGAGGGAGTGTAGGTAGCAGAACTCCTTTCTCCATTCACCCCGCGCTCGACATTTCGTTCCTTTGTATGTCTTGGCTGTGGTAAAGGGTAACACAACGACCACTGGGGTGCAAGTGCTTCCTTCCAATGATGCTAGTCGCTGGTTATACGACCTGCAGCGGGTTTTCCGAATCTCGGGGTCCCTCCGGTGTTTAGTTTGGTAAGGAACTTGCCTACTGACCTTCGTATCGGCTGTTACCAATTTACGGTCCCGGCAACAGCAATGGTAGGCTTCCCTTTTGGGCATGCCCTCTTGAGCACTTAACGCTTTTAGCGTTTGTGAGGACTGCAGCCAGGGAAACCCTCGTTGAACTTCCTTTGCACTCTCTAATCAAGACAGATCCTGAGCATCTTTTCATTTGAATGTGCTGTTTTCTAAAACGCGGGTGAGTACCACTGAGGTCTCGAAAGGTTTCTGTCTGAGAGTCGGGCCTGATTAGAGTTCACTTCAGAGTACCTAGCCCAGGATATTTCTTGAGGGCAGGGCTGTGTTTGCGAAGCCGCAGGCCGCAGGCCTTGTGAATGATAGGTGCCCTTCGGCAGGCTTTGTAAGGTTGTTACGGCAGTGTGCCACAAGGCGGCAGCACTGCTCCGTGTCCTCTCGGGTAACTTGGGGAAAGAAAGCCTTAGCGGGGGTCCCGGTGTTGCACGGGACATGGGGAGTCGAACGTGGCTAAACACACACCCCAGGGCTTGTGTATCCTCGCCTCCTGCCGCTTAACCTGCACTGCCCCACCCCAGGCCGATCGCAAGACTTGCAAGTGGGCTACTCGGAGGGTGCCGTGCTTCGCAGCTGGGGCGACTCTAATGAAGTGGGCTGGAGGCGGGAACCTGCCTAGCAGGAGCCCTGGAGAGCCGGTTTCCTCACAGCTCTTCCCTCTCAGCTGCTCCACCGTCACTTGGGTACACCAGGCTTTGCTTACCCGTAGGAGGGCCACGTTGGACCGGGAGACTGTGGTACCACGCAGGGGAGAATGGGCACTAGAGGTCCGAGGGCCCGCTGGTCAGGTGGCACGTCCTCCTCCCTTGCTCCCTCAGCAGCAGCATACTCCAGCCGTGGGACCCAGGCCCGCCTAGGCTCCAGGGGTGTGTCTCCAACCGACGACGTCAAAGAGGCCTGAGGTAACAGAGGAAAGGCATTTCTTACCCCCTTCCTTGCCTTGTCATTGAATAGTCCTTATCCCTTTCAGCATAGTTTATATACGACGTTGCGTCTGTTTGAGCTCTACAATCCCTTGATGCGATTATAAACGTAGCTGCCCCCGTAGCCTTTCGGGTTCTTTGCCCTGTCAGTTTATTGAGGAATGTTTTGTAGCACTCCCTGTGCTTTCGGTTGGGTCGCCCTTGATGAGAACTTTTTGATACGTTGACTGTCTGTCTGGGAATCCCAGCCTCCTACTTCCCCCTTCCCCGGTCTCCAATTTCCCCCTATGGGAACTCCACGCTTGTCTCTTCCCTTTGTGAACCTGTGTTTCCTTTGTATGCTGCTTCCTTTGTATCCCTATTTAGACTGCACATATAAGAGATAGCCTGCGATATGTGTCTTGCTGCCTCTAATTTACCAGAATTAGTGAGATCATCTACTGCTCCACCCACGCTGCTGCAAATAGCGTGAGTTCAGTTTGTTCTGTGGATGAGTGGTAGTCGAGGGAGTGTAGGTAGCAGAACTCCTTTCTCCATTCACCCCGCGCTCGACATTTCGTTCCTTTGTATGTCTTGGCTGTGGTAAAGGGTAACACAACGACCACTGGGGTGCAAGTGCTTCCTTCCAATGATGCCAGTCGCTGGTTATACGACCTGCAGCGGGTTTGCCGAATCTCGGGGTCCCTCCGGTGTTTAGTTTGGTAAGGAACTTGCCTACTGACCTTCGTATCGGCTGTTACCAATTTACGGTCCCGGCAACAGCAATGGTAGGCTTCCCTTTTGGGCATGCCCTCTTGAGCACTTAACGCTTTTAGCGTTTGTGAGGACTGCAGCCAGGGAAACCCTCGTTGAACTTCCTTTGCACTCTCTAATCAAGACAGATCCTGAGCATCTTTTCATTTGAATGTGCTGTTTTCTAAAACGCGGGTGAGTACCACTGAGGTCTCGAAAGGTTTCTGTCTGAGAGTCGGGCCTGATTAGAGTTCACTTCAGAGTACCTAGCCCAGGATATTTCTTGAGGGCAGGGCTGTGTTTGCGAAGCCGCAGGCCGCAGGCCTTGTGAATGATAGGTGCCCTTCGGCAGGGTTTCTAAGGTTGTTACGGCAGTGTGCCACAAGGCGGCAGCACTGCTCCGTGTCCTCTCGGGTAACTTGGGGAAAGAAAGCCTTAGCGGGGGTCCCGGTGTTGCACGGGACATGGGGAGTCGAACGTGGCTAAACACACACCCCAGGGCTTGTGTATCCTCGCCTCCTGCCGCTTAACCTGCACTGCCCCACCCCAGGCCTATCGCAAGACTTGCAAGTGGGCTACTCGGAGGGTGCCGTGCTTCGCAGCTGGGGCGACTCTAATGAAGTGGGCTGGAGGCGGGAACCTGCCTAGCAGGAGCCCTGGAGAGCCGGTTTCCTCACAGCTCTTCCCTCTCAGCTGCTCCACCGTCACTTGGGTACACCAGGCTTTGCTTACCCGTAGGAGGGCCACGTTGGACCGGGAGACTGTGGTACCACGCAGGGGAGAATGGGCACTAGAGGTCCGAGGGGCCGCTGGTCAGGTGGCACGTCCTCCTCCCTTGCTCCCTCAGCAGCAGCATACTCCAGCCGTGGGACCCAGGCCCGCCTAGGCTCCAGGGGTGTGTCTCCAACCGACAACGTCAAAGAGGCCTGAGGTAACAGAGGAAAGGCATTTCTTACCCCCTTCCTTGCCTTGTCATTGAATAGTCCTTATCCCTTTCAGCATAGTTTATATACGACGTTGCGTCTGTTTGAGCTCTACAGTCCCTTGATGCGATTATAAACGTAGCTGCCCCCGTAGCCTTTCGGGTTCTTTGCCCTGTCAGTTTATTGAGGAATGTTTTGTAGCACTCCCTGTGCTTTCGGTTGGGTCGCCCTTGATGAGAACTTTTTGATACGTTGACTGTCTGTCTGGGAATCCCAGCCTCCTACTTCCCCCTTCCCCGGTCTCCAATTTCCCCCTATGGGAACTCCACGCTTGTCTCTTCCCTTTGTGAACCTGTGTTTCCTTTGTATGCTGCTTCCTTTGTATCCCTATTTAGACTGCACATATAAGAGATAGCCTGCGATATGTGTCTTGCTGCCTCTAATTTACCAGAATTAGTGAGATCATCTACTGCTCCACCCACGCTGCTGCAAATAGCGTGAGTTCAGTTTGTTCTGTGGATGAGTGGTAGTCGAGGGAGTGTAGGTAGCAGAACTCCTTTCTCCATTCACCCCGCGCTCGACATTTCGTTCCTTTGTATGTCTTGGCTGTGGTAAAGGGTAACACAACGACCACTGGGGTGCAAGTGCTTCCTTCCAATGATGCCAGTCGCTGGTTATACGACCTGCAGCGGGTTTGCCGAATCTCGGGGTCCCTCCGGTGTTTAGTTTGGTAAGGAACTTGCCTACTGACCTTCGTATCGGCTGTTACCAATTTACGGTCCCGGCAACAGCAATGGTAGGCTTCCCTTTTGGGCATGCCCTCTTGAGCACTTAACGCTTTTAGCGTTTGTGAGGACTGCAGCCAGGGAAACCCTCGTTGAACTTCCTTTGCACTCTCTAATCAAGACAGATCCTGAGCATCTTTTCATTTGGATGTGCTGTTTTCTAAAACGCGGGTGAGTACCACTGAGGTCTCGAAAGGTTTCTGTCTGAGAGTCGGGCCTGATTAGAGTTCACTTCAGAGTACCTAGCCCAGGATATTTCTTGAGGGCAGGGCTGTGTTTGCGAAGCCGCAGGCCGCAGGCCTTGTGAATGATAGGTGCCCTTCGGCAGGGTTTCTAAGGTTGTTACGGCAGTGTGCCACAAGGCGGCAGCACTGCTCCGTGTCCTCTCGGGTAACTTGGGGAAAGAAAGCCTTAGCGGGGGTCCCGGTGTTGCACGGGACATGGGGAGTCGAACGTGGCTAAACACACACCCCAGGGCTTGTGTATCCTCGCCTCCTGCCGCTTAACCTGCACTGCCCCACCCCAGGCCTATCGCAAGACTTGCAAGTGGGCTACTCGGAGGGTGCCGTGCTTCGCAGCTGGGGCGACTCTAATGAAGTGGGCTGGAGGCGGGAACCTGCCTAGCAGGAGCCCTGGAGAGCCGGTTTCCTCACAGCTCTTCCCTCTCAGCTGCTCCACCGTCACTTGGGTACACCAGGCTTTGCTTACCCGTAGGAGGGCCACGTTGGACCGGGAGACTGTGGTACCACGCAGGGGAGAATGGGCACTAGAGGTCCGAGGGCCCGCTGGTCAGGTGGCACGCCCTCCTCCCTTGCTCCCTCAGCAGCAGCATACTCCAGCCGTGGGACCCAGGCCCGCCTAGGCTCCAGGGGTGTGTCTCCAGCCGACGACGTCAAAGAGGCCTGAGGTAACAGAGGAAAGGCATTTCTTACCCCCTTCCTTGCCTTGTCATTGAATAGTCCTTATCCCTTTCAGCATAGTTTATATACGACGTTGCGTCTGTTTGAGCTCTACAATCCCTTGATGCGATTATAAACGTAGCTGCCCCCGTAGCCTTTCGGGTTCTTTGCCCTGTCAGTTTATTGAGGAATGTTTTGTAGCACTCCCTGTGCTTTCGGTTGGGTCGCCCTTGATGAGAACTTTTTGATACGTTGACTGTCTGTCTGGGAATCCCAGCCTCCTACTTCCCCCTTCCCCGGTCTCCAATTTCCCCCTATGGGAACTCCACGCTTGTCTCTTCCCTTTGTGAACCTGTGTTTCCTTTGTATGCTGCTTCCTTTGTATCCCTATTTAGACTGCACATGTAAGAGATAGCCTGCGATATGTGTCTTGCTGCCTCTAATTTACCAGAATTAGTGAGATCATCTACTGCTCCACCCACGCTGCTGCAAATAGTGTGAGTTCATTTTGTTCTGTGGATGAGTGGTAGTCGAGGGAGTGTAGGTAGCAGAAGTCCTTTCTCCATTCACCCCGCGCTCGACATTTCGTTCCTTTGTATGTCTTGGCTGTGGTAAAGGGTAACACAACGACCACTGGGGTGCAAGTGCTTCCTTCCAATGATGCCAGTCGCTGGTTATACGACCTGCAGCGGGTTTGCCGAATCTCGGGGTCCCTCCGGTGTTTAGTTTGGTAAGGAACTTGCCTACTGACCTTCGTATCGGCTGTTACCAATTTACGGTCCCGGCAACAGCAATGGTAGGCTTCCCTTTTGGGCATGCCCTCTTGAGCACTTAACGCTTTTAGCGTTTGTGAGGACTGCAGCCAGGGAAACCCTCGTTGAACTTCCTTTGCACTCTCTAATCAAGACAGATCCTGAGCATCTTTTCATTTGAATGTGCTGTTTTCTAAAACGCGGGTGAGTACCACTGAGGTCTCGAAAGGTTTCTGTCTGAGAGTCGGGCCTGATTAGAGTTCACTTCAGAGTACCTAGCCCAGGATATTTCTTGAGGGCAGGGCTGTGTTTGCGAAGCCGCAGGCCGCAGGCCTTGTGAATGATAGGTGCCCTTCGGCAGGGTTTCTAAGGTTGTTACGGCAGTGTGCCACAAGGCGGCAGCACTGCTCCGTGTCCTCTCGGGTAACTTGGGGAAAGAAAGCCTTAGCGGGGGTCCCGGTGTTGCACGGGACATGGGGAGTCGAACGTGGCTAAACACACACCCCAGGGCTTGTGTATCCTCGCCTCCTGCCGCTTAACCTGCACTGCCCCACCCCAGGCCGATCGCAAGACTTGCAAGTGGGCTACTCGGAGGGTGCCGTGCTTCGCAGCTGGGGCGACTCTAATGAAGTGGGCTGGAGGCGGGAACCTGCCTAGCAGGAGCCCTGGAGAGCCGGTTTCCTCACAGCTCTTCCCTCTCAGCTGCTCCACCGTCACTTGGGTACACCAGGCTTTGCTTACCCGTAGGAGGGCCACGTTGGACCGGGAGACTGTGGTACCACGCAGGGGAGAATGGGCACTAGAGGTCCGAGGGCCCGCTGGTCAGGTGGCACGCCCTCCTCCCTTGCTCCCTCAGCAGCAGCATACTCCAGCCGTGGGACCCAGGCCCGCCTAGGCTCCAGGGGTGTGTCTCCAGCCGACGACGTCAAAGAGGCCTGAGGTAACAGAGGAAAGGCATTTCTTACCCCCTTCCTTGCCTTGTCATTGAATAGTCCTTATCCCTTTCAGCATAGTTTATATACGACGTTGCGTCTGTTTGAGCTCTACAATCCCTTGATGCGATTATAAACGTAGCTGCACCCGTAGCCTTTCGGGTTCTTTGCCCTGTCAGTTTATTGAGGAATGTTTTGTAGCACTCCCTGTGCTTTCGGTTGGGTCGCCCTTGATGAGAACTTTTTGATACGTTGACTGTCTGTCTGGGAATCCCAGCCTCCTACTTCCCCCTTCCCCGGTCTCCAATTTCCCCCTATGGGAACTCCACGCTTGTCTCTTCCCTTTGTGAACCTGTGTTTCCTTTGTATGCTGCTTCCTTTGTATCCCTATTTAGACTGCACATGTAAGAGATAGCCTGCGATATGTGTCTTGCTGCCTCTAATTTACCAGAATTAGTGAGATCATCTACTGCTCCACCCACGCTGCTGCAAATAGCGTGAGTTCATTTTGTTCTGTGGATGAGTGGTAGTCGAGGGAGTGTAGGTAGCAGAACTCCTTTCTCCTTTAGAGAGTGCAAGGGAAGCTAACGAGGGTTTCCCTGGCTGCAGTCCTCACAAACCCTAAAAGCGTAAGTGCTCAAGAGGGCATGCCCAACAGAGAAGCCTACTACTGCTGTGGCTGGCATTGTAAATTGGTAACAGCCGGTAGGAAGATCAGTAGGCAAGTTCCTTACCAGACTAAACACTGGAGGGACCACGAGATTGGGCAACCCCGCTGCAGGTCGGATAACCAGAGACTAGCATCATTGGAAGGAAGCACTTGCACCCCAGGGGTCGTTGTGGTACCCTTTACCACAGCCAAGACACGCAAACGCACGAAATATCGAACGAGGGGTGAATGGAGAAAGGTGTTCTGCTACCTACACTCCCTCGACTACCACTCGTCCACAGAACCAAATGAACTCATACCATTTGCAGCAGCGTGGGTGCAGCAGTAGATGATCTCACTAATTCTGGTAGAGACAGCAAGACACATAGCGCAGGATATCTCTTATATGTGCAGTCTAAATAGGGATACAAAGGAAACACAGGGTTCACAGAGGGAAGAAAGAAGCGTGGAGTTTCAGAGGGGGAAATTGGAGACCGGGGAAGGGTGAAGTGGGAGGTTGGGATTCACAGACACACACTTAACGTATCAAAAAGTGCTCATCAAGGGCGACCCTCCGGAAGCACAGGGAACGCTACAAAACATTCCTCAATCAACTAACAGGGCAAAGAATCTGAAACCCTACGGGTACAGCTACGTTTATAATGGCAACAAGCGGCTGTAGAACTCAGCAGACGCAACACCGTATGTAAACTATGCTGAGAGGGAAAAGGACTGTTCAACGACAAGGCAAAGAAGGGGTTAAGAAACGCCTAGTCTGTTACCTGAGGCCTCTGTGAAATCCGCCGGTGTCGCACCCCTGGAGCCTCAGCAGGCCTGGGTCCCACGGCTGGAGTATGCTGCTGCTGAGGGAACAAGGTAGCAGGACGTGCCACCTGACCAGCGGCCCCTCGGACCTCTACCGCCCATTCTCCCCTGCGTGGTACCACAATGTCCCGATCCAACGTGGCCCTCCTACAGGTAAGTAAAGCCTGGTGCACCCAGATGATGGTGGAGCAGCTGAGAGGGAAGAGCTGTGAAGAAACGGGATCTCCACAGCTCCTGCTAGGCAGGTTCCCACCTCCAGCCCACTTCCTTAGAGTCGACCCACCTGCAAACCACAGCACCCTCCGAGTACCCCACTTGCAAGTCTTCCGATATGCCTGGGGTGGGGCAGTGCAGGTTAAGGGGCAGGAGGCGAGCATACGCAAGCCCTGGGGTGTGTGCTTAGCCACGTTCGACTCCCCATTTCCAAACCAACACCGGGACCCCCGCTAAGGCTTTGTTTCCCCAAGTTACCGGAGAGAAAACGGAGCAGTGCTGCCGCCTTGTGGCACACTGCCGTAACAACCTTACAAACTGTGCCGAAGGGCTCCTATCATTCACAAGGCCTGCGGCCGGCGGCTTTGCAAACACAACCCTGCCCTCAAGAAATATCCTGGGCTAGGTAATCTGAAACGAATTCAAATCGGGCCCGACTCTCAGGCAGAAACCTTACAAGACCTCAGTGGTACTCACGCGCGTTTTAGAAAACAGCACATTCAAATGAAAAGATGCTCCGCATCTGTCTTGATTAGAGAGTGCAAGGGAAGCTAGACGAGGGTTTCCCTGGCTGCAGTCCTCACAAACCCTAAAAGCGTAAGTGCTCAAGAGGGCATGCCCAACAGAGAAGCCTACTATTGCTGTGGCTGGCATTGTAAATTGTTACAGCCGGTAGGAAGATCAGTAGGCAAGGTCCTTACCAGACTAAACACTGGAGGGACCACGAGATTGGGCAACCCCGCTGCAGGTCGGATAACCAGAGACTAGCATCATTGGAAGGAAGCACTTGCACCCCTGCGGTCGTTGTGTTACCCTTTACCACAGCCAAGACACGCAAACGCACGAAATATCGAACGAGGGGTGAATGGAGAAAGGTGTTCTGCTACCTACACTCCCTCGACTACCACTCGTCCACAGAACCAAATGAACTCATACCATTTGCAGCAGCGTGGGTGCAGCAGTAGATGATCTCACTAATTCTGGTAGAGACAGCAAGACACATAGCGCAGGATATCTCTTATATGTGCAGTCTAAATAGGGATACAAAGGAAACACAGGGTTCACAGAGGGAAGAAAGAAGCGTGGAGTTCTCAGAGGGGGAAATTGGAGACCGGGGAAGGGTGAAGTGGGAGGTTGGGATTCACAGAAACACACTTAACGTATCAAAAAGTGCTCATCAAGGGCGACCCTCTGGAAGCACAGGGAACGCTACAAAACATTCCTCAATCAACTAACAGGGCAAAGAATCTGAAACCCTACGGGTACAGCTACGTTTATAATGGCAACAAGCGGCTGTAGAACTCAGCAGACGCAACACTGTATGTAAACTATGCTGAGAGGGAAAAGGACTGTTCAACGACAAGGCAAAGAAGGGGTTAAGAAACGCCTAGTCTGTTACCTCAGGCCTCTGTGACATCGGCTGGTGTCACACCCCTGGAGCCTCAGCAGGACTGAGTCCCACGGCTGGAGTATGCTGCTGCAGAGGGAACAAGGTAGCAGGACGTGCCACCTGACCAGCGGCCCCTCGGACCTCTACCGCCCATTCTCCCCTGCGTGGTACCACAATATCCCGATCCAACGTGGCCCTCCTACAGGTAAGCAAAGCCTGGTGCACCCAGATGATGGTGGAGCAGCTGAGAGGGAAGAGCTGTGAGGAAACGGGATCTCCATAGCTCCTGCTAGGCAGGTTGCCACCTCTAGCCCACTTCCTTAGAGTCGACCCACCTGCGAACCACGGCACCCTCCGAGTAGCCCACTTGCAAGTCTTGCGATATGCCTGGGGTGGAGCAGTGCAGGTTAAGGGGCAGGAGGCGAGCATACGCAAGCCCTGGGGTGTGTGCTTAGCCACGTTCGACTCCCCATTTCCAAACCAACACCGGGACCCCCGCTAAGGCTTTGTTTCCCCAAGTTACCGGAGAGAAAACGGAGCAGTGCTGCCGCCTTGTGGCACACTGCCGTAACAACCTTACAAACTGTGCCGAAGGGCTCCTATCATTCACAAGGCCTGCGGCCGGCGGCTTTGCAAACACAACCCTGCCCTCAAGAAATATCCTGGGCTAGGTAATCTGAAACGAATTCAAATCGGGCCCGACTCTCAGGCAGAAACCTTACAAGACCTCAGTGGTACTCACGCGCGTTTTAGAAAACAGCACATTCAAATGAAAAGATGCTCAGCATCTGTCTTGATTAGAGAGTGCAAGGGAAGCTAGACGAGGGTTTCCCTGGCTGCAGTCCTCACAAACCCTAAAAGCGTAAGTGCTCAAGAGGGCATGCCCAACAGAGAAGCCTACTACTGCTGTGGCTGGCATTGTAAATTGGTAACAGCCGGTAGGAAGATCAGTAGGCAAGTTCCTTACCAGACTAAACACTGGAGGGACCACGAGATTGGGCAACCCCGCTGCAGGTCGGATAACCAGAGACTAGCATCATTGGAAGGAAGCACTTGCACCCCAGGGGTCGTTGTGGTACCCTTTACCACAGCCAAGACACGCAAACGCACGAAATATCGAACGAGGGGTGAATGGAGAAAGGTGTTCTGCTACCTACACTCCCTCGACTACCACTCGTCCACAGAACCAAATGAACTCATACCATTTGCAGCAGCGTGGGTGCAGCAGTAGATGATCTCACTAATTCTGGTAGAGACAGCAAGACACATAGCGCAGGATATCTCTTATATGTGCAGTCTAAATAGGGATACAAAGGAAACACAGGGTTCACAGAGGGAAGAAAGAAGCGTGGAGTTTCAGAGGGGGAAATTGGAGACCGGGGAAGGGTGAAGTGGGAGGTTGGGATTCACAGACACACACTTAACGTATCAAAAAGTGCTCATCAAGGGCGACCCTCCGGAAGCACAGGGAACGCTACAAAACATTCCTCAATCAACTAACAGGGCAAAGAATCTGAAACCCTACGGGTACAGCTACGTTTATAATGGCAACAAGCGGCTGTAGAACTCAGCAGACGCAACACCGTATGTAAACTATGCTGAGAGGGAAAAGGACTGTTCAACGACAAGGCAAAGAAGGGGTTAAGAAACGCCTAGTCTGTTACCTGAGGCCTCTGTGACATCCGCCGGTGTCGCACCCCTGGAGCCTCAGCAGGCCTGGGTCCCACGGCTGGAGTATGCTGCTGCTGAGGGAACAAGGTAGCAGGACGTGCCACCTGACCAGCGGCCCCTCGGACCTCTACCGCCCATTCTCCCCTGCGTGGTACCACAATGTCCCGATCCAACGTGGCCCTCCTACAGGTAAGTAAAGCCTGGTGCACCCTAGATGATGGTGGAGCAGCTGAGAGGGAAGAGCTGTGAAGAAACGGGATCTCCACAGCTCCTGCTAGGCAGGTTCCCACCTCCAGCCCACTTCCTTAGAGTCGACCCACCTGCAAACCAAAGCACCCTCCGAGTACCCCACTTGCAAGTCTTCCGATATGCCTGGGGTGGGGCAGTGCAGGTTAAGGGGCAGGAGGCGAGCATACGCAAGCCCTGGGGTGTGTGCTTAGCCACGTTCGACTCCCCATTTCCAAACCAACACCGGGACCCCCGCTAAGGCTTTGTTTCCCCAAGTTACCGGAGAGAAAACGGAGCAGTGCTGCCGCCTTGTGGCACACTGCCGTAACAACCTTACAAACTGTGCCGAAGGGCTCCTATCATTCAAAAGGCCTGCGGCCGGCGGCTTTGCAAACACAACCCTGCCCTCAAGAAATATCCTGGGCTAGGTAATCTGAAACGAATTCAAATCGGGCCCGACTCTCAGGCAGAAACCTTACAAGACCTCAGTGGTACTCACGCGCGTTTTAGAAAACAGCACATTCAAATGAAAAGATGCTCAGCATCTGTCTTGATTAGAGAGTGCAAGGGAAGCTAGACGAGGGTTTCCCTGGCTGCAGTCCTCACAAACCCTAAAAGCGTAAGTGCTCAAGAGGGCATGCCCAACAGAGAAGCCTACTATTGCTGTGGCTGGCATTGTAAATTGTTACAGCCGGTAGGAAGATCAGTAGGCAAGGTCCTTACCAGACTAAACACTGGAGGGACCACGAGATTGGGCAACCCCGCTGCAGGTCGGATAACCAGAGACTAGCATCATTGGAAGGAAGCACTTGCACCCCTGCGGTCGTTGTGTTACCCTTTACCACAGCCAAGACACGCAAACGCACGAAATATCGAACGAGGGGTGAATGGAGAAAGGTGTTCTGCTACCTACACTCCCTCGACTACCACTCGTCCACAGAACCAAATGAACTCATACCATTTGCAGCAGCGTGGGTGCAGCAGTAGATGATCTCACTAATTCTGGTAGAGACAGCAAGACACATATCGCAGGATATCTCTTATATGTGCAGTCTAAATAGGGATACAAAGGAAACACAGGGTTCACAGAGGGAAGAAAGAAGCGTGGAGTTCTCAGAGGGGGAAATTGGAGACCGGGGAAGGGTGAAGTGGGAGGTTGGGATTCACAGACACACACTTAACGTATCAAAAAGTGCTCATCAAGGGCGACCCTCCGGAAGCACAGGGAACGCTACAAAACATTCCTCAATCAACTAACAGGGCAAAGAATCTGAAACCCTACGGGTACAGCTACGTTTATAATGGCAACAAGCGGCTGTAGAACTCAGCAGACGCAACACTGTATGTAAACTATGCTGAGAGGGAAAAGGACTGTTCAACGACAAGGCAAAGAAGGGGTTAAGAAACGCCTAGTCTGTTACCTCAGGCCTCTGTGACATCGGCTGGTGTCACACCCCTGGAGCCTCAGCAGGCCTGGGTCCCACGGCTGGAGTATGCTGCTGCAGAGGGAACAAGGTAGCAGGACGTGCCACCTGACCAGCGGCCCCTCGGACCTCTACCGCCCATTCTCCCCTGCGTGGTACCACAATATCCCGATCCAACGTGGCCCTCCTACAGGTAAGCAAAGCCTGGTGCACCCAGATGATGGTGGAGCAGCTGAGAGGGAAGAGCTGTGAGGAAACGGGATCTCCATAGCTCCTGCTAGGCAGGTTGCCACCTCTAGCCCACTTCCTTAGAGTCGACCCACCTGCAAACCACGGCACCCTCCGAGTAGCCCACTTGCAAGTCTTGCGATATGCCTGGGGTGGGGCAGTGCAGGTTAAGGGGCAGGAGGCGAGCATACGCAAGCCCTGGGGTGTGTGCTTAGCCACGTTCGACTCCCCATTTCCAAACCAACACCGGGACCCCCGCTAAGGCTTTGTTTCCCCAAGTTACCGGAGAGAAAACGGAGCAGTGCTGCCGCCTTGTGGCACACTGCCGTAACAACCTTACAAACTGTGCCGAAGGGCTCCTATCATTCACAAGGCCTGCGGCCGGCGGCTTTGCAAACACAACCCTGCCCTCAAGAAATATCCTGGGCTAGGTAATCTGAAACGAATTCAAATCAGGCCCGACTCTCAGGCAGAAACCTTACAAGACCTCAGTGGTACTCACGCGCGTTTTAGAAAACAGCACATTCAAATGAAAAGATGCTCAGCATCTGTCTTGATTAGAGAGTGCAAGGGAAGCTAGACGAGGGTTTCCCTGGCTGCAGTCCTCACAAACCCTAAAAGCGTAAGTGCTCAAGAGGGCATGCCCAACAGAGAAGCCTACTACTGCTGTGGCTGGCATTGTAAATTGGTAACAGCCGGTAGGAAGATCAGTAGGCAAGTTCCTTACCAGACTAAACACTGGAGGGACCACGAGATTGCACAACCCCGCTGCAGGTCGGATAACCAGAGACTAGCATCATTGGAAGGAAGCACTTGCACCCCAGGGGTCGTTGTGGTACCCTTTACCACAGCCAAGACACGCAAACGCACGAAATATCGAACGAGGGGTGAATGGAGAAAGGTGTTCTGCTACCTACACTCCCTCGACTACCACTCGTCCACAGAACCAAATGAACTCATACCATTTGCAGCAGCGTGGGTGCAGCAGTAGATGATCTCACTAATTCTGGTAGAGACAGCAAGACACATATCGCAGGATATCTCTTATATGTGCAGTCTAAATAGGGATACAAAGGAAACACAGGGTTCACAGAGGGAAGAAAGAAGCGTGGAGTTTCAGAGGGGGAAATTGGAGACCGGGGAAGGGTGAAGTGGGAGGTTGGGATTCACAGACACACACTTAACGTATCAAAAAGTGCTCATCAAGGGCGACCCTCCGGAAGCACAGGGAACGCTACAAAACATTCCTCAATCAACTAACAGGGCAAAGAATCTGAAACCCTACGGGTACAGCTACGTTTATAATGGCAACAAGCGGCTGTAGAACTCAGCAGACGCAACACTGTATGTAAACTATGCTGAGAGGGAAAAGGACTGTTCAACGACAAGGCAAAGAAGGGGTTAAGAAACGCCTAGTCTGTTACCTCAGGCCTCTGTGAAATCCGCCGGTGTCGCACCCCTGGAGCCTCAGCAGGCCTGGGTCCCACGGCTGGAGTATGCTGCTGCTGAGGGAACAAGGTAGCAGGACGTGCCACCTGACCAGCGGCCCCTCGGACCTCTACCGCCCATTCTCCCCTGCGTGGTACCACAATGTCCCGATCCAACGTGGCCCTCCTACAGGTAAGTAAAGCCTGGTGCACCCAGATGATGGTGGAGCAGCTGAGAGGGAAGAGCTGTGAAGAACGGGATCTCCACAGCTCCTGCTAGGCAGGTTCCCACCTCCAGCCCACTTCCTTAGAGTCGACCCACCTGCAAACCAAAGCACCCTCCGAGTACCCCACTTGCAAGTCTTCCGATATGCCTGGGGTGGGGCAGTGCAGGTTAAGGGGCAGGAGGCGAGCATACGCAAGCCCTGGGGTGTGTGCTTAGCCACGTTCGACTCCCCATTTCCAAACCAACACCGGGACCCCCGCTAAGGCTTTGTTTCCCCAAGTTACCGGAGAGAAAACGGAGCAGTGCTGCCGCCTTGTGGCACACTGCCGTAACAACCTTACAAACTGTGCCGAAGGGCTCCTATCATTCACAAGGCCTGCGGCCTGCGGCTTTGCAAACACAACCCTGCCCTCAAGAAATATCCTGGGCTAGGTAATCTGAAACGAATTCAAATAGGGCCCGACTCTCAGGCAGAAACCTTACAAGACCTCAGTGGTACTCACGCGCGTTTTAGAAAACAGCACATTCAAATGAAAAGATGCTCAGCATCTGTCTTGATTAGAGAGTGCAAGGGAAGCTAGACGAGGGTTTCCCTGGCTGCAGTCCTCACAAACCCTAAAAGCGTAAGTGCTCAAGAGGGCATGCCCAACAGAGAAGCTTACTACTACTGTGGCTGGCATTGTAAATTGGTAACAGCCGGTAGGAAGTTCAGTAGGCAAGTTCCTTACCAGACTAAACACTGGAGGGACCACGAGATTGGGCAACCCCGCTGCAGGTCGGATAACCAGAGACTAGCATCATTGGAAGGAAGCACTTGCACCCCAGCGGTCGTTGTGGTACCCTTTACCACAGCCAAGACACGCAAACGCACGAAATATCGAACGAGGGGTGAATGGAGAAAGGTGTTCTGCTACCTACACTCCCTCGACTACCACTCGTCCACAGAACCAAATGAACTCATACCATTTGCAGCAGCGTGGGTGCAGCAGTAGATGATCTCACTAATTCTGGTAGAGACAGCAAGACACATATCGCAGGATATCTCTTATATGTGCAGTCTAAATAGGGATACAAAGGAAACACAGGGTTCACAGAGGGAAGAAAGAAGCGTGGAGTTCTCAGAGGGGGAAATTGGAGACCGGGGAAGGGTGAAGTGGGAGGTTGGGATTCACAGACACACACTTAACGTATCAAAAAGTGCTCATCAAGGGCGACCCTCCGGAAGCACAGGGAACGCTACAAAACATTCCTCAATCAACTAACAGGGCAAAGAATCTGAAACCCTACGGGTACAGCTACGTTTATAATGGCAACAAGCGGCTGTAGAACTCAGCAGACGCAACACTGTATGTAAACTATGCTGAGAGGGAAAAGGACTGTTCAACGACAAGGCAAAGAAGGGGTTAAGAAACGCCTAGTCTGTTACCTCAGGCCTCTGTGACATCGGCTGGTGTCACACCCCTGGAGCCTCAGCAGGACTGAGTCCCACGGCTGGAGTATGCTGCTGCATGAGGGAACAAGGTAGCAGGACGTGCCACCTGACCAGCGGCCCCTCGGACCTCTACCGCCCATTCTCCCCTGCGTGGTACCACAATATCCCGATCCAACGTGGCCCTCCTACAGGTAAGCAAAGCCTGGTGCACCCAGATGATGGTGGAGCAGCTGAGAGGGAAGAGCTGTGAGGAAACGGGATCTCCACAGCTCCTGCTAGGCAGGTTGCCACCTCTAGCCCACTTCCTTAGAGTCGACCCACCTGCGAACCACGGCACCCTCCGAGTAGCCCACTTGCAAGTCTTGCGATATGCCTGGGGTGGGGCAGTGCAGGTTAAGGGGCAGGAGGCGAGCATACGCAAGCCCTGGGGTGTGTGCTTAGCCACGTTCGACTCCCCATTTCCAAACCAACACCGGGACCCCCGCTAAGGCTTTGTTTCCCCAAGTTACCGGAGAGAAAACGGAGCAGTGCTGCCGCCTTGTGGCACACTGCCGTAACAACCTTACAAACTGTGCCGAAGGGCTCCTATCATTCACAAGGCCTGCGGCCGGCGGCTTTGCAAACACAACCCTGCCCTCAAGAAATATCCTGGGCTAGGTAATCTGAAACGAATTCAAATCGGGCCCGACTCTCAGGCAGAAACCTTACAAGACCTCAGTGGTACTCACGCGCGTTTTAGAAAACAGCACATTCAAATGAAAAGATGCTCAGCATCTGTCTTGATTAGAGAGTGCAAGGGAAGCTAGACGAGGGTTTCCCTGGCTGCAGTCCTCACAAACCCTAAAAGCGTAAGTGCTCAAGAGGGCATGCCCAACAGAGAAGCCTACTACTGCTGTGGCTGGCATTGTAAATTGGTAACAGCCGGTAGGAAGATCAGTAGGCAAGTTCCTTACCAGACTAAACACTGGAGGGACCACGAGATTGGGCAACCCCGCTGCAGGTCGGATAACCAGAGACTAGCATCATTGGAAGGAAGCACTTGCACCCCTGCGGTCGTTGTGGTACCCTTTACCACAGCCAAGACACGCAAACGCACGAAATATCGAACGAGGGGTGAATGGAGAAAGGTGTTCTGCTACCTACACTCCCTCGACTACCACTCGTCCACAGAACCAAATGAACTCATACCATTTGCAGCAGCGTGGGTGCAGCAGTAGATGATCTCACTAATTCTGGTAGAGACAGCAAGACACATAGCGCAGGATATCTCTTATATGTGCAGTCTAAATAGGGATACAAAGGAAACACAGGGTTCACAGAGGGAAGAAAGAAGCGTGGAGTTCTCAGAGGGGGAAATTGGAGACCGGGGAAGGGTGAAGTGGGAGGTTGGGATTCACAGACACACACTTAACGTATCAAAAAGTGCTCATCAAGGGCGACCCTCCGGAAGCACAGGGAACGCTACAAAACATTCCTCAATCAACTAACAGGGCAAAGAATCTGAAACCCTACGGGTACAGCTACGTTTATAATGGCAACAAGCGGCTGTAGAACTCAGCAGACGCAACACTGTATGTAAACTATGCTGAGAGGGAAAAGGACTGTTCAACGACAAGGCAAAGAAGGGGTTAAGAAACGCCTAGTCTGTTACCTCAGGCCTCTGTGACATCGGCTGGTGTCACACCCCTGGAGCCTCAGCAGGACTGAGTCCCACGGCTGGAGTATGCTGCTGCAGAGGGAACAAGGTAGCAGGACGTGCCACCTGACCAGCGGCCCCTCGGACCTCTACCGCCCATTCTCCCCTGCGTGGTACCACAATATCCCGATCCAACGTGGCCCTCCTACAGGTAAGCAAAGCCTGGTGCACCCAGATGATGGTGGAGCAGCTGAGAGGGAAGAGCTGTGAGGAAACGGGATCTCCATAGCTCCTGCTAGGCAGGTTGCCACCTCTAGCCCACTTCCTTAGAGTCGACCCACCTGCGAACCACGGCACCCTCCGAGTAGCCCACTTGCAAGTCTTGCGATATGCCTGGGGTGGGGCAGTGCAGGTTAAGGGGCAGGAGGCGAGCATACGCAAGCCCTGGGGTGTGTGCTTAGCCACGTTCGACTCCCCATTTCCAAACCAACACCGGGACCCCCGCTAAGGCTTTGTTTCCCCAAGTTACCGGAGAGAAAACGGAGCAGTGCTGCCGCCTTGTGGCACACTGCCGTAACAACCTTACAAACTGTGCCGAAGGGCTCCTATCATTCACAAGGCCTGCGGCCGGCGGCTTTGCAAACACAACCCTGCCCTCAAGAAATATCCTGGGCTAGGTAATCTGAAACGAATTCAAATCAGGCCCGACTCTCAGGCAGAAACCTTACAAGACCTCAGTGGTACTCACGCGCGTTTTAGAAAACAGCACATTCAAATGAAAAGATGCTCAGCATCTGTCTTGATTAGAGAGTGCAAGGGAAGCTAGACGAGGGTTTCCCTGGCTGCAGTCCTCACAAACCCTAAAAGCGTAAGTGCTCAAGAGGGCATGCCCAACAGAGAAGCCTACTACTGCTGTGGCTGGCATTGTAAATTGGTAACAGCCGGTAGGAAGATCAGTAGGCAAGTTCCTTACCAGACTAAACACTGGAGGGACCACGAGATTGGGCAACCCCGCTGCAGGTCGGATAACCAGAGACTAGCATCATTGGAAGGAAGCACTTGCACCCCTGCGGTCGTTGTGTTACCCTTTACCACAGCCAAGACACGCAAACGCACGAAATATCGAACGAGGGGTGAATGGAGAAAGGTGTTCTGCTACCTACACTCCCTCGACTACCACTCGTCCACAGAACCAAATGAACTCATACCATTTGCAGCAGCGTGGGTGCAGCAGTAGATGATCTCACTAATTCTGGTAGAGACAGCAAGACACATATCGCAGGATATCTCTTATATGTGCAGTCTAAATAGGGATACAAAGGAAACACAGGGTTCACAGAGGGAAGAAAGAAGCGTGGAGTTTCAGAGGGGGAAATTGGAGACCGGGGAAGGGTGAAGTGGGAGGTTGGGATTCACAGACACACACTTAACGTATCAAAAAGTGCTCATCAAGGGCGACCCTCCGGAAGCACAGGGAACGCTACAAAACATTCCTCAATCAACTAACAGGGCAAAGAATCTGAAACCCTACGGGTACAGCTACGTTTATAATGGCAACAAGCGGCTGTAGAACTCAGCAGACGCAACACTGTATGTAAACTATGCTGAGAGGGAAAAGGACTGTTCAACGACAAGGCAAAGAAGGGGTTAAGAAACGCCTAGTCTGTTACCTGAGGCCTCTGTGAAATCCGCCGGTGTCGCACCCCTGGAGCCTCAGCAGGCCTGGGTCCCACGGCTGGAGTATGCTGCTGCTGAGGGAACAAGGTAGCAGGACGTGCCACCTGACCAGCGGCCCCTCGGACCTCTACCGCCCATTCTCCCCTGCGTGGTACCACAATATCCCGATCCAACGTGGCCCTCCTACAGGTAAGCAAAGCCTGGTGCACCCAGATGATGGTGGAGCAGCTGAGAGGGAAGAGCTGTGAGGAAACGGGATCTCCATAGCTCCTGCTAGGCAGGTTGCCACCTCTAGCCCACTTCCTTAGAGTCGACCCACCTGCGAACCACGGCACCCTCCGAGTAGCCCACTTGCAAGTCTTGCGATATGCCTGGGGTGGGGCAGTGCAGGTTAAGGGGCAGGAGGCGAGCATACGCAAGCCCTGGGGTGTGTGCTTAGCCACGTTCGACTCCCCATTTCCAAACCAACACCGGGACCCCCGCTAAGGCTTTGTTTCCCCAAGTTACCGGAGAGAAAACGGAGCAGTGCTGCCGCCTTGTGGCACACTGCCGTAACAACCTTACAAACTGTGCCGAAGGGCTCCTATCATTCAAAAGGCCTGCGGCCGGCGGCTTTGCAAACACAACCCTGCCCTCAAGAAATATCCTGGGCTAGGTAATCTGAAACGAATTCAAATCAGGCCCGACTCTCAGGCAGAAACCTTACAAGACCTCAGTGGTACTCACGCGCGTTTTAGAAAACAGCACATTCAAATGAAAAGATGCTCAGCATCTGTCTTGATTAGAGAGTGCAAGGGAAGCTAGACGAGGGTTTCCCTGGCTGCAGTCCTCACAAACCCTAAAAGCGTAAGTGCTCAAGAGGGCATGCCCAACAGAGAAGCCTACTACTGCTGTGGCTGGCATTGTAAATTGGTAACAGCCGGTAGGAAGATCAGTAGGCAAGGTCCTTACCAGACTAAACACTGGAGGGACCACGAGATTGGGCAACCCCGCTGCAGGTCGGATAACCAGAGACTAGCATCATTGGAAGGAAGCACTTGCACCCCAGCGGTCGTTGTGGTACCCTTTACCACAGCCAAGACACGCAAACGCACGAAATATCGAACGAGGGGTGAATGGAGAAAGGTGTTCTGCTACCTACACTCCCTCGACTACCACTCGTCCACAGAACCAAATGAACTCATACCATTTGCAGCAGCGTGGGTGCAGCAGTAGATGATCTCACTAATTCTGGTAGAGACAGCAAGACACATATCGCAGGATATCTCTTATATGTGCAGTCTAAATAGGGATACAAAGGAAACACAGGGTTCACAGAGGGAAGAAAGAAGCGTGGAGTTTCAGAGGGGGAAATTGGAGACCGGGGAAGGGTGAAGTGGGAGGTTGGGATTCACAGACACACACTTAACGTATCAAAAAGTGCTCATCAAGGGCGACCCTCCGGAAGCACAGGGAACGCTACAAAACATTCCTCAATCAACTAACAGGGCAAAGAATCTGAAACCCTACGGGTACAGCTACGTTTATAATGGCAACAAGCGGCTGTAGAACTCAGCAGACGCAACACCGTATGTAAACTATGCTGAGAGGGAAAAGGACTGTTCAACGACAAGGCAAAGAAGGGGTTAAGAAACGCCTAGTCTGTTACCTGAGGCCTCTGTGACATCCGCCGGTGTCGCACCCCTGGAGCCTCAGCAGGCCTGGGTCCCACGGCTGGAGTATGCTGCTGCTGAGGGAACAAGGTAGCAGGACGTGCCACCTGACCAGCGGCCCCTCGGACCTCTACCGCCCATTCTCCCCTGCGTGGTACCACAATGTCCCGATCCAACGTGGCCCTCCTACAGGTAAGTAAAGCCTGGTGCACCTAGATAATGGTGGAGCAGCTGAGAGGGAAGAGCTGTGAAGAAACGGGATCTCCACAGCTCCTGCTAGGCAGGTTCCCACCTCCAGCCCACTTCCTTAGAGTCGACCCACCTGCAAACCACAGCACCCTCCGAGTACCCCACTTGCAAGTCTTCCGATATGCCTGGGGTGGGGCAGTGCAGGTTAAGGGGCAGGAGGCGAGCATACGCAAGCCCTGGGGTGTGTGCTTAGCCACGTTCGACTCCCCATTTCCAAACCAACACCGGGACCCCCGCTAAGGCTTTGTTTCCCCAAGTTACCGGAGAGAAAACGGAGCAGTGCTGCCGCCTTGTGGCACACTGCCGTAACAACCTTACAAACTGTGCCGAAGGGCTCCTATCATTCACAAGGCCTGCGGCCGGCGGCTTTGCAAACACAACCCTGCCCTCAAGAAATATCCTGGGCTAGGTAATCTGAAACGAATTCAAATCGGGCACGACTCTCAGGCAGAAACCTTACAAGACCTCAGTGGTACTCACGCGCGTTTTAGAAAACAGCACATTCAAATGAAAAGATGCTCAGCATCTGTCTTGATTAGAGAGTGCAAGGGAAGCTAGACGAGGGTTTCCCTGGCTGCAGTCCTCACAAACCCTAAAAGCGTAAGTGCTCAAGAGGGCATGCCCAACAGAGAAGCCTACTATTGCTGTGGCTGGCATTGTAAATTGTTACAGCCGGTAGGAAGATCAGTAGGCAAGGTCCTTACCAGACTAAACACTGGAGGGACCACGAGATTGGGCAACCCCGCTGCAGGTCGGATAACCAGAGACTAGCATCATTGGAAGGAAGCACTTGCACCCCAGCGGTCGTTGTGGTACCCTTTACCACAGCCAAGACACGCAAACGCACGAAATATCGAACGAGGGGTGAATGGAGAAAGGTGTTCTGCTACCTACACTCCCTCGACTACCACTCGTCCACAGAACCAAATGAACTCATACCATTTGCAGCAGCGTGGGTGCAGCAGTAGATGATCTCACTAATTCTGGTAGAGACAGCAAGACACATATCGCAGGATATCTCTTATATGTGCAGTCTAAATAGGGATACAAAGGAAACACAGGGTTCACAGAGGGAAGAAAGAAGCGTGGAGTTCTCAGAGGGGGAAATTGGAGACCGGGGAAGGGTGAAGTGGGAGGTTGGGATTCACAGACACACACTTAACGTATCAAAAAGTGCTCATCAAGGGCGACCCTCCGGAAGCACAGGGAACGCTACAAAACATTCCTCAATCAACTAACAGGGCAAAGAATCTGAAACCCTACGGGTACAGCTACGTTTATAATGGCAACAAGCGGCTGTAGAACTCAGCAGACGCAACACTGTATGTAAACTATGCTGAGAGGGAAAAGGACTGTTCAACGACAAGGCAAAGAAGGGGTTAAGAAACGCCTAGTCTGTTACCTCAGGCCTCTGTGACATCGGCTGGTGTCACACCCCTGGAGCCTCAGCAGGACTGAGTCCCACGGCTGGAGTATGCTGCTGCAGAGGGAACAAGGTAGCAGGACGTGCCACCTGACCAGCGGCCCCTCGGACCTCTACCGCCCATTCTCCCCTGCGTGGTACCACAATATCCCGATCCAACGTGGCCCTCCTACAGGTAAGCAAAGCCTGGTGCACCCAGATGATGGTGGAGCAGCTGAGAGGGAAGAGCTGTGAGGAAACGGGATCTCCATAGCTCCTGCTAGGCAGGTTGCCACCTCTAGCCCACTTCCTTAGAGTCGACCCACCTGCGAACCACGGCACCCTCCGAGTAGCCCACTTGCAAGTCTTGCGATATGCCTGGGGTGGGGCAGTGCAGGTTAAGGGGCAGGAGGCGAGCATACGCAAGCCCTGGGGTGTGTGCTTAGCCACGTTCGACTCCCCATTTCCAAACCAACACCGGGACCCCCGCTAAGGCTTTGTTTCCCCAAGTTACCGGAGAGAAAACGGAGCAGTGCTGCCGCCTTGTGGCACACTGCCGTAACAACCTTACAAACTGTGCCGAAGGGCTCCTATCATTCACAAGGCCTGCGGCCGGCGGCTTTGCAAACACAACCCTGCCCTCAAGAAATATCCTGGGCTAGGTAATCTGAAACGAATTCAAATCAGGCCCGACTCTCAGGCAGAAACCTTACAAGACCTCAGTGGTACTCACGCGCGTTTTAGAAAACAGCACATTCAAATGAAAAGATGCTCAGCATCTGTCTTGATTAGAGAGTGCAAGGGAAGCTAGACGAGGGTTTCCCTGGCTGCAGTCCTCACAAACCCTAAAAGCGTAAGTGCTCAAGAGGGCATGCCCAACAGAGAAGCCTACTACTGCTGTGGCTGGCATTGTAAATTGGTAACAGCCGGTAGGAAGATCAGTAGGCAAGTTCCTTACCAGACTAAACACTGGAGGGACCACGAGATTGGGCAACCCCGCTGCAGGTCGGATAACCAGAGACTAGCATCATTGGAAGGAAGCACTTGCACCCCAGGGGTCGTTGTGGTACCCTTTACCACAGCCAAGACACGCAAACGCACGAAATATCGAACGAGGGGTGAATGGAGAAAGGTGTTCTGCTACCTACACTCCCTCGACTACCACTCGTCCACAGAACCAAATGAACTCATACCATTTGCAGCAGCGTGGGTGCAGCAGTAGATGATCTCACTAATTCTGGTAGAGACAGCAAGACACATAGCGCAGGATATCTCTTATATGTGCAGTCTAAATAGGGATACAAAGGAAACACAGGGTTCACAGAGGGAAGAAAGAAGCGTGGAGCTTCAGAGGGGGAAATTGGAGACCGGGGAAGGGTGAAGTGGGAGGTTGGGATTCACAGACACACACTTAACGTATCAAAAAGTGCTCATCAAGGGCGACCCTCCGGAAGCACAGGGAACGCTACAAAACATTCCTCAATCAACTAACAGGGCAAAGAATCTGAAACCCTACGGGTACAGCTACGTTTATAATGGCAACAAGCGGCTGTAGAACTCAGCAGACGCAACACCGTATGTAAACTATGCTGAGAGGGAAAAGGACTGTTCAACGACAAGGCAAAGAAGGGGTTAAGAAACGCCTAGTCTGTTACCTGAGGCCTCTGTGAAATCCGCCGGTGTCGCACCCCTGGAGCCTCAGCAGGCCTGGGTCCCACGGCTGGAGTATGCTGCTGCTGAGGGAACAAGGTAGCAGGACGTGCCACCTGACCAGCGGCCCCTCGGACCTCTACCGCCCATTCTCCCCTGCGTGGTACCACAATGTCCCGATCCAACGTGGCCCTCCTACAGGTAAGTAAAGCCTGGTGCACCCAGATGATGGTGGAGCAGCTGAGAGGGAAGAGCTGTGAAGAACGGGATCTCCACAGCTCCTGCTAGGCAGGTTCCCACCTCCAGCCCACTTCCTTAGAGTCGACCCACCTGCAAACCAAAGCACCCTCCGAGTACCCCACTTGCAAGTCTTGCGATATGCCTGGGGTGGGGCAGTGCAGGTTAAGGGGCAGGAGGCGAGCATACGCAAGCCCTGGGGTGTGTGCTTAGCCACGTTCGACTCCCCATTTCCAAACCAACACCGGGACCCCCGCTAAGGCTTTGTTTCCCCAAGTTACCGGAGAGAAAACGGAGCAGTGCTGCCGCCTTGTGGCACACTGCCGTAACAACCTTACAAACTGTGCCGAAGGGCTCCTATCATTCACAAGGCCTGCGGCCGGCGGCTTTGCAAACACAACCCTGCCCTCAAGAAATATCCTGGGCTAGGTAATCTGAAACGAATTCAAATCAGGCCCGACTCTCAGGCAGAAACCTTACAAGACCTCAGTGGTACTCACGCGCGTTTTAGAAAACAGCACATTCAAATGAAAAGATGCTCAGCATCTGTCTTGATTAGAGAGTGCAAGGGAAGCTAGACGAGGGTTTCCCTGGCTGCAGTCCTCACAAACCCTAAAAGCGTAAGTGCTCAAGAGGGCATGCCCAACAGAGAAGCCTACTACTGCTGTGGCTGGCATTGTAAATTGGTAACAGCCGGTAGGAAGATCAGTAGGCAAGTTCCTTACCAGACTAAACACTGGAGGGACCACGAGATTGGGCAACCCCGCTGCAGGTCGGATAACCAGAGACTAGCATCATTGGAAGGAAGCACTTGCACCCCTGCGGTCGTTGTGTTACCCTTTACCACAGCCAAGACACGCAAACGCACGAAATATCGAACGAGGGGTGAATGGAGAAAGGTGTTCTGCTACCTACACTCCCTCGACTACCACTCGTCCACAGAACCAAATGAACTCATACCATTTGCAGCAGCGTGGGTGCAGCAGTAGATGATCTCACTAATTCTGGTAGAGACAGCAAGACACATATCGCAGGATATCTCTTATATGTGCAGTCTAAATAGGGATACAAAGGAAACACAGGGTTCACAGAGGGAAGAAAGAAGCGTGGAGTTTCAGAGGGGGAAATTGGAGACCGGGGAAGGGTGAAGTGGGAGGTTGGGATTCACAGACACACACTTAACGTATCAAAAAGTGCTCATCAAGGGCGACCCTCCGGAAGCACAGGGAACGCTACAAAACATTCCTCAATCAACTAACAGGGCAAAGAATCTGAAACCCTACGGGTACAGCTACGTTTATAATGGCAACAAGCGGCTGTAGAACTCAGCAGACGCAACACCGTATGTAAACTATGCTGAGAGGGAAAAGGACTGTTCAACGACAAGGCAAAGAAGGGGTTAAGAAACGCCTAGTCTGTTACCTGAGGCCTCTGTGAAATCCGCCGGTGTCGCACCCCTGGAGCCTCAGCAGGCCTGGGTCCCACGGCTGGAGTATGCTGCTGCTGAGGGAACAAGGTAGCAGGACGTGCCACCTGACCAGCGGCCCCTCGGACCTCTACCGCCCATTCTCCCCTGCGTGGTACCACAATGTCCCGATCCAACGTGGCCCTCCTACAGGTAAGTAAAGCCTGGTGCACCCAGATGATGGTGGAGCAGCTGAGAGGGAAGAGCTGTGAAGAACGGGATCTCCACAGCTCCTGCTAGGCAGGTTCCCACCTCCAGCCCACTTCCTTAGAGTCGACCCACCTGCAAACCAAAGCACCCTCCGAGTACCCCACTTGCAAGTCTTCCGATATGCCTGGGGTGGGGCAGTGCAGGTTAAGGGGCAGGAGGCGAGCATACGCAAGCCCTGGGGTGTGTGCTTAGCCACGTTCGACTCCCCATTTCCAAACCAACACCGGGACCCCCGCTAAGGCTTTGTTTCCCCAAGTTACCGGAGAGAAAACGGAGCAGTGCTGCCGCCTTGTGGCACACTGCCGTAACAACCTTACAAACTGTGCCGAAGGGCTCCTATCATTCACAAGGCCTGCGGCCGGCGGCTTTGCAAACACAACCCTGCCCTCAAGAAATATCCTGGGCTAGGTAATCTGAAACGAATTCAAATCGGGCACGACTCTCAGGCAGAAACCTTACAAGACCTCAGTGGTACTCACGCGCGTTTTAGAAAACAGCACATTCAAATGAAAAGATGCTCCGCATCTGTCTTGATTAGAGAGTGCAAGGGAAGCTAGACGAGGGTTTCCCTGGCTGCAGTCCTCACAAACCCTAAAAGCGTAAGTGCTCAAGAGGGCATGCCCAACAGAGAAGCCTACTATTGCTGTGGCTGGCATTGTAAATTGTTACAGCCGGTAGGAAGATCAGTAGGCAAGGTCCTTACCAGACTAAACACTGGAGGGACCACGAGATTGGGCAACCCCGCTGCAGGTCGGATAACCAGAGACTAGCATCATTGGAAGGAAGCACTTGCACCCCAGCGGTCGTTGTGGTACCCTTTACCACAGCCAAGACACGCAAACGCACGAAATATCGAACGAGGGGTGAATGGAGAAAGGTGTTCTGCTACCTACACTCCCTCGACTACCACTCGTCCACAGAACCAAATGAACTCATACCATTTGCAGCAGCGTGGGTGCAGCAGTAGATGATCTCACTAATTCTGGTAGAGACAGCAAGACACATATCGCAGGATATCTCTTATATGTGCAGTCTAAATAGGGATACAAAGGAAACACAGGGTTCACAGAGGGAAGAAAGAAGCGTGGAGTTCTCAGAGGGGGAAATTGGAGACCGGGGAAGGGTGAAGTGGGAGGTTGGGATTCACAGACACACACTTAACGTATCAAAAAGTGCTCATCAAGGGCGACCCTCCGGAAGCACAGGGAACGCTACAAAACATTCCTCAATCAACTAACAGGGCAAAGAATCTGAAACCCTACGGGTACAGCTACGTTTATAATGGCAACAAGCGGCTGTAGAACTCAGCAGACGCAACACTGTATGTAAACTATGCTGAGAGGGAAAAGGACTGTTCAACGACAAGGCAAAGAAGGGGTTAAGAAACGCCTAGTCTGTTACCTCAGGCCTCTGTGACATCGGCTGGTGTCACACCCCTGGAGCCTCAGCAGGACTGAGTCCCACGGCTGGAGTATGCTGCTGCAGAGGGAACAAGGTAGCAGGACGTGCCACCTGACCAGCGGCCCCTCGGACCTCTACCGCCCATTCTCCCCTGCGTGGTACCACAATATCCCGATCCAACGTGGCCCTCCTACAGGTAAGCAAAGCCTGGTGCACCCAGATGATGGTGGAGCAGCTGAGAGGGAAGAGCTGTGAGGAAACGGGATCTCCATAGCTCCTGCTAGGCAGGTTGCCACCTCTAGCCCACTTCCTTAGAGTCGACCCACCTGCGAACCACGGCACCCTCCGAGTAGCCCACTTGCAAGTCTTGCGATATGCCTGGGGTGGGGCAGTGCAGGTTAAGGGGCAGGAGGCGAGCATACGCAAGCCCTGGGGTGTGTGCTTAGCCACGTTCGACTCCCCATTTCCAAACCAACACCGGGACCCCCGCTAAGGCTTTGTTTCCCCAAGTTACCGGAGAGAAAACGGAGCAGTGCTGCCGCCTTGTGGCACACTGCCGTAACAACCTTACAAACTGTGCCGAAGGGCTCCTATCATTCAAAAGGCCTGCGGCCGGCGGCTTTGCAAACACAACCCTGCCCTCAAGAAATATCCTGGGCTAGGTAATCTGAAACGAATTCAAATCAGGCCCGACTCTCAGGCAGAAACCTTACAAGACCTCAGTGGTACTCACGCGCGTTTTAGAAAACAGCACATTCAAATGAAAAGATGCTCAGCATCTGTCTTGATTAGAGAGTGCAAGGGAAGCTAGACGAGGGTTTCCCTGGCTGCAGTCCTCACAAACCCTAAAAGCGTAAGTGCTCAAGAGGGCATGCCCAACAGAGAAGCCTACTACTGCTGTGGCTGGCATTGTAAATTGGTAACAGCCGGTAGGAAGATCAGTAGGCAAGTTCCTTACCAGACTAAACACTGGAGGGACCACGAGATTGGGCAACCCCGCTGCAGGTCGGATAACCAGAGACTAGCATCATTGGAAGGAAGCACTTGCACCCCAGGGGTCGTTGTGGTACCCTTTACCACAGCCAAGACACGCAAACGCACGAAATATCGAACGAGGGGTGAATGGAGAAAGGTGTTCTGCTACCTACACTCCCTCGACTACCACTCGTCCACAGAACCAAATGAACTCATACCATTTGCAGCAGCGTGGGTGCAGCAGTAGATGATCTCACTAATTCTGGTAGAGACAGCAAGACACATATCGCAGGATATCTCTTATATGTGCAGTCTAAATAGGGATACAAAGGAAACACAGGGTTCACAGAGGGAAGAAAGAAGCGTGGAGTTTCAGAGGGGGAAATTGGAGACCGGGGAAGGGTGAAGTGGGAGGTTGGGATTCACAGACACACACTTAACGTATCAAAAAGTGCTCATCAAGGGCGACCCTCCGGAAGCACAGGGAACGCTACAAAACATTCCTCAATCAACTAACAGGGCAAAGAATCTGAAACCCTACGGGTACAGCTACGTTTATAATGGCAACAAGCGGCTGTAGAACTCAGCAGACGCAACACCTGTATGTAAACTATGCTGAGAGGGAAAAGGACTGTTCAACGACAAGGCAAAGAAGGGGTTAAGAAACGCCTAGTCTGTTACCTGAGGCCTCTGTGAAATCCGCCGGTGTCGCACCCCTGGAGCCTCAGCAGGCCTGGGTCCCACGGCTGGAGTATGCTGCTGCTGAGGGAACAAGGTAGCAGGACGTGCCACCTGACCAGCGGCCCCTCGGACCTCTACCGCCCATTCTCCCCTGCGTGGTACCACAATATCCCGATCCAACGTGGCCCTCCTACAGGTAAGCAAAGCCTGGTGCACCCAGATGATGGTGGAGCAGCTGAGAGGGAAGAGCTGTGAGGAAACGGGATCTCCATAGCTCCTGCTAGGCAGGTTCCCACCTCTAGCCCACTTCCTTAGAGTCGACCCACCTGCGAACCACGGCACCCTCCGAGTAGCCCACTTGCAAGTCTTGCGATATGCCTGGGGTGGGGCAGTGCAGGTTAAGGGGCAGGAGGCGAGCATACGCAAGCCCTGGGGTGTGTGCTTAGCCACGTTCGACTCCCCATTTCCAAACCAACACCGGGACCCCCGCTAAGGCTTTGTTTCCCCAAGTTACCGGAGAGAAAACGGAGCAGTGCTGCCGCCTTGTGGCACACTGCCGTAACAACCTTACAAACTGTGCCGAAGGGCTCCTATCATTCACAAGGCCTGCGGCCGGCGGCTTTGCAAACACAACCCTGCCCTCAAGAAATATCCTGGGCTAGGTAATCTGAAACGAATTCAAATCAGGCCCGACTCTCAGGCAGAAACCTTACAAGACCTCAGTGGTACTCACGCGCGTTTTAGAAAACAGCACATTCAAATGAAAAGATGCTCAGCATCTGTCTTGATTAGAGAGTGCAAGGGAAGCTAGACGAGGGTTTCCCTGGCTGCAGTCCTCACAAACCCTAAAAGCGTAAGTGCTCAAGAGGGCATGCCCAACAGAGAAGCCTACTACTGCTGTGGCTGGCATTGTAAATTGGTAACAGCCGGTAGGAAGATCAGTAGGCAAGTTCCTTACCAGACTAAACACTGGAGGGACCACGAGATTGGGCAACCCCGCTGCAGGTCGGATAACCAGAGACTAGCATCATTGGAAGGAAGCACTTGCACCCCAGGGGTCGTTGTGGTACCCTTTACCACAGCCAAGACACGCAAACGCACGAAATATCGAACGAGGGGTGAATGGAGAAAGGTGTTCTGCTACCTACACTCCCTCGACTACCACTCGTCCACAGAACCAAATGAACTCATACCATTTGCAGCAGCGTGGGTGCAGCAGTAGATGATCTCACTAATTCTGGTAGAGACAGCAAGACACATATCGCAGGATATCTCTTATATGTGCAGTCTAAATAGGGATACAAAGGAAACACAGGGTTCACAGAGGGAAGAAAGAAGCGTGGAGTTTCAGAGGGGGAAATTGGAGACCGGGGAAGGGTGAAGTGGGAGGTTGGGATTCACAGACACACACTTAACGTATCAAAAAGTGCTCATCAAGGGCGACCCTCCGGAAGCACAGGGAACGCTACAAAACATTCCTCAATCAACTAACAGGGCAAAGAATCTGAAACCCTACGGGTACAGCTACGTTTATAATGGCAACAAGCGGCTGTAGAACTCAGCAGACGCAACACCTGTATGTAAACTATGCTGAGAGGGAAAAGGACTGTTCAACGACAAGGCAAAGAAGGGGTTAAGAAACGCCTAGTCTGTTACCTGAGGCCTCTGTGAAATCCGCCGGTGTCGCACCCCTGGAGCCTCAGCAGGCCTGGGTCCCACGGCTGGAGTATGCTGCTGCTGAGGGAACAAGGTAGCAGGACGTGCCACCTGACCAGCGGCCCCTCGGACCTCTACCGCCCATTCTCCCCTGCGTGGTACCACAATGTCCCGATCCAACGTGGCCCTCCTACAGGTAAGTAAAGCCTGGTGCACCCAGATGATGGTGGAGCAGCTGAGAGGGAAGAGCTGTGAAGAAACGGGATCTCCACAGCTCCTGCTAGGCAGGTTCCCACCTCCAGCCCACTTCCTTAGAGTCGACCCACCTGCAAACCAAAGCACCCTCCGAGTACCCCACTTGCAAGTCTTGCGATATGCCTGGGGTGGGGCAGTGCAGGTTAAGGGGCAGGAGGCGAGCATACGCAAGCCCTGGGGTGTGTGCTTAGCCACGTTCGACTCCCCATTTCCAAACCAACACCGGGACCCCCGCTAAGGCTTTGTTTCCCCAAGTTACCGGAGAGAAAACGGAGCAGTGCTGCCGCCTTGTGGCACACTGCCGTAACAACCTTACAAACTGTGCCGAAGGGCTCCTATCATTCACAAGGCCTGCGGCCGGCGGCTTTGCAAACACAACCCTGCCCTCAAGAAATATCCTGGGCTAGGTAATCTGCAACGAATTCAAATCGGGCACGACTCTCAGGCAGAAACCTTACAAGACCTCAGTGGTACTCACGCGCGTTTTAGAAAACAGCACATTCAAATGAAAAGATGCTCCGCATCTGTCTTGATTAGAGAGTGCAAGGGAAGCTAGACGAGGGTTTCCCTGGCTGCAGTCCTCACAAACCCTAAAAGCGTAAGTGCTCAAGAGGGCATGCCCAACAGAGAAGCCTACTATTGCTGTGGCTGGCATTGTAAATTGTTACAGCCGGTAGGAAGATCAGTAGGCAAGGTCCTTACCAGACTAAACACTGGAGGGACCACGAGATTGGGCAACCCCGCTGCAGGTCGGATAACCAGAGACTAGCATCATTGGAAGGAAGCACTTGCACCCCAGCGGTCGTTGTGGTACCCTTTACCACAGCCAAGACACGCAAACGCACGAAATATCGAACGAGGGGTGAATGGAGAAAGGTGTTCTGCTACCTACACTCCCTCGACTACCACTCGTCCACAGAACCAAATGAACTCATACCATTTGCAGCAGCGTGGGTGCAGCAGTAGATGATCTCACTAATTCTGGTAGAGACAGCAAGACACATATCGCAGGATATCTCTTATATGTGCAGTCTAAATAGGGATACAAAGGAAACACAGGGTTCACAGAGGGAAGAAAGAAGCGTGGAGTTCTCAGAGGGGGAAATTGGAGACCGGGGAAGGGTGAAGTGGGAGGTTGGGATTCACAGACACACACTTAACGTATCAAAAAGTGCTCATCAAGGGCGACCCTCCGGAAGCACAGGGAACGCTACAAAACATTCCTCAATCAACTAACAGGGCAAAGAATCTGAAACCCTACGGGTACAGCTACGTTTATAATGGCAACAAGCGGCTGTAGAACTCAGCAGACGCAACACTGTATGTAAACTATGCTGAGAGGGAAAAGGACTGTTCAACGACAAGGCAAAGAAGGGGTTAAGAAACGCCTAGTCTGTTACCTGAGGCCTCTGTGAAATCCGCCGGTGTCGCACCCCTGGAGCCTCAGCAGGCCTGGGTCCCACGGCTGGAGTATGCTGCTGCTGAGGGAACAAGGTAGCAGGACGTGCCACCTGACCAGCGGCCCCTCGGACCTCTACCGCCCATTCTCCCCTGCGTGGTACCACAATGTCCCGATCCAACGTGGCCCTCCTACAGGTAAGTAAAGCCTGGTGCACCCAGATGATGGTGGAGCAGCTGAGAGGGAAGAGCTGTGAAGAACGGGATCTCCACAGCTCCTGCTAGGCAGGTTCCCACCTCCAGCCCACTTCCTTAGAGTCGACCCACCTGCAAACCAAAGCACCCTCCGAGTACCCCACTTGCAAGTCTTGCGATATGCCTGGGGTGGGGCAGTGCAGGTTAAGGGGCAGGAGGCGAGCATACGCAAGCCCTGGGGTGTGTGCTTAGCCACGTTCGACTCCCCATTTCCAAACCAACACCGGGACCCCCGCTAAGGCTTTGTTTCCCCAAGTTACCGGAGAGAAAACGGAGCAGTGCTGCCGCCTTGTGGCACACTGCCGTAACAACCTTACAAACTGTGCCGAAGGGCTCCTATCATTCAAAAGGCCTGCGGCCGGCGGCTTTGCAAACACAACCCTGCCCTCAAGAAATATCCTGGGCTAGGTAATCTGAAACGAATTCAAATCAGGCCCGACTCTCAGGCAGAAACCTTACAAGACCTCAGTGGTACTCACGCGCGTTTTAGAAAACAGCACATTCAAATGAAAAGATGCTCAGCATCTGTCTTGATTAGAGAGTGCAAGGGAAGCTAGACGAGGGTTTCCCTGGCTGCAGTCCTCACAAACCCTAAAAGCGTAAGTGCTCAAGAGGGCATGCCCAACAGAGAAGCCTACTACTGCTGTGGCTGGCATTGTAAATTGGTAACAGCCGGTAGGAAGATCAGTAGGCAAGTTCCTTACCAGACTAAACACTGGAGGGACCACGAGATTGGGCAACCCCGCTGCAGGTCGGATAACCAGAGACTAGCATCATTGGAAGGAAGCACTTGCACCCCTGCGGTCGTTGTGGTACCCTTTACCACAGCCAAGACACGCAAACGCACGAAATATCGAACGAGGGGTGAATGGAGAAAGGTGTTCTGCTACCTACACTCCCTCGACTACCACTCGTCCACAGAACCAAATGAACTCATACCATTTGCAGCAGCGTGGGTGCAGCAGTAGATGATCTCACTAATTCTGGTAGAGACAGCAAGACACATAGCGCAGGATATCTCTTATATGTGCAGTCTAAATAGGGATACAAAGGAAACACAGGGTTCACAGAGGGAAGAAAGAAGCGTGGAGCTTCAGAGGGGGAAATTGGAGACCGGGGAAGGGTGAAGTGGGAGGTTGGGATTCACAGACACACACTTAACGTATCAAAAAGTGCTCATCAAGGGCGACCCTCCGGAAGCACAGGGAACGCTACAAAACATTCCTCAATCAACTAACAGGGCAAAGAATCTGAAACCCTACGGGTACAGCTACGTTTATAATGGCAACAAGCGGCTGTAGAACTCAGCAGACGCAACACTGTATGTAAACTATGCTGAGAGGGAAAAGGACTGTTCAACGACAAGGCAAAGAAGGGGTTAAGAAACGCCTAGTCTGTTACCTGAGGCCTCTGTGAAATCCGCCGGTGTCGCACCCCTGGAGCCTCAGCAGGCCTGGGTCCCACGGCTGGAGTATGCTGCTGCTGAGGGAACAAGGTAGCAGGACGTGCCACCTGACCAGCGGCCCCTCGGACCTCTACCGCCCATTCTCCCCTGCGTGGTACCACAATGTCCCGATCCAACGTGGCCCTCCTACAGGTAAGTAAAGCCTGGTGCACCCAGATGATGGTGGAGCAGCTGAGAGGGAAGAGCTGTGAAGAACGGGATCTCCACAGCTCCTGCTAGGCAGGTTCCCACCTCCAGCCCACTTCCTTAGAGTCGACCCACCTGCAAACCAAAGCACCCTCCGAGTACCCCACTTGCAAGTCTTCCGATATGCCTGGGGTGGGGCAGTGCAGGTTAAGGGGCAGGAGGCGAGCATACGCAAGCCCTGCGGTGTGTGCTTAGCCACGTTCGACTCCCCATTTCCAAACCAACACCGGGACCCCCGCTAAGGCTTTGTTTCCCCAAGTTACCGGAGAGAAAACGGAGCAGTGCTGCCGCCTTGTGGCACACTGCCGTAACAACCTTACAAACTGTGCCGAAGGGCTCCTATCATTCACAAGGCCTGCGGCCTGCGGCTTTGCAAACACAACCCTGCCCTCAAGAAATATCCTGGGCTAGGTAATCTGAAACGAATTCAAATCGGGCACGACTCTCAGGCAGAAACCTTACAAGACCTCAGTGGTACTCACGCGCGTTTTAGAAAACAGCACATTCAAATGAAAAGATGCTCAGCATCTGTCTTGATTAGAGAGTGCAAGGGAAGCTAGACGAGGGTTTCCCTGGCTGCAGTCCTCACAAACCCTAAAAGCGTAAGTGCTCAAGAGGGCATGCCCAACAGAGAAGCCTACTATTGCTGTGGCTGGCATTGTAAATTGTTACAGCCGGTAGGAAGATCAGTAGGCAAGGTCCTTACCAGACTAAACACTGGAGGGACCACGAGATTGGGCAACCCCGCTGCAGGTCGGATAACCAGAGACTAGCATCATTGGAAGGAAGCACTTGCACCCCAGCGGTCGTTGTGGTACCCTTTACCACAGCCAAGACACGCAAACGCACGAAATATCGAACGAGGGGTGAATGGAGAAAGGTGTTCTGCTACCTACACTCCCTCGACTACCACTCGTCCACAGAACCAAATGAACTCATACCATTTGCAGCAGCGTGGGTGCAGCAGTAGATGATCTCACTAATTCTGGTAGAGACAGCAAGACACATATCGCAGGATATCTCTTATATGTGCAGTCTAAATAGGGATACAAAGGAAACACAGGGTTCACAGAGGGAAGAAAGAAGCGTGGAGTTCTCAGAGGGGGAAATTGGAGACCGGGGAAGGGTGAAGTGGGAGGTTGGGATTCACAGACACACACTTAACGTATCAAAAAGTGCTCATCAAGGGCGACCCTCCGGAAGCACAGGGAACGCTACAAAACATTCCTCAATCAACTAACAGGGCAAAGAATCTGAAACCCTACGGGTACAGCTACGTTTATAATGGCAACAAGCGGCTGTAGAACTCAGCAGACGCAACACTGTATGTAAACTATGCTGAGAGGGAAAAGGACTGTTCAACGACAAGGCAAAGAAGGGGTTAAGAAACGCCTAGTCTGTTACCTCAGGCCTCTGTGACATCGGCTGTTGTCACACCCCTGGAGCCTCAGCAGGACTGAGTCCCACGGCTGGAGTATGCTGCTGCAGAGGGAACAAGGTAGCAGGACGTGCCACCTGACCAGCGGCCCCTCGGACCTCTACTGCCCATTCTCCCCTGCGTGGTACCACAATATCCCGATCCAACGTGGCCCTCCTACAGGTAAGCAAAGCCTGGTGCACCCAGATGATGGTGGAGCAGCTGAGAGGGAAGAGCTGTGAGGAAACGGGATCTCCATAGCTCCTGCTAGGCAGGTTGCCACCTCTAGCCCACTTCCTTAGAGTCGACCCACCTGCGAACCACGGCACCCTCCGAGTAGCCCACTTGCAAGTCTTGCGATATGCCTGGGGTGGGGCAGTGCAGGTTAAGGGGCAGGAGGCGAGCATACGCAAGCCCTGCGGTGTGTGCTTAGCCACGTTCGACTCCCCATTTCCAAACCAACACCGGGACCCCCGCTAAGGCTTTGTTTCCCCAAGTTACCGGAGAGAAAACGGAGCAGTGCTGCCGCCTTGTGGCACACTGCCGTAACAACCTTACAAACTGTGCCGAAGGGCTCCTATCATTCAAAAGGCCTGCGGCCGGCGGCTTTGCAAACACAACCCTGCCCTCAAGAAATATCCTGGGCTAGGTAATCTGAAACGAATTCAAATCGGGCCCGACTCTCAGGCAGAAACCTTACAAGACCTCAGTGGTACTCACGCGCGTTTTAGAAAACAGCACATTCAAATGAAAAGATGCTCAGCATCTGTCTTGATTAGAGAGTGCAAGGGAAGCTAGACGAGGGTTTCCCTGGCTGCAGTCCTCACAAACCCTAAAAGCGTAAGTGCTCAAGAGGGCATGCCCAACAGAGAAGCCTACTACTGCTGTGGCTGGCATTGTAAATTGGTAACAGCCGGTAGGAAGATCAGTAGGCAAGTTCCTTACCAGACTAAACACTGGAGGGACCACGAGATTGGGCAACCCCGCTGCAGGTCGGATAACCAGAGACTAGCATCATTGGAAGGAAGCACTTGCACCCCAGCGGTCGTTGTGGTACCCTTTACCACAGCCAAGACACGCAAACGCACGAAATATCGAACGAGGGGTGAATGGAGAAAGGTGTTCTGCTACCTACACTCCCTCGACTACCACTCGTCCACAGAACCAAATGAACTCATACCATTTGCAGCAGCGTGGGTGCAGCAGTAGATGATCTCACTAATTCTGGTAGAGACAGCAAGACACATAGCGCAGGATATCTCTTATATGTGCAGTCTAAATAGGGATACAAAGGAAACACAGGGTTCACAGAGGGAAGAAAGAAGCGTGGAGCTTCAGAGGGGGAAATTGGAGACCGGGGAAGGGTGAAGTGGGAGGTTGGGATTCACAGACACACACTTAACGTATCAAAAAGTGCTCATCAAGGGCGACCCTCCGGAAGCACAGGGAACGCTACAAAACATTCCTCAATCAACTAACAGGGCAAAGAATCTGAAACCCTACGGGTACAGCTACGTTTATAATGGCAACAAGCGGCTGTAGAACTCAGCAGACGCAACACCGTATGTAAACTATGCTGAGAGGGAAAAGGACTGTTCAACGACAAGGCAAAGAAGGGGTTAAGAAACGCCTAGTCTGTTACCTGAGGCCTCTGTGAAATCCGCCGGTGTCGCACCCCTGGAGCCTCAGCAGGCCTGGGTCCCACGGCTGGAGTATGCTGCTGCTGAGGGAACAAGGTAGCAGGACGTGCCACCTGACCAGCGGCCCCTCGGACCTCTACCGCCCATTCTCCCCTGCGTGGTACCACAATATCCCGATCCAACGTGGCCCTCCTACAGGTAAGCAAAGCCTGGTGCACCCAGATGATGGTGGAGCAGCTGAGAGGGAAGAGCTGTGAGGAAACGGGATCTCCATAGCTCCTGCTAGGCAGGTTCCCACCTCTAGCCCACTTCCTTAGAGTCGACCCACCTGCGAACCACGGCACCCTCCGAGTAGCCCACTTGCAAGTCTTGCGATATGCCTGGGGTGGGGCAGTGCAGGTTAAGGGGCAGGAGGCGAGCATACGCAAGCCCTGGGGTGTGTGCTTAGCCACGTTCGACTCCCCATTTCCAAACCAACACCGGGACCCCCGCTAAGGCTTTGTTTCCCCAAGTTACCGGAGAGAAAACGGAGCAGTGCTGCCGCCTTGTGGCACACTGCCGTAACAACCTTACAAACTGTGCCGAAGGGCTCCTATCATTCACAAGGCCTGCGGCCGGCGGCTTTGCAAACACAACCCTGCCCTCAAGAAATATCCTGGGCTAGGTAATCTGAAACGAATTCAAATCAGGCCCGACTCTCAGGCAGAAACCTTACAAGACCTCAGTGGTACTCACGCGCGTTTTAGAAAACAGCACATTCAAATGAAAAGATGCTCAGCATCTGTCTTGATTAGAGAGTGCAAGGGAAGCTAGACGAGGGTTTCCCTGGCTGCAGTCCTCACAAACCCTAAAAGCGTAAGTGCTCAAGAGGGCATGCCCAACAGAGAAGCCTACTACTGCTGTGGCTGGCATTGTAAATTGGTAACAGCCGGTAGGAAGATCAGTAGGCAAGTTCCTTACCAGACTAAACACTGGAGGGACCACGAGATTGGGCAACCCCGCTGCAGGTCGGATAACCAGAGACTAGCATCATTGGAAGGAAGCACTTGCACCCCAGGGGTCGTTGTGGTACCCTTTACCACAGCCAAGACACGCAAACGCACGAAATATCGAACGAGGGGTGAATGGAGAAAGGTGTTCTGCTACCTACACTCCCTCGACTACCACTCGTCCACAGAACCAAATGAACTCATACCATTTGCAGCAGCGTGGGTGCAGCAGTAGATGATCTCACTAATTCTGGTAGAGACAGCAAGACACATATCGCAGGATATCTCTTATATGTGCAGTCTAAATAGGGATACAAAGGAAACACAGGGTTCACAGAGGGAAGAAAGAAGCGTGGAGTTTCAGAGGGGGAAATTGGAGACCGGGGAAGGGTGAAGTGGGAGGTTGGGATTCACAGACACACACTTAACGTATCAAAAAGTGCTCATCAAGGGCGACCCTCCGGAAGCACAGGGAACGCTACAAAACATTCCTCAATCAACTAACAGGGCAAAGAATCTGAAACCCTACGGGTACAGCTACGTTTATAATGGCAACAAGCGGCTGTAGAACTCAGCAGACGCAACACCTGTATGTAAACTATGCTGAGAGGGAAAAGGACTGTTCAACGACAAGGCAAAGAAGGGGTTAAGAAACGCCTAGTCTGTTACCTGAGGCCTCTGTGAAATCCGCCGGTGTCGCACCCCTGGAGCCTCAGCAGGCCTGGGTCCCACGGCTGGAGTATGCTGCTGCTGAGGGAACAAGGTAGCAGGACGTGCCACCTGACCAGCGGCCCCTCGGACCTCTACCGCCCATTCTCCCCTGCGTGGTACCACAATGTCCCGATCCAACGTGGCCCTCCTACAGGTAAGTAAAGCCTGGTGCACCCAGATGATGGTGGAGCAGCTGAGAGGGAAGAGCTGTGAAGAACGGGATCTCCACAGCTCCTGCTAGGCAGGTTCCCACCTCCAGCCCACTTCCTTAGAGTCGACCCACCTGCAAACCAAAGCACCCTCCGAGTACCCCACTTGCAAGTCTTGCGATATGCCTGGGGTGGGGCAGTGCAGGTTAAGGGGCAGGAGGCGAGCATACGCAAGCCCTGGGGTGTGTGCTTAGCCACGTTCGACTCCCCATTTCCAAACCAACACCGGGACCCCCGCTAAGGCTTTGTTTCCCCAAGTTACCGGAGAGAAAACGGAGCAGTGCTGCCGCCTTGTGGCACACTGCCGTAACAACCTTACAAACTGTGCCGAAGGGCTCCTATCATTCACAAGGCCTGCGGCCGGCGGCTTTGCAAACACAACCCTGCCCTCAAGAAATATCCTGGGCTAGGTAATCTGAAACGAATTCAAATCGGGCACGACTCTCAGGCAGAAACCTTACAAGACCTCAGTGGTACTCACGCGCGTTTTAGAAAACAGCACATTCAAATGAAAAGATGCTCAGCATCTGTCTTGATTAGAGAGTGCAAGGGAAGCTAGACGAGGGTTTCCCTGGCTGCAGTCCTCACAAACCCTAAAAGCGTAAGTGCTCAAGAGGGCATGCCCAACAGAGAAGCCTACTATTGCTGTGGCTGGCATTGTAAATTGTTACAGCCGGTAGGAAGATCAGTAGGCAAGGTCCTTACCAGACTAAACACTGGAGGGACCACGAGATTGGGCAACCCCGCTGCAGGTCGGATAACCAGAGACTAGCATCATTGGAAGGAAGCACTTGCACCCCAGCGGTCGTTGTGGTACCCTTTACCACAGCCAAGACACGCAAACGCACGAAATATCGAACGAGGGGTGAATGGAGAAAGGTGTTCTGCTACCTACACTCCCTCGACTACCACTCGTCCACAGAACCAAATGAACTCATACCATTTGCAGCAGCGTGGGTGCAGCAGTAGATGATCTCACTAATTCTGGTAGAGACAGCAAGACACATATCGCAGGATATCTCTTATATGTGCAGTCTAAATAGGGATACAAAGGAAACACAGGGTTCACAGAGGGAAGAAAGAAGCGTGGAGTTCTCAGAGGGGGAAATTGGAGACCGGGGAAGGGTGAAGTGGGAGGTTGGGATTCACAGACACACACTTAACGTATCAAAAAGTGCTCATCAAGGGCGACCCTCCGGAAGCACAGGGAACGCTACAAAACATTCCTCAATCAACTAACAGGGCAAAGAATCTGAAACCCTACGGGTACAGCTACGTTTATAATGGCAACAAGCGGCTGTAGAACTCAGCAGACGCAACACTGTATGTAAACTATGCTGAGAGGGAAAAGGACTGTTCAACGACAAGGCAAAGAAGGGGTTAAGAAACGCCTAGTCTGTTACCTCAGGCCTCTGTGACATCGGCTGGTGTCACACCCCTGGAGCCGCAGCAGGACTGAGTCCCACGGCTGGAGTATGCTGCTGCAGAGGGAACAAGGTAGCAGGACGTGCCACCTGACCAGCGGCCCCTCGGACCTCTACCGCCCATTCTCCCCTGCGTGGTACCACAATATCCCGATCCAACGTGGCCCTCCTACAGGTAAGCAAAGCCTGGTGCACCCAGATGATGGTGGAGCAGCTGAGAGGGAAGAGCTGTGAGGAAACGGGATCTCCATAGCTCCTGCTAGGCAGGTTGCCACCTCTAGCCCACTTCCTTAGAGTCGACCCACCTGCGAACCACGGCACCCTCCGAGTAGCCCACTTGCAAGTCTTGCGATATGCCTGGGGTGGGGCAGTGCAGGTTAAGGGGCAGGAGGCGAGCATACGCAAGCCCTGGGGTGTGTGCTTAGCCACGTTCGACTCCCCATTTCCAAACCAACACCGGGACCCCCGCTAAGGCTTTGTTTCCCCAAGTTACCGGAGAGAAAACGGAGCAGTGCTGCCGCCTTGTGGCACACTGCCGTAACAACCTTACAAACTGTGCCGAAGGGCTCCTATCATTCAAAAGGCCTGCGGCCGGCGGCTTTGCAAACACAACCCTGCCCTCAAGAAATATCCTGGGCTAGGTAATCTGAAACGAATTCAAATCAGGCCCGACTCTCAGGCAGAAACCTTACAAGACCTCAGTGGTACTCACGCGCGTTTTAGAAAACAGCACATTCAAATGAAAAGATGCTCAGCATCTGTCTTGATTAGAGAGTGCAAGGGAAGCTAGACGAGGGTTTCCCTGGCTGCAGTCCTCACAAACCCTAAAAGCGTAAGTGCTCAAGAGGGCATGCCCAACAGAGAAGCCTACTACTGCTGTGGCTGGCATTGTAAATTGGTAACAGCCGGTAGGAAGATCAGTAGGCAAGTTCCTTACCAGACTAAACACTGGAGGGACCACGAGATTGGGCAACCCCGCTGCAGGTCGGATAACCAGAGACTAGCATCATTGGAAGGAAGCACTTGCACCCCTGCGGTCGTTGTGTTACCCTTTACCACAGCCAAGACACGCAAACGCACGAAATATCGAACGAGGGGTGAATGGAGAAAGGTGTTCTGCTACCTACACTCCCTCGACTACCACTCGTCCACAGAACCAAATGAACTCATACCATTTGCAGCAGCGTGGGTGCAGCAGTAGATGATCTCACTAATTCTGGTAGAGACAGCAAGACACATAGCGCAGGATATCTCTTATATGTGCAGTCTAAATAGGGATACAAAGGAAACACAGGGTTCACAGAGGGAAGAAAGAAGCGTGGAGTTTCAGAGGGGGAAATTGGAGACCGGGGAAGGGTGAAGTGGGAGGTTGGGATTCACAGACACACACTTAACGTATCAAAAAGTGCTCATCAAGGGCGACCCTCCGGAAGCACAGGGAACGCTACAAAACATTCCTCAATCAACTAACAGGGCAAAGAATCTGAAACCCTACGGGTACAGCTACGTTTATAATGGCAACAAGCGGCTGTAGAACTCAGCAGACGCAACACCTGTATGTAAACTATGCTGAGAGGGAAAAGGACTGTTCAACGACAAGGCAAAGAAGGGGTTAAGAAACGCCTAGTCTGTTACCTGAGGCCTCTGTGAAATCCGCCGGTGTCGCACCCCTGGAGCCTCAGCAGGCCTGGGTCCCACGGCTGGAGTATGCTGCTGCTGAGGGAACAAGGTAGCAGGACGTGCCACCTGACCAGCGGCCCCTCGGACCTCTACCGCCCATTCTCCCCTGCGTGGTACCACAATGTCCCGATCCAACGTGGCCCTCCTACAGGTAAGTAAAGCCTGGTGCACCCAGATGATGGTGGAGCAGCTGAGAGGGAAGAGCTGTGAAGAACGGGATCTCCACAGCTCCTGCTAGGCAGGTTCCCACCTCCAGCCCACTTCCTTAGAGTCGACCCACCTGCAAACCAAAGCACCCTCCGAGTACCCCACTTGCAAGTCTTCCGATATGCCTGGGGTGGGGCAGTGCAGGTTAAGGGGCAGGAGGCGAGCATACGCAAGCCCTGGGGTGTGTGCTTAGCCACGTTCGACTCCCCATTTCCAAACCAACACCGGGACCCCCGCTAAGGCTTTGTTTCCCCAAGTTACCGGAGAGAAAACGGAGCAGTGCTGCCGCCTTGTGGCACACTGCCGTAACAACCTTACAAACTGTGCCGAAGGGCTCCTATCATTCACAAGGCCTGCGGCCGGCGGCTTTGCAAACACAACCCTGCCCTCAAGAAATATCCTGGGCTAGGTAATCTGAAACGAATTCAAATCGGGCACGACTCTCAGGCAGAAACCTTACAAGACCTCAGTGGTACTCACGCGCGTTTTAGAAAACAGCACATTCAAATGAAAAGATGCTCAGCATCTGTCTTGATTAGAGAGTGCAAGGGAAGCTAGACGAGGGTTTCCCTGGCTGCAGTCCTCACAAACCCTAAAAGCGTAAGTGCTCAAGAGGGCATGCCCAACAGAGAAGCCTACTATTGCTGTGGCTGGCATTGTAAATTGTTACAGCCGGTAGGAAGATCAGTAGGCAAGGTCCTTACCAGACTAAACACTGGAGGGACCACGAGATTGGGCAACCCCGCTGCAGGTCGGATAACCAGAGACTAGCATCATTGGAAGGAAGCACTTGCACCCCAGCGGTCGTTGTGGTACCCTTTACCACAGCCAAGACACGCAAACGCACGAAATATCGAACGAGGGGTGAATGGAGAAAGGTGTTCTGCTACCTACACTCCCTCGACTACCACTCGTCCACAGAACCAAATGAACTCATACCATTTGCAGCAGCGTGGGTGCAGCAGTAGATGATCTCACTAATTCTGGTAGAGACAGCAAGACACATATCGCAGGATATCTCTTATATGTGCAGTCTAAATAGGGATACAAAGGAAACACAGGGTTCACAGAGGGAAGAAAGAAGCGTGGAGTTCTCAGAGGGGGAAATTGGAGACCGGGGAAGGGTGAAGTGGGAGGTTGGGATTCACAGACACACACTTAACGTATCAAAAAGTGCTCATCAAGGGCGACCCTCCGGAAGCACAGGGAACGCTACAAAACATTCCTCAATCAACTAACAGGGCAAAGAATCTGAAACCCTACGGGTACAGCTACGTTTATAATGGCAACAAGCGGCTGTAGAACTCAGCAGACGCAACACTGTATGTAAACTATGCTGAGAGGGAAAAGGACTGTTCAACGACAAGGCAAAGAAGGGGTTAAGAAACGCCTAGTCTGTTACCTCAGGCCTCTGTGACATCGGCTGGTGTCACACCCCTGGAGCCTCAGCAGGACTGAGTCCCACGGCTGGAGTATGCTGCTGCAGAGGGAACAAGGTAGCAGGACGTGCCACCTGACCAGCGGCCCCTCGGACCTCTACCGCCCATTCTCCCCTGCGTGGTACCACAATATCCCGATCCAACGTGGCCCTCCTACAGGTAAGCAAAGCCTGGTGCACCCAGATGATGGTGGAGCAGCTGAGAGGGAAGAGCTGTGAGGAAACGGGATCTCCATAGCTCCTGCTAGGCAGGTTGCCACCTCTAGCCCACTTCCTTAGAGTCGACCCACCTGCGAACCACGGCACCCTCCGAGTAGCCCACTTGCAAGTCTTGCGATATGCCTGGGGTGGGGCAGTGCAGGTTAAGGGGCAGGAGGCGAGCATACGCAAGCCCTGGGGTGTGTGCTTAGCCACGTTCGACTCCCCATTTCCAAACCAACACCGGGACCCCCGCTAAGGCTTTGTTTCCCCAAGTTACCGGAGAGAAAACGGAGCAGTGCTGCCGCCTTGTGGCACACTGCCGTAACAACCTTACAAACTGTGCCGAAGGGCTCCTATCATTCACAAGGCCTGCGGCCGGCGGCTTTGCAAACACAACCCTGCCCTCAAGAAATATCCTGGGCTAGGTAATCTGAAACGAATTCAAATCAGGCCCGACTCTCAGGCAGAAACCTTACAAGACCTCAGTGGTACTCACGCGCGTTTTAGAAAACAGCACATTCAAATGAAAAGATGCTCAGCATCTGTCTTGATTAGAGAGTGCAAGGGAAGCTAGACGAGGGTTTCCCTGGCTGCAGTCCTCACAAACCCTAAAAGCGTAAGTGCTCAAGAGGGCATGCCCAACAGAGAAGCCTACTACTGCTGTGGCTGGCATTGTAAATTGGTAACAGCCGGTAGGAAGATCAGTAGGCAAGTTCCTTACCAGACTAAACACTGGAGGGACCACGAGATTGGGCAACCCCGCTGCAGGTCGGATAACCAGAGACTAGCATCATTGGAAGGAAGCACTTGCACCCCAGGGGTCGTTGTGGTACCCTTTACCACAGCCAAGACACGCAAACGCACGAAATATCGAACGAGGGGTGAATGGAGAAAGGTGTTCTGCTACCTACACTCCCTCGACTACCACTCGTCCACAGAACCAAATGAACTCATACCATTTGCAGCAGCGTGGGTGCAGCAGTAGATGATCTCACTAATTCTGGTAGAGACAGCAAGACACATATCGCAGGATATCTCTTATATGTGCAGTCTAAATAGGGATACAAAGGAAACACAGGGTTCACAGAGGGAAGAAAGAAGCGTGGAGCTTCAGAGGGGGAAATTGGAGACCGGGGAAGGGTGAAGTGGGAGGTTGGGATTCACAGACACACACTTAACGTATCAAAAAGTGCTCATCAAGGGCGACCCTCCGGAAGCACAGGGAACGCTACAAAACATTCCTCAATCAACTAACAGGGCAAAGAATCTGAAACCCTACGGGTACAGCTACGTTTATAATGGCAACAAGCGGCTGTAGAACTCAGCAGACGCAACACTGTATGTAAACTATGCTGAGAGGGAAAAGGACTGTTCAACGACAAGGCAAAGAAGGGGTTAAGAAACGCCTAGTCTGTTACCTGAGGCCTCTGTGAAATCCGCCGGTGTCGCACCCCTGGAGCCTCAGCAGGCCTGGGTCCCACGGCTGGAGTATGCTGCTGCTGAGGGAACAAGGTAGCAGGACGTGCCACCTGACCAGCGGCCCCTCGGACCTCTACCGCCCATTCTCCCCTGCGTGGTACCACAATGTCCCGATCCAACGTGGCCCTCCTACAGGTAAGTAAAGCCTGGTGCACCCAGATGATGGTGGAGCAGCTGAGAGGGAAGAGCTGTGAAGAACGGGATCTCCACAGCTCCTGCTAGGCAGGTTCCCACCTCCAGCCCACTTCCTTAGAGTCGACCCACCTGCAAACCAAAGCACCCTCCGAGTACCCCACTTGCAAGTCTTCCGATATGCCTGGGGTGGGGCAGTGCAGGTTAAGGGGCAGGAGGCGAGCATACGCAAGCCCTGGGGTGTGTGCTTAGCCACGTTCGACTCCCCATTTCCAAACCAACACCGGGACCCCCGCTAAGGCTTTGTTTCCCCAAGTTACCGGAGAGAAAACGGAGCAGTGCTGCCGCCTTGTGGCACACTGCCGTAACAACCTTACAAACTGTGCGGAAGGGCTCCTATCATTCACAAGGCCTGCGGCCTGCGGCTTTGCAAACACAACCCTGCCCTCAAGAAATATCCTGGGCTAGGTAATCTGAAACGAATTCAAATAGGGCCCGACTCTCAGGCAGAAACCTTACAAGACCTCAGTGGTACTCACGCGCGTTTTAGAAAACAGCACATTCAAATGAAAAGATGCTCAGCATCTGTCTTGATTAGAGAGTGCAAGGGAAGCTAGACGAGGGTTTCCCTGGCTGCAGTCCTCACAAACCCTAAAAGCGTAAGTGCTCAAGAGGGCATGCCCAACAGAGAAGCTTACTACTACTGTGGCTGGCATTGTAAATTGGTAACAGCCGGTAGGAAGTTCAGTAGGCAAGTTCCTTACCAGACTAAACACTGGAGGGACCACGAGATTGCACAACCCCGCTGCAGGTCGGATAACCAGAGACTAGCATCATTGGAAGGAAGCACTTGCACCCCAGGGGTCGTTGTGGTACCCTTTACCACAGCCAAGACACGCAAACGCACGAAATATCGAACGAGGGGTGAATGGAGAAAGGTGTTCTGCTACCCACACTCCCTCGACTACCACTCGTCCACAGAACCAAATGAACTCATACCATTTGCAGCAGCGTGGGTGCAGCAGTAGATGATCTCACTAATTCTGGTAGAGACAGCAAGACACATATCGCAGGATATCTCTTATATGTGCAGTCTAAATAGGGATACAAAGGAAACACAGGGTTCACAGAGGGAAGAAAGAAGCGTGGAGTTCTCAGAGTGGGAAATTGGAGACCGGGGAAGGGTGAAGTGGGAGGTTGGGATTCACAGACACACACTTAACGTATCAAAAAGTGCTCATCAAGGGCGACCCCCCGGAAAGCACAGGGAACGCTACAAAACATTCCTCAATCAACTAACAGGGCAAAGAATCTGAAACCCTACGGGTACAGCTACGTTTATAATGGCAACAAGCGGCTGTAGAACTCAGCAGACGCAACACTGTATGTAAACTATGCTGAGAGGGAAAAGGACTGTTCAACGACAAGGCAAAGAAGGGGTTAAGAAACGCCTAGTCTGTTACCTCAGGCCTCTGTGACATCGGCTGTTGTCACACCCCTGGAGCCTCAGCAGGACTGAGTCCCACGGCTGGAGTATGCTGCTGCAGAGGGAACAAGGTAGCAGGACGTGCCACCTGACCAGCGGCCCCTCGGACCTCTACCGCCCATTCTCCCCTGCGTGGTACCACAATATCCCGATCCAACGTGGCCCTCCTACAGGTAAGCAAAGCCTGGTGCACCCAGATGATGGTGGAGCAGCTGAGAGGGAAGAGCTGTGAGGAAACGGGATCTCCACAGCTCCTGCTAGGCAGGTTGCCACCTCTAGCCCACTTCCTTAGAGTCGACCCACCTGCGAACCACGGCACCCTCCGAGTAGCCCACTTGCAAGTCTTGCGATATTCCTGGGGTGGAGCAGTGCAGGTTAAGGGGCAGGAGGCGAGCATACGCAAGCCCTGGGGTGTGTGCTTAGCCACGTTCGACTCCCCATTTCCAAACCAACACCGGGACCCCCGCTAAGGCTTTGTTTCCCCAAGTTACCGGAGAGAAAACGGAGCAGTGCTGCCGCCTTGTGGCACACTGCCGTAACAACCTTACAAACTGTGCCGAAGGGCTCCTATCATTCACAAGGCCTGCGGCCGGCGGCTTTGCAAACACAACCCTGCCCTCAAGAAATATCCTGGGCTAGGTAATCTGAAACGAATTCAAATCAGGCCCGACTCTCAGGCAGAAACCTTACAAGACCTCAGTGGTACTCACGCGCGTTTTAGAAAACAGCACATTCAAATGAAAAGATGCTCAGCATCTGTCTTGATTAGAGAGTGCAAGGGAAGCTAGACGAGGGTTTCCCTGGCTGCAGTCCTCACAAACCCTAAAAGCGTAAGTGCTCAAGAGGGCATGCCCAACAGAGAAGCCTACTACTGCTGTGGCTGGCATTGTAAATTGGTAACAGCCGGTAGGAAGATCAGTAGGCAAGTTCCTTACCAGACTAAACACTGGAGGGACCACGAGATTGGGCAACCCCGCTGCAGGTCGGATAACCAGAGACTAGCATCATTGGAAGGAAGCACTTGCACCCCTGCGGTCGTTGTGGTACCCTTTACCACAGCCAAGACACGCAAACGCACGAAATATCGAACGAGGGGTGAATGGAGAAAGGTGTTCTGCTACCTACACTCCCTCGACTACCACTCGTCCACAGAACCAAATGAACTCATACCATTTGCAGCAGCGTGGGTGCAGCAGTAGATGATCTCACTAATTCTGGTAGAGACAGCAAGACACATATCGCAGGATATCTCTTATATGTGCAGTCTAAATAGGGATACAAAGGAAACACAGGGTTCACAGAGGGAAGAAAGAAGCGTGGAGTTCTCAGAGGGGGAAATTGGAGACCGGGGAAGGGTGAAGTGGGAGGTTGGGATTCACAGACACACACTTAACGTATCAAAAAGTGCTCATCAAGGGCGACCCTCCGGAAGCACAGGGAACGCTACAAAACATTCCTCAATCAACTAACAGGGCAAAGAATCTGAAACCCTACGGGTACAGCTACGTTTATAATGGCAACAAGCGGCTGTAGAACTCAGCAGACGCAACACTGTATGTAAACTATGCTGAGAGGGAAAAGGACTGTTCAACGACAAGGCAAAGAAGGGGTTAAGAAACGCCTAGTCTGTTACCTCAGGCCTCTGTGACATCGGCTGGTGTCACACCCCTGGAGCCTCAGCAGGACTGAGTCCCACGGCTGGAGTATGCTGCTGCAGAGGGAACAAGGTAGCAGGACGTGCCACCTGACCAGCGGCCCCTCGGACCTCTACCGCCCATTCTCCCCTGCGTGGTACCACAATATCCCGATCCAACGTGGCCCTCCTACAGGTAAGCAAAGCCTGGTGCACCCAGATGATGGTGGAGCAGCTGAGAGGGAAGAGCTGTGAGGAAACGGGATCTCCATAGCTCCTGCTAGGCAGGTTGCCACCTCTAGCCCACTTCCTTAGAGTCGACCCACCTGCGAACCACGGCACCCTCCGAGTAGCCCACTTGCAAGTCTTGCGATATGCCTGGGGTGGGGCAGTGCAGGTTAAGGGGCAGGAGGCGAGCATACGCAAGCCCTGCGGTGTGTGCTTAGCCACGTTCGACTCCCCATTTCCAAACCAACACCGGGACCCCCGCTAAGGCTTTGTTTCCCCAAGTTACCGGAGAGAAAACGGAGCAGTGCTGCCGCCTTGTGGCACACTGCCGTAACAACCTTACAAACTGTGCCGAAGGGCTCCTATCATTCAAAAGGCCTGCGGCCGGCGGCTTTGCAAACACAACCCTGCCCTCAAGAAATATCCTGGGCTAGGTAATCTGAAACGAATTCAAATCAGGCCCGACTCTCAGGCAGAAACCTTACAAGACCTCAGTGGTACTCACGCGCGTTTTAGAAAACAGCACATTCAAATGAAAAGATGCTCAGCATCTGTCTTGATTAGAGAGTGCAAGGGAAGCTAGACGAGGGTTTCCCTGGCTGCAGTCCTCACAAACCCTAAAAGCGTAAGTGCTCAAGAGGGCATGCCCAACAGAGAAGCCTACTACTGCTGTGGCTGGCATTGTAAATTGGTAACAGCCGGTAGGAAGATCAGTAGGCAAGTTCCTTACCAGACTAAACACTGGAGGGACCACGAGATTGGGCAACCCCGCTGCAGGTCGGATAACCAGAGACTAGCATCATTGGAAGGAAGCACTTGCACCCCTGCGGTCGTTGTGTTACCCTTTACCACAGCCAAGACACGCAAACGCACGAAATATCGAACGAGGGGTGAATGGAGAAAGGTGTTCTGCTACCTACACTCCCTCGACTACCACTCGTCCACAGAACCAAATGAACTCATACCATTTGCAGCAGCGTGGGTGCAGCAGTAGATGATCTCACTAATTCTGGTAGAGACAGCAAGACACATATCGCAGGATATCTCTTATATGTGCAGTCTAAATAGGGATACAAAGGAAACACAGGGTTCACAGAGGGAAGAAAGAAGCGTGGAGTTTCAGAGGGGGAAATTGGAGACCGGGGAAGGGTGAAGTGGGAGGTTGGGATTCACAGACACACACTTAACGTATCAAAAAGTGCTCATCAAGGGCGACCCTCCGGAAGCACAGGGAACGCTACAAAACATTCCTCAATCAACTAACAGGGCAAAGAATCTGAAACCCTACGGGTACAGCTACGTTTATAATGGCAACAAGCGGCTGTAGAACTCAGCAGACGCAACACCGTATGTAAACTATGCTGAGAGGGAAAAGGACTGTTCAACGACAAGGCAAAGAAGGGGTTAAGAAACGCCTAGTCTGTTACCTGAGGCCTCTGTGAAATCCGCCGGTGTCGCACCCCTGGAGCCTCAGCAGGCCTGGGTCCCACGGCTGGAGTATGCTGCTGCTGAGGGAACAAGGTAGCAGGACGTGCCACCTGACCAGCGGCCCCTCGGACCTCTACCGCCCATTCTCCCCTGCGTGGTACCACAATGTCCCGATCCAACGTGGCCCTCCTACAGGTAAGTAAAGCCTGGTGCACCCAGATGATGGTGGAGCAGCTGAGAGGGAAGAGCTGTGAAGAACGGGATCTCCACAGCTCCTGCTAGGCAGGTTCCCACCTCCAGCCCACTTCCTTAGAGTCGACCCACCTGCAAACCAAAGCACCCTCCGAGTACCCCACTTGCAAGTCTTCCGATATGCCTGGGGTGGGGCAGTGCAGGTTAAGGGGCAGGAGGCGAGCATACGCAAGCCCTGGGGTGTGTGCTTAGCCACGTTCGACTCCCCATTTCCAAACCAACACCGGGACCCCCGCTAAGGCTTTGTTTCCCCAAGTTACCGGAGAGAAAACGGAGCAGTGCTGCCGCCTTGTGGCACACTGCCGTAACAACCTTACAAACTGTGCCGAAGGGCTCCTATCATTCACAAGGCCTGCGGCCGGCGGCTTTGCAAACACAACCCTGCCCTCAAGAAATATCCTGGGCTAGGTAATCTGAAACGAATTCAAATCAGGCCCGACTCTCAGGCAGAAACCTTACAAGACCTCAGTGGTACTCACGCGCGTTTTAGAAAACAGCACATTCAAATGAAAAGATGCTCAGCATCTGTCTTGATTAGAGAGTGCAAGGGAAGCTAGACGAGGGTTTCCCTGGCTGCAGTCCTCACAAACCCTAAAAGCGTAAGTGCTCAAGAGGGCATGCCCAACAGAGAAGCCTACTACTGCTGTGGCTGGCATTGTAAATTGGTAACAGCCGGTAGGAAGATCAGTAGGCAAGTTCCTTACCAGACTAAACACTGGAGGGACCACGAGATTGGGCAACCCCGCTGCAGGTCGGATAACCAGAGACTAGCATCATTGGAAGGAAGCACTTGCACCCCAGCGGTCGTTGTGGTACCCTTTACCACAGCCAAGACACGCAAACGCACGAAATATCGAACGAGGGGTGAATGGAGAAAGGTGTTCTGCTACCTACACTCCCTCGACTACCACTCGTCCACAGAACCAAATGAACTCATACCATTTGCAGCAGCGTGGGTGCAGCAGTAGATGATCTCACTAATTCTGGTAGAGACAGCAAGACACATATCGCAGGATATCTCTTATATGTGCAGTCTAAATAGGGATACAAAGGAAACACAGGGTTCACAGAGGGAAGAAAGAAGCGTGGAGTTTCAGAGGGGGAAATTGGAGACCGGGGAAGGGTGAAGTGGGAGGTTGGGATTCACAGACACACACTTAACGTATCAAAAAGTGCTCATCAAGGGCGACCCTCCGGAAGCACAGGGAACGCTACAAAACATTCCTCAATCAACTAACAGGGCAAAGAATCTGAAACCCTACGGGTACAGCTACGTTTATAATGGCAACAAGCGGCTGTAGAACTCAGCAGACGCAACACTGTATGTAAACTATGCTGAGAGGGAAAAGGACTGTTCAACGACAAGGCAAAGAAGGGGTTAAGAAACGCCTAGTCTGTTACCTCAGGCCTCTGTGACATCGGCTGGTGTCACACCCCTGGAGCCTCAGCAGGACTGAGTCCCACGGCTGGAGTATGCTGCTGCAGAGGGAACAAGGTAGCAGGACGTGCCACCTGACCAGCGGCCCCTCGGACCTCTACCGCCCATTCTCCCCTGCGTGGTACCACAATATCCCGATCCAACGTGGCCCTCCTACAGGTAAGCAAAGCCTGGTGCACCCAGATGATGGTGGAGCAGCTGAGAGGGAAGAGCTGTGAGGAAACGGGATCTCCATAGCTCCTGCTAGGCAGGTTGCCACCTCTAGCCCACTTCCTTAGAGTCGACCCACCTGCGAACCACGGCACCCTCCGAGTAGCCCCACTTGCAAGTCTTGCGATATGCCTGGGGTGGGGCAGTGCAGGTTAAGGGGCAGGAGGCGAGCATACGCAAGCCCTGGGGTGTGTGCTTAGCCACGTTCGACTCCCCATTTCCAAACCAACACCGGGACCCCCGCTAAGGCTTTGTTTCCCCAAGTTACCGGAGAGAAAACGGAGCAGTGCTGCCGCCTTGTGGCACACTGCCGTAACAACCTTACAAACTGTGCCGAAGGGCTCCTATCATTCACAAGGCCTGCGGCCGGCGGCTTTGCAAACACAACCCTGCCCTCAAGAAATATCCTGGGCTAGGTAATCTGAAACGAATTCAAATCAGGCCCGACTCTCAGGCAGAAACCTTACAAGACCTCAGTGGTACTCACGCGCGTTTTAGAAAACAGCACATTCAAATGAAAAGATGCTCAGCATCTGTCTTGATTAGAGAGTGCAAGGGAAGCTAGACGAGGGTTTCCCTGGCTGCAGTCCTCACAAACCCTAAAAGCGTAAGTGCTCAAGAGGGCATGCCCAACAGAGAAGCCTACTACTTGCTGTGGCTGGCATTGTAAATTGGTAACAGCCGGTAGGAAGATCAGTAGGCAAGTTCCTTACCAGACTAAACACTGGAGGGACCACGAGATTGGGCAACCCCGCTGCAGGTCGGATAACCAGAGACTAGCATCATTGGAAGGAAGCACTTGCACCCCAGCGGTCGTTGTGGTACCCTTTACCACAGCCAAGACACGCAAACGCACGAAATATCGAACGAGGGGTGAATGGAGAAAGGTGTTCTGCTACCTACACTCCCTCGACTACCACTCGTCCACAGAACCAAATGAACTCATACCATTTGCAGCAGCGTGGGTGCAGCAGTAGATGATCTCACTAATTCTGGTAGAGACAGCAAGACACATATCGCAGGATATCTCTTATATGTGCAGTCTAAATAGGGATACAAAGGAAACACAGGGTTCACAGAGGGAAGAAAGAAGCGTGGAGTTCTCATAGGGGGAAATTGGAGACCGGGGAAGGGTGAAGTGGGAGGTTGGGATTCACAGACACACACTTAACGTATCAAAAAGTGCTCATCAAGGGCGACCCTCCGGAAGCACAGGGAACGCTACAAAACATTCCTCAATCAACTAACAGGGCAAAGAATCTGAAACCCTACGGGTACAGCTACGTTTATAATGGCAACAAGCGGCTGTAGAACTCAGCAGACGCAACACTGTATGTAAACTATGCTGAGAGGGAAAAGGACTGTTCAACGACAAGGCAAAGAAGGGGTTAAGAAACGCCTAGTCTGTTACCTCAGGCCTCTGTGACATCGGCTGTTGTCACACCCCTGGAGCCTCAGCAGGACTGAGTCCCACGGCTGGAGTATGCTGCTGCAGAGGGAACAAGGTAGCAGGACGTGCCACCTGACCAGCGGCCCCTCGGACCTCTACCGCCCATTCTCCCCTGCGTGGTACCACAATATCCCGATCCAACGTGGCCCTCCTACAGGTAAGCAAAGCCTGGTGCACCCAGATGATGGTGGAGCAGCTGAGAGGGAAGAGCTGTGAGGAAACGGGATCTCCATAGCTCCTGCTAGGCAGGTTGCCACCTCTAGCCCACTTCCTTAGAGTCGACCCACCTGCGAACCACGGCACCCTCCGAGTAGCCCACTTGCAAGTCTTGCGATATGCCTGGGGTGGGGCAGTGCAGGTTAAGGGGCAGGAGGCGAGCATACGCAAGCCCTGGGGTGTGTGCTTAGCCACGTTCGACTCCCCATTTCCAAACCAACACCGGGACCCCCGCTAAGGCTTTGTTTCCCCAAGTTACCGGAGAGAAAACGGAGCAGTGCTGCCGCCTTGTGGCACACTGCCGTAACAACCTTACAAACTGTGCCGAAGGGCTCCTATCATTCACAAGGCCTGCGGCCGGCGGCTTTGCAAACACAACCCTGCCCTCAAGAAATATCCTGGGCTAGGTAATCTGAAACGAATTCAAATCAGGCCCGACTCTCAGGCAGAAACCTTACAAGACCTCAGTGGTACTCACGCGCGTTTTAGAAAACAGCACATTCAAATGAAAAGATGCTCAGCATCTGTCTTGATTAGAGAGTGCAAGGGAAGCTAGACGAGGGTTTCCCTGGCTGCAGTCCTCACAAACCCTAAAAGCGTAAGTGCTCAAGAGGGCATGCCCAACAGAGAAGCCTACTACTGCTGTGGCTGGCATTGTAAATTGGTAACAGCCGGTAGGAAGATCAGTAGGCAAGTTCCTTACCAGACTAAACACTGGAGGGACCACGAGATTGGGCAACCCCGCTGCAGGTCGGATAACCAGAGACTAGCATCATTGGAAGGAAGCACTTGCACCCCAGCGGTCGTTGTGGTACCCTTTACCACAGCCAAGACACGCAAACGCACGAAATATCGAACGAGGGGTGAATGGAGAAAGGTGTTCTGCTACCTACACTCCCTCGACTACCACTCGTCCACAGAACCAAATGAACTCATACCATTTGCAGCAGCGTGGGTGCAGCAGTAGATGATCTCACTAATTCTGGTAGAGACAGCAAGACACATATCGCAGGATATCTCTTATATGTGCAGTCTAAATAGGGATACAAAGGAAACACAGGGTTCACAGAGGGAAGAAAGAAGCGTGGAGTTTCAGAGGGGGAAATTGGAGACCGGGGAAGGGTGAAGTGGGAGGTTGGGATTCACAGACACACACTTAACGTATCAAAAAGTGCTCATCAAGGGCGACCCTCCGGAAGCACAGGGAACGCTACAAAACATTCCTCAATCAACTAACAGGGCAAAGAATCTGAAACCCTACGGGTACAGCTACGTTTATAATGGCAACAAGCGGCTGTAGAACTCAGCAGACGCAACACTGTATGTAAACTATGCTGAGAGGGAAAAGGACTGTTCAACGACAAGGCAAAGAAGGGGTTAAGAAACGCCTAGTCTGTTACCTCAGGCCTCTGTGACATCGGCTGGTGTCACACCCCTGGAGCCTCAGCAGGACTGAGTCCCACGGCTGGAGTATGCTGCTGCAGAGGGAACAAGGTAGCAGGACGTGCCACCTGACCAGCGGCCCCTCGGACCTCTACCGCCCATTCTCCCCTGCGTGGTACCACAATATCCCGATCCAACGTGGCCCTCCTACAGGTAAGCAAAGCCTGGTGCACCCAGATGATGGTGGAGCAGCTGAGAGGGAAGAGCTGTGAGGAAACGGGATCTCCATAGCTCCTGCTAGGCAGGTTGCCACCTCTAGCCCACTTCCTTAGAGTCGACCCACCTGCGAACCACGGCACCCTCCGAGTAGCCCACTTGCAAGTCTTGCGATATGCCTGGGGTGGGGCAGTGCAGGTTAAGGGGCAGGAGGCGAGCATACGCAAGCCCTGGGGTGTGTGCTTAGCCACGTTCGACTCCCCATTTCCAAACCAACACCGGGACCCCCGCTAAGGCTTTGTTTCCCCAAGTTACCGGAGAGAAAACGGAGCAGTGCTGCCGCCTTGTGGCACACTGCCGTAACAACCTTACAAACTGTGCCGAAGGGCTCCTATCATTCACAAGGCCTGCGGCCGGCGGCTTTGCAAACACAACCCTGCCCTCAAGAAATATCCTGGGCTAGGTAATCTGAAACGAATTCAAATCAGGCCCGACTCTCAGGCAGAAACCTTACAAGACCTCAGTGGTACTCACGCGCGTTTTAGAAAACAGCACATTCAAATGAAAAGATGCTCAGCATCTGTCTTGATTAGAGAGTGCAAGGGAAGCTAGACGAGGGTTTCCCTGGCTGCAGTCCTCACAAACCCTAAAAGCGTAAGTGCTCAAGAGGGCATGCCCAACAGAGAAGCCTACTACTGCTGTGGCTGGCATTGTAAATTGGTAACAGCCGGTAGGAAGATCAGTAGGCAAGTTCCTTACCAGACTAAACACTGGAGGGACCACGAGATTGGGCAACCCCGCTGCAGGTCGGATAACCAGAGACTAGCATCATTGGAAGGAAGCACTTGCACCCCTGCGGTCGTTGTGGTACCCTTTACCACAGCCAAGACACGCAAACGCACGAAATATCGAACGAGGGGTGAATGGAGAAAGGTGTTCTGCTACCTACACTCCCTCGACTACCACTCGTCCACAGAACCAAATGAACTCATACCATTTGCAGCAGCGTGGGTGCAGCAGTAGATGATCTCACTAATTCTGGTAGAGACAGCAAGACACATAGCGCAGGATATCTCTTATATGTGCAGTCTAAATAGGGATACAAAGGAAACACAGGGTTCACAGAGGGAAGAAAGAAGCGTGGAGCTTCAGAGGGGGAAATTGGAGACCGGGGAAGGGTGAAGTGGGAGGTTGGGATTCACAGACACACACTTAACGTATCAAAAAGTGCTCATCAAGGGCGACCCTCCGGAAGCACAGGGAACGCTACAAAACATTCCTCAATCAACTAACAGGGCAAAGAATCTGAAACCCTACGGGTACAGCTACGTTTATAATGGCAACAAGCGGCTGTAGAACTCAGCAGACGCAACACTGTATGTAAACTATGCTGAGAGGGAAAAGGACTGTTCAACGACAAGGCAAAGAAGGGGTTAAGAAACGCCTAGTCTGTTACCTGAGGCCTCTGTGAAATCCGCCGGTGTCGCACCCCTGGAGCCTCAGCAGGCCTGGGTCCCACGGCTGGAGTATGCTGCTGCTGAGGGAACAAGGTAGCAGGACGTGCCACCTGACCAGCGGCCCCTCGGACCTCTACCGCCCATTCTCCCCTGCGTGGTACCACAATGTCCCGATCCAACGTGGCCCTCCTACAGGTAAGTAAAGCCTGGTGCACCCAGATGATGGTGGAGCAGCTGAGAGGGAAGAGCTGTGAAGAACGGGATCTCCACAGCTCCTGCTAGGCAGGTTCCCACCTCCAGCCCACTTCCTTAGAGTCGACCCACCTGCAAACCAAAGCACCCTCCGAGTACCCCACTTGCAAGTCTTCCGATATGCCTGGGGTGGGGCAGTGCAGGTTAAGGGGCAGGAGGCGAGCATACGCAAGCCCTGGGGTGTGTGCTTAGCCACGTTCGACTCCCCATTTCCAAACCAACACCGGGACCCCCGCTAAGGCTTTGTTTCCCCAAGTTACCGGAGAGAAAACGGAGCAGTGCTGCCGCCTTGTGGCACACTGCCGTAACAACCTTACAAACTGTGCGGAAGGGCTCCTATCATTCACAAGGCCTGCGGCCTGCGGCTTTGCAAACACAACCCTGCCCTCAAGAAATATCCTGGGCTAGGTAATCTGAAACGAATTCAAATAGGGCCCGACTCTCAGGCAGAAACCTTACAAGACCTCAGTGGTACTCACGCGCGTTTTAGAAAACAGCACATTCAAATGAAAAGATGCTCAGCATCTGTCTTGATTAGAGAGTGCAAGGGAAGCTAGACGAGGGTTTCCCTGGCTGCAGTCCTCACAAACCCTAAAAGCGTAAGTGCTCAAGAGGGCATGCCCAACAGAGAAGCTTACTACTACTGTGGCTGGCATTGTAAATTGGTAACAGCCGGTAGGAAGTTCAGTAGGCAAGTTCCTTACCAGACTAAACACTGGAGGGACCACGAGATTGCACAACCCCGCTGCAGGTCGGATAACCAGAGACTAGCATCATTGGAAGGAAGCACTTGCACCCCAGGGGTCGTTGTGGTACCCTTTACCACAGCCAAGACACGCAAACGCACGAAATATCGAACGAGGGGTGAATGGAGAAAGGTGTTCTGCTACCTACACTCCCTCGACTACCACTCGTCCACAGAACCAAATGAACTCATACCATTTGCAGCAGCGTGGGTGCAGCAGTAGATGATCTCACTAATTCTGGTAGAGACAGCAAGACACATATCGCAGGATATCTCTTATATGTGCAGTCTAAATAGGGATACAAAGGAAACACAGGGTTCACAGAGGGAAGAAAGAAGCGTGGAGTTCTCAGAGTGGGAAATTGGAGACCGGGGAAGGGTGAAGTGGGAGGTTGGGATTCACAGACACACACTTAACGTATCAAAAAGTGCTCATCAAGGGCGACCCCCCCGGAAAGCACAGGGAACGCTACAAAACATTCCTCAATCAACTAACAGGGCAAAGAATCTGAAACCCTACGGGTACAGCTACGTTTATAATGGCAACAAGCGGCTGTAGAACTCAGCAGACGCAACACTGTATGTAAACTATGCTGAGAGGGAAAAGGACTGTTCAACGACAAGGCAAAGAAGGGGTTAAGAAACGCCTAGTCTGTTACCTCAGGCCTCTGTGACATCGGCTGGTGTCACACCCCTGGAGCCTCAGCAGGACTGAGTCCCACGGCTGGAGTATGCTGCTGCAGAGGGAACAAGGTAGCAGGACGTGCCACCTGACCAGCGGCCCCTCGGACCTCTACCGCCCATTCTCCCCTGCGTGGTACCACAATATCCCGATCCAACGTGGCCCTCCTACAGGTAAGCAAAGCCTGGTGCACCCAGATGATGGTGGAGCAGCTGAGAGGGAAGAGCTGTGAGGAAACGGGATCTCCATAGCTCCTGCTAGGCAGGTTGCCACCTCTAGCCCACTTCCTTAGAGTCGACCCACCTGCGAACCACGGCACCCTCCGAGTAGCCCACTTGCAAGTCTTGCGATATTCCTGGGGTGGAGCAGTGCAGGTTAAGGGGCAGGAGGCGAGCATACGCAAGCCCTGGGGTGTGTGCTTAGCCACGTTCGACTCCCCATTTCCAAACCAACACCGGGACCCCCGCTAAGGCTTTGTTTCCCCAAGTTACCGGAGAGAAAACGGAGCAGTGCTGCCGCCTTGTGGCACACTGCCGTAACAACCTTACAAACTGTGCCGAAGGGCTCCTATCATTCACAAGGCCTGCGGCCGGCGGCTTTGCAAACACAACCCTGCCCTCAAGAAATATCCTGGGCTAGGTAATCTGAAACGAATTCAAATCAGGCCCGACTCTCAGGCAGAAACCTTACAAGACCTCAGTGGTACTCACGCGCGTTTTAGAAAACAGCACATTCAAATGAAAAGATGCTCAGCATCTGTCTTGATTAGAGAGTGCAAGGGAAGCTAGACGAGGGTTTCCCTGGCTGCAGTCCTCACAAACCCTAAAAGCGTAAGTGCTCAAGAGGGCATGCCCAACAGAGAAGCCTACTACTGCTGTGGCTGGCATTGTAAATTGGTAACAGCCGGTAGGAAGATCAGTAGGCAAGTTCCTTACCAGACTAAACACTGGAGGGACCACGAGATTGGGCAACCCCGCTGCAGGTCGGATAACCAGAGACTAGCATCATTGGAAGGAAGCACTTGCACCCCATGCGGTCGTTGTGGTACCCTTTACCACAGCCAAGACACGCAAACGCACGAAATATCGAACGAGGGGTGAATGGAGAAAGGTGTTCTGCTACCTACACTCCCTCGACTACCACTCGTCCACAGAACCAAATGAACTCATACCATTTGCAGCAGCGTGGGTGCAGCAGTAGATGATCTCACTAATTCTGGTAGAGACAGCAAGACACATAGCGCAGGATATCTCTTATATGTGCAGTCTAAATAGGGATACAAAGGAAACACAGGGTTCACAGAGGGAAGAAAGAAGCGTGGAGCTTCAGAGGGGGAAATTGGAGACCGGGGAAGGGTGAAGTGGGAGGTTGGGATTCACAGACACACACTTAACGTATCAAAAAGTGCTCATCAAGGGCGACCCTCCGGAAGCACAGGGAACGCTACAAAACATTCCTCAATCAACTAACAGGGCAAAGAATCTGAAACCCTACGGGTACAGCTACGTTTATAATGGCAACAAGCGGCTGTAGAACTCAGCAGACGCAACACTGTATGTAAACTATGCTGAGAGGGAAAAGGACTGTTCAACGACAAGGCAAAGAAGGGGTTAAGAAACGCCTAGTCTGTTACCTCAGGCCTCTGTGAAATCCGCCTGGTGTCGCACCCCTGGAGCCTCAGCAGGCCTGAGTCCCACGGCTGGAGTATGCTGCTGCATGAGGGAACAAGGTAGCAGGACGTGCCACCTGACCAGCGGCCCCTCGGACCTCTACCGCCCATTCTCCCCTGCGTGGTACCACAATATCCCGATCCAACGTGGCCCTCCTACAGGTAAGCAAAGCCTGGTGCACCCAGATGATGGTGGAGCAGCTGAGAGGGAAGAGCTGTGAGGAAACGGGATCTCCATAGCTCCTGCTAGGCAGGTTGCCACCTCTAGCCCACTTCCTTAGAGTCGACCCACCTGCGAACCACGGCACCCTCCGAGTAGCCCACTTGCAAGTCTTGCGATATGCCTGGGGTGGGGCAGTGCAGGTTAAGGGGCAGGAGGCGAGCATACGCAAGCCCTGCGGTGTGTGCTTAGCCACGTTCGACTCCCCATTTCCAAACCAACACCGGGACCCCCGCTAAGGCTTTGTTTCCCCAAGTTACCGGAGAGAAAACGGAGCAGTGCTGCCGCCTTGTGGCACACTGCCGTAACAACCTTACAAACTGTGCCGAAGGGCTCCTATCATTCACAAGGCCTGCGGCCGGCGGCTTTGCAAACACAACCCTGCCCTCAAGAAATATCCTGGGCTAGGTAATCTGAAACGAATTCAAATCAGGCCCGACTCTCAGGCAGAAACCTTACAAGACCTCAGTGGTACTCACGCGCGTTTTAGAAAACAGCACATTCAAATGAAAAGATGCTCAGCATCTGTCTTGATTAGAGAGTGCAAGGGAAGCTAGACGAGGGTTTCCCTGGCTGCAGTCCTCACAAACCCTAAAAGCGTAAGTGCTCAAGAGGGCATGCCCAACAGAGAAGCCTACTACTGCTGTGGCTGGCATTGTAAATTGGTAACAGCCGGTAGGAAGATCAGTAGGCAAGTTCCTTACCAGACTAAACACTGGAGGGACCACGAGATTGGGCAACCCCGCTGCAGGTCGGATAACCAGAGACTAGCATCATTGGAAGGAAGCACTTGCACCCCATGCGGTCGTTGTGGTACCCTTTACCACAGCCAAGACACGCAAACGCACGAAATATCGAACGAGGGGTGAATGGAGAAAGGTGTTCTGCTACCTACACTCCCTCGACTACCACTCGTCCACAGAACCAAATGAACTCATACCATTTGCAGCAGCGTGGGTGCAGCAGTAGATGATCTCACTAATTCTGGTAGAGACAGCAAGACACATATCGCAGGATATCTCTTATATGTGCAGTCTAAATAGGGATACAAAGGAAACACAGGGTTCACAGAGGGAAGAAAGAAGCGTGGAGTTTCAGAGGGGGAAATTGGAGACCGGGGAAGGGTGAAGTGGGAGGTTGGGATTCACAGACACACACTTAACGTATCAAAAAGTGCTCATCAAGGGCGACCCTCCGGAAGCACAGGGAACGCTACAAAACATTCCTCAATCAACTAACAGGGCAAAGAATCTGAAACCCTACGGGTACAGCTACGTTTATAATGGCAACAAGCGGCTGTAGAACTCAGCAGACGCAACACTGTATGTAAACTATGCTGAGAGGGAAAAGGACTGTTCAACGACAAGGCAAAGAAGGGGTTAAGAAACGCCTAGTCTGTTACCTCGAGGCCTCTGTGACATCCGCCGGTGTCGCACCCCTGGAGCCTCAGCAGGCCTGGGTCCCACGGCTGGAGTATGCTGCTGCTGAGGGAACAAGGTAGCAGGACGTGCCACCTGACCAGCGGCCCCTCGGACCTCTACCGCCCATTCTCCCCTGCGTGGTACCACAATGTCCCGATCCAACGTGGCCCTCCTACAGGTAAGTAAAGCCTGGTGCACCCAGATGATGGTGGAGCAGCTGAGAGGGAAGAGCTGTGAAGAACGGGATCTCCACAGCTCCTGCTAGGCAGGTTCCCACCTCCAGCCCACTTCCTTAGAGTCGACCCACCTGCAAACCAAAGCACCCTCCGAGTACCCCACTTGCAAGTCTTCCGATATGCCTGGGGTGGGGCAGTGCAGGTTAAGGGGCAGGAGGCGAGCATACGCAAGCCCTGCGGTGTGTGCTTAGCCACGTTCGACTCCCCATTTCCAAACCAACACCGGGACCCCCGCTAAGGCTTTGTTTCCCCAAGTTACCGGAGAGAAAACGGAGCAGTGCTGCCGCCTTGTGGCACACTGCCGTAACAACCTTACAAACTGTGCCGAAGGGCTCCTATCATTCACAAGGCCTGCGGCCGGCGGCTTTGCAAACACAACCCTGCCCTCAAGAAATATCCTGGGCTAGGTAATCTGAAACGAATTCAAATCAGGCCCGACTCTCAGGCAGAAACCTTACAAGACCTCAGTGGTACTCACGCGCGTTTTAGAAAACAGCACATTCAAATGAAAAGATGCTCAGCATCTGTCTTGATTAGAGAGTGCAAGGGAAGCTAGACGAGGGTTTCCCTGGCTGCAGTCCTCACAAACCCTAAAAGCGTAAGTGCTCAAGAGGGCATGCCCAACAGAGAAGCCTACTACTGCTGTGGCTGGCATTGTAAATTGGTAACAGCCGGTAGGAAGATCAGTAGGCAAGTTCCTTACCAGACTAAACACTGGAGGGACCACGAGATTGGGCAACCCCGCTGCAGGTCGGATAACCAGAGACTAGCATCATTGGAAGGAAGCACTTGCACCCCAGGGGTCGTTGTGGTACCCTTTACCACAGCCAAGACACGCAAACGCACGAAATATCGAACGAGGGGTGAATGGAGAAAGGTGTTCTGCTACCTACACTCCCTCGACTACCACTCGTCCACAGAACCAAATGAACTCATACCATTTGCAGCAGCGTGGGTGCAGCAGTAGATGATCTCACTAATTCTGGTAGAGACAGCAAGACACATATCGCAGGATATCTCTTATATGTGCAGTCTAAATAGGGATACAAAGGAAACACAGGGTTCACAGAGGGAAGAAAGAAGCGTGGAGTTCTCAGAGGGGGAAATTGGAGACCGGGGAAGGGTGAAGTGGGAGGTTGGGATTCACAGAAACACACTTAACGTATCAAAAAGTGCTCATCAAGGGCGACCCTCTGGAAGCACAGGGAACGCTACAAAACATTCCTCAATCAACTAACAGGGCAAAGAATCTGAAACCCTACGGGTACAGCTACGTTTATAATGGCAACAAGCGGCTGTAGAACTCAGCAGACGCAACACTGTATGTAAACTATGCTGAGAGGGAAAAGGACTGTTCAACGACAAGGCAAAGAAGGGGTTAAGAAACGCCTAGTCTGTTACCTCAGGCCTCTGTGACATCGGCTGTTGTCACACCCCTGGAGCCTCAGCAGGACTGAGTCCCACGGCTGGAGTATGCTGCTGCAGAGGGAACAAGGTAGCAGGACGTGCCACCTGACCAGCGGCCCCTCGGACCTCTACTGCCCATTCTCCCCTGCGTGGTACCACAATATCCCGATCCAACGTGGCCCTCCTACAGGTAAGCAAAGCCTGGTGCACCCAGATGATGGTGGAGCAGCTGAGAGGGAAGAGCTGTGAGGAAACGGGATCTCCATAGCTCCTGCTAGGCAGGTTGCCACCTCTAGCCCACTTCCTTAGAGTCGACCCACCTGCGAACCACGGCACCCTCCGAGTAGCCCACTTGCAAGTCTTGCGATATGCCTGGGGTGGGGCAGTGCAGGTTAAGGGGCAGGAGGCGAGCATACGCAAGCCCTGGGGTGTGTGCTTAGCCACGTTCGACTCCCCATTTCCAAACCAACACCGGGACCCCCGCTAAGGCTTTGTTACCCAAGTTACCGGAGAGAAAACGGAGCAGTGCTGCCGCCTTGTGGCACACTGCCGTAACAACCTTACAAACTGTGCCGAAGGGCTCCTATCATTCACAAGGCCTGCGGCCGGTGGCTTTGCAAACACAACCCTGCCCTCAAGAAATATCCTGGGCTAGGTAATCTGAAACGAATTCAAATCAGGCCCGACTCTCAGGCAGAAACCTTACAAGACCTCAGTGGTACTCACGCGCGTTTTAGAAAACAGCACATTCAAATGAAAAGATGCTCAGCATCTGTCTTGATTAGAGAGTGCAAGGGAAGCTAACGAGGGTTTCCCTGGCTGCAGTCCTCACAAACCCTAAAAGCATAAGTGCTCAAGAGGGCATGCCCAACAAAGAAGCCTACTACTGCTGTGGCTGGCATTGTAAATTGTTACAGCCGGTAGGAAGATCAGTAGGCAAGTTCCTTACCAGACTAAACACTGGAGGGACCACGAGATTGGGCAACCCCGCTGCAGGTCGGATAACCAGAGACTAGCATCATTGGAAGGAAGCACTTGCACCCCAGCGGTCGTTGTGGTACCCTTTACCACAGCCAAGACACGCAAACGCACGAAATATCGAACGAGGGGTGAATGGAGAAAGGTGTTCTGCTACCTACACTCCCTCGACTACCACTCGTCCACAGAACCAAATGAACTCATACCATTTGCAGCAGCGTGGGTGCAGCAGTAGATGATCTCACTAATTCTGGTAGAGACAGCAAGACACATATCGCAGGATATCTCTTATATGTGCAGTCTAAATAGGGATACAAAGGAAACACAGGGTTCACAGAGGGAAGAAAGAAGCGTGGAGTTCTCAGAGGGGGAAATTGGAGACCGGGGAAGGGTGAAGTGGGAGGTTGGGATTCACAGACACACACTTAACGTATCAAAAAGTGCTCATCAAGGGCGACCCCCCCGAAAGCACAGGGAACGCTACAAAACATTCCTCAATCAACTAACAGGGCAAAGAATCTGAAACCCTACGGGTACAGCTACGTTTATAATGGCATCAAGCGGCTGTAGAACTCAGCAGACGCAACACTGTATGTAAACTATGCTGAGAGGGAAAAGGACTGTTCAACGACAAGGCCAAGAAGGGGTTAAGAAACGCCTAGTCTGTTACCTCAGGCCTCTGTGACATCGGCCGGTGTCACACCCCTGGAGCCTCAGCAGGCCTGGGTCCCACGGCTGGAGTATGCTGCTGCAGAGGGAACAAGGTAGCAGGACGTGCCACCTGACCAGCGGCCCCTCGGACCTCTACCGCCCATTCTCCCCTGCGTGGTACCACAATGTCCGATCCAACGTGGCCCTCCTACAGGTAAGTAAAGCCTGGTGCACCCAGATGATGGTGGAGCAGCTGAGAGGGAAGAGCTGTGAAGAAACGGGATCTCCACAGCTCCTGCTAGGCAGGTTCCCACCTCCAGCCCACTTCCTTAGAGTCGACCCACCTGCAAACCACAGCACCCTCCGAGTACCCCACTTGCAAGTCTTGCGATATGCCTGGGGTGGGGCAGTGAAGGTTAAGGGGCAGGAGGCGAGCATACGCAAGCCCTGGGGTGTGTTCTTAGCCACGTTCGACTCCCCATTTCCAAACCAACACCGGGACCCCCGCTAAGGCTTTGTTTCCCCAAGTTACCGGAGAGAAAACGGAGCAGTGCTGCCGCCTTGTGGCACACTGCCGTAACAACCTTACAAACTGTGCCGAAGGGCTCCTATCATTCACAAGGCCTGCGGCCGGCGGCTTTGCAAACACAACCCTGCCCTCAAGAAATATCCTGGGCTAGGTAATCTGAAACGAATTCAAATCGGGCCGACTCTCAGGCAGAAACCTGACAAGACCTCATTGGTACTCAGGCGCGTTTTAGAAAACAGCACATTCAAATGAAAAGTTGCTCAGCATCTGTCTTGATTAGAGAGTGCAAGGGAAGCTAGACGAGGGTTTCCCTGGCTGCAGTCCTCACAAACCCTAAAAGCGTAAGTGCTCAAGAGGGCATGCCCAACAGAGAAGCCTACTACTGCTGTGGCTGGCATTGTAAATTGGTAACAGCCGGTAGGAAGATCAGTAGGCAAGTTCCTTACCAGACTAAACACCGGAGGGACCACGAGATTGGGCAACCCCGCTGCAGGTCGGATAACCAGAGACTAGCATCATTGGAAGGAAGCACTTGCACCCCAGCGGTCGTTGTGGTACCCTTTACCACAGCCAAGACACGCAAACGCACGAAATATCGAACGAGGGGTGACTGGAGAAAGGTGTTCTGCTACCTACACTCCCTCGACTACCACTCGTCCACAGAACCAAATGAACTCATACCATTTGCAGCAGCGTGGGTGCAGCAGTAGATGATCTCACTAATTCTGGTAGAGACAGCAAGACACATATCGCAGGATATCTCTTATATGTGCAGTCTAAATAGGGATACAAAGGAAACACAGGGTTCACAGAGGGAAGAAAGAAGCGTGGAGTTCTCAGAGGGGGAAATTGGAGACCGGGGAAGGGTGAAGTGGGAGGTTGGGATTCACAGACACACACTTAACGTATCAAAAAGTGCTCATCAAGGGCGACCCCCCGGAAAGCACAGGGAACGCTACAAAACATTCCTCAATCAACTAACAGGGCAAAGAATCTGAAACCCTACGGGTACAGCTACGTTTATAATGGCAACAAGCTGGCTGTAGAACTCAGCAGACGCAACACTGTATGTAAACTATGCTGAGAGGGAAAAGGACTGTTCAACGACAAGGCCAAGAAGGGGTTAAGAAACGCCTAGTCTGTTACCTCAGGCCTCTGTGACATCGGCTGGTGTCACACCCCTGGAGCCTCAGCAGGACTGAGTCCCACGGCTGGAGTATGCTGCTGCAGAGGGAACAAGGTAGCAGGACGTGCCACCTGACCAGCGGCCCCTCGGACCTCTACTGCCCATTCTCCCCTGCGTGGTACCACAATATCCCGATCCAACGTGGCCCTCCTACAGGTAAGCAAAGCCTGGTGCACCCAGATGATGGTGGAGCAGCTGAGAGGGAAGAGCTGTGAGGAAACGGGATCTCCATAGCTCCTGCGAGGCAGGTTGCCACCTCTAGCCCACTTCCTTAGAGTCGACCCACCTGCGAACCACGGCACCCTCCGAGTAGCCCACTTGCAAGTCTTGCGATATGCCTGGGGTGGGGCAGTGCAGGTTAAGGGGCAGGAGGCGAGCATACGCAAGCCCTGGGGTGTGCGCTTAGCCACGTTCGACTCCCCATTTCCAATCCAACACCGGAACCTCCGCAATGGATTTGTTTCCCCAAGTTACCGGATAGAACGAGGAGCAGTGCTGCCGCCTTGTAGCACACTGCCGTAACAACCTTACAAACTGTGCCGAAGGGCTCCTATCATTCACAAGGCCTGCGGCCGGCGGCTTTGCAAACACAACCCTGCCCTCAAGAAATATCCTGGGCTAGGTAATCTGAAACGAATTCAAATCGGGCACGACTCTCAGGCAGAAACCTTACAAGACCTCAGTGGTACTCACGCGCGTTTTAGAAAACAGCACATTCAAATGAAAAGATGCTCAGCATCTGTCTTGATTAGAGAGTGCAAGGGAAGCTAGACGAGGGTTTCCCTGGCTGCAGTCCTCACAAACCCTAAAAGCGTAAGTGCTCAAGAGGGCATGCCCAACAGAGAAGCCTACTATTGCTGTGGCTGGCATTGTAAATTGTTACAGCCGGTAGGAAGATCAGTAGGCAAGGTCCTTACCAGACTAAACACTGGAGGGACCACGAGATTGGGCAACCCCGCTGCAGGTCGGATAACCAGAGACTAGCATCATTGGAAGGAAGCACTTGCACCCCAGCGGTCGTTGTGGTACCCTTTACCACAGCCAAGACACGCAAACGCACGAAATATCGAACGAGGGGTGAATGGAGAAAGGTGTTCTGCTACCTACACTCCCTCGACTACCACTCGTCCACAGAACCAAATAAACTCATACCATTTGCAGCAGCGTGGGTGCAGCAGTAGATGATCTCACTAATTCTGGTAGAGACAGCAAGACACATATCGCAGGATATCTCTTATATGTGCAGTCTAAATAGGGATACAAAGGAAACACAGGGTTCACAGAGGGAAGAAAGAAGCGTGGAGTTCTCATAGGGGGAAATTGGAGGCCGGGGAAGGGTGAAGTGGGAGGTTGGGATTCACAGAAACACACTTAACGTATCAAAAAGTGCTCATCAAGGGCGACCCTCCGGAAGCACAGGGAACGCTACAAAACATTCCTCAATCAACTAACAGGGCAAAGAATCTGAAACCCTACGGGTACAGCTACGTTTATAATGGCAACAAGCGGCTGTAGAACTCAGCAGACGCAACACTGTATGTAAACTATGCTGAGAGGGAAAAGGACTGTTCAACGACAAGGCAAAGAAGGGGTTAAGAAACGCCTAGTCTGTTACCTCAGGCCTCTGTGACATCGGCTGTTGTCACACCCCTGGAGCCTCAGCAGGACTGAGTCCCACGGCTGGAGTATGCTGCTGCAGAGGGAACAAGGTAGCAGGACGTGCCACCTGACCAGCGGCCCCTCGGACCTCTACCGCCCATTCTCCCCTGCGTGGTACCACAATATCCCGATCCAACGTGGCCCTCCTACAGGTAAGCAAAGCCTGGTGCACCCAGATGATGGTGGAGCAGCTGAGAGGGAAGAGCTGTGAGGAAACGGGATCTCCATAGCTCCTGCGAGGCAGGTTGCCACCTCTAGCCCACTTCCTTAGAGTCGACCCACCTGCGAACCACGGCACCCTCCGAGTAGCCCACTTGCAAGTCTTGCGATATGCCTGGGGTGGGGCAGTGCAGGTTAAGGGGCAGGAGGCGAGCATACGCAAGCCCTGGGGTGTGTGCTTAGCCACGTTCGACTCCCCATTTCCAAACCAACACCGGGACCCCCGCTAAGGCTTTGTTTCCCCAAGTTACCGGAGAGAAAACGGAGCAGTGCTGCCGCCTTGTGGCACACTGCCGTAACAACCTTACAAACTGTGCCGAAGGGCTCCTATCATTCAAAAGGCTGCTGCGGCGGCTTTGCAAACACAACCCTGCCCTCAAGAAATATCCTGGGCTAGGTAATCTGAAACGAATTCAAATCAGGCCCGACTCTCAGGCAGAAACCTTACAAGACCTCAGTGGTACTCACGCGCGTTTTAGAAAACAGCACATTCAAATGAAAAGATGCTCAGCATCTGTCTTGATTAGAGAGTGCAAGGGAAGCTAGACGAGGGTTTCCCTGGCTGCAGTCCTCACAAACCCTAAAAGCGTAAGTGCTCAAGAGGGCATGCCCAACAGAGAAGCCTACTACTGCTGTGGCTGGCATTGTAAATTGGTAACAGCCGGTAGGAAGATCAGTAGGCAAGGTCCTTACCAGACTAAACACTGGAGGGACCACGAGATTGGGCAACCCCGCTGCAGGTCGGATAACCAGAGACTAGCATCATTGGAAGGAAGCACTTGCACCCCAGGGGTCGTTGTGGTACCCTTTACCACAGCCAAGACACGCAAACGCACGAAATATCGAACGAGGGGTGAATGGAGAAAGGTGTTCTGCTACCTACACTCCCTCGACTACCACTCGTCCACAGAACCAAATGAACTCATACCATTTGCAGCAGCGTGGGTGCAGCAGTAGATGATCTCACTAATTCTGGTAGAGACAGCAAGACACATATCGCAGGATATCTCTTATATGTGCAGTCTAAATAGGGATACAAAGGAAACACAGGGTTCACAGAGGGAAGAAAGAAGCGTGGAGTTTCAGAGGGGGAAATTGGAGACCGGGGAAATTGAAGTGGGAGGTTGGGATTCACAGACACACACTTAACGTATCAAAAAGTGCTCATCAAGGGCGACCCTCCGGAAGCACAGGGAACGCTACAAAACATTCCTCAATCAACTAACAGGGCAAAGAATCTGAAACCCTACGGGTACAGCTACGTTTATAATGGCAACAAGCGGCTGTAGAACTCAGCAGACGCAACACCGTATGTAAACTATGCTGAGAGGGAAAAGGACTGTTCAACGACAAGGCAAAGAAGGGGTTAAGAAACGCCTAGTCTGTTACCTGAGGCCTCTGTGACATCCGCCGGTGTCGCACCCCTGGAGCCTCAGCAGGCCTGGGTCCCACGGCTGGAGTATGCTGCTGCTGAGGGAACAAGGTAGCAGGACGTGCCACCTGACCAGCGGCCCCTCGGACCTCTACCGCCCATTCTCCCCTGCGTGGTACCACAATGTCCCGATCCAACGTGGCCCTCCTACAGGTAAGTAAAGCCTGGTGCACCTAGATAATGGTGGAGCAGCTGAGAGGGAAGAGCTGTGAAGAAACGGGATCTCCACAGCTCCTGCTAGGCAGGTTCCCACCTCCAGCCCACTTCCTTAGAGTCGACCCACCTGCAAACCACAGCACCCTCCGAGTACCCCACTTGCAAGCCTTGCGATATGCCTGGGGTGGGGCAGTGCACGTTAAGGGGCAGGAGGCGAGCATACGCAAGCCCTGGGGTGTGTGCTTAGCCACGTTCGACTCCCCATTTCCAAACCAACACCGGGACCCCCGCTAAGGCTTTGTTTCCCCAAGTTACCGGAGAGAAAACGGAGCAGTGCTGCCGCCTTGTGGCACACTGCCGTAACAACCTTACAAACTGTGCCGAAGGGCTCCTATCATTCACAAGGCCTGCGGCCGGCGGCTTTGCAAACACAACCCTGCCCTCAAGAAATATCCTGGGCTAGGTAATCTGAAACGAATTCAAATCGGGCCCGACTCTCAGGCAGAAACCTTACAAGACCTCAGTGGTACTCACGCGCGTTTTAGAAAACAGCACATTCAAATGAAAAGATGCTCAGCATCTGTCTTGATTAGAGAGTGCAAGGGAAGCTAGACGAGGGTTTCCCTGGCTGCAGTCCTCACAAACCCTAAAAGCGTAAGTGCTCAAGAGGGCATGCCCAACAGAGAAGCCTACTACTGCTGTGGCTGGCATTGTAAATTGGTAACAGCCGGTAGGAAGATCAGTAGGCAAGGTCCTTACCAGACTAAACACCGGAGGGACCACGAGATTGGGCAACCCCGCTGCAGGTCGGATAACCAGAGACTAGCATCATTGGAAGGAAGCACTTGCACCCCAGCGGTCGTTGTGGTACCCTTTACCACAGCCAAGACACGCAAACGCACGAAATATCGAACGAGGGGTGACTGGAGAAAGGTGTTCTGCTACCTACACTCCCTCGACTACCACTCGTCCACAGAACCAAATGAACTCATACCATTTGCAGCAGCGTGGGTGCAGCAGTAGATGATCTCACTAATTCTGGTAGAGACAGCAAGACACATATCGCAGGATATCTCTTATATGTGCAGTCTAAATAGGGATACAAAGGAAACACAGGGTTCACAGAGGGAAGAAAGAAGCGTGTTCTCAGAGGGGGAAATTGGAGACCGGGGAAGGGTGAAGTGGGAGGTTGGGATTCACAGACACACACTTCACGTATCAAAAAGTGCTCATCAAGGGCGACCCCCCCGAAAGCACAGGGAACGCTACAAAACATTCCTCAATCAACTAACAGGGCAAAGAATCTGAAACCCTACGGGTACAGCTACGTTTATAATGGCATCAAGCGGCTGTAGAACTCAGCAGACGCAACACTGTATGTAAACTATGCTGAGAGGGAAAAGGACTGTTCAACGACAAGGCCAAGAAGGGGTTAAGAAACGCCTAGTCTGTTACCTCAGGCCTCTGTGACATCGGCCGGTGTCACACCCCTGGAGCCTCAGCAGGCCTGGGTCCCACGGCTGGAGTATGCTGCTGCAGAGGGAACAAGGTAGCAGGACGTGCCACCTGACCAGCGGCCCCTCGGACCTCTACCGCCCATTCTCCCCTGCGTGGTACCACAATGTCCGATCCAACGTGGCCCTCCTACAGGTAAGTAAAGCCTGGTGCACCTAGATAATGGTGGAGCAGCTGAGAGGGAAGAGCTGTGAAGAAACGGGATCTCCACAGCTCCTGCTAGGCAGGTTCCCACCTCCAGCCCACTTCCTTAGAGTCGACCCACCTGCAAACCACAGCACCCTCCGAGTACCCCACTTGCAAGTCTTGCGATATGCCTGGGGTGGGGCAGTGAAGGTTAAGGGGCAGGAGGCGAGCATACGCAAGCCCTGGGGTGTGTTCTTAGCCACGTTCGACTCCCCATTTCCAAACCAACACCGGGACCCCCGCTAAGGCTTTGTTTCCCCAAGTTACCGGAGAGAAAACGGAGCAGTGCTGCCGCCTTGTGGCACACTGCCGTAACAACCTTACAAACTGTGCCGAAGGGCTCCTATCATTCACAAGGCCTGCGGCCGGCGGCTTTGCAAACACAACCCTGCCCTCAAGAAATATCCTGGGCTAGGTAATCTGAAACGAATTCAAATCGGGCCGACTCTCAGGCAGAAACCTGACAAGACCTCATTGGTACTCAGGCGCGTTTTAGAAAACAGCACATTCAAATGAAAAGATTGCTCAGCATCTGTCTTGATTAGAGCGTGCAAGGGAAGCTAGACGAGGGTTTCCCTGGCTGCAGTCCTCACAAACCCTAAAAGCGTAAGTGCTCAAGAGGGCATGCCCAACAGAGAAGCCTACTACTGCTGTGGCTGGCATTGTAAATTGGTAACAGCCGGTAGGAAGATCAGTAGGCAAGTTCCTTACCAGACTAAACACCGGAGGGACCACGAGATTGGGCAACCCCGCTGCAGGTCGGATAACCAGAGACTAGCATCATTGGAAGGAAGCACTTGCACCCCAGCGGTCGTTGTGGTACCCTTTACCACAGCCAAGACACGCAAACGCACGAAATATCGAACGAGGGGTGACTGGAGAAAGGTGTTCTGCTACCTACACTCCCTCGACTACCACTCGTCCACAGAACCAAATGAACTCATACCATTTGCAGCAGCGTGGGTGCAGCAGTAGATGATCTCACTAATTCTGGTAGAGACAGCAAGACACATATCGCAGGATATCTCTTATATGTGCAGTCTAAATAGGGATACAAAGGAAACACAGGGTTCACAGAGGGAAGAAAGAAGCGTGGAGTTCTCAGAGGGGGAAATTGGAGACCGGGGAAGGGTGAAGTGGGAGGTTGGGATTCACAGACACACACTTAACGTATCAAAAAGTGCTCATCAAGGGCGACCCCCCGGAAAGCACAGGGAACGCTACAAAACATTCCTCAATCAACTAACAGGGCAAAGAATCTGAAACCCTACGGGTACAGCTACGTTTATAATGGCAACAAGCTGGCTGTAGAACTCAGCAGACGCAACACTGTATGTAAACTATGCTGAGAGGGAAAAGGACTGTTCAACGACAAGGCCAAGAAGGGGTTAAGAAACGCCTAGTCTGTTACCTCAGGCCTCTGTGACATCGGCTGGTGTCACACCCCTGGAGCCTCAGCAGGACTGAGTCCCACGGCTGGAGTATGCTGCTGCAGAGGGAACAAGGTAGCAGGACGTGCCACCTGACCAGCGGCCCCTCGGACCTCTACTGCCCATTCTCCCCTGCGTGGTACCACAATATCCCGATCCAACGTGGCCCTCCTACAGGTAAGCAAAGCCTGGTGCACCCAGATGATGGTGGAGCAGCTGAGAGGGAAGAGCTGTGAGGAAACGGGATCTCCATAGCTCCTGCTAGGCAGGTTGCCACCTCTAGCCCACTTCCTTAGAGTCGACCCACCTGCGAACCACGGCACCCTCCGAGTAGCCCACTTGCAAGTCTTGCGATATGCCTGGGGTGGGGCAGTGCAGGTTAAGGGGCAGGAGGCGAGCATACGCAAGCCCTGGGGTGTGCGCTTAGCCACGTTCGACTCCCCATTTCCAATCCAACACCGGAACCTCCGCAATGGATTTCTTTCCCCAAGTTACCGGATAGAACGAGGAGCAGTGCTGCCGCCTTGTAGCACACTGCCGTAACAACCTTACAAACTGTGCCGAAGGGCTCCTATCATTCACAAGGCCTGCGGCCGGCGGCTTTGCAAACACAACCCTGCCCTCAAGAAATATCCTGGGCTAGGTAATCTGAAACGAATTCAAATCGGGCACGACTCTCAGGCAGAAACCTTACAAGACCTCAGTGGTACTCACGCGCGTTTTAGAAAACAGCACATTCAAATGAAAAGATGCTCAGCATCTGTCTTGATTAGAGAGTGCAAGGGAAGCTAGACGAGGGTTTCCCTGGCTGCAGTCCTCACAAACCCTAAAAGCGTAAGTGCTCAAGAGGGCATGCCCAACAGAGAAGCCTACTACTGCTGTGGCTGGCATTGTAAATTGTTACAGCCGGTAGGAAGATCAGTAGGCAAGGTCCTTACCAGACTAAACACTGGAGGGACCACGAGATTGGGCAACCCCGCTGCAGGTCGGATAACCAGAGACTAGCATCATTGGAAGGAAGCACTTGCACCCCAGCGGTCGTTGTGGTACCCTTTACCACAGCCAAGACACGCAAACGCACGAAATATCGAACGAGGGGTGAATGGAGAAAGGTGTTCTGCTACCTACACTCCCTCGACTACCACTCGTCCACAGAACCAAATAAACTCATACCATTTGCAGCAGCGTGGGTGCAGCAGTAGATGATCTCACTAATTCTGGTAGAGACAGCAAGACACATATCGCAGGATATCTCTTATATGTGCAGTCTAAATAGGGATACAAAGGAAACACAGGGTTCACAGAGGGAAGAAAGAAGCGTGGAGTTCTCATAGGGGGAAATTGGAGGACCGGGGAAGGGTGAAGTGGGAGGTTGGGATTCACAGAAACACACTTAACGTATCAAAAAGTGCTCATCAAGGGCGACCCTCCGGAAGCACAGGGAACGCTACAAAACAGTCCTCAATCAACTAACAGGGCAAAGAATCTGAAACCCTACGGGTACAGCTACGTTTATAATGGCAACAAGCGGCTGTAGAACTCAGCAGACGCAACACTGTATGTAAACTATGCTGAGAGGGAAAAGGACTGTTCAACGACAAGGCAAAGAAGGGGTTAAGAAACGCCTAGTCTGTTACCTCAGGCCTCTGTGACATCGGCTGTTGTCACACCCCTGGAGCCTCAGCAGGACTGAGTCCCACGGCTGGAGTATGCTGCTGCAGAGGGAACAAGGTAGCAGGACGTGCCACCTGACCAGCGGCCCCTCGGACCTCTACCGCCCATTCTCCCCTGCGTGGTACCACAATGTCCCGATCCAACGTGGCCCTCCTACAGGTAAGTCAAAGCCTGGTGCACCCAGATGATGGTGGAGCAGCTGAGAGGGAAGAGCTGTGAAGGAAACGGGATCTCCATAGCTCCTGCTAGGCAGGTTGCCACCTCTAGCCCACTTCCTTAGAGTCGACCCACCTGCAAACCACAGCACCCTCCGAGTAGCCCACTTGCAAGTCTTGCGATATGCCTGGGGTGGGGCAGTGCAGGTTAAGGGGCAGGAGGCGAGCATACGCAAGCCCTGGGGTGTGTGCTTAGCCACGTTCGACTCCCCATTTCCAAACCAACACCGGGACCCCCGCTAAGGCTTTGTTTCCCCAAGTTACCGGAGAGAAAACGGAGCAGTGCTGCCGCCTTGTGGCACACTGCCGTAACAACCTTACAAACTGTGCCGAATGGCTCCTATCATTCAAAAGGCCTGCTGCGGCGGCTTTGCAAACACAACCCTGCCCTCAAGAAATATCCTGGGCTAGGTAATCTGAAACGAATTCAAATCAGGCCCGACTCTCAGGCAGAAACCTTACAAGACCTCAGTGGTACTCACGCGCGTTTTAGAAAACAGCACATTCAAATGAAAAGATGCTCAGCATCTGTCTTGATTAGAGAGTGCAAGGGAAGCTAGACGAGGGTTTCCCTGGCTGCAGTCCTCACAAACCCTAAAAGCGTAAGTGCTCAAGAGGGCATGCCCAACAGAGAAGCCTACTACTGCTGTGGCTGGCATTGTAAATTGGTAACAGCCGGTAGGAAGATCAGTAGGCAAGGTCCTTACCAGACTAAACACTGGAGGGACCACGAGATTGGGCAACCCCGCTGCAGGTCGGATAACCAGAGACTAGCATCATTGGAAGGAAGCACTTGCACCCCAGGGGTCGTTGTGGTACCCTTTACCACAGCCAAGACACGCAAACGCACGAAATATCGAACGAGGGGTGAATGGAGAAAGGTGTTCTGCTACCTACACTCCCTCGACTACCACTCGTCCACAGAACCAAATGAACTCATACCATTTGCAGCAGCGTGGGTGCAGCAGTAGATGATCTCACTAATTCTGGTAGAGACAGCAAGACACATAGCGCAGGATATCTCTTATATGTGCAGTCTAAATAGGGATACAAAGGAAACACAGGGTTCACAGAGGGAAGAAAGAAGCGTGGAGTTCTCAGAGGGGGAAATTGGAGACCGGGGAGGGTGAAGTGGGAGGTTGGGATTCACAGACACACACTTAACGTATCAAAAAGTGCTCATCAAGGGCGACCCTCCGGAAGCACAGGGAACGCTACAAAACATTCCTCAATCAACTAACAGGGCAAAGAATCTGAAACCCTACGGGTACAGCTACGTTTATAATGGCAACAAGCGGCTGTAGAACTCAGCAGACGCAACACCTGTATGTAAACTATGCTGAGAGGGAAAAGGACTGTTCAACGACAAGGCAAAGAAGGGGTTAAGAAACGCCTAGTCTGTTACCTCAGGCCTCTGTGACATCCGCCGGTGTCGCACCCCTGGAGCCTCAGCAGGCCTGGGTCCCACGGCTGGAGTATGCTGCTGCTGAGGGAACAAGGTAGCAGGACGTGCCACCTGACCAGCGGCCCCTCGGACCTCTACCGCCCATTCTCCCCTGCGTGGTACCACAATGTCCCGATCCAACGTGGCCCTCCTACAGGTAAGTAAAGCCTGGTGCACCTAGATGAATGGTGGAGCAGCTGAGAGGGAAGAGCTGTGAAGAACGGGATCTCCACAGCTCCTGCTAGGCAGGTTCCCACCTCCAGCCCACTTCCTTAGAGTCGACCCACCTGCAAACCACAGCACCCTCCGAGTACCCCACTTGCAAGTCTTCCGATATGCCTGGGGTGGGGCAGTGCAGGTTAAGGGGCAGGAGGCGAGCATACGCAAGCCCTGGGGTGTGTGCTTAGCCACGTTCGACTCCCCATTTCCAAACCAACACCGGGACCCCCGCTAAGGCTTTGTTTCCCCAAGTTACCGGAGAGAAACGGAGCAGTGCTGCCGCCTTGTGGCACACTGCCGTAACAACCTTACAAACTGTGCCGAAGGGCTCCTATCATTCACAAGGCCTGCGGCCGGCGGCTTTGCAAACACAACCCTGCCCTCAAGAAATATCCTGGGCTAGGTAATCTGAAACGAATTCAAATCGGCCCCGACTCTCAGGCAGAAACCTGACAAGACCTCAGTGGTACTCACGCGCGTTTTAGAAAACAGCACATTCAAATGAAAAGATGCTCAGCATCTGTCTTGATTAGAGAGTGCAAGGGAAGCTAGACGAGGGTTTCCCTGGCTGCAGTCCTCACAAACCCTAAAAGCGTAAGTGCTCAAGAGGGCATGCCCAACAGAGAAGCCTACTATTGCTGTGGCTGGCATTGTAAATTGTTACAGCCGGTAGGAAGATCAGTAGGCAAGGTCCTTACCAGACTAAACACTGGAGGGACCACGAGATTGGGCAACCCCGCTGCAGGTCGGATAACCAGAGACTAGCATCATTGGAAGGAAGCACTTGCACCCCAGCGGTCGTTGTGGTACCCTTTACCACAGCCAAGACACGCAAACGCACGAAATATCGAACGAGGGGTGAATGGAGAAAGGTGTTCTGCTACCTACACTCCCTCGACTACCACTCGTCCACAGAACCAAATGAACTCATACCATTTGCAGCAGCGTGGGTGCAGCAGTAGATGATCTCACTAATTCTGGTAGAGACAGCAAGACACATATCGCAGGATATCTCTTATATGTGCAGTCTAAATAGGGATACAAAGGAAACACAGGGTTCACAGAGGGAAGAAAGAAGCGTGGAGTTCTCAGAGGGGGAAATTGGAGACCGGGGAAGGGTGAAGTGGGAGGTTGGGATTCACAGACACACACTTAACGTATCAAAAAGTGCTCATCAAGGGCGACCCTCCGGAAGCACAGGGAACGCTACAAAACATTCCTCAATCAACTAACAGGGCAAAGAATCTGAAACCCTACGGGTACAGCTACGTTTATAATGGCAACAAGCGGCTGTAGAACTCAGCAGACGCAACACTGTATGTAAACTATGCTGAGAGGGAAAAGGACTGTTCAACGACAAGGCAAAGAAGGGGTTAAGAAACGCCTAGTCTGTTACCTCAGGCCTCTGTGACATCGGCTGGTGTCACACCCCTGGAGCCTCAGCAGGACTGAGTCCCACGGCTGGAGTATGCTGCTGCAGAGGGAACAAGGTAGCAGGACGTGCCACCTGACCAGCGGCCCCTCGGACCTCTACCGCCCATTCTCCCCTGCGTGGTACCACAATATCCCGATCCAACGTGGCCCTCCTACAGGTAAGCAAAGCCTGGTGCACCCAGATGATGGTGGAGCAGCTGAGAGGGAAGAGCTGTGAGGAAACGGGATCTCCATAGCTCCTGCTAGGCAGGTTGCCACCTCTAGCCCACTTCCTTAGAGTCGACCCACCTGCGAACCTCAGCACCCTCCGAGTAGCCCACTTGCAAGTCTTGCGATATGCCTGGGGTGGGGCAGTGCAGGTTAAGGGGCAGGAGGCGAGCATACGCAAGCCCTGGGGTGTGTGCTTAGCCACGTTCGACTCCCCATTTCCAAACCAACACCGGGACCCCCGCTAAGGCTTTGTTTCCCCAAGTTACCGGAGAGAAAACGGAGCAGTGCTGCCGCCTTGTGGCACACTGCCGTAACAACCTTACAAACTGTGCCGAAGGGCTCCTATCATTCAAAAGGCCTGCGGCCGGCGGCTTTGCAAACACAACCCTGCCCTCAAGAAATATCCTGGGCTAGGTAATCTGAAACGAATTCAAATCAGGCCCGACTCTCAGGCAGAAACCTTACAAGACCTCAGTGGTACTCACGCGCGTTTTAGAAAACAGCACATTCAAATGAAAAGATGCTCAGCATCTGTCTTGATTAGAGAGTGCAAGGGAAGCTAGACGAGGGTTTCCCTGGCTGCAGTCCTCACAAACCCTAAAAGCGTAAGTGCTCAAGAGGGCATGCCCAACAGAGAAGCCTACTACTGCTGTGGCTGGCATTGTAAATTGGTAACAGCCGGTAGGAAGATCAGTAGGCAAGTTCCTTACCAGACTAAACACTGGAGGGACCACGAGATTGGGCAACCCCGCTGCAGGTCGGATAACCAGAGACTAGCATCATTGGAAGGAAGCACTTGCACCCCAGCGGTCGTTGTGGTACCCTTTACCACAGCCAAGACACGCAAACGCACGAAATATCGAACGAGGGGTGAATGGAGAAAGGTGTTCTGCTACCTACACTCCCTCGACTACCACTCGTCCACAGAACCAAATGAACTCATACCATTTGCAGCAGCGTGGGTGCAGCAGTAGATGATCTCACTAATTCTGGTAGAGACAGCAAGACACATATCGCAGGATATCTCTTATATGTGCAGTCTAAATAGGGATACAAAGGAAACACAGGGTTCACAGAGGGAAGAAAGAAGCGTGGAGTTCTCAGAGGGGGAAATTGGAGACCGGGGAAATTGAAGTGGGAGGTTGGGATTCACAGACACACACTTAACGTATCAAAAAGTGCTCATCAAGGGCGACCCTCCGGAAGCACAGGGAACGCTACAAAACATTCCTCAATCAACTAACAGGGCAAAGAATCTGAAACCCTACGGGTACAGCTACGTTTATAATGGCAACAAGCGGCTGTAGAACTCAGCAGACGCAACACTGTATGTAAACTATGCTGAGAGGGAAAAGGACTGTTCAACGACAAGGCAAAGAAGGGGTTAAGAAACGCCTAGTCTGTTACCTCAGGCCTCTGTGACATCGGCCGGTGTCACACCCCTGGAGCCTCAGCAGGCCTGGGTCCCACGGCTGGAGTATGCTGCTGCTGAGGGAACAAGGTAGCAGGACGTGCCACCTGACCAGCGGCCCCTCGGACCTCTACCGCCCATTCTCCCCTGCGTGGTACCACAATGTCCCGATCCAACGTGGCCCTCCTACAGGTAAGTAAAGCCTGGTGCACCTAGATAATGGTGGAGCAGCTGAGAGGGAAGAGCTGTGAAGAAACGGGATCTCCACAGCTCCTGCTAGGCAGGTTCCCACCTCCAGCCCACTTCCTTAGAGTCGACCCACCTGCAAACCACAGCACCCTCCGAGTACCCCACTTGCAAGCCTTGCGATATGCCTGGGGTGGGGCAGTGCAGGTTAAGGGGCAGGAGGCGAGCATACGCAAGCCCTGGGGTGTGTGCTTAGCCACGTTCGACTCCCCATTTCCAAACCAACACCGGGACCCCCGCTAAGGCTTTGTTTCCCCAAGTTACCGGAGAGAAAACGGAGCAGTGCTGCCGCCTTGTGGCACACTGCCGTAACAACCTTACAAACTGTGCCGAAGGGCTCCTATCATTCACAAGGCCTGCGGCCGGCGGCTTTGCAAACACAACCCTGCCCTCAAGAAATATCCTGGGCTAGGTAATCTGAAACGAATTCAAATCGGCCCCGACTCTCAGGCAGAAACCTTACAAGACCTCAGTGGTACTCACGCGCGTTTTAGAAAACAGCACATTCAAATGAAAAGATGCTCAGCATCTGTCTTGATTAGAGAGTGCAAGGGAAGCTAGACGAGGGTTTCCCTGGCTGCAGTCCTCACAAACCCTAAAAGCGTAAGTGCTCAAGAGGGCATGCCCAACAGAGAAGCCTACTACTGCTGTGGCTGGCATTGTAAATTGGTAACAGCCGGTAGGAAGATCAGTAGGCAAGTTCCTTACCAGACTAAACACCGGAGGGACCACGAGATTGGGCAACCCCGCTGCAGGTCGGATAACCAGAGACTAGCATCATTGGAAGGAAGCACTTGCACCCCAGCGGTCGTTGTGGTACCCTTTACCACAGCCAAGATACGCAAACGCACGAAATATCGAACGAGGGGTGACTGGAGAAAGGTGTTCTGCTACCTACACTCCCTCGACTACCACTCGTCCACAGAACCAAATGAACTCATACCATTTGCAGCAGCGTGGGTGCAGCAGTAGATGATCTCACTAATTCTGGTAGAGACAGCAAGACACATATCGCAGGATATCTCTTATATGTGCAGTCTAAATAGGGGTTCAAAGGAAGCAACATACAAAGGAATCACAGGTTCGTAAACGGAAAAAAGAAGTGTAGAGTTCCCAGATGGGGAAACTGGGGATCAGGGAAGGATGATGTAGGAGGTTGGGATTAACAGAAACACACTAATGTATCAAAAAGTGTTCATCAACGAAGACCCTTCTGATAGCACAGAGAACTCTACTCAGCATTCTTCATTAACCTAAGAGTGAAAATCATGCGAAATACTCCAGGTATAGGTACATTTATAACTCCATCAAGTTGCTGTAGAGCTCAAACACAACGTTGTATATAAACTATGCTGCAATAGAGTATAAAGATTAAATTTTAAAGAAGAAAAAGCAAGTAATGCCTACTCTATTACCCTCAGGCCTCCGTGACCTGGGCTGTTGTCACATCCCTTGATCCTGTGCAGGCTTGTGTCCCAAGGTTGGACTCTGCTGGGGCCATCAAATGAGCCCCTTTTGGCCTGTAGTGCCCAGTCCCCTCTGATGGTAACGCATTTCCATGTGCAGGCTCTCCCTCTCACAGAGAAGCTAAGCCTACTGCACCTAAATGATGGTGGACCCTCTGGGAGGCAAGAATTATCAATTGTTGCCCAATCTCCACACCTTCTGGTGGTGGGGTTCCTATTCCAGCCTCCTTCTCTACAGTCGTCCCACCTATGTACCACAGCCCTCTCAGCATAGCAGTTTGGCACGGGTTTGGATTTGTTTATGGTTTGTAGTTTAAGGGGGAAGGGGTAATGAGACACAAGCCCTTGGGTGTATGTTTGGGCAACTTCCACTCTAATTTCCAACTCGGAAGTTGTACTTTCTGTAACACTCTGGTTGCCTGGGTAACTAGAGTTGGTCTTAAAGAGGTCCTGTCCCCTGTGGCCATTGCTGTTAATAATTACATTAAAACTGGTGCTTATGGGACTTCCCTGGTAGCACAGTGGTTAAGACACCAAGGTCCCAATGCAGAGGGCCCAGGTTCAATCCCTGGTCGGGTAACTAGATCCCACGTGCATGCCTCAACTAAGAGTTTGCTTGCCACAACTTAGAAGCCCATAGGCCACAACTAAGGAGCCCATGAGCCGAAACTAAGGAGCCCTGGCTCCACAACTAAGGAGCCCGTCTGCCGCAACTAAGTCCCAGCGTAACCAAATAAATTTTTTTTTGTTTTTGCGGTATGCGGGCCTCTCACTGTTGTGGCGTCTCCCGTTTCAGAGCACAGGCTCCGGACGCGCAGGCTCAGCGGCCATGGCTCACGGGCCCAGCCGCTCCGTGGCATGTGGGATCTTCCCGGACCGGGGCACGAACTCGTGTTCCCTGCATCGGCAGGCGGACTCTCAACCACTTGTGCCACCAGGGAAGCCCCCAAATAAATTTTTTAAAAAAAGGAAAAGAAAAAACGCTGCTTATGAGCACTTAGTATTCATAAGGCCTTTCATGCTGTAAATGGTACCTGTCCTCAAGAAATGTTTGCTACTTAATGGAAAAATTATTCAAAACAGGACAGAGTTTTAAGAAGCCAATTTCAAGATGTAAATTTTACTCACACTTAAAAAAATGCACATGAAATTATCACTCGTTAGTATAGCTAATTAGTACAAAAAGGTATCAAGTTGCACCAGTCAGAATGCTTATCCTCAAAACACCTACAAACAATAAATGCTGGATAGCGTTTAGAGTAAAAAACCCTCTCTTGCTGTTGGTGGGAATGTAAACCGCTAACAGCTACTATGGAGAACAGTGTGGAGGTTCTTTATAAAACTAAAAATAGAGCTACCATATGATCCAGGATTCCACTCCTGAGTATATATCCAGAGAAAACCATAAATCAAAAAGACATATGCAGCCCAAGTTCACTGCAGCACTATTTATGTTACCCACGATATGGAAGCAACCAAACTGATCACTGACAGATGAATAGATAAACAAGAAGTGGTTCATATATATAATGGAATATTACTCAGCCATAAAAAATGAATGAAATAATGCCACTTGCAGCAACATGGATGGACCTAGAGATGATCATACTAAGTAAAGTAAGTCAGAGAATCACAAATATCATATGATATCACTTATGTTGGGAACCTATAAAAATGTTACAGGGACTTCCCTGGTGATCCAGTGGTTAAGAATCCACCTTCCAATGCAGGGGACGTAGGTTCAATCCATGGTCAGGAAACTAAGACCCACATGCCACCAGGAAACTAAGCCCACTCAACACAACTACCAACCCTGTGTGCACCACAATGAAAGATCATGCGTGCCGCAACTAAGATCCAATGCCACCAAAAATAAATAAATAAATATTTTTTTAAATATTACAAATGTATTTATGTACAAAACAGAAACAGACTCAGAGACTTCAGATATCCTTCAGGAAGAAAATTTTTTAAATCTAGTACAGATCATTAAATGTCAACCTGAAAAAATGATGCAATAATTTATATTGTAAAGGGTTTAATTTTCCTCAAATTAATCTATACCAGGCATTAGCAAACTAAACCTGCATATCACATCCAGCCTCCCAACTTATTTTGTAAATAAAATTTTATTGAATGACCAAAAAAACCCACAATGAGACATCATACCACACTTGTCAAAATGGCTATCATTCACAAGTCTACAAATAACAAATATTATTGAGAATATGGAGAAAATGGATCCTGAGTACACTGTTAGTAGGACTGTAAATTGGTACATTCACTATGAAAACAATATGGAGACCCGAAAAAACTAAACGTAGAATTATCATATTAGTGAACAATTCCACAGCTGGGTATATGTTGAAAGAAATGAAAACACCAATTTGACAAGATACATGCACCCCAATGTTCATAGCAGCATTATTTACAATTGCGAAGATACGGAAGCGAACTAAATGTCCATCAACAGAAATGGATAAAGAAGATGTTGTATGTATACACAATAAACTATTACTCAGCTATTAAAAAGAATCAAACTCTGACATATGCAACAACATGGATGGACCTAGAATGTATTATACCTAGTGAAATAAGTTAGAGAAAGACAAAGAGAAAGGCAAAGATTCCTCATTTATACGTGGAATCTATGAAATACAAGAATAAGTTAGAGAAAGACAAAGAGAAAGGCAAAGATTCCTCATTTATATGTGGAATCTATGAAATACAAGAAAGAAATGTATATAACAAAATAGCAATAGACTCACAGACAACAAATTAGTGGTTACTAGTGGGGAGAGTGAAGGGGGGTGGGAAAGATAGTACTTTGTTTTTGTTAATCCAATACATCTATGTAGAAAATAAACAAGGATCTACTGTACAACACAGGGAAATATAGCCATTATTTTGTAATAACTTTAAGTGGAGCATCATCTATAAATACATTAAATCCTTATGTTATACCCCGAGACTAATGTAATATTGTAAATCAACTATACTTCAATTTTTAAAATTCATAGGGTGGCTGTGGATTAAAAAAAGATTAATTATATACTGTGAACCAGAGCTTCATGTTAAATTTAAGACCATATACAGGATAAAATTGAATGAATGGAAAAAAGGTATTCCATGCAAATGATACTTGCCTTACTAGTCTATCATCAGAAAAAAAAGACTTTACGTCAAACTTCTCAAAAAAACGAATGTTATCATATAATGATAAAGGGATTAATTCATCAAGAAATTATGACAATTATAAATATGTAAGTATCCAGCATTGGAGGTTCTAAACATATAAAGAAAATATTAACAAACAGAACGGCGAAAATGTGTAGAAATAAAATAACGGTAAGAAACATCAATACCCAACTTTCAACACTGTATAGATCAGACAGAATACCCATCAGCAAACACTGAACTTGAACACACACTTGATATCAAGTGAACCTAACAGACACATGCAGTACATTCTACTCAAAAGTAGCAAAATTTCCAGGGCTTCCCTGGTGGCGCAGTGGTTGAGAGTCCACCTGCCGAAGCAGGGTACACAGGTTCGTGCCCCGGTCCGGGAATATCCCACATGCTGCGGAGCGGCTGGGCCCGTGAGCCATGGCTGCTGAGCTTGCGCGTCTGGAGCCTGTGCTCCGCAACGGGAGAGGCCACAACAGTGAGAGGCCCGTGTACCGCAAAAATAAAATAATATAAATTTTTTAAAAAGTAGCAAAATTTCCATTCTTCTAAGCACACGTAGAACATTTCCCATGATAGATCAAATGTTAAGCCACAAAACAAGTCTTCAAAAATCCAAGAAGACTGAAATCATATGAACTATCTTTTCTAACCACAATGCTATGAAACTGAAATTCAATATTAAGAGTAATTGAGGGATTAGGAACCAAGACCGCAGAGTAGAAGGACGTGCTCTCATTCCTTCTTGCAAGAACACCAGAATCACAACTAGACTCACCACCAGTCCCTCCCATCAGGGAACTTGCACAAGCCTCTTAGATAGCCTCATCCACCAGAGGGCAGACAGCAGAATCAAGAACTACAATCCTGCAGCCTGTGGAACAAAAACCACATTCACAGAAAGATAGACAAGATGAAAAGGCAGAGCGCTATGTACCAGATGAAGGAACAAGAAAAAAACCCAGAAAAACAACTAAAGGAAGTGGAGATAGGAAACCTTCCAGAAAAAGAATTCACAATAATGATAGTGAAGATGATCCAGGACCTCAGAAAAAGAATGGAGGCAAAGATCAAGAAGATGTAAGAAATGTTTAACAAAGATCTAGAAGAATTAAAGAACAAACAAACAGAGATGAACAATACAATAACTGAAATGAAAACTACCCTAGAAGGAATCAATAGCAGAATAACTGAGGCAGAAGAATGGCTAAGTGACCTGGAAGACAGAATGGTGGAATTCACTGCTGCAGAACAGAATAAAGAAAAAAGAATGAAAAGAAATGACGACACCCTAAGAGACCTCTGGGACAACATTAAATGCAACAACATTCGCATTATAGGGGTCCCAGAAGGAGAAGAGACAGAGAAAGGACCCAAGAAAATATTTGAAGAAATTATACTCGAAAATGTCCCTAACATTGGAAAGGAAATAGCCGTCTAAGTCCAGGAAGTGCAGAGAGTCCCATACAGGATAAACCCAAGGAGAAACATGCAGAGACATATAGTAATCAAACTGGCAAAATTTAAGACAAAGAAAAATTATTGAAAGCAGCAAGAGAAAAATGACAAATAACATACAAGGGAACTCCCATAAGGTTAACAGCTGATTTCTCAGCAGAAACTCTAGAAGCCAGAAGGGAGTGGCATGACATACTTAAAGTGATGAAAGGGAAGAACCTACAACGAAGATTACTCTACCTGGCAAGGATCTCATTCAGATTCGATGGAGAAATCAAAAGCTTTACACACAGCAAGAGCTAAGAGAATTCAGCACCACCAAACCAGCTTTACAACAAACGCTAAAGGAACTTCTCTAAGTGGGAAACACAAGAGAAGAAAAGGACCTACAAAAACAAACCCAAAACAATTAAGAAAATGGTCATAGGAACATACATATCGATAATTACCTTAAAGGTAAACGGATTAAATGCTCCAAACAAAAGACACAGGCTTGCTGAATGGATACAAAAACAAGACCCATTATATGCTGTCTCCAAGAGACCCACTTCACACCTGGGGACACATACAGACTGAAAGCGAGGGGATAGAAAAAGATATTCCATGCAAATGGAAATCAAAAGAAAGCTGGAGTAGCAAAACTCATATCAGATAAAATAGACTTTCAAATAAAGAATGTTATAAGAGACAAGGAAGGACACTACATAATGATCAAGTGATCAATCCAAGAAGAAGATATAACAACTATAAATATATATGCACCCAACATCGGAGCACCTCAATACATAAGACAACTGCTAACAGCTCTAAAAGATGAAATCGACAGTAACACAACAGTGGGGGACTTTAACACCTCACTTACACCAATGGACAGATCATCCAAAATGAAAATAAATAAGGAAACACAAGCTTTAAATGACACAATAGACCAGATAGATTTAATTGATATTTATAGGACATTCCATCCAAAAACAGCAGATTACACTTTCTTCTCAAGTGCACACGGAACATTCTCCAGGACAGATCACATCTTGGGTCACAAATCAAGCCTCAGTAAGTTTAAGAAAATTTAAATCATATAAAGGATCTTTTCTGACCACAACGCTATGAGTTTAGAAATGAATTACAGGGAAAAAATCGTAAAAAACACAAACACATGGAGGCTGAACAATACGTTACTAAATAACCAAGAGATCACTGAAGAAATCAAAGAGGAAATCAAAAAATACCTAGAGATAAATGACAATGAAAACACGATGATCCAAAACCTATGGGATGCAGCAAAAGCAGTTCTAAGAGGGAAGTTTCTAGCTATACAAGCCTACCTCAAGAAACAAGAAAATCTCAAATAAACAATCTAACCTTACACCTAAAGGAACTAGAGAAGGAAGAACAAACAAAACCCAAAGTTAGCGGAAGTAAAGAAATCATAAAGATCAGAGCAGAAATAAATGAAATACAAACAAAGAACACAATAGCAAAGATCAATAAAACTAAAAGCTGGTTCTTTGAGAAGATAAACAAAATTGATAAACCATTAGCCAGACTCATCAAGAAAAAGAGGGAGAGGACTCAAATCAATAAAATTAGAAACAAAAGAGGAGAACTTACAACAGGCACCGCAGAAATACAAAGCATCCTAAGAGACTACTACACACAACTCTATGCCAATAAAATGGACAACCTGGAAGAAATGGACAAATTCTTAGAAAGGTATAACCTTCCAAGACTGAACCAGGAAGAAATATAAAATATGAACAGACCAATCACAAGTAATGAAATTGAAACTGTGATTAAAAATCTTCCAACAAACAAAAGTGCAGGACCAGATGGCTTCACCAGTGAATTCTAGGAAACATCTAGAGAATAGCTAACACCCATCCTTCTCAAACTCTTCCAAAAAATTGCAGAGGAAGGAACACTCCCAAACTCATTCTGTGAGGCCACCATCACCCTGATACCAGAACCAGACAAAGATACTACAAAAACAGAAAATTACAGACCAATATCACTGATGAATATAGATGCAAAAATCCTCAACAAACTACTAGCAAACAGAATCCAACAACACATTAAAAGGATCATACACCATGATCAAGTGGGATTTATCCCAGGGATGCAAGGATTCTTCAATATACTCAAATCAATCAATGTGATACACCATGTTAACAAACTGAAGAATAAAAACCATATGATCATCTCAATAGACACAGAAAAAGCTTTTGACAAAATTCAACACCCATTTAGATAAAAAAACTCTCCAGGAAGTGGGCATAGAGGGAACCTACCTCAACATAATAAAGACCATATATGACAAACCCACAGCAAACATCATTCTCAATGGTGAAAAACTGAAAGCATTTCCTCTAAGATCAAAAACAAGACAAGGATGTCCACTCTCACCACTATTATTCAACATAGTTTTGGAAGTCCTAGCCACGGCAATCAGAGAAGAAAAAAAATAAAAGGAATACAAATTGGAAAAGAAGAAGTAGAACTGTCACTGTTTGCAGATGACATGATACTATACATAGAGAATCCTAAAGATGCCACCAGAAAACTACTAGAGCTAATCAATGAATTTGGTAAAGTTGCAGAATACAAAATTAATGCACAGAAATCTCTTGCATTCCTATACACTAATGATGAAAACTCTGAAAGAGAAATTAAGGAAACACTCCCATTTAACATGGCAACAAAAATAATAAAATACCTAGGAATAAAGCTAGCTGGGGAGACAAAAGACCTGTATGTAGAAAACTGTAAGACACTGATAAAAGAAATTAAAGATGATACAAACACATGGAGAGACATACCATGTTCTTTGATTGGAAGAATCAATATTGTGAAAATAACTATACCACCCAAAGCAATCTACGGATTCAATGCAATCCCTATCAAATTACCAATGGCATTTTTTACAGAACTAGAACAAAATATCTTAAAATTTGTATGGAGACACAAAAGACCCCGAACAGCCAAAGTGGTCTTGAGGGGGGAAAAAAACGGAGCTGGAGGAATCAGGCTCCCAGACTTCAGACTATAATACAAAACTACAGTAATCAAGACAATATGGTACTGGCACAAAAACAGAAATACACATCAATGGAACAGGACAGAAAGCCCAGAGATAAACCCACGGACCTATGGTCAACTAATCTATGACAAAGGAGGCAAGGATATACAGTGGAGAAAAGACAGTCTCTTCAATAAGTGGTGCTGGGAGAACTGGACAGCTACATGTGAAAGAATGAAATTAGAACACTCCCTAACACCATACACAAAAATAAACTCAAAATGGATTAGAGACCTAAATGTAATACCAGACACTCTAAAACTCGTAGAGGAAAACGTAGGAAGAACACTCTTTGACATAAATCACAGCAAGATCTTTTTTTGATCCACCATCTAGAGTAATGGATATAAAAATAAAAATAAATAAATGGGACCTGGGGCTTCCCTGGTGGCGCAGTGGTTGAGAGTCCGCCTGCCGATGCAGGGGACACGGGTTTGTGTCCCGGTCGGGGAGGATCCCGCGTGCCGTGGAGCGGCTGGGCCCGTGAGCCATGGCCGCTGAGCCTGCGCGTCCGGAGCCTGTGCTCCGCAACGGGAGAGGCCACAGCAGTGAGAGGCCCGCGTACCGCAAAAAAAAATTAAAAATAAAAATAAATAAATGGGACCTAATGAAACTTAAAAGTTTTTGCACAGCAAAGGAAACTACAAACAAGATGAAAAGACAACCCTCAGAATGGGAGAAAATATTTGCAAATGAATCAAAGGACAAAGGATTGACCTCAAAAATATATAAACAGCCCATGCAGCTCAATATTAAAGAAACAAACAACCCAATCCAAAAAGGGCCAGAAGACCTAAATAGACATTTCTCCAAAGAAGACATACAGATGGCCACGAAGCACATGAAAAGTTGCTCAACATCACTAATTATTAGGGAAATGCAAATCAAAACTACAATGAGGTATCGCTTCATACCAGTTAGAATGGGCATCATCAGAAAAGCTATAAACAACAAATGCTGGAGAAGTGTGGAGAAAAGGGAACCCTCTTGCACTGTTGGTGGGAATGTAAATTGATACAGCAACTATGGAGAACAGTATGGAGGTTCTTTAAAAAACTAAAAATAGAATTACCATATGCTCCAGCAATCCCACTACTGGGCATATACCCAGAGAAAACCATAATTCAAAAAGACACATGTACCCCAATGTTCACTGCAGCACTATTTACAATAGCCAGGTCATGGAAGCAACCTAAATGCCCATCAAAAGACGAATGGATAAAAAAATAAATAAATAAAATAAAAAAAATAAAAAAAGACGAATGGATAAAGATGTGGCATATATATATACAATGGAATATTGCTCAGCCATAGAAAGGAACGAAATCGGGTCATTTGTTGAGACGCGGATGGATCTAGAGACCGTCATACAGAGTGAAGTAAGTCAGAAAGAGAAAAACAAATATGGTATATTAACGCATATATGTGGAACCTAGAGAAGTGGTAGAGATGAACTGGTTTGCAGGGCAGGAATTGAGACACAGATGTAGACAACAAACATATGGACACCAAGGGGGGAAAGTGGCAGGGGGTGGGCTTGGAGGTGTGATGAGTTGGGCGATTGGGATTGACATGTATACACTGATGTGTATAAAACTGATGACTAGAAGAACCTGCTGTATAAGAAATTAATTAATTTAAAAAAAACACCACAATTAGTGAGCCTGCACTCTAGAGCCCGCATACCACAACTACTGAGGCCACGTGCCACAACTACTGAATCTTGCACGCCTACAGCCCATGCTCCACAACAAGAGAAGCCACCGCAGTGAGAAGCCTGCGAGCCGCAATGGAGTAGCCCCTGCTCATCGCAACTAGAGAAAGTCCACGCACAGCAACGAAGACCCAAGGCAGCCAAAAATAAATAATTAATTTTAAAAATTAAAATAAAAGACTGAATCATGAAGAACTAAAACAATCTGAACAGACAAAATTATTATTAAGGAGACTGAATCAGTTCTCAAAAACTTCTCCCCAAAAAATACCAGGGCTATGTTCAGTAGAAACTACAACAAATCGTAAAACAACTATACCCCAATAACAAAAAAGAAACATTTCCTACAATTATCAATTCCATTAACAAATCCAGAAATAAAACATGTTGATATTCTTTTTATTTAAATAAAATACTGGAACTAGATGGCTTCACTGGTGAATTCTATCAAACTTTTTTTTCTCTATCAAACTTTTAAAAGAAGTATTAATACTAATTATTTTTAATTGGGTAAATCTTATAAATCTATTTGTAGATGATACCTGTATTTTAGAAATACACTAGGGGAGACATACACAAATGATATAAAATAAGTTAGAGCTATCGGTTCTGAATCTCTGATGTCTGAAAATATTTATCATTTTAGTTGAGCTATGTTTCAGAAATTTAACACAATTGAGCATACATTAATAATATGATTCTTGTAGACTTTTTGGAAAATACAAAGAAGTGATAAGGAAGCGCATGTCTGTTACATGAGTGGGGAGTATAATGGAAACACAGAAGAACAAGCCACGACTGATTACAACCTCCACTTGACAAGCCAATATCTTCAATGGACGAAAGGGACAATGTTCATTTTTCAAAGCAAACTACGAGCAAAGGAAAACTTAGATGAAAACTAAGTTTCCAGATTTACCATGACAGTTTATGCACATTTCTCAGAGAATCACACCAAACCCTTACTAAACATAAAAGAAATATATGAACTTCATAGCAGAGGAGTCTTGCAGAAAACACCTGAACAAGGGAACATCAGGTATAATGGGACAAACAATTATCAGGTCACTGAAGCACACAAGACACATTATCCCTACTGTGGTATTGTGGGTGAAACACATAAGAAAACCATAATCTGAAACTATCATGAAAAAATGTCAGTTTTATGCAAATTTCAGACCACATATACCTCCCATGTTCTCTGACTCTAATACTGTATTTAAACAGTCTTTCTTATCAATATACAGAGCAAATCTGTCCTAATTCCTTATTTTTCCCAGAACTTTGAGTTATCTGGACCACTAACGCCATCCCACTTAAAAGTGCATTCATCCTGTTATGCTAAGTTGATGTTGCATTCAGATGTACATTAATCATTCCACTTTCCCCTTCTTCACTAATATCTCGACATCTGAAATTATCCCATAGGGAATTTTGGATATTAATGCCTTCCCATGTTGATCTTTCACAAAAGGAATAATTTCAATAGTTGAAGGTCGTTAATTCATGGTGAGAATTCTCCATGCTCTGTAGGGAGCCTAGATGCAGACAATGGGGAAAAGGCTCTGGAACACAGAGAAGTATTGTAAAGAGCTGACTCACTATCATAAGAAGGAAAAACACAAGTAGTTGAAAACAACGTTGCTAGGCAGGAACATCAGAAGTAGAAAATGAAATGTTTGCAGGTTCTCAATCCATGAACCCAGCAGCCCTCGTGCTTAAAACTGGCCTAAACTTAGAATCACCTGGAGTTAAAACAATGCAAATGCTCCCACCCAGATCAATAGACTCTGTGGGGAGGGCACAGGTGATGTTACTGCTAAATACTCATCATGCAATGCTAATGGGAAAGTGCATGGGAGCCACATAGCAAACATTTCTTCCAAAGCTTTAAAGTGCATAGAAATTTGGGGGGAATCTGGGCCCCACTTGAAGTTATGATTCTCCTGTGGGGCTCATGAAATGGCATCTTTAACAAGTTTTTTGTTGGTGCAGATGTTACTCCTCAGCCCCGTATCCAGTAGCACTGAGCTAGAGCTATCAGGCAGAGCACACCTGAGACCACTGAGTAGCGTGAAGGTTTCAGGTAAGAACTTCCAGAAGTGAAGGTTCCCTGGGCCTGATTCCTAGGGGCTGAGCCCCTCCTGGTATAGGTGTGGCCTTGCTGTTGTCTAAGGGAGATGCTGCTAGGTTGGTGGAAATCACATGGTGGGTTTAGGGTTGTGTGAGGGGTGGCCCGTAGAAATCTACCCAAAGGTACCCTTAGTCCTCAGGTCCTTTAGCCCCCTCTCCTCTCAGGGCCCATCTGACCCACAGGACTACCTGAGAGCAGGGCATGACCACCTGTCCTCAGGTGAGCCGAGACTCCCTACCCCCAAAGATCCAGAGCATAAAGTTGTTTGCATCACAGATTTGTTTGAAAATAAACCAAAGGCAGCAACGGAGGGTGGATTAACATTTTGTGTTGGGAATGGACAGAAGCCTTTGAAAATGATGCCATGAATGCATATTTGATGATTTACAAAGGAAGTCATGATCTATGTTAATAAAGCACATTATAACTGAATCAACAGATCAGAATTTTTGGTTTGTTGTATGTCTATGTGTGTGGGTTACAAATTGTGGTGTCAGAGTTTGTTCTCCCACCCCCCCCTTATTTATTTTTACTTTCTCACATCTTTAAAGTGCATTGATTAAGGTAAAAATTAGAGAAAAGCATATCCACTTTTTCAAATATTCTTTGAGAATACTGAATCTTTTAAATTTTTCCTTTTATTAAAAATTTTTTTAATTTTTATACAATTTTTAAAGGTTACCTTCCATTTACAGTTATAAAATATTGGCTATTTTCCCTGGGTTGTACAATACATCTCTGAGCCTATCTTACACCCAATAGTTTGTACCTCCCACTCCCCCACCCCTATAGTGACCCTCCCACCTCCCCACTGGTCACCACTAGTTTGTTCTCTGTACCTGTGAGTTTGCTTCTTTTTTGTTATATTCATTCATGTGTTGTATTTTTTAGATTCCACATATAAGTGATATTATACAGTACTTGCCTTTCTCTGTCTGACTTATTTCACTTAGCAAAGTTCCCTCCAAGTCCACCTATGTTGCTGCGAATGTCAAAATTTCATTTTTTCATGGTTGAATAAGTAGTGTGTTGTACATATATACCCCATCTTCTTTATCCATTCACCTGTTGATGGGCACTTAGGTTTCTTCTATATCTTGGCAATTGCAAATAGTGCTGCTATGAATATTGGAGTGCATGTATATTTTTGAAATAGTGTTTTGGGTTTTTCATGGATACACATCCAGGAGTGGAATCGCTGGGTCATATGGTAGTTCTATATTTAGTTTTTTGAATCTTTTAGTGTATCCCAATAATTGTTTCATAATCCACATACCAGTGTATTTAAAATTTTAAGTGATTTTTAAAAGAGCTTTTTTTTTTGGCCACACTGGTTGCAGGATCTTAGTTCCCCAACCAGGGACTGAATCACGGACCAGGGATTTAACCTGGGTCACAGCAGTGAAAGTGCCAAGTCCTAACCACTGGACCACCAGGGAACTCCCAAACAAATTAGACTTTAAAATAAGGACTGTTAAAAGAGACAAAGAGGGGCTTCCCTGGTGGCACAGTGGTTGAGAGTCTGCCTGCCAATGCAGGGGACACGGGTTCGTGCCTTGGTCCGGGAGGATCCCACATACCGCGGAGCGACTAGGCCTGTGTGCCATGGCCGCTGAGCCTGCGCGTCCGGAGCCTGTGCTCCGCAGCGGGAGAGGCCACAACAGTGAGAGGCCCGCGTACCGCAAAAAAAAAAAAAGAGACAAAGAAGGATACTACATAATGATCAAGGATCAATCCAAGAAGAAGATATAACAATTTTAGGTATTTATGCACCCAACATAGGAGCACCTACATACATAAAGCAACTATTAACTGACATAAAGGGAGAAATTGATAGTAACACAATAAAAGTAGGGAACTTTAAAATCCCACTTATAACAATGGACAGGTCATCCAGACAGAAAATCAGTAAGGAAACCCTGGCCTTAAAGGACACATTAGACCAGATGGATGGATGTATATATACAAAACATTCCATCCAAAAGCATCAGAATACACTTCATTTTCAAGCGCACACTGAACTTTCTCCAGGATAGATCGCATGCTATGCCTCAAAACAACCCTCAGTAAATTTAAGGAAATTGAAATCACATCAAGTATATTTTCCAAACACAATGCTATGAGACTACAAATTGACTGTAAGAAAATAACTGCAAAAAACACAAACATGTGGAGGCTAAACAATATGCTACTAAACAACCAATGGATCACTGAAGAAATCAGAGAGGAAACAAAAAATACCTAGAGACAAATGGAAATGAAAACACAACGATCCAAATCTATGAAACACAGCAAAAGCAGTTCTAAACAGGAAGTTTACGGTGATACAAGCTTACCATAGGAAACAAGAAAAATCTCAAATGTACACTCTAACCTTACACCCAAAGGAGTGAGAAAAAGAACAAAGCTAAAAGTTAGTAAAATTTTTAAAATCATAAAGATTAGAGCAAAAATAAATAAAAGAGATGAAAAATCAATAGAAAAGATCAATGAGACTAAGAGCTGTTTCTTTGAAAAGATAAACAAAATTTAGCCAGACTCGTCAAGAAGAAAAGAGAGGGCCCCAATCAGTAAAATCAGATACGAAAAAAGGGAAGGTACCACTGACACCACAGAAACACCAACGAGCATGAGACTACCATGAACGATTATATGCTAATAAAATGGACAACCTAGATGAAATGGACAAATTCCTAGAAATGTACAATCTCCCAAAACTGAATGAGGAAGAAATATAAAATATAATCAGATGAATTACCAATAATGAAATTGAATCAGTTGTTAAAAAAAACTTCCAACAAACGTAAGTCCAGGAGCAGATGGCTTCACAAGCGAATTCTACCAAACATTTAGAGAAGAATTAACACCTATTCTTCTCCAACTATTCCAAAAATTGGCAGAGGAAACTGCAGAGTCAGGAATTGTAGGGTTGGGGGAAATGGTGCAGGGTCATGAGGAAACTAAGGACACTTGGTAAGTGATGACTGGAACATTTGGTGGCATTAGACATACAGGACACGAGAAATGGGCTGAAGTCACTGGTAGGAGAGGAGGATAAAGGGCAAGGGAGAAGGAAGATAAGGATAAAAGGCTTGGGAGCAGTAGAAGGGGAGGAGGGTTGGGTTGAGAGCTCTGGAATCCGGAGGATAGAGGTTTCATGGGGACGGAGGTCTAAAATGCACAGGATGGACATGGGAGAGCAATAAAGAAGCCTAGAAGGGGAAGAATTCATTCTAGAGATATCTAAAGGTCACAGAGGCAGAGAGACTGAGGTCACAATGAGGAATAGAGGACGGTGGAGCAGAGGGATGGAGGTGGGTGATGCTGGTTGCAGTGGGTGGAGGGTCATGAATTTTTTCTCCTGTTTAAGCAAACAAAACTTAATCCAGAGTCAAGGCACTTTGTGAAAATAAATTATGAACCACCAATCATACACAACCAGCAAGGCTTTCCCAAACTAAGGTGACTGGTTAAGACACAATCAATTATTATCCTTGCTTTGATGTGGTGTCTTCTTTAGAAAAACCCCTCTCTGAGTTCCTGCAGATAAAGTGCTCCTAACCACCTTTGATTTGAGCCTGCTGCAACTGAACAGAGGTCGGCTCAAATGAACTCTTGAAAACTGGAATGCTCATAAATTAACATTTTAACACACAGGGCCGCATTTCTTTTTGAGCACTAGCACCTCGTCGGGTCCCTAAACACCTTGCTCACGTGCAGCGTGGCCTGAGGACTCAGGGTGAAGTCTCTCCCCGCTTCTCCCTGCCCCCACTCACTCACGCCAACAACACACCAACACAGCTGTGTCCTCACTTGACCAGACTGCACCCTTGATAGTAACACCACACTGCCTGCACCAGCAGAGTCTCCCACCACGTGCTGAGCAGTGCACAGAGGACTTCAGGCACACACCCGCCCCTCCCAGGGCCAAAACTGCCAGTCACAGGCTCCTCCCTTCACCAGCCCTGGGCTCAAGATCGCCAGCCTTGCATTCCATTTTAATGGAGCCCACACACCTGAGTTCGCAGTTCAGGCAAGCTGGTACCACAATCTGTAGTACAGGCCAGTTCTCCCTCTGACCCGTGTTGTTACCCCTTGGGTTTTGACAGCCTTCCCTTTTTTGGCCTCTTCTTTAGCCCAAACCTTCACACAGGCACAGACAGGGAATGCAGGTGAAACTCATAAGGACTTGAATCTAGTACCTCTAACAATGCATATGACCCAAGAGCAGGCTGGAATCAGGGACTAGCCACCCAGAATCACCCTGAGTAATATAAACACATAAGGCGCTGGTCAGTCCCACCTCTAGAGCAGCCCATCGGACGCCACAGATTCCTGTTTCATACTTCAGGCTTTACATTGCAGGCACAGCTCTGCTGCCCCAGAATTTCCACCCAGAATACAGTCCTTCTTCCAAAATCAGACTTGCAGAGCCTAATAGGAAAGGTCAATTCAGATTCCGTTTAAAAGGACCACTTAAACAAAGAAACGAACAAAAAAGTCCTGCCATGGCTCCACCCCCATTCCTTGGTCATCCTTTTCTGAGCAGTTCAGAGACCAGAGTTCCTGAAAACTCTTCCACCTTTGTGAATGGATCTGGCATTCATAATTTTTGATGCTCATACTCAGATAAAGGAGAGTAAAGAACTTGAAATTTGGTGGGTGGATTTTATGTTTATCATCCGTGATAATGAAAGAGAAAAGACAAAGATAATCTCTACTCCCAGGAAGGCAAGCCCGACAACTAAATCCTCCTGGGAAAGATGAACATAGAATATCCAGTTCCCAGCAGATTACGACAATCAACTCTCATAATGTGAGGATGTCAGCACAGTGTCTTGAACACAGTGCATCCTCACATACCTGTGAGCATACAGTAGATACCCATGAAACATTCCTTTCATGAATGAACAAATGTTTCCCCGTAAGTTGTCCTCAGACCCCACTGCTTTCTCTAGTCCCTGCTCAATTTGAAAGTGGTGAGCAGAGAATGTCATCTTTTCAGAAGTTGTTAGTGGTCTTCACTGGGAACAAGCAGTATTTGTGTTCAGATAGGCACTCAGGCACTGTTCTTGATTTCTCTAGATTAATGCTGCTGGAAATGAGGTCTAGGGTAAGCGACTTCAGTGGTTCCTCAAAGTGCAAATTACTGACCTTCATCCCAACTTGGAGACTCATAAAGTCTGAGTGTGGGGCCCCAGTATCTGTTTTTAAGGGGACGAATAAGTGATTTGTATAGACATGAAATTCTGGTGAGCAATGTTCCCCAAAGTCATTTTCAGCCTTGACTCCCCATTGGAATCATTTATGTATATTTTAGAACTACCACCCCCTGTGTCCCACCCCTGTAGATTCTGTCCATTAGTCTTTGACAGGTAAACACTGTGAGGCTCCCAGCTTCATTTCTGATGACCTATTACAGGGTCTGGTCCATGGGGAAGCCTGGTCTACATAGACTTGAATGGGGGACACTCGGTCTATCTCACGTTCCCAGGGTTGTACTGGAATGTGTACGTGTCTCTAGGAGACAAGTACCTCCAGAGACAAGGGAGGAGAAACACACATAAACTCCATAAAAGAACTTTGTACGTGCACAGATTTTCCCAGGCCCCCAAAAGCAATGGAATAGCAGCCAGAACATGCAGACCCTCAGAGGCCATGGGGAAGCCTTTGGCTCTCGCTCTGATTGCCATGGAAGGTCACTGGAGCAAAAGGAAAACCCTTAGAGGGTTTAGGAGCAGGATACGAGTGGAGCAGGATAAGTACCTCTGTGACAGCAACAGACATACACCTGGGCTTCTCAAAATAATTTCCATGGAAGCAGAGCCTCCCGAACAACATATTAAAGCCTCGCTTCCTCCTTCACCTTTGTACATCACTCCTGTGTTATCTGCTTTATTCATTCCCACCTACCTGGGTGTATGACTGCTGTCTCCTTTCCTACACATCCCCACGCTCTTTGCTCAAAAAAGGTGACCACAGGCTTCCCTGGTGGCACAGTGGTTGAGAGTCCGCCTGCCGATGCAGGGGACACGGGTTCGTACCCCGGTCCGGGAGGATCCCACATGCCGCGGAGCGGCTGGACCCGGAGCCATGGCCACTGAGCCTGCGCGCCCGGAGCCTGTGCTCCACAACGGGAGAGGCCACAACAGCAAGAGGCCCGCGTACAGCAAAAAAAAAAAAAAAAAAAAGGTGACCAGGTTCAAGCTTAGAGACAGCAACACCTATTTATGAAACAAAGGAACATATTACTCATCCTGGATATTCTACAATTTCCAATCCAGTACTGTGTTCAGTAGAGAAGAGAGAACACTATATAGAAAATTACTTCACCAAATAGTATTTCCTGACAGCCCCTTTAAAGCACTTAGGAAGCATTTCTAATTTGCAGATCCTTAACTCTACTTCCAAGTAGTACTCAATCAAAAATAAGGAATGGATAGTCGATTCTAAGATGTGGGCAACAATATCTCATTTCATTTTAAATACCTAGAATGATCACTGATCTACAGTGAAAGATGCAGATCAACTCAAGAAATGAGAAGGACAAGATGAAACCTCACGAAGATTTTTTTTGCATCAACAAACCCCTATTTCTTTGAAATGATTTCATTTCTCATTTGTGCTCATTATGTTATAGCATTTTAAGATACTTGAATATATACTATGGGACTCTTCCTGGAGATACAAAAAGTAAGAAACTAAGAGAATAACTGTGAAATGACAATGCAATTAAAAGGAAATTTACAGAACATTTACTAACAAAAGCCTGAACAAAGGTGAGAGCCTTCATTTTCCAAAGCAATCTACAAGTAAAGGGAAATGAAGTAGATGGGGGAGTAGTCATATGAAATGTGATAGTTTATGCACATCTCTCAGTAAATCCCTCCAAGACCCTATAATTGGAATATTATTAGCTTTTCAGTCGAGGAATCTGGCAGACAGCCCCTGAATCAAGTGAACAAAATTAACATCAGCTGTACTGGGACAAACTGATTATCAGCTGATCAATGCAGGCAGGACTCATCATCATTGCTGGGATAGTTTCGAAAAGCAATCCCAAAACATTAATCTAATCATGAGAATAGGGTTAAGCACATTTAAAACCACACAGAGCTTCCATGTCCTGTACTCTTGTGTATTTTAAATAGGAAGTCTTTCCTTGAGGCAATTTAGAGCTCTCTTCCTTTTTCAGAACTTTGGGTTATTCTGGGCCATATAGCAACCAGCTTTACTGGTGCATTTTCATTATCCTTGACTACAGAAACTGCTGCTGCATCCACACAGGACCTAAATATTATATATTCTCCTTCTTTACTGATATCCCAGGACCCAACCTCATATTCAGTGGGAATCTTGTGTATCAACACATCCCCAAGTTGAGATGACAAAAAGGGATATTTCTCAACATTTGCACATCAGTAATTTATGGTAGGAATTCTTTATGCTCTAAAGGGAGCCTGGATGGAGAAAATGGAGAGAAGGCGATGGGATATAAGTGAGGAATATCCTAAAGATCTAACGTTGGCTAACATTAGAGAAAAAAGAAAAGTATTAAAAATAAATTTGTTAGGCAGGACCACCAGAGGTAGAGCAGTAAATGTTTGCAAGTTCTAAATACATGGGATTTCAGCAAGAAAAGGGGACACAGCCACTGATCGGGGTCACAAATTTTACCTGAGAACCTGCCGTTTCTTCCTCTTCCTCCTCCACTTCTAGGTTCCTTTCTCAGGCAATATTATGTAGATACGTGGCACCTGTACATCTTTGAGGGCATCAGCACAGCGCCTTCACCTGCTACCCCCACTCTCAGAGGCAGGAGGCCCCTGAAATGCAGACAGACCACGCTCCCCTCTCCTTTATCACATGACAGATTCAGGAAGAAATGCGCTCCTACATGGAGACCAAGGATATTCTCCTTCCCTGTTTTCATACGCCCTTCTGTCTCACAGTCAGCCAGGAATGCTGCTACAGCAATGGGGTATGTGGGGTGCACAGCCCTGACCTACCTACCCAGACTCTACTACCTTTCCTTAAACCAAAGACTGGACTCAAGTCTCACACCACAGAAATATGACAGTCCTCTTGCATAACCCTGATTTCACCCTGGAATTGCCTGGGAATGTAATTAAAGCGAATTTATTTGTAATCTATATAAATCATGTTCACCTGAAACTATGTTGAAACCCTGAATCAAATACAATATTGTATGTCAATTATACTTCATTTTTTAAAATGCACGCTCACCCAAGCCAGTAGACAGAATCTGTGAGGGAGGTCACAGGTAATAGTAGTAATTAAAACTCTTCAAGTCATCTTTATTGTAAGCCTAGAGTGCAAAGCACTTATGTAAATCTTGCCTCTCAAACTTCAATATGCATACAAAGCATTCAAGCACCCATGGAAAAAACTGGGCTTCTGCAGGTTTGGAGCGGGGCCCATGAATTGGCAGCTTTAACAAATTTCTTCCTTGTACCGAGGATGCTCCCCCAGACCTGTTTTTAGTAGCACTAGAGAAAGCAGGCACACCACACCTCAGCCCCTTCCACCACATACCTTATCTCAAAGTGACTATTATTGGTTCTGTGTACTTAAAAAATTATTCACAACCTAAAAGTTGAGAGTTATGTTTTATTCAGCGGGAAGTTTTAGGGCTTCAAGCCCGGGAGGCAGCATCTCAAGTAACCCTGAGAACATTGCTCAGAGGAGGCGAGCTGGGGAGCCAGGTTATATAGACATTTTGCAACAAGGCGCAGGTAGTCAGGAACATAAAAGGATTATTGTTAATTCAAGAAAACCAGATATCCCAAGTTAAGGAATTTAGCGCTTTTCTATGTATGGGAAGATGCAAGAGTCTGGGCTCACCGAAATCATTCCTTTGATAGGCACCTCAGCTATCTGAGGCCAGTATCCTGTATTTTCACATTCTGAGTTTCCTCAGGGCTCACGGTAGGGAGTGGCTGCAGTCTGATGGCTGCTAGATGGCAGGTATTCTTTCCTTCCTGAGTTCCCTCAGGGCTCACCAGGCCTCACTGGAGGGCTGCAAGTGCTGATGACTGTGACATCCTTTGTTTAATGATATGGCAGGAAATACTCCTTTTCTCAGTTCCAAGAAAGACCACCATCAACATCTTGCAGGATCACATGTTTGGCTGGCACTTTAAAGTTTACAGAAGGCAATAAAGGCTGTAACATCTGAGTTAAGTCTCTACTTGTTATACAACATGTATATAGTCATTAGTGCAACGATTATTGAGCATCTACTATGTGTTTACAAGTAGGTTATGGTTTTGGAAACCTCATGGATATTATTGGGAGTTAATCTTCATAATATCCTGGGATTTTGGCACTTGGAGTCTCATAATAACCATGAGGACATAGATACTAAGACTCACTTTTCTCTCTCTTCTTCTGTTTCCCTATCATTGATTTTTTTTTAAAAGTGTTTGCAGGACTTCCCTGGTGGTGCAGTAGTTAAGAATCCGCCTGCAAATGCAGGGCACATGGGTTCGATCCCTGGTCCGGGAAGATCCCACATGCTGCGGAACAACTAAGCCTGTGTGCCACAACTACTGAGCCTGCGCTTTAGAGCCACAACTACTGAGCCAGCGTGCCACAACTACTGAAGCCTGCAAGCCTAGAGCCCATGCTCCGCAACAAGAGAAGCCACCACAATGAAGCCCATGCACTGTAAGGAAGAGTAGCCCCCGCTCGCCTCAACTAGAGAAAGCCTGTGCGAAGCTACAAAGACCCAACACAGCCAAAAAAAAAGTTGTTTGCATACAATAGAAGCTACCTATAGATGGCTTCCTCTTAATTCAGCTCCGCCTTAATTCGGGTAACCTGTCTTTAGGTAAGGTCTCCTAACAGGGGTGTGGAAACGGGAGGAAGAGGCTCCGATGAAAAGCAAAGAAGGAAGTTTCAGGAGAACTTGCAAGAGAAAAAAAGGGCCACAGAGATGAGCAGAGCCTGATCCACAAAAATACCAGCGCTTTTACAAGCCCTGCATTCATGGCCATCAGCTACGTTTTCAACATACCTACAGCCAGCCACCCAGGCCTAGAGCCGGAAAACTGCAAGCCCAGGAGTCAAGCCAGGTATTACAGGGTCCAGAGTCCTGCCTCTGGAGAAATAAAGGGAAGTCAGCCGGCAGACAGCCTTCACTCTGTCCAGCCACTAGGCCACCAGATCAGGCTGGAAGGGCCCCCATCAAATGCCGAAAGCAGACAAGGCTGTCCCCTATTTCAGGCAAGGCAACTTGAGCCTGAGGGTCAAAGCCACTCTGTAACCAAGCCCTCATGTCTGCCCGCGACCTTGAAGTTGCTCCAAAGCCGTCTCCTGGCCCTGAGGCCCAACCAGGGAGCCTTAGCTGAGTTGCACCAGTCCTCTGGCGTCGCCTGGCGGATGTCCGCTGGAACAACAACTCTCAGCCCTTCAAACAGCCTCCCTCCCCTGCCCTGGGAGCTACACTGGCCTTGGGCACCAGCCCGCCTGATATCCTATCTCCCCTTCCTCTAAGGACAGTGAAGTGCCCCACTTAGGGTCCTACTGTCTCGCAAAGTTTCCCAGGGCACTCATCCCTCCCTACAACACCCCATTACTTTATTCCAATTAGGCCTTAAAGTGACTTGATGTGACCTGGCTTTCAATCAATCAGCTCCCCCTCAATTCAGGTGCCCTGGCTTTAAGTCAGGTCCACAAACAGGGGTATGGGGACACGAGGAAGAGGCTCAGATGGCAAGAGAAGAAGGAAGTTTCGGGAGATCCAGCAAGAGAAAGAAAGGGCACAGGGATGAGCAGAACCTGACCCACAAAATACCAGCGCTTTTACAAGCTCTGCATTCACTACCAACAGCCTCGTTTTCAACATGCCAACACCCACGCAGGCCTACAGCTTCAAAAGTGCAAGCCGAACAGTCAAGCAGGGTATTTCTTGGCCTGGAGAACAATGGCAGTCAGACCTCAGACAGCCCGTCAGGCTTGTAAGGCCAACTGGCCTGAGGCAGGGGAATGCAATCAGACTCACAGGCTGCATCAGACCGAAACTTTCCGGGCCACCCAGCTCCAGAAACTGACCTGGAGACTTTCCGGACCACCCAGTTCCAGGAACTGACCTGGGGACTTTCCATCCGGCCCAGCCTTCCCGCCTTTCGAGGGGCGGGGGCTAACGGTCCCAAGACTGATGCAACGGGCAACGGATATTGCCACGATAACGGAAGAGACCACCAAATAAGGAGTAACATGCGCCCTCCCGGATTCACCACACCCCTTTCCCTTCTTCCCCTATAACTTCTGCCCAAACTCTCGCCCAGGCGCGACTTCTCTGGCTCCTTTCTCTCGAACCAGTGAACCTCGCCCGGGAGCGTTCCCAAATAAAGCTTGTTTAAGGTCTCCCCCGTTTCTTGGTGCCGTTCCTTACAAGGCTGTCCGGCCACAGAACACCCAACCAGGCCGGAAGTGCCCCGATCGCATGCTTAGGCAGAACTCTGCCCCCTCTTTGAGGCGAGGCAATTTGGGCCGGTGATTCACAGGTGCCCACTACCCAACCCGTCTTCTCTGGGCACACCCTTGGGGTTCCTCCAAGCTAACCACCTAGCCATGGGGTCCCCCCTAGAAGTCGCAGCTGCGTTCCCCAGTGCTCTGGCGCTATCTGGCGGACATCCCTGTAACAACAACTCTCAGCCCTTCCTCCGGCCTCCCTCCCCAGCCCTGAAGGCTCCACTGGCCTTGAGCACCGGTATGCCTGATTTCTTTCCTCTGCCTCCAAATGCAAAGAAGTGCCCTGTGAGGGGGGTATGTTTTCTCTCTCAGAGTCTGCCGGGGCACTCACCCCTCCCTATCCCATCGCACTATTTTCAATCAGTCAGCCCCCTGAAGTCACGTGACGTGATTCCTGCTTTAAATCCAACCAGTTCTCCCTTAATGCAGCTGACCCTGCTTTAGATCTGGTGTGGCCGGGACCGGTGTGGCAACAGGAGGAAGCAGCTCAGATGGAAAGGGAAGAACGAAGTTTTCAGAGAGCTCTCCAGAGGAAGAAAGAATACACAGGGAGGAGCATAGCCCACCCACCAAAATACCAGTGCTTTTACAAGCTCCCCATTTAGGACCCCCAGCCCCGTTTTCCACATTCCAACACTCACACAGGCCTTTACCTCGAAAACTGGGAGCCCAAGATTCGAGCCAGGTATTTCTGGCTCCAGAGTTTTGCCTCTGTAGAAATCGCCAGTCAGGCTGTCCCGACCAGGCTGGAAGTGCCCCCATCGCAAGTATCAGCTCTACCCGCTCTGAGAGAGGAGGCAATTTGAGCCAGAGAGTCAGAGGCTCCGGACAACCAACCGCTCCTCTCAGGGCTCACCCTGGGGTTCTGCCAACCCCATCTCAGAGGCTGGAGCCGCAGGTGGGCTCCGCCAGTGCTCTGCCGCCCTCTGGCGGCTGTCGGGTCTGACGCCAACGCTCATCCCTTCCTCCTGCCTCCCTCCCTTTCCCCAGCCTGGCAGCTGCACTGGTCTATCCTCAATAAATCTTACCTTAAGGGGACTTCGCTGGTGACGCGGTGGTTAAGAATCCACCTGCCAATGCAGGGGACACGGGTACGAGCCCTTGTCCGGGAAGCCCATGCCGCGGAGGAACTAAGCCGGTGTGCCGTAACTACTGAGCCCATGCACTGCAACTACTGAAGCCCCTGCGTCTAGAACCTGTGCTCTGCAACAAGAGTCGCCACCGCAATGCGAAGCCCGCGCACCACAACAAAGAGTAGCCCCTGCTTGCCGCAACTGCTTTTGGCCATCCTGTGTTTTCAACAGGAGGGTTATAAATGTGTGAGGTTTCTCAGTGGCTGGGGGAAGGGACAGAGAGTACCAAGGAAGGAAGGGAAGAAATGAACTACAAGACCAGAAGCACTAAAGGCAAACTGTTTCTCTTACCTCCAGCCTAATTCTCCTGGTGCCCAGACTGTGAGTTCAATTTCTTTGGAAGCTGCGTTGTGTTTTTTAACTACCAAAGCAAAATTCAAACAGTAAAAATTGACTTTGGAGTTTAATAGAAGAATGGAATAAAATAAAAAAAAGCTGATGGTACCAATTTATTTTTCTGGTCAGCAATTTTCCCTCACCCCCATCCCCTCCAGGACTGGAGACTGACTGACTGAAACCTTTGGAATGAACTTTGCCAAGGAGCACTCACTCATGAAACAGTGCAGACAAGCTGATGGGATTCATTAATTGTGCTTAGTGTGCCGGATTTTCTATAATCCTTGGTTGACTTTTCTGGAACTGAAAACAGGATCCAGTTTAGAAAAAGAAAAAGAAAAAAGAATGGCTGTGATAAGCGAAGGTGGACAGAAAAACTGTTATAGGGACCTTAATGGATTTCTGTTGCCCACAGCCATGGTTCTCACAGGGGTCTTGAAATCAGCAATTTCTTCATCACCTGGGAACTCATTGTACTAGTCTGCTTAGGCTGCTATAACAAAATACCACCAGTTGGGTGGATTAAACAACAGACATTTGTTTCCTTACAGTGCTGGAGGCTGGAAGTCCAAGATCAAGGTGCTGGCCAGTTTGGTTTCTGGTGAGATCGCTCTTCCTGGCTCTTCCTCTTTTTATAAGCCACCAATCCAATCAGATTAGGAACCCAGATTTACAACCTCATTTAACCTTAATTATCTCCTAAAAGCCCTATCTCAAATACTGTCACATTGGGCATGAGGACATCAACATATGAATTTTGGGGGACAGAATTCAGTCCATAGGACTCATTACAAATGAAAATTCTGGAGCCCTGCCTCAGACCTACTGAATCAGAAATTCAGGAAATGGAGCCCTGCAATTTGTGTCTTATTAATCTCTCCAGGTTATTCACATGCATGCTAAAGCCCAAGAAGCACAGGCCTGCAGGGAAAATTCCCAACCTCCCATTTCTTTTCCTCCACAACTTTTCCCATTTTTACTTTCCAACCTAATTTCTTACTGCTCTTTGACATGACCTCTGCTTCTGCTAAACTCCTTCTCACCGTGGCCTGAAGGATCATTCGTATTCTTTCAGACTCTTGTTTACTGTCCTTCCACAACTTCGCATTGTCTTTCGACCTCTTTAATGAAGCATCACTTTAACATCCCAGCCAGGGTCATGTCTTCTTTCTCCAGACAGCAGAAGCACTAATTGTCTGAACCAATCATTTTCATATTTTTACAGATTTTACTTTCTTAGAGTTCATAGGTTATACTTGTCTGTAATTTTAGCACAAGCCTTTCCATATAAAAAGTACTTAAATCTTCAAAATATTATAGACTTTCCTGCTTATAACTCTTCTCTGTAAGTGACTCCCTACAACACCGGCTCCAATACAACACTGATTTGGGGCATCAAACAGCCCGTTGATCTCTGACATAACGCTACTTCCAAAGTTGCTTAATAGAAAAAATTATATAGTATTTGCTATTTATTAAATCTTTAAGTGCATCAAGTCCTATAATAAGCACTTAGTACATTACCTCATTAAATTCTCACAATCACCCTGATATAGGCATTATGATCTTTATTTGACTGAAAAGACACTGGAAACTGAGGCAGAGGAGTTCAAGGAATTCCCCCAAAGTCACATACCCGAGGAGCAGCAAGGCCGAAAATTATGAATCTATGTTTCTCTAACTCAAAGCATATGCGTTATTTTTACTATGTTATACTAGAGACAGAGATTTAGTTATCTGTCAACGTGTTGAATTTACTGCCAAGAACCCCAGAGTGTATGTGTCTTGCAGTAAAGATATTTCCAGGGTAGCCTTGTAAACTCTCTATTTTCTCCACCCCTAACGTACACATACACACATACAGAAGCACTGCTAAAAGTAAACCATCATGAAAAAAAAATTTAGGGAGGACTTGTTGAGACCAGCAGATACTATTAAATGACTACAGACAACAAAGAGCTCTGTTCTATATGCTATTCTATATGCTATTTACCTGCAGACAGCCTTTGGTATTCTTTCATCTTTACATTAAAGACAACTGAAGAACTCAGTTGGGAGTTACTTGAAAGGGAATTACTTGAAATTACTTGAAAGCTCACAAGGAACTCTGATAAACTTTTGCCCAAAGCAATTACTGATAACTGAACACTAGAAACACTCATACACACATATATATGCATAGAAAATTGAAAAAAATCTATAAAAACAACGGAATTAAAAAAAATTCGTACGTTCTTAGCTTCCTTTCCCAGAAAACAGCCGAAGTGGTTATATTTTACTTTCACAGCTGCCTGCACTTTAGACTGGGCTGTTAAGATAATAAAGCCACACCTATTATATCGTTTCAGTCATACCAACCATCAGCTGAGATAGTAATGAAAAGTAACACTCCATTCACAGCCTACCTGGGGTGGTCAATTCACTCAACATCTTGCAGAAATAGGTGACATATTGTTCACATGGAGGCGCTATAAATGAGCTGAGTATTCTTCTGGGTTGTAGCCCACCAACGTCATCTGCATCTGCAAGTCGTGAGGCACTATGGTCCATACTTTGTCCTCTGTGAGGAGAAAAATGCCACGACGATGGGTCATTAATATGCAAATATATCTTCAAATGTCAGAAAATAAGTGAGCTATGCTTTCACTGGTGTTTTCCCCAAACTGCTGTAGAACAGAGTTAAGGACAGTAATCCTTAAAGTAACCCCTACCCTTTTCTGACACCTACATTCTGCTTCTATAGACAAAGTAGAAAATTCATGTTTCTTATTAGAAACAAACGCAAGATCTGGTTGATGCTCTAATGTCCACAGCATTGAATATGAAGCCCATTTTGTTCCAATGCCTTCCCCTCTCTGGAGCCCCTCACTCCTCACGTAGAACAGGATCAGCTCCTCCCTAAATGAACTATGTGCTCTCAAGCCTCTGGATCTTTGTACATGCTGTTTGCTCTAATCAGAATATGCATCCTCACCTTGTCAACAACGGTTCTTTTCACTCTGACCTTTCAGGTAAAAGGAGACACTGTATGCTCTGTTACTGAAATGTTCTACACATGTGGGAAGATGCAAATAAGTAATTATCTTGATGTTTTGTACCCTGAAAATTTCACTATGTGAAAAGGAGAAGCAGATATAAGATTGATGAGGTTAAATTAAAATCCTATAGGCATTGGGCTTCCCTGGTGGTGCAATGGTTGGGAGCCCACCTGCCAATGCAGGGGACACGGGTTCGAGCCCTGGTCCGGGAGGATCCCTCATGTCACAGAGCAACTAAGCCCGTGCGCCACAGCTGCTGAGCCTGTGCTCTGCGGCCCACAAGCCACAACTGCTGAAGCCCAGGTGCAGCAACAAAGACACAACGCAGCCAGAAAGAAAGAAAAGGAAAGTAATGCCTACTCTATTACCCTCAGGACTTGGCCACCTAGGCGGGACTTACATCCCTGGAGCCTGAGCAGGTTTGGGTTTCAAGGCTGGACAGGGCTGGGGCTGATGGAGCTAGGGGGAGGATGTGCCAGCAGTTGAGCCCCGCCATGGACCTGTAGTGCCCATTCACCTCTGCATGGGACCACAATCTCCAGATCCATGCTGGTCTTCTTACAGCCAAACGAAGCCTAGTGCACCCAAAGGATGATGGACCCGCTTGGAGGGAAGAGCTGTGAAAAGGTACCGGATCTCCATGGCTCCTGCTGGTGGGGTTCCCACTTCCATCCTCCTTCCTTAGACTCACCCCCTCCCACCTACGAACCACGCACCCTCACCATAGCACATTTGCAGGGCTTGGGATTTGACTGGGGGAGGGGGTGAAGGGTAAGGGGGAAGAGGCAATTAAGACACAAACCCTTTGGTGTGTGTGTTGGGGCAACTTCCACTCTAATTTCCAACCCAGGAACTGGATGCTCACTAAGGCTCTGTTTGCCCAAGTTCCCAGAGTGGGCATGAAGAAGTGATGCCGCCTGGTGGCCGTTTCTCTTAACAACAACTTTAAAACCGGTGCTCAAGGGCACTTAATATTCACAAGGCCTGCAGGGCTGGAAGTGACCCCTGCCCTCAAGAAATGTCCTGGGCTAGGTAATCGAAAATGGATTCAAATCAGGCCCAACTCTCAAGAAGCCAGTTTCAAGAGCTCAATTGTACTCACACTCTTTATTTATTTATTTTTCAGTACGCGGGTCTCTCACTGCTGTGGCCTCTCCCATTGTGGCGCACAGGCTCCGGACGCACAGGCTCAGCGGCCATGGCTTATGGGCCAAGCCACTCCGCAGCATGTGGGATCTTCCCAGACCGGGGCACGAACCCGCGTCCCCTGCCTCCGCAGGCGGACTCTCAACCACTGCGCCACCAGGGAAGCCCATACTCACACTCTTTAAAAAAAAAAGTGAAAAGGTGCTCAGGATCTGTCATGATTAGAGAATGCAAATAAACATAGATGAGGTGTTCCCTGGCTCCATCCCTCAAAAGTCTAAAAACAGTAAGTGCTCAAGAGGGCAGGCAGAAGAGGGAACCCTACTATGTTGTTGGTGGGAATGTAAATTGGTAACGGCCAGTATGGAGAACAGTATGCAAGTTCCTTAAAAAATAAAAACAGACCTACATGGAAAACTGGCGATCCCACTCCTGTTTGTACATCCAGAGGAAACCATCCTTAGAAAAGTCAATGCACCCCAATTGTCATTGCGGCACTCTTTACCATAGTCAAGGCATGGAAACGACCAAAATGCCCATCGACAGATGAATGGATAAAGAAGATGTGCTACCTATACTCCATGGACTATTACTCAGCCAGAAAAGAGAAAGAAATCATGCCATTTGCAGCAACATGGATGGACCGGGAAATGATCACACTAATTCCAGCAAATCAGACAGAGAAAGACAAATATTCCAGGATATCACTTACATGTGGAATCTAAAAACTGATAGAAATGAAGTAATGTACGAAGCAAAACAGACTCACAAATGTACAAAAGAAACGTAGGTTTACCCTAGGGGGAAGTAAGGAGGGGGCAAGCAAAATTAGGAGGTTGGGATTAACACAAACACACTAACATATCTAAAATAGTTAATCAGTGAGGACCTACCTGTGAGCACAGGGAACTCTACTCAACACTCTGTAATAACCTACCTGGGAAAAGAATTGGAAAAAGAACAAGTGCAACTAGATGTATAACTGAATCAAGTTGCTGTAGAACCCAAATAAACAAAACACTGAATATTAACTATACTGCAATAGAAAGTAAATATAAATATATTTAAAGAAAGAAAAGGAGGACTTCCCTGGTGGTGCAGGGGTTAAGAGTCTGCCTGCCAATGCAGGGGACACAGGTTCGAGCCCTGGTCCGGGAGGATCCCACGTGCTGCAGAGCAACTAAGCCCCTGTGCCACACCTACTGAGCCTGCGCCCTAGAGCCTGCAAGCCACAACTACTGAGCCCACGTGCTGCATGTACTGAAGCCCACATGCTCTAGAGCCTGTGCTCCGCAACAAGAGAAGCCACGGCAATGAGAAGCCTGCGCACCACAATGACGAGTAGCCCCCCCTTGCTGCAACTAGAGAAAGCCCACGCACAGCAACGAAGACCCAACACAGTCAAAAATAATAAATAAATTTTTAAAAAATCCTATAGGCACCTCCCTGGCAGTCCAGTGGTTAAGACTCCCCTCTTCCACTGCAGGGGTCACGGGTTTGATCCCTGGTAGGGGAACTAGGATCCTGCATGCCTCAATATGGCCAAAAAAAAAATCCTATATAGTTCTGTATTTGAATTAGAAGTATCACTATAAACCCTTGATGATGTTATCTTTTTAAAAATGCAGATATATGTCCTAGCTCCATCCACTGAAAAAGTCCCCAAACAAGGACAAACCTCTGGCACCAGACTGTCATCACTGAATACCATTTTCCATTAAGAGAAAACTAGGCTCCTGGAGAAATGGCTGATTCCAGGGCTGGAACTGGATAAGAGGAGCCTGGAACATATTGTCACATCAGAAACAAATAAACTACTGGAGACAGAGGGCTGTTCAAAAACCCCCAGGGCCAAAGACATCCATCAGAATTTCCTGCAATGAATTAAAATACATCAAGGATATTTAATTCTATGAGTTCTCTGAAAAAAAAGAGATGTTTAATTTTGGAAGATTAGCTAACACATTATTTTGAATATCAGTAAAAGAAGGCAAAAAATCCAGCATTTAGTCCATGTTACCTATATGAACTGTAATATAACTAAATACTCCCTTTATGGAAATACTTCAGCTCATAAATGAAGGCTAAGTGATAAATTAGAGTGTCACCATTTTTGGGGGGGTCCTGGCCCCAGGACATGTGGAATCTTAGTTCCCCAACCAGGGATCAAACCCGCACTCCCTGCATTGGAAGTGTGGAGTCTTAACCACTGGACTGTGTGTCACCATTTTGTAACTTGTAACAAGTTAGTAGGATCTAAGGAGGCTAATTCATGGCTGCTAACATATCCACAAGTGAAAGGAGAGGAGGTGTGCCTCATGGGGTTGGGAGGGGAGGGCACTTACGCAGCACTACAGTGAAGCAAGGCAGACACAAATCAGACTGGAATTTCACCAAGCTTATAGTCCTAGCTGCCAACTTCTAGAAAATATAGAGGAAAGGGGAACATGTTAAATGGCACCAAAGGGAAATAATCAGCAAAATCCATGCTGTGGAAAACCATAGAGATCGTACAATCTAGTTTTTCAACAGGTAAGCAATAAATTACAAGGGAAGAGACAGACAGACAGACAGACAGAGACACACACACACACACACACACACACACACACACACACACACAGAGAGACAGAGCTATAGATTTAAAGAGATGACCTCAACTTGCCCTTAGGCAAGGGCAACAGGAGTGAGGTCTTCCTATTTCAGGAAATGGCAACTTCATTCCTCCAGTTCTCAAAAGCCTTGGAATTGCCCTTAACTTTCCCCTTTCTTCTACCTCTGCATGCAGCCTGTCAGTGACTCCAGTCTGCTCCATGTATTCAGAATCTGGGTACCCCTCATCCCATCCCCCACCACTGCTCTGGTCGAAGTCCCTGGGGCCCCTTGCCTGCATCCCACAGGAACCTCTAACCAGCCCCCTCTTTCCACCCTTGTACCCTTGAGGCAGGAGATAGATGGGCCCCAGGCTGAGCGTCTGGAGTTGTTCCCTGTGGACAGAGACTCCAAAATATCAATAGCAGGACAATCGAGAGAGGAGGCTGGGCCCTGCCCAGATAAGAGATAAAAGACCACATATCCCTCATTCTCAAAATCAAGGAAACCTCCCCAATACACATGTGCAAAAAGGCTCCCTGGAGGTCAAAAAGGGAGGGGGCGCTACCCCTCAGTAAGTGATATCAACTACCCACAGACCTCTTCGCTAGAATCCATCTTGGCTAAGAGATACACACTTACACAGGGAGGACCCTGAGATAAACGAAATATGGACTCAAAACCAGGCAAAGCAAGATGATTGGTCAAAGGAAACCTGGAAGAAACTCCCCACAAGAGTGATTCAAACTACCACGCGGGTGTGACTCTCTCTCTGAGCCCACCCATGTGTCTATCCACACGTACTGTACTCTTTTTCCTCCTAATAAACACTTTACTTTCTTCATTAATTTCCATCTCTATGTGGAAATTCATTTCTACACAGCTGACAGGCCAGGGCCTTGTCACGGGCCACTGTGCCTGGTGGTCTAGTGGTTCGGATTCAGTGTTCTCACTGCCTTGACCAGACTTCAATCTCTGCCCGGGGAACTGAAACCCTGCTTCAAGCCACTGCAGGCCTAGGCCATCCAAGATCACCCTGATGCCTACGGTCAACACAGCAGCCAGGCTGAGCCTTTTCAAATACAAGTCAGATTCTGACACACCTCAAAGTCTTCATGTAGCACCCAGTCTTGTCCACAGTCAAAGTCTAGTTCTTAAAATAGCCCAAGGCTCTCAGCGATCTGGCTCCTTCCTGCCGCCCTGCTAATCTCCACCTTGCTACTTGGGCTACACTAACCTCCTTGCATTCCTCCAACAGATCAGGCAGCCCCTTCTCGGAGACTTGCACTTGCTCTTTCCTGCGTCTAGAGCCATCTTTCCTCAGATCTCCTTGCCCCTCCCTCCCCTGCAGATCTGAGCCCCAGAGCCAAACTTCCCTTCGCTGAGTCCCACCCCTACCACAGCTGCTCTCAATCTACCTGCCCAGCTTTGCACGTGTAATTTATATTTTAATGTCTGTCTTCCTCCATTAGAAGGAAAGAAAGCAGGGATTGTTTTCAATGCTATACGCACAGTGCTTAGAATGGTAATTGGTACATAGTAGGGCTTCAAAAATGTTAGTTGAATAGAAGCATGAATTAACAAGAATAAATAGAATACAAATACTTCTTAAAGTCACTTTTGTTCAAGTTCTGCTGAGACTATCCTGAGAGACTCTGGACTGGCCCCTTCCTTCCTCTGAGCCAGAACTGCCCTTCATCTATTACAACACACCTCTCTTATCAGAATACTTTCCAGCTTCCTGTTCTTAAATCGGTGAAAACAAGTTCAGTTATGGTGCCCCTGTAGTCATTTTCTATAGGGTAACGACTTTTCCAGTTCTATCTTTGGCCTGATTAAAACTGCCTTCCTTTAGCTCCTCTGATACAGCAAGAAAAGCTACAATATATTTTGGTAATTCCCTCACTTTCTGACATGATTCTGAAAACAAACTGATTGTCATTTATATCCAGACCTGCAGATTTACCTTCGCCTAATTAAAAAATCATTAATTGAATTAGGTTGAAATAACAAATATGACTCCATATTAGATCTGTTTCTTTTACCTTAACCTTTGTTCTCTGTTGCTTTTGCTACAAGTTATTCACTAAAGGTATGTTGCCTATAGCTGAAAATACACATAATGGCTCGTCTCTGGGAACCCTGCCCCCCATGCCCGAAGATTAAACTAACATACCTTTGTTCAGCTCACGGGAAACATCCTGACCCAGCCCACCTGTGAATGGCTGCAGGAAAGAAGAAATTTACACACTCCCTCCCAGAGTTAGGCGGAAACCAGGACCTCTTTGCAATAACTTTTACTGGTCATCTCACTTTACCTCCTCACCTTTTTCTTTGTTCAATAAAAGAAACTAGCATCCAGACCCCAGCAAGATGGTTCTCTAGGACCCTTGTCCACCATCTGCTCAGAATCCTGGCTTTCCAAATAAAGTTGTTTTTCCTGCCCCAACACCTCTTCCCCTGATTTATTGGCCTGTCCTGCAGTGAGCAGAATGAGCTTGGACTTGGCCACAAGGTTACTTTTATCTCTTCTGTGTTACATTCAGCCCATGGCATAGAATTCTCAAATGTTTGACACTACTTATTTTTTCCTCCCTCCCTCCTTCCCTCCTTCCTCTCTTTCTTTCTTCCTCCCTCTCTTTCCCTTCCTTCCTTCCTTCTTTCCTTCCTTCCTCCCTCCCTCCCTTCCTTCCTCCCTTCCTTCTTTCTGAAACCGCTAGGTGGCATTTCAGGGACACCAAGGAGCTCTGGTTCTTTATGTCTCAGCTCAGAAAGAATTCAGCAGGAGGCACAGTGATAGATAAGAGGTGATTTATTAGAAAAGGACGCTTGTGAGGCTTACAAGCAGGCGGGCAAGAGGGTGCCGCACCCCCAAAACTTAGTGGGCTACAGCTTTATAATCAAAGGAAAAGTGGGGAGGGGGGAAAGACTACCTTCCTCCTCATTCTTGAGTAGTCATCACGCATCCGTCATTAGCTCCTCCTCCATGTCGGGCAGGGGAGTGTTCTTGTCCCTACATGGTAAAGCTGGGACTGTCATGGCACAATGGAAATGAGCAAAGGGCTGGTAACATATGCTTAAAATGGTAAATCACCTCAGGTTTTAGTATAATGTCACCTTTTCCTTATATTTCTGTTTTTAGTGCACACAGAGAAGCGTGTCCTAGGAATCATTAACCTACTGAGCTCACTGGGCAGGATGTGGGTCTCATGCCACAGTTGTATTACTGTTTGGGGGCATGTCTCATGCTTCTCCTGCATGGTTTTGTTGCTAAGCAAGCCGGCTTGGCTTTGTGGTTAAGCAAACCTGCTATTTTTCTCTTCTTTTTTATTTATTTTTTATACAGCAGGTTCTTATTAGTCATCATTTTATACACATCAGTGTATACGTGTCAATCCCAATCGCCCAATTCATCACACCACCACCACCACCCCCTTGCCCCTTTCCCCCCTTGGTGTCCATATGTTTGTTCTCTACATCTGTGTCTCAATTTCTGCCCTGCAAACCGATTCATCTGTACCATTTTTCTAGGTTCCACATATATGTGTTAATATACGATATTTGTTTTTCTCTTTCTGACTTACTTCACTCTGTACGACAGTCTCTAGATCCATCCACGTCTCAACAAATGACCCAATTTTGTTCCTTTTTATGGCTGAGTAATATTCCATTGTATATATGTACAACATCTTCTTTATCCATTCGTCTGCTGATGGGCATTTAGGTTACTTCCATGACCTGTCTATTGTAAATAGTGCTGCAATGAACATTGGGGTGCATGTGTCTTTTTGAATTATGGTTTTCTCTGGGTATATGCTCAGTAGTGGGATTACTGGATCATATGGTAATTTTATTTTTAGTTTTTTAAGGAACCTCCATACTGTTCTCCATAGTGGCTGTATCAATTTACATTCCCACCAACAGTGCAAGAGGGTTCCCTTTTCTCCACACCCTCTCCAGCATTTGTTGTTTGTAGATTTTCTGATGATGCCCATTCTAACTGGTGTGAGGTGATACCTCACTGTAGTTTTGATTTGCATTTCCCTAATAATTAGTGATGTTGAGCAGCTTTTCATGTGCTTCTTGGCCATCTGTATGTCTTCTTTGGAGAAATGTCTACTTAGGTCTTCTGCCCATTTTTTTTTCTGCCCATTTTTGGATTGGGTTGTTTGTTTTTTTTAATATTAAGCTGCATGAGCTGTTTATATATTTTGGAGATTAATCCTTTGTCTGTTGATTCATTTGCAAATCTTTTCTCCCATTGTGAGTGTTGTCTTTTCATCTTGATTATGGTTTGCGTTGCTGTGCAAAAGCTTTGAAGTTTCATTAGGTCCCATTTGTTTATTTTTGGTTTTATTTCCATTACTCTAGGAGGTGGGTCAAAAAAGATCTTGCTGTGATTTATGTCAAAGAGTGTTCTTCCTATGTTTTCCTTTAAGAGTTTTAGAGTGTCTGGTCTTACATTTAGGTTTCTAATCCATTTTGAATTTATTTTTGTGTATGGTGTTAGGGAGTGTTCTAATTTCATTCTTTTACATGTAGCTGTCCAGTTTTCCCAGCACCACTTACTGAAGAGACTGTCTTTTTTCCATTGTATATCCTTGCCTCCTTTGTCATAGATTAGTTGACCACAGGTGCGTGGGTTTATCTCTGGGCTTTCTATCTTGTTCCATTGATCTATGTTTCTGTTTTTGTGCCAGTACCATATTGTCTAACCTGCTTTCTTGAGTGATCATTAACTTACAGGGGTCTCCCATACTTTTTTCTTTACTTACAATCCCCTAGTGGGATTAACTATTTAATTACCTACTTTGCCCCTTTACTCGGTCCCAGTCTCTCCCTCCCTTCCTTCCTTCCTTCCTTCTTTCCCTTCTTTCTCTCTCTCTCTTTCTTTCTCGTTTTCTAAAAAAAAATCCTTGAGCCTTGTCCTATAGCAGTGTTCCAGACCTTTCTTTCTTTAACTCATGATGGAATAGCATTCTAATCTGACCTCCTTTAAAGTACCATAAACCCCTTTTTAATATACATAATGTTCATAAAGTCAAACATTAAGCCAGTAAAACAAAATGATCACCATTATAGTCTCTGTCAATAACTTTAAAAATGCTAACCAAATTGTTAATATTGATGAATATTTTGGTCCTGGTTTCTTCATGGCCCTAAACTCTAGTTCCAACAATCTCACCACACACATTTCAGCATCAAAACCCTGTGCATTACCTCTTTATATTTGTTTTATAGCCATTCATTCATTCAACAAATATTATCATGTACCTAACATATGACCGATACAGATCTAGGCGCCAGGGAAACCACAGCAAAAAAAAGCATTCATAAATTTTTGCGGCTTACATTCTTGTGGGGAAAAGAAAAAAGATAACAAGCAAAATTAAAATAATACATGTATTTTGCAAGTGATAATGATGAGGAGAAAAACTAAATCAGAGAAGGGAAAAATAGGCTGTGTGTATGGGCATTGCATTTTTTTTTTTTTTTTTTTTTTTTTTGGCCGTGCCTCATGGCTTGTGGGATCCTAGTTCCCCAGCCAGGGATCAAACCCAGGTCCCGGCCATGAAAGCGCCCAGTCCTAACCACTGGACTGCCGGGGAATTCCCCATATTTTTAATCCCAGAGGAAACCATAAAAGCCCTGAGAAAGTGACATTTGAATAAATAAGATAGTTATCCAGCAAGCCATGTAGATGCCTGGGGAAAGTATTCCAGACAGAGGGAACGCACATGCATGTGTTCTAATTCTGGAATATTCCAGAGACCACTCAGGTAGACAAGAAGGCCAGTGAGTGAGGAAGGGGAGAGTAGCAGAAGTCGAAGGCAGAAATGTGATGGCGATGAGTGGGACCTCACAGTGAGATGGAAAGACATTGGCAGTGGAAGGTTTGGAGCAAGTTAAAGTAGTTTGCTTTAACTTATTCTTTGACATACTATTCTTAGCTTCAATAAAATTATACTTCAGAAGGGTTTGAAAAATCATATATGTATATATGTTTATATCTATATATCTTTATAAAGATTTAAAACTTTTTAAAATGTCATGGCATTCTAAAAGGTAATATAGTAAGTCCCCTATGTAAGAACCTTCAAGTTGTGAACTTTCAAAGTGTATTTGCATGTCCAATCACGTAAGTTAGTTCATGTGTCTGGTATACATTGTCACATGTGTGAATCCTTTACAAGTGGTTGTGCTTTTGTGTACTTTACTGTAAGTACTGTATAGAGTACAGTAGTACAGTATTTTTATTTCAAGCCCAGGATGTCCAGAAGCAAGTGTAAAAGCAGCAGTGAGGTAGCTGGTACTTCTAAGAAGTACCAAGTGATAATGATGGAAACAAAAGTGAAAATAATTGAGAGAGTGAAGCGAGGCAAAAAGATAGAATTGGAGGCCCAGAGAAAGGATGAAGAGAGACAAGAGGAAGAAGAAGTAACTGAAGAACCGAAGAGATTCATGACGCAGGAAATGACAAAGGGATTTTCTTTATTTGAGGAGGCAGTGTTAGTTTTTGAGGCACAGGACCTGAACGTAGAATGGTACACGAAGGTTGCAGTAGCCATTCAGAACACAATCCAGTGGTACCGTGTCATCTATTACGAGAAAAAAGAGCTACTACCCAAACGTCATTGGAACATTTTTTCAAGAGGGTAGATAGAATTGAATCCAACAAGGAACCAGAACCTGTGCCATCAAAGTCGGGTGTGAGTGAAATTAGAGCTTGCCCTCCATCTCCTATTGCTGACGATCCTTCAGCTCTACCATCTCCCACCTCCTCTCCCTCCTCCAGTCAGCAACTCTCCTTCCCTGTTCACACGATAGCAGCCACTGTATGCCAGCTGTTGTACTGTACTACTGTCAAGGTATTGTACTGTAAGATTTAAAATGTTTATTTTTTGTGTTTGTTTTTATGTATTATTTGTGTGAAAAGTATTATAAACCTATTACAGTACAGTATTATATTGCCGATTGTGTTGGCTAGGCTAACTTTCTTGGACTTACGAACGCACTCTTGGAATGGAACTCATCATATGTAGGGGACTTACTGTATATAAGCTCTATGCTGATAACATAAAACAATTACTATTGATGCATCTTACAAATTATTTTTTAATGCTTGCATATTACACATTACAATGGCTCCTTTGGAGCTATTAACTCTTAAATGACAAATGGATATTAAAGATTTTGCAGGTATCCAGAATCTAGAAGAAAGTTCTGCTGTATAGATTTTTCTTTGCTAGTATCATAAGTTGAAAAATCAAGAATCTTATTTCCATATTCAAAGTGTGTTTATATAATATGTATTATCAGATATGTGTGTAATGCAAATAGAAGCTACTGTGTATGGAAACTTCGAAATTTCTTTCACTGTTCCATTTTCATGAAGAAGCAATTGATAAACTAGTATATTTAAAATACTCTTTTTGGATTAGTGTGTTAGGATAATACCCTTTGTGATTACTGAGAGCTTAGTATCTGTTTCATCATGCAATTACATATTTTAAAATTATCACATTGTACATTGTTTTAAATATAGCTGATTTAATGATAGGTTTCAAATACTAGGGCACATATGTAACATACTGTGGAAGTACATCTCTCCCCTTGGCAATTAAAGGGTCTTTGAGATTACCCAGCTTAGTTATGTTGAATATGTACATTAGAAAGGTCCTTTGCTACCTATATTAGTGACCCCCATATCCTTATCCTATCTGTAATTCTCAAGTAATTAACTTCATGAGAACCCAATTCCTTGTGTGGCTGGAGTTCTGATCAGGCTCTGATAAAATCAGGAAATGACCAGTGAAAAAAGTAAGGAATAACTCCTCCTAGAACACAACCAGTTTCTTCATCATGAATATGGCTATTCTTTGACTCTTTTCTATGTTATCCATTTACAATCTGAAGTTCACATCATAGAGCAGGTCTATCTACAGTACATTTTAATAAAAGCCCAATCTGAGCTGAGTCCAGTGGAAAATTTTTTTGTATCCTATACATATGCATATGCATGTAAGTGTTTCTGATTTTCAGAAAATATCATGGTGCTGGTTAATGCCCAATTTGTTAATCTGAGAGCTTTTTCACCTTTCTTCATACTAACTCTGAAATGATCTTTAAAAAGAAGGGAATAGTATATTATAAATTATCTAAATTGAAAATGTATAAAACCTGTTAGGTAGGCATAACCAACATCTACGTGTAGTCCAAAGCCCTTAGCAGCCTTATTATCTACTATAGTTACTCTACAGGAATAACTTTGGGTCTCTCACTCTTAGAGCAACACAACTGGAACTGAACTATAACACATGCTTCACCTAAGATTTTCCATACTGCATGTCAACCTTGGCCTGCTGCATAAAACTAGTGAATCCAATTTTGTATATCCTTAAATTTCTCCTCTCTCTCATAAACTGCATTCTGATAACTTAGTCTGTGGCTTTCTTTGAGCATGGAAATCTTACTGGGTGTTATCCTGATTCAATAAATCAACAATTGAACCTCAACTATGAGGAAGATATGAGCAAGGATCGCCAATGAAATTAATAAGAATTGCTTAAATATTTGCAGCCTTATAGGAGATCATAGCCAAGGGAAGAAGCCTACCATTCAAAGGAAACCATGTTCTCATGTGAAAAATTTTTGAGTACCAAGAAATATCAATATAATGTCATGTGAGAGAGCATCCATTTTGACTCTTTTGTATCAGAGATTAAGAAACCAAGTGTAATGGAGTTACCACATGATTCTACAATCCCAATCCTGGACATGTATCCAGAAAAGATGAAAACGCTAATTCAAAAAGATACATGCACTCCAATGTCCATAGAAGCACTATTTACAATAACCAAGATATGGAAGCAACCTAAATGTCCATCAGCAGATGAACAGGGAATTCCGTTGGTTAAGACTCTGAGCTTTTACTGCCGAGGGCCTGGGTTCAATCTCTGGTTGGAGAAATAAGATCCCGCAAACCACACGCTGCAGCTAAAAAAAATAATAATCAGATGAATGGATAAAGAAGATGTGGTACATATATACAATGGAATATTACTCAGCCATAAAAAAGAATGAAATAATGCCATTTGCAGCAACACGGATGGACCTAGAGATGATATTACTTATATGTAGAATCTAAAAAATAATACAAGGGAATTCCCTGGTGGTTCAGTGGTTAGGACTCCACACTTTCACTGCATGGGGCACGGGTTCGATCCCTAGTCAGGGAACTAAGATCCTGCATGTTGCACGGCGTGGCCAAAAAAAAAAAAAAAAAAAAAAGAAGAACTGTAAAGAGATTTGGAACCATGTCAGTTAAGGATCTACTAAGTACTAAAGTAACTGGGAAGTCCAAGATTATGGACTTAAAGATTATGTTAAAAGAGACTGATTTGTAAGAATATTTCAGAATTGACTTTTTCTGCATATTTACTAAAAATATTAATATGTATAAATAACTGCAGCAAGAAACTAAGAAAATAGAGTTGCATTTAAGTTAAAGGTAACAAGATTAGTGTTTTCCAAGATTACAAAGTTACATTTGTGTTGGAAACAATACTTTAGTTTTATGATATAAAGAAATAATTTGTCTTTGTAATTTTGTTAAAGGAAAGTTGAGATTTGCAGGCTTATAAAATTTCTATGATTTTTATAATTTAGGAATAATTTTACACTAAATATTTTCCCACTAAGACACCAAAAATTAATACTCCCTTTAAAACAAGATTACTATCATGTAGGAACAACTTCCATAGATTTGCAGTCTATTAAAACACCATGAGGGACTTCCCTGGTGGTCCAGTGGTTAAGACTTTGCCTTCCAGTGCCGGCGGTGTTGGTTTGATCCCTGGTCAGGGAGCTAAGATCCCACATGTCTTGAGCCCAAAAGACCAAAACATAAGACAGAAGCAATATTGTAACAAATTCAATAAAGACTTTTTAAAAAATGGTCCACATCAAAAAATAAAACATCTTTTAAAAAATTAAATAAATAAAACACCATGATATAGGAATACTGAAAAAGGAAGCCTTAACACACTGACCGCTTTTGGACACTATTTTCTTCTTTCCTTTATTATGCTTCCATGAAAGGCAGAGTGATCAATTTAGGGGGCTGGTTTAATATACAGGAGACACATGATACAAGGGTGCTGACTGAATCAATGGGAGTCACTAATTACTGGTGACCGATTTAACAACAGAAGTCACATGATCCACGGGGCTGATTGCCGTGCCCGAGCATGCCCCACGGGGGACAGCTCCTCCCTGCCTGTGACTGCTCTGGAGGTGGGAGAAGGTGGAGTAGCGAAGCTGGTAATCAAGAGGCTTGTGTCTTATCACCTGTTTGAGTTCTCTAGGTCTGCCACAACAAATTGGCACAAACCTGGTGGCTTAACACAACAGAACAATATTCTCTCACAGTTGCGGAGACTACAAGTCCAAAATCAAGGTGTTGGCAAGGCTCCGGCCTCTAGAGGACAATCTGTTCCACCCCTCTCTTATCTTGTGGTGTTGCTGGGAACGCTTGGCATTCCTTGGCATGTAGATGCATCGCTCCAATCTTTGCCTCTGTGGTCACATGGCATTCTCCCCGTGTCTCTGTCTCTTCTTCTAAGGACACTAGTCAGATTAGGGCCCACCCTAATGACCGCATCTTAATTTGATTACATCTGCAATTGACCCCACTTCCAAATAAGTTCACATTCACAGGTGCCAGGGATTAGGACTTCAATCTATCATGTACGTAAGTATGTATGTATTTGCCTTGCTGCACGGCTTGCATGATCTTAATTCCCAGACCAGGGATTGAACCCGCACCCTCGGCAGTGAAAGCTCAGAGTCCTAACAACTGGACTGCCAGGGAATTCCCAATATATCACAATTCAGCCCATAACATCAGTCATAGCAAGAAAAAGGAGATTACAGCCTTCAGCCAGTACAGGACAGGGAGTTAGAACTGAATGTTTTGCAAAAACCCAGAACCCAAGGAGTCCAGGGATCTTAGTCATCCTGGTAACTCTGCTGCCTGGAACAGGCCTGGTCCAGAGGATGTATGTACTCATTTGTTTAACTGGGCAGAGAAATAAATGGACACAGAGGGAAAAGAGACAAGAGAGAGGAAGACACTGAGGTAAGGTTGGAGTGAAGGCTTAAGAGAGACAAGACATGTACTCCCTAGGTTGTCACAGGCCACACCCATCCCTCTTGTCGCACATGGGGTTGGGGGTGGGGTGGTTCTCATATTTAAATTCCCTGCTTGGCCCCTAAGGCCTCGTAAATTTGTAACTTTAGCTCCTAAAGGTGAGGGAGAGTCTGAATGGGTCTCCCAGAACTCAACAGGTCATCTTTTGTCCATAAGCCATCTTTGAGGTTTGTTTTCATTGCTTTTTTTTAATCAGATATTCATTTTTAATTATTATTTATTTATTTATTTTTGGCTGTGTTGGGTCTTCGTTTCTGTGCGAGGGCTTTCTCCAGTTGCGGCAAGCGGGGGCCACTTTTCAACGCGGTGCGCGGGCCTCTCACTGTCGCGGGCTCTCTTGTTGTGGAGCACAGGCTCCAGAGCGCAGGCTCAGTAGTTGTGGCTCACGGGCCTAGTTGCTCTGCAGCATGTGGGATCTTCCCAGACCAGGGCTCGAACCCGTGTCCCCTGCATTGGCAGGCAGATTCTCAACCACTATGCCACCAGGGAAGCCCTTCATTGCTCTTTAAATAAATGTGGGATAAGGTATTCCTCCCCCACCACACTCCCAGTTCAGGGTGCTCTAGTTTGCACCATGAGGCTGTCAGCAAGTTTCAAAATTTTATTTATCTTTTATAATCAAATCATAGTCTGTTCAGTCAGACATCTGTAGCAAGGACATGAGCTGGTCACAATATTGGGCACTGTGGCAGGAACAAAGAGAAAACGTGCATAGCATCTGCTTGATGGAGCCCAGTGAAGGAGGCAAGTATGTTGCAAGGCCTGTGAGTGCGCTGAGGGCAACGATCAATTACAGCCTTGCTACTCAGTGTGGTCCCCACTGCCCCACAGCATTAACATCATCTGGGAGTCTGTTAGAAATGCAGAACCTCAATCCAGCTCCAGACCTGAATCAGAATCTTCATTTTAACAAGACTGCTAGCAGGTGATACTTATGCACACAGTAGATTTGTCCAGGAGACAGAAATCACTTCCCAGCAGAGTGTCCAAAGATGGCATCAATTCAACCATCATCACCAGAACAGGGCCCTGTGCTGGGGACCTAGAGAAGAAATAAATGTGTCCTTGCCCTCTAGGAGGCTAAGAGGGAAACAAACACACAACCACAGGAGTGGTGCAAAGGTAGGGGAGTAGCAGAGTCTGCTTTACATAGGTGGTGGCTCTGAGATGCTCAACTGCTAATGCTAGTAGAGGCATCATTTCTTCTAAGAAAACTCTTTATAGTGCATGCAGAGTTGATCCAGTGCAACACAATTCGATTTCCTGTAGGTTCCAAGTAACATAAGAGCTGGGATCACCTTTGAGCTGGGGTTCACACAGCTCTTTGTTCAGTGGCACAGTGCCTCTCTGAGCCTCAATTTTCTCAACTGCAAAATAGGACAACTTGTACCACATAGGAATTATCAGGGTTATCCATGCTTTTATTGGAGCCACAAAGCCACCTTGTGAGAGAGGATGGCAAATAAGGACTAACACGAAAACTTACTGAATGGAAAAAAAGAATGCTGCTGGACAGTATGTGCACTGTGAAATCAGGTTTAGAAAAAAAAGCCCCATACATATTATATGAACTTTTTTTTTTTTTTTTTTTTTGCGGTACGCGGGCCTCTCACTGTTGTGGCCTCTCCCGTTGCGGAGCACAGGCTCCAGACACGCAGGCTCAGCGGCCATGGCTCACGGGCCCAGCCGCTCTGCGGCACGTGGGATCTTCCCAGACTGGGACACGAACCCATGTCCCCTGCATCGGCAGGTGGACTCTCAACCACTGCGCCACCAGAGAAGCCCTATATGAACTATTTTTTAACGTGTACTATATATGAAACTATACATAGAGAAGAAGACCTGTAAGAACAATGACTTTCCTGGAGGGCAGAAGTAGGCCTTTATATACTTAAACAGCAGTTTATTTTCAAACAAATGTATACTTCTTAAACGAAAACATTTTACAAGTATTTAAGTGCATTGGGAATTGGAAGTAATGTTAATCCTGATTATCTGAGCAGGGTGATTATGGATGACATGTTCTTCTAATTATACTTTCTAAATTTCCTACAATGAGCCTGTATCCATCTGGGCCATTTGATTTGTCAGAAGCCCTAATTAGGGGACCTTCAAGATGGCTGACGAGTAAGACATGGAGATCACCTTTCTCCCCACAAATACATCAAAAATACATCTACATGTGGAACAACTCCTACAGAACACCTACTGAACGCTGGCAGAAGACCTCAGTCTTCCCAAAAGGCAAGAAACTCCCCAAATACCTGGGTAGGCAAAAGAAAAAAGAAAAAACAGAGACAAAAGATTAGGGACAGGACCTGCACCACCCAGAGGGAGCTGTGAAAGAGGAAAAGTTTCCACATACTAGGAAGCCCCTTCACTGGGGGAGACGGTGGGTGGCCGTGGGGAAGCTTCGGAGCCACGGAGGAGAGCGCAGCAACAGGGGTGCAGAGGGCAAAGCAGAGAGATTTCCGCACAGGTGCCAACCGGCCCTCACCAGCCTGAGATGCTTGTCTGCTCACCCACCAGGGCGGGTGGGGGCTGGGAGCTGAGACTCGGGCTTCAGAGGTCAGATCCCAGGGAGAGGACTGGGGTTGGCTGCGTGAACACAGCCTGAAGAGGGCTAGTGTGCCACAGCTAGCCGGGAGTGAGTCTGGGAAAAAGTCTGGACTTGCCTAAGAGGCAAGAGACCATTGTTTCAGGGTGCACTAGGAGAGGGGATTCCTTCCCTGTCTGCCCACAGAAGGCAGAGCATTGCCTAAAAGAGCTCCAGAGACAGGTACGAGCCGCGGCTAACAGCTTGGACCCCAGAGATGGGCGTGAAACGCTAACTCTGCTGCTGCAGCCACCAAGAATCCTGTGTGCAATCACAGGTCACTATCCACACACCCCTGGGAGCCTGTGCAGCTCGCCACTGCCAGGGTCCTGTGATCCAGGGACAAGTTCCCCAGAGGGAACACACAGTGAGCCTCAGGCTGCTGCAACGTCACACTGGCCGCTGCTGCAGGCTCGCCCCACATTCCAATCATAACTTCCATACCCCTCCCTCCCCACAGCCTGAATGAGCAAGAGCCCCCTAATCAGCAGCAGCTTTAACCCCATCCTGTCTGGGCAGGAACAGTTGCCTGAGGGCGGCCTGCACACAGAGGCGGGGCCAAATCCAAAGCTGAACCCCAGGAGCTGTGCGAACAAAGAAGAGAAAGGGAAATCTCTCCCAGCAGCCTCAGGAGCACCAGATTAAATCCCCACTATCAACTTGATGTATCCTGCATCTGTAGAATACCTGAATAGACAACGAATCATCCCAAAATCGAGGCAGTGGACTTTGGGAGCAACTGTGGACTTGGGGTTTGCTGTCTGCAAATGATTTGTTTCTGATTTTTATGTTTATCTTAGTACAGTTTTTAGCACTTGTTATCATTGGTGGATTTGTTTAGTGGTTTGGTTGCTCTCTTCTTTTCTTATTACCATTATTATTTTATATTTTAATAATTTTCTTTTATTTTTTTTCTTTCTTTTTTCCTCCCTTTTCTACTTCTGAGCCATGTGTCTGACAGGGTCTTGGTGCTCTGGCCTGGTATCAGGCCTGAGCCTCAGGTGGGAGAGCCGAGTTCAGGACATTGGACCACCAGAGACCTTCTGGCCCCATGTAATATCAATCGGTGAGAGCTCTCCCAGAGATCTCCATCTCAATGCTAAGACCCAGCTCCACCCAACGGCCAGCAAGCTCCAGTGCTGGACGCCCCATGCCAAACAACTATCAAGACAGGAACACAACCCCAACCATAGCAGAGAGGCTACAGGAAACCACAAACAAGACAAAAAGACAACCCTCAGAATGGGAGAAAATATTTGCAAGCGAATCAACGGACAAAGGATTAATCTCCAAAATATATAAACAGCTCATGCAGCTCAATATTAAAAAAACAAACAACCCAATCCAAAAATGGGCAGAAGACCTAAATAGACATTTCTCCAAAGAACATATACAGATTGCCAACAAACACATGAAAGGATGCTCAACATCACTAATCATTAGAGAAATGCAAATCAAAACTACAATGAGGGGCTTCCCTGGTGGCGCAGTGGTTGGGAGTCCGCCTGCCGATGCAGGGGACACGGGTTCGTGCCCCGGTCCGGGAGGATCCCACATGCCGCGGAGCGGCTGGGCCTGTGAGCTATGGCCGCTGAGCCTGCTCGTCTGGAGCATGTGCTCTGCAACGGGAGAGGCCACAAGAGTGAGAGGCCCGTGTACCGCAAAAAAAAAAAAAAAAAACTACAATGAGGTATCACCTCACACCGGTCAGAATGGCCATCATCAAAAAATCTACAAACAATAAATGCCGGAGAGGGTGTGGAGAAAAGGGATTCCTCTTGCACTGTTGGTGGGAGTGTAAATTGATACAGCCACTATGGAGAACACTATGGAGGTTCTTTAAAAAACTAAAAATAGAACTACCGAATGACCCAGCAATCCCACTACTGGGCATATACCCTGAGAAAACCATAATTCAAAAAGAGTCATGTACCACAATGTTCATTGCAGCACTATTTACAATAGCCAGGACATGGAAGCAACCTGAGTGTCCATCGACAGGTGAATGGTTAAAGAAGATGTGGCACATATACAATTGAATATTACTCAGCCATAGAAAGAAACGAAATTGACTTATCTGTAGTGAGGTGAATGGACCTAGAGTCTGTCATACAGAGTGAAGTAAGTTAGAAAGAGAAAAACAAATACAGTATGCTAACACATATATATATACAGAATCTAAAAAAAAAAAAAAGGTTCTGATGGATCTGGGGCAGGACCGGAATAAAGACGCAGAGGTAGAGAATGGACTTGTGGACACGGGGAGGGGGAAGGGTAAGCTGGGACAAAGTGAGAAAGTGGCATTGACACATATACACTACCAAATGTAAAATAGATAGCTAGTGGGAAGCAGTTGCATCGCACAGGGAGATCAGCTCAGTACTTTGTGACCACCTAGAGTGGTGGGATAGGGAGGGTGGAAGGGAGAGGCAAGAGGGCGGGGACACGGGGATATATGTATACATATAGCTGATTCACTTTGTTAGACAGCAGAAACTAACACAACATTGTAAAGCAATTATACTCCAATGAAGATGTAAAAAAAAAAAAGCCCTAACCATCCCTACCCCCCAGCCCCCCACCCCCGCTTTCTCGCTGAATCTGCCGGTCTCTAGCGCCCTCTGCCAAAGTATCTCTACGTTTTGCGCTTCTCGAACTAGAAGGTGCAGGCCAGACTCCTGGGGGTCTTGCTAAAATGCATATGCTAATTCAATGGATGTGGGGCGGAGCCTGGGATTGGGCGTTTTATTCATACTCCCACGGGAAGCTGATGCTGGACCACACCGAGTGACAAGGATTGAAACTGCTAGGCAGCGAAGAGTTATTCTACAACAGCAACCACAGTACCAGTCAGCCTTGGACACCGGTCCGACAGTGCTCCTCGGAAAGCCTAAACGTAACACGGAAAGCCGGCCACCCTCGGGAGAAGGCTGTCCTTGGCTCGGCCGGCGGCCCCGCCCCTCGAGGCCCTCGCGGAGCCTCAATTGGTCACCCCTCTCGCGTGAGCGTCTCGTCACGTGAGGCTGCCGTCCAATCGCGGAGCGATCTCGGTCCAGCCGGTGGCTGGCGCGGCTGGCGCACGGAGAGGTGGTGGCGGGCACCATGGAGGGAAGGCCTCAGGTCGCCGGCGGAGGGGTGTGCGCGGCTGCCTACCCCGACGCCTCCGCCGGATTCCCCCCGCACCTCCAGGCGGGAGCGATGCGGCGCCGCTTCTGGGGCGTGTTCAACTGCTTGTGCGCCGGCGCGTTCGGGGCCTTGGCTGCCGCCTCCGCCAAGCTGGCCTTCGGCAGCGAGGTCGAGCCGGGGGCGCCGCTGCGGCGGGCCGGCGGGTGGGGCCGGGGCAGGAGGGGCGCTGCGGGGCAGCGGGGCTTCGGGATGGAGCGGGGCTGGGAGCGCAGGGGGGCCGCCTCACCCGCGCTGGCCTGTTTGGCCCACTCCGCAGCCGGGCACTACTGACAGCGTGGGCAGGAAGGCATCCCTCGACTCCATATCACGCCCAGCCCACGTCCATTGTAGGTGGTAAGAGACTTCGGGGACTGAGGCTTGTACCCTTATCTGGGACCTAAAATCTGCCCTCCGATTGGGCTAGTTCACTCTCAGGGAAGACGCACACCTTCCACATCCACTCTCTACCTCTCATTTTAAGCCCTTTGTGCCCGAACATTTCTCTCCACGTGACTGTAAAGGTGAGACACCTGTTGCCCATCTCTTTAACTCCGTAGTTAATGGCTGTTTTGACTGGTCTCCCCTGCCGGCGGAAACTTGGGAATTTGGGATATCCTAGGTATAAGGGAAACTGAGAGAAACATTCTGGACATAACCCCGATGTTGAGAATTCCTTAACTGCCTCCCCATGTCTGCTAAAGGCGTACCTTTGCCTCTCCCATCGCGAGGTATAGGCCACCTTCTGCTTGTTAAAGAGATTTCATTGCATCTGCAACGCAGGGTTAGGCCCTGACCTGGACAGTAGACAGGTTGATTCTTTAGGTTTAAGCTAATCCAGTGGGAGCTGCCATGCTCGAGGTTGGTATCCTGTTGGGTGTAATTCTTGGAGTAAGTGGTCCAAAGTAAGATGAGTGACTATGAGCCATGAGGTTTTTCTAGTCTTCTCAGTTGTGCATCAGACCGTCATAAGCCTTTACATAAGCAGGCTGGCACTGGCACATAAAATGCTTCTGTGTAAATTATACAGAGACACTCCATCCTTAAGACTCTGTATATTCACCTGCTGATGAGAAGTAAGAGGATGAGGTGTAGATGGGCACCATCCCCAGGAGAAGCAGCTCTGTCTGCAGGCAGGTTTATAACTCAAAACCAAACAAGGGGTCTGCATATCCTTTGTGTAGGAGGCTTCTAAAGATCCTCTCTTCTTTCAGTGCTCTCCTTTAAAAAAAAAAGAAAAATATCTGCAAGTTCTCCAAGTGATGCCTGGGGTCACCAGTCAAATAGTCCCCCGTGTGGTTTCCCTAGGCATGGCTGTGTCCTAGTTTAGATCATGGAGCCACACTTCCTGGGCCTGAATCCTGGTGGCTCCCCACAGCTGTGGCGTTTTAGGCAGGTTACTTAATGCCTCAGGTTCTTTATCTGTAAAATGAAGTTAAGGAATAAATGAAAATGTACTTAAAACACTTAGCACAGGGCCTGGTACAGAGTAAAAGCTCAAGAATGCCCAGTGGGACCGGCCTGAGTGGGTTTTAGCCTTCACAGAATGGGGGTGGGGGTGGGGAGACGACTAATTCATGCTTTACCTGATCCCGGGAAGTGACGACTCCGCCCCTGATTTACTCATCCCTCAGACTGAGCAATAACCACTTGGCCTGCTGAGACTGAACTTCATGCACTCGTCACTGTGAGGCCAATAAGGGACTGGTGTTCAATAGAAGATAACTGGTATGGATTCGCATTTTACTTCTGCCCAAGGTCACATGGCTGGCAAGATGGCCAAATAGAGGTTGTTTCAGCTGTTAAATGGGTGTGCGCCCTGCTGAGGGTTAAGTGAAGCCCTGTGCAGGAAAGCTCTGAGGACCCCCAGGCTGTGGTGGCCCGGCTGCCAGCAGTAACCATGACCCTGGCTGCTGTGAGGGGGTCTGCCGGTCATGCTGCCCAGGGCTGGCCGTGGCTGCAGTGACACTTTTTCCTGCAGGTGAACGTGGGCTTCTGCGTCTTAGGCATTATTGTGATGGCCACCACCAATTCTCTGATGTGGACGTTCTTTAGCCGGGGCCTCAGTTTCTCCATGTCTTCAGCCATTGCATCTGTCACAGTGACTTTTTCAAATATCCTCAGCTCGGTGAGTAGCCTGAGCGTACAGTTTCTCTGTCCCAAACCTGGGCTCTGGGAGGGTTCTGGGTGGGTTGTCCTTGGGCAACCCCTGCTTCTACATAGGAGAAGGGCCAGGAACTGAAGCAGAGGTTGGGCTGTGTCTTGACCCCCAGTGGCTGCCCCTCTAATCTCTAACTTGGAGGAATTCTCAAGTTAGATGGGGATGAAGTCCAACTGTCAAAAGCCTACTTGCTTGCTGCTCCTCAGGGGTCTGTGAACTCAGGCAGGAGATGTGGAGGGTCGAGGTTCTTCTCTCCCAGTGGGGCTGAGCCACTCAGCCCTGCAGTCCAGGCAGGGAGGACTTGGTGGACCAGCTGTGTGCTGGGCCTGGCTGCCGGCCTCTGCTGGGCTTTCTTGTGCACTTTGCTGGGTCCGATGCTGTGAGGAGGCACCCTCCCCACTTCTCCAGGTGAGATATGCTGAAGGTAACAGATGGGTTTCAGGCCCAAGACTTCCAGCTCCAGACCTTTCCTCCCACCCTAGAAGGGCACTCAGCCACAGGGGAGTCAGGTGGTGCCCACCCATCGTGGTCGCATCCTGTGGGCACGTGCCTGCCCAGCCTCACAGCTGTCTCTGTCCTGCAGGCCTTCCTGGGTTTTGTGTTGTATGGAGAGTGCCAGGAGGTCTTGTGGTGGGGAGGAGTCTTCCTCATCCTCTGCGGACTCACCCTGATCCACAGGGAGCTCCCACCACCCAGGAAGGCTCTTCCACACAAGCAGCAGTAGCACCAGCGGGCTGGGCGGACCCGCTGGAAAGACAGTGATGGCGGCTCAGGCTTGGGTTGGCGTGTGGGGACTGCTTCTCAGGGCGATCTGGGTGTGCAGCCTTCTGACCCTCGGCCAAAGAGAGATGCTTCGCAGGGAACCAGGCCTGTGACCGAGCAGCCTTGTGGGTGGACAACTCCGGCTTCGCAGCAGTGTTCTGCCCGAAGCCTTCTCGGTCCGTCTGCTCGGTGCTGTTGATTCTCACGCTCCACAACCCACCCAGTGAGCCATGGCAGGTGTGGGAGACCCTGGGGTTGGTGGGCTTCCTGTATGGACTTGAAACCATGCTGTAACTGCAGTCCTGTTGCCTAACAAAGGCCAGTCATGGAATTTTGGAATCAGTGACTGGTGGGGCTTTCAACAACTTCACACTGATATCAGGCCGTCAGCGTCATGCTTCTGGATTATGGCAAGAGAAGGAAAATTAGATTAATAAATACTTTTTTTGTAAGTTAAAACTGCCAGGTGTGGAATCTTAATTCTTTCCTACTTTTTTTCCTTTCCTAAGTTTTTGGAGTAAGAGCAACCAGGGTGAGCTGCAATTCCTGGAGGGGGAGTTGAAACTCCTCCCGCTGCTTCCAGACCTGGGGCTTGACTGCTCTCTGCCTGCGTGGTTCCTTCCTGACTTCACGCAGGCTGGTGCTCTTCAAATTCAGGAGCATCTGTCCATTCTCTTGGTCCCAAGGAGAAAGGCTTGACCTCACTTTGGGGGCCTAGTTTTATTTTACTTATTAGGAAAGGAAACTGGCCCAGAGGTTGCTCCCACCCCCTCATGTTACCTCTTCTGCCTTTTGGTCCCGTGGCTGTTTTGTATCTTACACCACATGAATCTAATTCCTAGTTCAAAACAGTCTGTTTGCTGCCTGCATCCTCTCCCCGTGCATAGCTTCAAGTGCGATGCTCACCTGCCCCAGTTCCCCGGGGCTCCCCTGGCTGGCTGAGAGCCCTCTCAGCTCTCCTGAGCCTGACTGCCGGCCCCAGGAGGTCTCCTTTCACATCCCCTGCAGGAGAGAGGGCCTTCTTAGCCACGAGGCTGGGGGAGAGAAGGGTCGTGTCCAGCTGGCCCCTCCTCCCCACGCACATAGCACCTTCATTGCTGTCCTCCATTACTCGTGGCAGTGGCCGGATGCTCTCCAGAGCTGTTCTGTGACTCCCAGTGACTTCGCTGTGGCCCAGCCCCCTCTCCAGCTGCTCCCTTGCTGCCTCCTTCCCTCCCCCACTCACCGTGCCTGAGTCACCCACATGTCTGCATCTCAGCAGTTCTTAAGGCCACCACAGCCAGTCGTGCCTCCATGCTTTTGTGCCTGCTTTTCCCTTTGCCTTGGATTCCCTCCTCCTTCCCCTGTCCCTGGAAAACTCCTCCTTCATATCCAACAGGGCACAATTTGCTGCTCTTTCTGAGCTGCCACAGGGGCTAAGGCCAAGCGGTGATTCACAGAATGGTAATTGACTAGCCCCACTTTGACACATTGAAGCCTCCCAGCCTCACTGGGAGGGAGGTTTTTTTTTTTTTTTTTAATTTATTTTATTGTATTTACTTTTGGCTGCATTGGTCTTCGCTGCTACCTGCGGGCTTTCTCTAGTTGTGGCGAGTGGAGGCTACTCTTCATTGCGGTGCGCGGCCTTCTCATTGCGATGGCTTCTCTTGTTGCAGAGCGCAGACTCTAGGCGTGTGGGCTTCAGTAGTTGTGGCGTGTGGGCTCAGTAGTTGTGGCACACTGGTTTAGTTGCTCCACGGCGTGCGGGATCTTCCCGGACCAGGGATCGAACCCGTGTCCCCTGCTTTGGCAGCTGGATTCTTAACCACTACGCCACCAGGGAAGAAGCCCAAAGGAGGTACTCTTGTTACTCTCATTTTAGAGGTGAGGAAACTAAGGCTCAGAGAGATTGGGTCATTTGCCCAAGGTCACACAGCTAATGAATGCCCAAATCACTGTGTGACTCCAGGGTTTGCCTCTTAATCCGTATAAACATCCTGCTTCCCACTTTAGCAGTTAAAGCCCCGGAGAGGTCCTGTGGATGAGGAGCCTGTTTTACAGTGTCTAATAGCACTCCCCAAGTCTCACCTCCTACCTCTCTGAAGGTGATGCTCCCTGGAACACTCTTCATATCTCCCTGGTCAAATATGATCCCATTATTCTACCAGTGAGGAAGATGAAGGCCATTCAAGGCTCTGCAGGGTGTGTTCACATATGTGAGTCAGGCACCCATCCAAGGCCAGACGTGAAGGCTGCTGAGAGCTGGTGGCCTGGCCTCCCTGAGCAGTTCATGAAAAGGGCAGGAAGAAGTCCACCTCGGAGAAGACGTTGTCACGAGGGGAAACAGCCCCCCATCTAGACGCCTGCCGGATACATAAAGATGCTTGAGGAGGAGGAGGCGGCTCCGGGAGATGGAGCAGCGAGCTGGAGCACGGAGAGTGAGGGAGGGAGCTGAGCCGCCTGCCCGCTCGCCATCACCTCCCCTCCATAAGCAGGAGCCCGGGCTGGGCCCAGCATGCTGCCCCAGCCCCTCCCGCGTCATCAGGCCATGAGGGCAGCGTGCGAGCCAGGGGGAGGGAAAGCGAGCCAGTAAGCACCAGGACGAGGCGGCTGAGGAGACCTCAGAAAAAGAACAGCAAGAAGCAATTGAACATATTGATGAAGTACAAAATGAAATAGACAGACCTAAGGAACAAGCCAGTGAGGAGATTTTGAAAGTAGAACAGAAATGTAACAAACTCCGGCAACCATTTTTTCAGAAGAGGTTGGAATTGATCGCCCAAATCCCAAATTTTGGGGTAACAACGTTTGTTAACCATCCACAAGTGTCTACACTGCTTGGGGAGGAGGATGAAGAGGCGCTGCATTATTTGACAAGAGTTGAAGTGACAGAATTTGAAGATACGAAATCAGGTTACAGAATAGATTTTTATTTTGATAAAAACCCTTACTTCGAAAATAAAGTTCTCTCCAAAGAATTTCATCTGAATGAGAGTGGTGATCCATCTTCAAAGTCCACTGAAATCAAATGGAAATCCAGAAAGGATCTGACAAAACGTTCAAGTCAAACGCAGAATAAAGCCAGAGGAAGCGAGAGCATGAGGAACCAGAAAGCTTCTTCACCTGGTTTACTGATCATTCTGATGCAGGTGCAGATGAGTTAGGAGAGGTCATCAAAGATGATATTTGGCCAAATCAATTACAGTACTACTTGGTCCCGGACATGGATGATGAGGAAGGAGAAGAAGATGATGATGATGATGAGAGGAAAAAGGATTGGAAGATATTGATGAACAAGGGGATGAGGCTGAAGGTGAAGAAGATGAAGATGATGATGAGGGGGAGGAAGGAGAGGAAGGTGAAGGAGAAGATGACTAATGGAACACTGATGGATTCTAACCTTCCTTTTTAAATTTTCTCCAGTCCCTGGGAGCATGTTGCAGTCTTTTTTTTTTTTTTCTCCTCCTCCTCCTCTTGTGCTCAGTCACCCTGTTTTTGAGGTCTCTTTTCTTCTTTATACTGTGGCTCACAACTTATTTGGGGGGGAAATACCTTGAACAGAATTCAGTGGGAAAAGAATCTCTACCCCTTTCTGTTCCAAGTTCACTTTTATCCCTTCCTGTCTCAACAAAAACTTTATGGAATCAATACCACCATGCTCTGTGGGAAAAAAGAAAAACCTTCTGCTCCCTTAGCTCTGCTGGAAGCTGGAGGGTGCTAGGCCCCTGTGTAGTAATGCATAGAATTCTAGCTTTTTTCCTCCTGTCTCTGTATATTGATTGGGCTCAGAGACTACACTGTGTCTCTATGTGAATATGGACAGTTAGCATTTACCAACATGTATCCGTCTACTTTCTCTTGTTTAAAGAAAGAAAAAAAAACTTTAAAAAATGGGGTTATAGAAGGTCAGCAAAGGGTGGGTTTGAGATGTTTGGGTGGGTTAAGTGGGCATTTTGACAGCATGGTCTCTCCTTTGACATGTTTAATTGTGATGTTTAAGGGACATCCTTGCAGTTTAAGATGACACTTTTAAAATAAAATTCTCTCCTAAAGATGACTTGAGCCCTGTCACTCAATGGGAGAATCAGCAGAACCTGTAGGATCTTATTTGCAATTGACATTCTCTATTGTAATTTTGTTCCTGTTTATTTAAAATTTTTTCTTTTTGTTTCACTGGAAAGATGATGCTCAGTTTTAAACGTTAAAAGTGTACAAGTTGCTTTGTTACAATAAAACTAAATGTGTACACACACACACACACACAAAGTGCTTGTTGCTGACCCAGACCCTCTCACACTCAACAGATGTGCCTGCAGGAGACCACGGGACACAATGAGATGTTTGTCTAAGAGGAAGGTTTGTCATTTTTCAAAAAGTAGAGAGGTGTGTGTCTCCGTCCAAGAAGATGGGGAAGTGTTCACTGTGTCCCTTTACTCATTGCAGAGGTGTCACATCTTGATCAGAGAATGAACTGCGTATCTGAATTTGTCTGTCTGGTGTGCACCCTGGATGATGGGTTGGAGTTTGTATGCTCTGGAGCCGGCAATTTGACATCCAGGTTAACAGCCAATGGCCTGATAGGTCAGTGTTACTATCTTTTTTTCTGGTTTTAGAATTTTACTTATTTCTTTTTAATGTGTATAATTCAGTAGTTTGTTGTTATATTCACAAAGTTCTGAACCATCACCACTGTCTAATTCCAGAACATCTTATCACCACAAAAAGAAACCCACACCATTAGCAGTCACTCTATATCCACCTTCCCCCCAACCCTCTGGCAATCACTAATCTGCTTTCTGTCTGTATGGATTTGCCTATTCTAGACATTTCATATAAATAAAATCACACAACATATGGCCTTTTGTGTCTGGCTTCTTTCATTTAGCATAGTATCAATATTTTAAAGGCACATCCAGGGCTTCCCTGGTGGCGCAGTGGTTGAGAGTCTGCCTGCCGATGCAGGGGACACGGGTTCATGCCCCGGTCCGGGAAGATCCCACATGCCACGGAGCGGCTGGGCCCGTGAGCCATGGCCACTGAGCCTGCGCGTCCGGAGCCTGTTGCTCCGCAGCGGGAGAAGCCACAGCAGTGAGAGGCCCGCGTACCGCAAAAAAAAAAAAAAAAAAAGGCACATCCATTTTGTAACATGTATCAGTACTTTATTCCTTTTTATGACTGAATAATATTCCATTGTGTGGATGTACCACATTTTGTTTATCAATATATCTTGTGATGCACATATGGATTGTTTCCACTTTGGCTGTTGGATAATTCTGTTAAGAATATTTGTGGGAACTTCCCTTGTGGTGCAATGGCTAAGACTCCGCACTCCCAATGTACGGGGCCTGGGTTTGATCCCTGGTCAGGGAACTAGATCCCACATGCATGCCGCAACTAAGAGTTCTCATGCCACAACTAAGGAGCCTGTGTGCTGCAACTAAGACCTGGTGCAACCAAATAAATATTTTTTTAAAAAAAGAATATTTGTGTATAAGTTTTTGTGTGGATTTGTGTTTTCAGTTCTTTTGGGTATATACCTCGGTGTGGAATTGCTAGGTCATATATAACTGTATTTAATTTTTTGAGAAACTGACTGCTTTCCAAAGCAGCCACGCCATTTTACATTCCAACCATCAAAATACGAGTGTTCTAATTTCTCCACCTTGTTGCTGACAATTTTTATTGTCCATAATTTTATTGTAGTCATCTTAGTGGTACCTCATTGTGGTTTTGATTTGCATTTCCATAATGACTAATGATGTCAAGCGTCTTTTCTGTGCTTGCTGGTCATTTGTGTATCTTCTTTAGAGAAATGTCTTTTTAGAGCCTTTGCCCATTTTAAAACTGGGTTTCTTATATTTTTATTATTGAGTTGTAAAAGTTCTTTAAATAAAAGAAAAAGTTATTTAAATAGTCTGAATACAAGTGTATCTTACCAGGTATACGATTTGCAAATATTTTCTTTCATTCTGTGGATTGTCTCTTTCACTTTCTTGATATTGTCCTTTAAAGCATGAAAGTTTTTATTTTGATGAAGTCCAGTTTATCCATTCCTTTTTTGCTTGTGCATTTGGTCATATCCATTGCCACATCAGAATATGACCACAGATAATGCAGGGCCTGTCTTAGATCATTGAAAGGACTTTGAGTAAGTGTGCAGAAGAGAGAGCTGGTCAGCCATATCTTAAAGGAGTCCCTTTCATTGAGAGCAAACTACAGAGGGCAAGGGCAGCAGCAGGAAGACCTGTCAGGAGGCTGCTGCCACTGCAGATGAGGGAGAGGAGCCTTTGGTGGCAGTGGGGGTGATAAGAAGTGATCAGACTCTAATGCACTTTGAGGGCAGAGCCAAAAGGATTTGCTGATGAGTTGGATGTGCCTATGAGAGGAAGAAGTCAGTGATGCCTCCGTGGTTTGGGCCCTACTGTGTGCCAGGTGCTGGCGGCACTGAGAGATTCGTGGTGCAGAGCCTTTCCTCACACATTATCTCAATTAAACAACAGCTCTGTTAGTCCAGCTCTTCTAGAGTTGATCTTGGTGGTAACTGGAATGGCCAGCCTCATATGGGTGAGGTCACGGGGCCTCAAGAGTCAAGCAAGACAAAATAATAATAGTTGAGATGTAAAAGAAAGTCAAGGACCTTTAGTTCCTCCTTAAGCTTTGCAGATACTAAAACCCCCAGCAGGTGGAAGAAGTTAACTGTGTGCTGACACCAGCACGTAGCCCCCAGACCAGCTGGAGCTGAGGATTGATAATACTGACCCCGTGATACCACCTTCATACCTCCCCATCAACCAATCAGAGAATTGTGCACAAGCTGATTGCACACCTCACAACCCTCTCCCTCACCTTGCCTTTTGTTTTTTTGGTCGTGCCATGCTGCTTGTGGGATTAGTTCTTAGTTCCCAACCAGGGATTGAACCTGCGCCCTCAGCAGTGAAAGCGTGGATTCCTAACCACTGGACCGCCAGGGAATTCCCTCACCTTGCCTTTAAAATCCCTTCCCCCAAAAGCCATCGGAGAGTTTGGGTCTTTTGAGTATGAGCTACCTATTCTTGCTTGACCCAGGTTGGGCGCATTGGCAAGAAACGCTGTACTTTGCTTCACCACAACCTGGGGTCAGTAGGTTGGCTTTACTGCGTTTGGGCTAGTGGACCTGGTTCAGTAACATAGAGGTGGCACCTGATGGGCTACAACAGAAGTGCTGAGCTGAGAGCACTTAACGCCCATTTGTCTCAGCTCATCTGTGTAACCCCACAAGGTAGGTATGTTCACCTCCATCTAACAGGTGAGGAAACTGAGTCTCAGAGAGGCCCACGCCTGGCTGGAAACCCAGCTCTGCCCGGCTCTACCTCACCGCAATGTCAGATTCTGGAGCCAAAAAGAGACAATGGGGGAAATGAACATTCTCTTTTCTTTATCTTTCTTTCTTTTTTTTTTTGGCTGCGCTGTGTGGCTTGTGGGATCTTAGTTTCCTGACAAGGGATTGAACCCGGCCCCTTGGCAGTGAAAGCGCAGAGTCCTAACCACCGAAGTGCCTGGAATTTCCTCTCTTTTCTTTCTTTATTCCACACGGTGTGTTGCTGACAGGTCTGAAGTTTCTCCATGCTGACTTCCTGAAAAAGGAGATGCCATTCCTCACCACACGTTGCAGTTCCAGATGTGCAAACTCTGCTCTGGTGAGGCCTGGTGTTTACCTGTGGCTGGCGCCCTGCAGGCCTGGGACAGCGCACCTGCAGCTCACCTGAGCATGGGGTTCAGGGACCGGACCATGCGGATTCTGATCCTCAAGTCTGAGCCAGGAGTGTCTTCACCTCCCTGGTCCTCAGTTTCCCCATCTGTAAAGTGGGAGTGATATGGGGTGCAATGAGGATGCAGTGGGAGATGGGAGAGACCTGGCCCGTGGTGAGTCCTCCCTCCTCAGATGCTCCTGTTCCTTGGCTAGGAGCTGGAGGATGGCTGGGGAGGGGCAGAGAAAGGAGAAGAGACTCAGCTGGGCAGCTGCTTTAGAAGGGTCTGGGATGTTTCTAGAGATGAATCATAGGGCTGAGGTTTGCTGACACCATGGAAGTGTGGGCTGGAGGCAAGTGGGCAATAGTGATTAAAACACCACACCTAGGGTAATAGATAATGGAAATGGCTCAGCTGCTGGTTATGATTGGCTATGGGCATATGTGCAATTAGGGGAACAGATCTACAGATCTGGTGACAGGGAATGGGATAAGGGGGAGGGTCTTGCTTCTTTAATGCCGTTTTTTAAGTTTTATAAATAGATTTAGTAGATCAGCTTTACAAGAGGGTACATGACACCACTTCCTGGGAGAGAGCTTTAATTCCTTCTCCAAGGGAGGGACAGGCAGAGGGTCTCCTCAGATGTGCTGGTGGACCTTACAGTCAGAACGGTCTCCATTCTCTTCAGTCAAGACGAGATAAGTACCTACTATGTTCTGGGCTGAGGGCACCCTGCTCAGCATGGACGACAGGACGTCACGGTCCCCAACATCAGGGAATATATAGTGCCCCCGGTTTCACGTGCATCCCTCTCACGAACATTTACCTTGTATCACTCACCCACTCACTCAGCAAATAATGCCGAGTACCTACTGTGTGCCAGGAAACATCCCAGGCTCCAGGAATCCACAAGTAAAGCAGTGCCTGGCCTCCCAGACCTGCCCGTTCTAGTGGAGGGAGTCAGACAGGAAGCCAACAAGAGCACAGGGTCATTTCAGACAGGGACACATGGGCCCAAGAAACCAAAGCAAGAGGGTCAGGGCAACGCAGGAGGGTTCTCTTGGGAGGTGGCCTCCCTGATGGGATCCACACCCCATGCAGGAGCCACCACTAAAGACCTGAGAGCAGGGTTCCCAGCGGGGGCACAGTGTGTGACCCCCAGGGAGGCCACACTGGCCATCAGCATTGTCATGAACTATCTGTGTGAGGACCAGAGGCTGGTCATTGCAGGGAGGAGAGGGAGGGGACTGGGCGGGCTGGAGAAGCTGCACAGAAACCATGTGCAGGCTATAAGGAGGGGTTGGGTTTGATCCCAAGAGCAGTAGGGAGTTCCCGGAGGTCATGACATAACCTGACCAACGTTTTCTTAAGTCCTCCGACAGCTGGCAGGGTGGGCAGTGGCATCTGCCTCTTCCAGGTGAGAGAAAAGAGGCTAAGCCGCTGGCACTGGCTGCCCAAAGCAAATGAGCCTGTGCATCTGAGCAGAGCCCAGCGAGGGCTAAACAGGCAGGGAAAAGAAGCAGGTGGGGGACACATATGTGGCAGAGGCACCGGAAAGTGCCACACGCGGAGACAAGAGGGAGGCCTGGGTTCCGTTGTGGTGAACAGGGTGGCCGTGGAGAACAGGAGGCAGAGGAGATTCATCCAAGTTGAGCCGAAAATGAAAACTGGACACTCGGGGCAGAGGGAGGCTTTGCGGCCCTGGCGGGCGAGGGCAGTTGGATGGGGAAAGGCTGCAGGTTGCAGAGCTGGACGCAGGGCTCCAAGAGGCAGAGGAACAAGTGAGGAGGCTTGAAGGGGGCTGGGAGCTGAGGCTTGGGCTGAGGGGGCAGCACGTGTCTTGAAGCGAGGGAACCTCTCGGGGGGCCACCATCAAGACTCTGTGCCCCTCGGGTGTTTCCAGGGCTGAATCTTGGTGTTTCCAACAACATCATGATGGAGCTGGACCCGAGATCATCAGACAGATGTCCCTGGCAGGCAGCCATTCACAATGAGTCCAGTGTGGAGGTGAGGGCCCCCAGGCTGTTGCGTAAGTGGCTGGCTGCCTTCTGGCAGGTTCCTGCCTAATCTGAGGAGCCCTTTCCTTGCCGTGCTGAATATTCACTCCCATGATGCCTTCCAACACCTGAGCCCAGACCCAGTGGGCCATCTGCTTTTAGGGGGAGGCCGCCCACCCACGGTGACACCTTCACTTCCTGTCCAAGAGGCCTAAACCTCTCAGGGATGTTCTAGGACACTCAGTCAATAACAGTGCTGAAGACCAACCCCCAGCAGAGTGTAGCAGGGGCTGCGTCTCCAAACGTCTCAGCGTTTGCTCCCGCACCCTCCCCGAGGCTCTTAGCAGCTCTGACTGTGGTCAAACCTCCTACATCTCACCTCCTCCCCTTTTCATTTCAGAAGGGACAATGTTCATTGGAGTAAACAAGCAAGAAGTAAATAAAAATAACCCATCATCCCACCAATGAACAGTTGTCAATCCTTGCTTCCAGGCTTTTCTCTATGACTCGATAATGGTTAGATACGGAAGTAGAAGTGTTTTGCCTCTCACTTCATTCACATTATAAGATACTGTGAACGCTCCTGTTCGTTCAGTGGTTCCCCTACAAGAGAACTGTTCGTGGTGGCTTCCTGCTCTGGCATGTGGGCTCATGGTGGCCGATCGGCCCATCTCCTCTTGGGGGCTCTGAGGATTTACAGTTGTCCAGTCTTCCCAGGGTTGTCATAAACCCTCTCTCAGCCAGATCTTTGGACTAATCTGTGAATATTTCCTTAGGATAAATCCCCAGAACTTTAATTGTGAGGTTAATTCCAGGATTTTCTTCAGAAGCAGAATTTGCAGCTGGAAATGAGGAGGTAAGTGGGCCAACTGCTGGCCTGTGTGTTCTTCCTTCCTTGGCCTCCAGTCCAGATCCCAGACTCCTAACCCTGATTTTTGCAGCATCTGAGTGTTTTTCAGGGATTCATGAAAATCTTCCCAGGAAAAGGCCGTTGATTTAATTTTCCTTTCATTTGGAAGTCTCTGTTTTTGTAAGAAGTCTGGTGGGAAATTTGCCTTCATGATTATGCCTGAGAGGTGGAAGTGGGACGGGGAAGGGAGCTGCATTTCTTCATTCAACAAAGTATTATTTTAAAAAATTTTATTGCTGTACAACACATATAAAGGATGCATATCTTAAGTGTCCCTACGATGAGTTTTTACATATAAATACACCCATGGAACCACCACCCAGGTCAAGGTGAATAACATTTCCCATATCCTGGAAGGTCACCTGCACTCCTTTGTAACATCAAGGAGGGCCTACTGTGGGTGGTGATGGGGATGCAGCCGGGAAGGCAGAATTAAGGTCTGCCCTGTGGCTTAGCGGAATGGGGACACTGTCACAGTTCTGCTGGTGCCAGGACATGCCCCTCACGGAGTCTAGGCCCTGCATGGATCAGTCGTGTGGGTCAGCTGCCTGGTGGGTTGGGGGCAGGGGCTCAGCGCCTTCCTTTTGCTGCAGGTGTGGGGGGTGCAGGGAGCCAGAGTGGTGCAGGCGGAGTTGTGTCAGGGGAGTTCTGTCCCCACTTCACCTCCTGTGTCACCTCTCTGAGCCTGCTTCCCCACCAGCAACATACTAACAATAGTTCATTTAATGAGCTAATATATGTTTATCTCGTAGTCCTATTGGGGCGGGGGGAGCACTATGGTCATTCCAAGTGTCTAAATGAGAAACCTGAGGCACAGAAGAGATTAAGTAACCAGCCAAGGTTCTACAGCTGGTAAGAGGGAGAGCTGGGATTGCAACCGAGAGGCCACTGTTCCTATAAGATATCTTATAAAAACAAGCATCTCACAGGTTTTGGTGGCGGGGAGATCCTGGGTCACAAACGGAACTGTTTTGTGACAACAACAAGCCACTGTGGCTATAACAACTTCTACCTATCCATCCAGTCATTATCTACCCTCAAAGGCTGGGTGAAAGCCTGGGGTACCCTGGGACCGATGCCCCTCTGGGGCTCAGGCTGCTTGTATTCCAACAACAGAGGGAGAGGGGTTTTTTTGGCTGCAAAAGACAGCTGACATTTAACTTGCCCCCTGAAGTGCCAGGTGGTGGGCCAGGCCCCTTAGGCCAGGCCCCTTACGTTTATATTATCTATGGAATCGTCCCAACCACCTGGTAGGCTTCCCCTCCATGCTGTAGTGAAGGGAGTAAAGGTCAAAGGGGAAAGGGGAAAACACCCGCCAGGTTTCAAACCAAGTCTGTCTAGGCCCGTCGGCAGGATTCGCAGAAGCCGCCTGCTTTGCGTGTCTACTTTTCTGTCTCGGGCATCTGCTGTGCTAGTCCATCCTGGCCGCTACTGGTCTCTGGGGGAGACAGACTTGTTCCAGATGGGGTGATGTGTTAGGACTGATGGATTCTTCTGGGAGGCTTTTGTAGAGTTCAGGGTGTGGCCAAAGGGGGATATGTCCACCATGTCACGTGTCTTTGCTTAGGTCAAGGTGGTGGTTGGCAGCCCCCGCACGCTGTCGTAGGCAAGTACCACCTGCTAGTGAAAAGTGGAAACAAACATATCTTCAAGTCTGAAGAAAACATGTTGTACCCAGGTTTCTTTTCAACCCATGGTGTGAGGGTAACGTGAAACTCAGGTCAGCTGGGGAAATGTGTCAGGTGAGACTCATGGGAGGAGGCAAGAAGCAGCGCCTACTGTATGCCTCGTGTGGTCCGTGAGCTTTGCTTGCCGTCCAGGTGCTTTAAAACTAGGTGAAGGGACCAGACCCAGGGACAGATCATGGGCGGCTTTGGAGCAGCCCCTCTGTGGCTGAGCTCCTTGGACGTTTCACTTCTCCCCTGCCTGACCCCCGCCATCTGGCTTTGGCCTCCACCACTGTACGGAGGCTGCCCTTGTTGGGGGCGTCACCCCAGCTTCTTACTTGCCTTCTCCGGGCGCAGAGCCTGAATCCTGACAGGTGTTTCCTTCCTCCTGAAAACTCTCTGCTCTTTTGGGTCTCCCCTCTCCCCTCCACGTTTTCATTGGCCCAACCCCTTCCTACCTGCGGCTCCATGGGAGCCTTTGCGCAAACGGCACTGGAGGGCATTCCTTCCCCCACCAGCACCAGCCCTCTCTCCCGTGGCTGCTGGGGAGGGCATCTCGCCACAGCTTCACATGCGCTCGTTGGTTACCAGACCTTCTCCACACCCGCACTGCTACAGCCACCTAGAAGTTAAAAACTCAGGTGTACAAGCTAGAAACCAGGGAGCTGGTTATTTATTTATTTAGCGTTTGGAAATGATTTCAAGCTGCAGAAAAGTAGGCAAAAATGGTATAAAGAACATCCATATGCCCTTTATCCAAATCCACTGTGAACATTTTGCCCTATTTTCTTCATCATTTTCTCTCTCTTCCTCTCTCTCTCTCCACACACACACACACACACACACACACACACTTTATGTCTGAACCATGTGAGAGTAAGTTACATACATTGTTGCTCTTTAACGAAAAATATTTCAGTGTGTACTTCCTAAGAATAGGAATATTCTCTTGCTACACTGCTGTTATCAACTTCAGTAATTCAGTGTTGACATAACACTGTATCTAATCTACTTACTGGAATTCCAACTTAGTCAGTTGATGCAATCATGTTCTTTATAACATTTTTTTCCCTCCAGTACAGGATCCAGTCCAGGGTCACATACTGTGTTCAGCTGTCCTGTCTCTTTACCTCCTTTAATCTGGAACTGTTCCTCAGCCTTAGTCTTTTTTGATATGGACATTTTTGAGTAATAGACCCCCTCGGCCCCCACCTTTTTTTTCACTAGAACATTCCTCATTTGGGGCTTGTCTGATGATTCATGATCTTTATTTTTTTGTTTTTATTTAATTTGTTTGTTTGTTTAATTAATATTTATTATTGGCCGCACTGCACGGCTTGCAGGATCTTAGTTCCATGACCAGGGATCGAACCTGTGCCCCATGAAGTGAAAGCGAGGAGTCCTAACCACCGGACCACCAGGGAAGTCCCAATGATTCATGATCTTCAGATTCAGGTTATGCCTCCCTGCCTGGAATATTACATAAGTGACGCTGTGTCCGTCTCAGGACATCACATCTGGTGGCACAGAGTGTCCACCTGCCCCTCATTGGGAATGTTAAATTTGATCATTTGGTCAAAGTGTTGTGCAATTTCCCTGCTGTATAATTACTATTGTTTCCTTTGTTACTAATAAGCAGTCCTTGTCTTGTGGCAACACTTTCAAGCCGTGCAAATATCCTGGTCCTCATGAAAATGCTCCCCCCCTAGATTTAGCAACCACTGACAGCTCATGCCTGAACCAACCTTCTCTATGATGGTTGCACAGTGATTTTCCAACTCCAGCTCTCCCTCCACACTTACCTGCTGGGCCCTGGTATTCTCCTGTAAGCAAAGCCCTCCCTTCACCAATCTGTCTATCATCTGTCTATCTGTCTGTCTAATCTATCGATCATCTATCCATCTATGAAACAATCTATCTGTATGGACTCAGGGATCTCATTTGTTCCCAGTGGTTTACAATCATTCCTGTTCTTAATTATGTTTATGTTCAGACTGTCCCACGTTTGCCCAGTGGAAGTCCTGCACAGCTGGTCAGGAAGCGAGCATCTTTTTGATACCTGTCTTAGCTCTTGCCTCCCATGTCTTACCCCCCAACACACACTGTTTCAAACCCCTCGTGTAGACCTTGAGGGACCTCCCACCCCACCTCTCCCCCAGGCCAGGCAGCTTCCTCCTGTGACAGGTCTGCCTGTGTCCAGGGGGTGGATGATAACCCCATGTGCATGTGTGCCCTTGCTTCAGAGGACGTGGTTTTCACGGCTAATGAGACAGAGTGAAATGAGAGCGTCCCCCACAGCACTGGCTACTGTTACATCTGTTGTGTCGACTCTGTCAAAAAAAGCCCTGGAACTTTGGTCAGGTGATGAATTGGTCATCCTATGGCTGGGCCAGGCCCCACCTTTTTAGTTAGGTAGTAGTCAGTAAAGGTTATGCAGAAATGTTTGTGAGCCTCATGCCAAACCCCAACCCTATACATGTGACACTTGCCTAGAGAGGGGTAACCCTCCCCCTGAGAACATGCAGGCAGGTGGCAGAATCAGAGCTGGGCCTAGGGCCTTTCCCATCCCCCTCTACTCTCTGCCACCCCCCACCCCCACTTCACAGTGTATTTTTTTTTTTTTCACAGTGTATTTATCAAAGAACCAACCACCTAACAATTCACAAGGAAGCTCCATTACAAGTGAAATATTGACAAAGATAAAGAATTTTTAGAACTTTTTTTTTTTTTGGCCACCCCTTGCAGCTTGTGGGATCTTAGTTCCCTAACCAGGACTGAACTCGGGCCTGCGGCAGTGAAAGCACAAAGTCCTAACCATTGGACCAGAAGGGAATTCCAAGAACTTCTAAAACTTGAGGGAGATTTTCTAGAAGATTTTGGTCTGGAGACCTCTACTCCGTGGAAGAATGAATGTCTCTGTGCAGCCACGAGGCAGAGCAACAATGTGGAAGGAGGAAGGGCTCCATGGCTCTAAATGCACAAATCCAGTGGCAAGGACTTATGGCACCAGAAACTTCCAGCCTTTTGTCTCACCACCTTTTGCAACAAAAAAACTTCTGGAAAATGCCATACTCTACACAACTGCTTGGCTGCCCCTCCCCTCCCTGGGTCTGGATGCCTAGGATAGGATGGAAATGGGGACAACAGGGGGGGACCCCCATGAGTGAGGCCTGCTGTGTGTACTCTGCAAAGTGCTTCACAAGCATCCTCTTGTGAATCCATCCCTGGGGGGCAGTTACAATCACTCCATCCCTGGGGGGCGGTTACCATCACTACTTACACGTGAGGGGGTGGAGGGAAACAAAATGGGAGGAAGTGGTTAGCACAGGAGGTGGGGAGCAGGTAGCGAGTTGGTGGGGGAGCAGTCACCAGAGGAAGGAAACAGAATGAGGACCACAGCAGTGTGGGGAAGAAGGGATCACCTGAATCCTAGGTAATTGCCCCTCTGAGAAAATCAAGGGGTAAATTTAACAACCTCAAAGAATTATGACCATGGAACTTTCCCAGACTCTTTCTGAAGATTATTAGCTATTCCTTTTATTTTGGTAGTTTCCCTCTCAGATTACAAAAATAACACAGGTATTTCAACTCTGTAAATATACTAAAACCATTGAATCATCCAGCTTATAGGGTGGATTTTATGGGCTGTAAACTATATCTCGATAAAGTGGTTTAAAATAAATATATCAAGAGAATTCAAAAAGTAACACATATGTTTATCACAGAAGACCTAGAAGGCTTAGAAGATACAGAGACATGGAAAGAAATGAAATCATAATCTCCTCCCTCAGTGATAAATACTTCACGTTCTAGTGTGTGTCATTCTTTTTCTATTACTAATTCATGCTTACAGAGTTGAGATAATGTCATATGTGCACAACTTTGTAGTCTGTTTTGTTTATCTTGATCACAAAGGGATTTTCTCCGTGGTATTAAAAACTCTGCTGGTATGTCTTTATAATGGCTGTGTAATATTCCACCCCATGGCTCTGTGGGTTTACTTAACGGCTGCCTTGGGTATAGACCTTTAAGTGGTTTCTGGTTTTCCATGCTGTGGGAGACTTCTTTGTGAGCCTGTGGGCAGAGTTCCTTGCTGGGAGATGAGTGGTCCCACAGGGTGGTTGTGAAGTGCAAATTAGGGAGTATGTGGGAACTCCCTGGTGGTCCAGTGGTTAGGACTCCACGCTTTCCCAGGGCGTGGGGTCAATCCCTGGTCGGGGAACTAAGATCCTGCAAGCCATGCGGTGCAGCAAAAAGAAAAAAAAAAATTACGGGGTATGTGTTAAGTTTCTGGCATGGAACAAACACTTGTTAATGGCCTCTTTCTTCATTTCCCAAAACAACTGCTGCATTTGTCTGTCAAGCCAGATCCTCCTGGAGACCATGGAGCTGAAGCACCCCACGCCAGGGTCCAGGACCCTGTGTGCTCTGGTAGGTGTGGGAGGCCTAGTCATGGCCTCCATCTCCCCTGCATGGACATGCCGTTCGGTGCCCTGCCGTTTCTCTCCTAAAGCCTGCTCTGGGGAAAGCAGTGGCAGGGGGGCCCCTTGATTCCTAGAGACATCCCCTCATCTTGCCCATCAAGTACACATAGGGATGGACACGACCCCTAGTTCCAGCCTCTCCTCTTCCAGGAAGATCTCTGGCTGTGAAGTCAAGGATTGGTCACTGCTGTTGGTCACACAGGTCTCAGATCAGAAGCCTCCTCTTCAGGGAGATTTTTCGTGGCTCCCCGGCCAAAGGAGCCTGCTGCTCTCACATCCACCTGCTGTCTTTTCTTCATAGCACTTGTCATTCCTGAAAGTGTTCGTGTGTTCCGTGTTTACTGTCTGACCCCCAGTACACCCCCAATACCACTTCCCAGACCAGAACATGAGCACCTGGTCCTGTGGGGACCAGGATCCCCAGCTCTTACAGGGATCCCACTTGTTTGAACTATAGCAGCTCTGAGAGTCCTTCATAAGTATTTTTAATCCAAATAATAATAAATCATAAATAATATTACAAAGAATACATACACTGAATCTCAGTATAAAAAATTCTGATAATACAGAAGCCTGTAGAGTAATTTTGCCCCAAATTTGATGCTGTCTTATGCTGTTTACCAATTGCTCAGCAGTTATTAGGTTCCCCCCTCCCCCCACCCCGCTGGACTGTAAGCTCTTTAAACTATACCTCAGTGCTAGGCCTGATTGACTACTCAAAGCTATCAAGAGATCTACATCTGCTGAAGTCTACTTTGAGTACAGAACCCCAGCCCTGCAGCTTGGAAGCTGACCCCACAGCTTGACCTCTCCAAGCCTCAGCTTCTGCATCTGCAAATGGTATTCACATGGAATTCACTCTTCCTGCCTGCAGGCTGGGATCCAGTTGGGTAAGCAAATTATTCCAGTTCCTTTGGGACATTCCTGGGTTTAGGACTGAGAGTCCGTGTCCCAGGAAACCCCTCAGTCCTGGGCCAGCAGGATGGCTGTCACCCTTGTCCACCTTGCCCAGAGCAGCTGTTCTCAAATGGTTTGGTCTCAGGTCCCTTTTACACTCTTACAGACTATTGAGACCCCAAATCACTTGTGTTTATGACTTCTTTTTTTTAAGGGAATTTTATTTTATTTTACTTTTTTTTGGCTGCGTTGGGTCTTCGTTGCTGCACTTGGGCTTTCTCTAGTTGCGGTGCGCTGGGGGGCTACTCTTCGTTGCAGTGCACAGGCTTCTCATTGCAGTGGCTTCTCGTTGCAGAGCATGGGCTCTAGAGCACAGGCTCAGTAGTTGTGGCGCATGGGCTTAGTTGCTCCGCAGCAGTGTGGGATCTTCCAGGACCAGGACTCAAACCCATGTCCCCTGCATTGGCAGGCGGATTCTTAACAACTGTGCCACCAGCGAAGTCCCACGACGCTTCTTTCTGCAAATATTTACCGTTTCAGAAATTTAAACTGGGAAGTTTAAAATATATTTATTTAACTGATTCTAAAAGAATAATAAATTCAACACATTAACATAAATAAACACATTTTTGTGAAAAATAACTATTTTTGGAAGCCTAAAATATGTCAGGAGAGTGGCATTGTTTTACATTGTTCTAAATCTCTTTAATGTCTGGCTTAATAGAAATCAGCTGGATTTTCCTACCTGCTTCTGTATTCAATCTGTCCAGGGGCATTGTTTTAGTTGTAATATAGGAAGAAAATCTGACTTCCCCCGGATACGGAGGTGGAAAAGGCAGGCATATCTCCATAGCCTTTTCAGATAATGGTGGATAGTCTTCTTTGATTCTACACCCATGTGTAACAACTGGTGGTTTTGTAAAGTTGATCACTGTGTGGAATCTGAAACCACGTCAATCAACTTTTCATCTTCGGTCCCTGTGGGAGAGAATGAGAGGGAGAAACACAAATAACGCCTGGGGTTTATTGTGCAAATCATTTGGGTCACAGACCTCGGGACAACCTGGCAAACACCCCGGGAACACTCTCCAAGGCCCAGAGAGAGAGACAGGAGCCATGGGGCTGCTCTTGCCACCTGGGTGGTGAGCAGCTGTGTTCATCTCTAGGTGAGTCTTAAATGCTGCCTTTGTGGGCTGGCTGTGACTGTGTACCTGACCCAGGGGGATGCCCCCTCCATGGTCGGGGCTCCCACTCCCTCCTGGCCTGCCTGGTAGTTCCAAGTAAGTGACTGGTATTGTACCCATGGGGCCCTCTCGCTGGCCCTCAGGGGCCCAGGCACAGAGCGCACGGTGCCCATGGAAGGATATGCCTGCTCCTGCCCCTTTACCACCAGGCCGAGTTCTCCAGCACAGGGCGGTGGGCTGGAGTGTGAGGAAGTAGAGGAAAGGGGACTGGGCTGCCGGCAGGCGAAGCTTGTACTGGTCTTGCTCTAGTTCTCAGGGGTGCAGGTGGACTTGCACCCTCTTTCCAAGCTGTGTGACCCCGGGCGAGGCTCTGAGCTTCTCTGGGTTTCTGTTGGCTCATCCTTGGGTTAATATGAGGACTCAGTAACATGTAACAAGTATGTGTTATGTGTTATGCCTGACACGTGTGTACCTATTCCCAGGTGATTCTTATGTGTTGGAGTTTGGGAAGCAGTGGGCTAAGCCACTGCTTATTTTGAGGACACCAGCCCAGAGACATGGGGCAGGCGGCCCAAGGTTGCACAGCAAGGTGGTAGTTGAGTCAGCAACACTCACTCCCAGGGCAGTGCTCCCTCCCGACGTCTGGGCACCTCTTTAGCCTGTGACCCAAGCTTGAGCACTCAGACCTCCCAGGTATTGCGGCAGTCACTTCCGAGGTTAGGTTAGAAAAGATTCCATCGCATGTGAGGGAATCTCAGGACCCAAGCTGACTCTGGAGGCCTCCGCTGTAGGCCTGACAACTTTTCCCCTCCTGGGTCCCTGGTTCCTATTGCTCCTTCACCCCTAGAAATATGTTGCTGTCTGTGGGCCTGCAGGAGCTACTGTGAATCTGTGGCCACAAGGCAGGGCTTCTGGTCAGGGCTGCCTGACTAGCACTCCCACCCTGGGCAGGAGAACTGGATGGGCAGTTGGCCCGTTGGTTATCTGCTGCCATGTAACACGTTACCCCCAAATGTAGGGCCGTAACACAACAAATACTTATCATCTTGCAGTGTCTGCAGGTCAGGAATCCAGGCACGGTGCTCTAGCTCAGGGTCCTTCAAAGACTGTAGGCCTCTTGGGGCTCTCGACTGGGTTGGGGGCAGGCGCTCACACGTGGCTGCTGGCAGTCTCAGGGCAGGGACATCAGTTCCTCACCATGTGGGCCCCTCCACAGGGCTGCTCACACCAGGTAGCTGACTACTGTCAGAGCCAATGAGCGAGAGAGGGCGACCCTAGGATGGAAGCTGCAGCCTCTTTGTAACCTCGTCTCAGAAGTGACATCCCATCACTTTGCCGTGCTCTGTTGTCTAGAAGTGAGTCACTGGGTCCCGTCCACATTCTGGGAGAGGGGCTTCTGCAGGGAGGAGGAGGGCATTACTGGGGGCCCTCTTAGAAGCTGCCTACCACACCTGGGAAGAGGAATTCGCTTTGTTCCATAGGAAATATAACACCGCCCATTAGGATTTTTGAAAGCATGAACATCTTTGGAGCCCAGCATCACTCCCCGTCCCTCCCCGCCACCCATTGCTCTGTGGATGCGTGGGTCCAGGAGGCACTGACAGGCCGGGGCCACTAGTTGGGACAGGAGGAAAACAAACATGTCATCTGCAGAACACCTTTAGGGAAAGGTAGGTGTTCTAATGATTACCATTTTACAGAGGAGGAAACTGAGGCACAGAGAGGTCAGCATGTGCCTCAGGTCAGCTGGCTGGTACGCTCCTTGGCCCTTTGTCCTGGTCCAACTGCACCCTCCCCATGTTCTGAGATGCTCTGTGGGGCCGCACTGGGGGCTGTGTGGCCAGGCTGGGCTAGGCTGCCAACACCTTGTTCCGCTGGGGGTGGGCACTGACCATCCCCCCTCGGGAAACCAGGGGCCAAAGGGAGAAGTACCAAGGGTGGGGCTGATCACCCCTGCCTGGTGTCATCTCAGAGCTGAGAGCATTGGGCATCCCAGCACGCAGCATGACCGCCTACGATTCAGCCCATGACGCTGAAAATAGCCTCACGGTAGACACCTACCTGAATGAGACAGGCGAGCCATCTCTAGCATGACTGAGATTCCATCTGACATGTCTCTGCCCATCAGAGTGTATTCTTGTTGGTTTTGTGTCAGTCTTTCTTTAAGTAGGGCTTTCAGGCCTGGGGAGAGGCAAGCAGGCCTTGCACCTCTTTTTAAAAATGTCCTCATTGAGGTTTTTGTATTATCTGACCAGCCGATTCAACTTGCTATGACCTTCAGTGCTTCCCAGTGCTCCCCAAATGAAATAGCAGTTCCTCACCTGGCCTTCCAGCCCCTGCAGAGTCAGCCTCCAGTTCCTTTCCTGACTTTACACCCCAACTGTGCTGCTCCCTCTTCCCTTAAATGGCTTCCCCCCTCCAGACCTCTGCCTCTGCTTTCCCCATCTGCTACTTTCTTTTCTGAGGTCTCTGCTATCCACGTGCCCCTTGCCCCCCGCCCCCCAATGTGTGTTTTGTTTGTTTGCTGTTGCTGTTTGTTTAGTAACTTTCTTGACAGAGTTCTGCAAAGTCTGTATTCTTTGTTGTACGTGGCCACTGAAGTCTCTGCTCAGCATGCTTAGTGGTCAGCTAATGACTGGACAGGAATTTCCATAAACGTCTTGGATTGATAAGTCTCCTAGCTTTTGCCAAGTAGCTCTGTGTAAATTTGGGGTACACATTTAGTGCTGTGGCAGGCAGTTTTCAACTCTGCCTTACCCTTCACTTCCTGCCTGTGCAGGGACTCAGGGTCAGTCAGAGGTAACAGCTTATGGCCTTCTAGGTCTTTCCTGGGCATGTGCACAGCCCTACACATGCATGTGGCTTTCTAGATTCCCAGGAATCTGTCTGAGCTTTTCAAAGCCCCTATGGATGTTATTCAGCTTTTCCTTTTAAGTTTTTTGGTGAGCTTTTTCCCTCAGCTGTTACTGTTGCCTTAGGCAACTTCAATGACAAACAATGCCTTTTTTTTTTTTTTTTGACAAATGCTTTTGGGTTAAGGCAAATTATAAGGAGTGAGCTCTGAATCAGCTCAAAGATAAACCTCATGGGTTGGGGTTTCCAGGGGACTGCCAGAATGAGTTCCCTGTGGTGGATATTTGGAGATCCAACCCCTTCTTCTCCCTTCAGAGGTGATGAGGCTGCTGGTTTTCACTATGATTGTGGTGCTGTTGGATTTTAAGGCTACTGTGGAGCTGGGGAGAAAGGGATGGGAATCAGCAAGTTAAAAAAATCATAAAACACTGTATTGTTACAGAGAATAAATGCTCCTCAGATAGTTGCAAGCCTTTGGTTAATTTCAAGGGTTCTGAAAAAGTTGATTTTGACCATTTTTGCCAATGTTCTCATTGCTTTTATGGAGGAGTGAATTTTCAGAGGTCTTTATTCGGCCATTCCCACTGACTGACGTCAGAATGCGCTATTTTTCAGGCATGGTGATTTGAACACCTATCTGTGAATTCATAGCCCTTGGGCCCCTGGAATGTCCCTGGAGTCCAGGCTGGTGGGTAGGCTGCTTCTGCTTCCGGGTGCATTGGGACATTGGGCCCGTGGAGGAGCCCTCTAAGGAAACTGCTTCTGGGTCTCATTCAGGCTCCCCTGAGGAGAGGGAGGTCATGGACCATGCCTTCTCCTACTGCCGTTATGAGAGCGAGTACAAACTACCCCCAAAAGAGGACCTTCTTTAGATGTATGTCCAGGCAGATCCTGTGCTGCTGGGAAACCCTATCAAGTTCACCATCACTCTCAAAAGAAAGACAGACAGCTACCCCAAAGACTGTCACATCTCGGGCTCCCTTGAACTGCAGACATACACGATCAAAAACGCCACCAGCCTGGGCATCTTTCATAAGACCACGCAGAGGCAAGGTCAAGGTACTGGAACCATGGGCAAGAAGAGGGATCAGAGTCCCCACTATCTGAGATGCCCCTCTTCTCTGTGGACTATGTCCATACACTAACAAACTTGTGCATATGAGTAAACACAAACAAACATTTATTAAGTACCTACCACCTGGTAGTTACAAGGAATCTAGGCACAGAGAAAACGGGAGCCAAATAGACTGCTAGTCCAGGAGCCTGGGGTCTATCACAGACTCAGAAATTAGGGGTGCTGGAAGTGTCATTAGAAGTCTTCTTTAATGATGGCAAAGATTTTATCTCAAATGCCTAATCTAATCAATGGGTTGTGGGTACCCAGGGCAGTTGAGAATGGGCGGAAAGCCCCCAAAACAACTGTGATGTCTCCATGGACTCAGGATGGGAGCCTGGAGAACGCAGCCAATTATTATTCCACCTTGAGCCCAACTTCTTGTTTTCCAAAGACAGGAAGAGACTTACCCAAAATAACCCAGTTCCATCCGTCTAGATTTCATCTAATTCTGTGCTGCTTGATGATCACTCATTCGGGGGGACTATAATAAATGACCACACTCCTCCTCTCTAGCTCTTTGGCAGCACCTGAAGAGACTGTGCCCTTGGACTCCAATACCTACATGGGCAGCCTATGTTTGATGATGAACCAATCATCAAAAGTTTCATAATTGCAGGAATTCTAGAGTCCAAGGAAACGACCTCCTCTCAGGAGTTTGCATCTTTCCAGTACCCTGAGCTCCCTGTAGAGGTTAGCCACCTGCAGGCAGAAGGGTCTCCTGGCTGGAGTTTGGCCTTGGCTTGCGGGTGGGGCCCTAAGAATCCTGGAGGGACCCCTGGTTGGCTTATTCTTTAGGTCAATTGTATTCCTAAGAAAAATGACACCTTGTTTTTCCAAATAATTATTTCTGGAGAAGTGATGGATCAAACAGTTTTTTTTTTTTACATTTTTGGTCAACTAAATTCTTAACATTTTAATTTTTGGAATAAGTAATTACTTGCACATTGTACAAAATTCTAAAGATGCAAAAGTTACAGGGGCCCACCCTCCTGGAAGGCAGTTAGCGGTCTTTCATTACCGCTAATGAAAGCGGTAATGAAAGCTGTCTCTCATTATAGCTTTCATTACCGCTGGCAGAATTGGCCAGCCACTTATCGGCACTTACATCTTCTAAAATGCCCTGCACATCGCACTTGCCACCCTCACCCAAGTGGCTTAGTAGAGTATTTCTTCCACCTCCTGAGAGAAGTCTGGGAAAACGCACCTCTCTCCAGGCAGTCATGGTTCCAGGGATGTTTGAGGTGCCTTTTTTTTTTTGTAACCTTTTATTTTTATTCATTTATTTTTATATTTATTTTTGGCTGTGTTGGGTCTTTGTTTCTGTGCGAGGGCTTTCTCTAGTTGCGGCAAGCGGGGGCCACTCTTCATCGCGGCGCGCGGGCCTCATTCACTACGGCAGCCTCTCTTGTTGCGGAGCACAGGCTCCAGACGCGCAGGCTCAGTAGTTGTGGCTCACGGGCCTAGTTGCTCCGCGGCATGTGGGATCTTCCCAGACCAGGGCTCGAACCCGTGTCCCCTGCATTAGCAGGCAAATTCTCAACCACTGCGCCACCGGGGAAGCCCTGAGGTGCTTTTTAACAGGCGCTCTAGCTTTGCCTGGCTGGCCTGCCTTTTAATTGGCTCTGACGGTATTTCAGGAATTAAGAGGTTTTAGCTAATATATCTGCGTTGCCAAAGGCATGGAGAAACCACAGGGTGTTGGTGGGGAGTGGGAACTGTTTCGGAAGAGCTAGATATTTGGATGAATGTTACAAATGAGGTGAAGCCTGAAAAATGCAAAACATGATGTAAGCCCAGGGGATCCCTGGGTGGAGGATGGGCACCAGGCCTGAGGTGTGGGTCCGAGGAAGAGGGCTCATCCAGGGCCAGGTGGGGGAAGTGGTTACACCAGTGTCAGGTGCTCTGGCCAGATTAGAGGTAGGGGCACTCTGAGGGAAGAACAGAGCTTAGCTTCAGTTCTGCTTCTTTCTCTGGGCTGCTCTGTGAGGCAACTTGACTGACAGGCCCCTTTTGGGATTTGGGGTCTTGTCTGTGAGGAGGTATGATATCCAAGGGTATGGAAGGGAGCCCTGGTGTGGTGGGCGGGAGCCTGTGTATTAACCCTGGAGCTCAGGAAGGGCATCTATGGGAATCCTCCCTCACAAATGTCCCTTGTTTAAAGGGCCTTTCTGGGGAAGCTCCTTGCAACCGTCTGTCTTGCTAGATGGGGCATCTGAGAACCACAGGCTGCAGATGGGGCTGGGTGGTGCAGGACGGTCCTTAGTTTGGTGAAGAGGGATCCCGCTTAGGGCTGAAAAGAGGCCAACATACAGGTCAGGCTTGAACTCTGGTTGGCATGGGATAACATGTCTTGAGTTCCTTAAAAGAGAGTCTGACAAAGCTCAGGATGTCAGGTTATTTATACATATACATGATTGCTGGCAACACCAGAAGCTAAAGAAAGGCATGGAACAGATTCTCCCCTAAAGCCTTCAGACAGACACACACACACACACACACATTTTCCTGGCTTGATATAACGCATCATTTTGGTTCTATTTCTCTGCTTTAACTTACCATGAAAACATGTACCTGACTCATACACCTTCTCCCCCTCTTCTCATCCCCACCCCACCACAGCTGCCTGACACAGGCAGAATTGGCCAGCCACTTATCGGTACTTACATCTTCTAAAATGCCCCGCACATCCCTTTGACAGACACCAAGTCCTCTGTGGAAAGCCTGGGCGTCTCCCTGCTGTAGACCATTGACCAAGGGTGAGTCCACTTAAGCTGTTCTTACAAACAGTGCAGAAAATCTCTCCAGGACATAGATCTTTGCTCATGTGTGCAGGTATTTCTGAGATGTGAATTCACAGTAGGGGGTTATAGGGTCAAAATATAGATACATTTTGCTAATGCCAAATTGCTTTGGGAAGAGATTGCATTGATTTATTCTCCACCGACAGATCTTTTTGATTTTTGCCGATATAAATGGTTGAATAATTTCACTGTTGTTTTAATTTGCATTTCTATTTGTGAGGCTGAATATTTTTATGTTAATTAACTATCTCCTGTGAATTGCTTGTTCATATCCTTTACCTATTTTGAGTCATTAATTTGTTCGTATTGTGTGTAGTCTTTATACAGAAAAGTGTTATTGCTGCAAATCATTTCACAGTCTTTTTTTAACCTCTAAATGCCTTTCACCACTAGAACTTTGCCATTTTAATGTAGCCAAATTTGTTAATTCCTTCCTTTAGGGATACTGGGTTTCATGTCACCCCAAGAATATGTTTTCTATGCTTTTTCTAAAACTTTTGGCTTTATACTATTAGGCACCTGGAATTTAATTTTTTAGCGTGTGGAGTGATGTAGATAGAACTCCAACTTTCTCAAATAATCTATCATTTCCTAGTGTTTTGAAATGCTGCTTTCATACATCTGGGTCTCTGGACTCTTTAATTTGCTTATTTATCTTCTCCTACTGCAATGTCATACCATCTAAAGTATTGTAGTTCTATAGTACATATTGATACGTAGTAGGCAAATGCTCCTCACCACTGTTTTTCTTGTCCATAGAACTTTTAAAAGCTGTTGGGATTGAGATTGGCACTGCATTGAATTTACCAAGTTATCGGGGGGAGAATCATGCCAAGTGACTACACTGAGTCTTCCCATCTAGGCATGTGGGATACTGTTCCATTTATTCAGGTCTTCTTTGTTACATTTAGAAAAGTTTTATTGTTCATACACAATTTGCACATTCCTAGTTGGATTACTTGCAAGATGTATTTATAGCTTTTGTGAATGAAATATTTTTCATTATATTTTGTACTTGCTTGCTGGACTATATGGAAACTATTGATTTTGATACGCTGATAGATCTAGCAAAGGACTTGACCAAACTCTAATGCTTTGTTCCTGAACGAAGGTTTCTGACGGTCTGTTTCTTATAGGGTGTCTGAATATTCCAAGGAAAAACCAGTAAACTACTGTTTTCCTTAGACCTTAAGATACAGACAAATTAACTGGGGGAATATTGTTAAAATGTGTATTCTGATTCAGCAGGTGGGGTTGGAGGCTCAGAATCTGTGTCTCTAACAGGGCTCCCAGGTGATGCCAGTGTTGCCAGTAGTGTGGCCCCCCAGAGCACATTTTAGTAGTGAGAGGCTAGATGATATGTTTTCTGTGATCCATCATAAAACAGATGTTCCTCTTGGATTTCATATGAAACAACTGTTGCTAATACGCATGGAGCAAGAACATCTGTAAACGCGGGCAGGATTCCTAGGAGGGTTTGTGAAATGTCAGAGCTGGAAGAGCCCCTGGAAGCTGGTTTAACCACCTTGCTTTACATCGGAGAATACTGAGGCCCAAAGGGGCGGTGGAGTCATCTAAAGCATCAGAGCTGTGTCCCAGATCAGGTAAGTGCCATACTGGGGCCAGTTTATTCTAACTAGCCAGGGGACTGGCCTTTAGCTAGCCTCAGAAACTGAACCTCAGTTTCCTCATCTATAAAATGGGGATAATAACACCTGTTCACCGCATGGCACATCCGTGAAAGTCAAATGGGCCAAACAGCAAGAGGAAAATGGACAGAGAATGGCCTGAGTGCCTAGGAGGACCCAGGTCTGTCTGGCTCCAGAGGTCATGCTTGTTTCTGGCCCTTTGTCTTCCCCCAGGGTGATGGTGAGTGAAGAGGAAGCCTATAGACCCAGGGGGCACAGACTCAAACTGGCTAGACCAGTTGGCGGTAACAATGGGGACAGTGGGGTGTTGTGGACAAACAGGAACAGGAAGGACCGTGGTAAACAGGAGTGGGTGCTGCCACTCAGCTCATCTAACTGAGACTGTGTAGGAACGTGGGCCCTGCACTTCCAGATCTTCTGACCTTTCAGAATAAGCTATAGGAGTGTGTGTGTTCTTCTACAATGTAAAGCTCCTGGGTCTTAAAATGCGGCAATTAATTCAAGTTGTAAAAATCACTCTGTGGATCAGACACAGCAAGTCAGAGGTTAAACTTGTCCTTAGCTTGTCAGTTTATAAACAGTGCTGCCAACAGCTGAGATGCTACTGGCACCCCTGCCCCGCCCTGGTGCCCTGTTCCAACCCTGACAGGCTGCATCTGACTCTCCAGCATGGGTTTAATCATCAGTATTCATCAAAAGCTCCCTAGGTGCTTCTCACAGCACCCAGCATGGATGCCTACGTGCTGTGTCCAGCAATGGCCAGGACCCTTCAAAGAGGCTGAGCTGAGGTTGGGACTCTTGGTTTCTCACACAACTTACTTCCCCTCTCCTGCAACATCCTCAGCTGAATGCATGTCTGTGTGTCTGAATCTTCCACGACGGTGAAGCCAGGTGAGACCATTAGATTCCAAATAAAAGGCATCCCAACAATAGCTGGACTTGAGAAATTTATCAAGTTTAGTTCCAATCAGGTGAAAGAGGTTCATGCTGAGAAGACTGTTCTCATCACAACTAGCCTTTGCCTGATGCCTTGGAAAGAGGCAGCAGCTCTGACTGGCTCTAAGCCTTGGTTGAGCGTTTCAGCATTTCCTGCTTTGGGATTAGCTTTCAGATAATTAGATTTTATTACTCATTAGATTTCAGATGATTAGATTTGATTACTCATAGGAGGGCAGATTCAAGAGCCAGCTGGGTGAAAGCGTTCAAAGGCCAACACAAATCACAGGCAGCAGGACCCACTAGGCCAGGTCGTGTGGAATCACAGGGTAGCCTGTTGACAGCTAGAAACCCCCAGCCTGGGCCACAGAACCTCACCTCCCTGCCTTGAGTCATGGCCTCGAAGAGCAGGGCCACCACTTTCTGCAGTCAGAACCAAAGGCGTCCACAGCCACAGAGTCCCTCCCTGGAGACACAGGCTATCAGAAGCTGCTGCCCACTTGCCCCGTGAGGAGGGACCACCTCTTCAGCCCCAGAGTGCATCAGCCCTGGAAGCACTAGCCAAGTAGAGTCTTCTGCCAGAACTGGTCTGGGCCTGCTGGAAATGTATTCTCTCCTCGCTCCTCCTCCTGCCTGAAATCCCACCCCTCTTGCTTCCCTGAGGGGGGCCTACCTGAGGAAGAGCAGGTAGACGGGGCCTTTCCCTCGGATCTCTGCACACACCGGGCCTGGGCCTGGGCCTGCCTGCCAAACCAGAAGCAGGACTGAGGGCCAAGTGCTGTCTGTTCACCTTTGACTTTCGACAACTTCAGGCAACTTGAAACTATGGCACGTGAAACCCAACTTCACAGCCCCTACGCTTCCCCATGGTTGGTGAGCCTTCGAGGCACCTGTAGTGTAGTAGGCATGTCCAGTCTTCCACGTGGAAGGAGCCCCAGCCCCTTGGTGGTGGCGGATGACCCAGTGGTCCCTCCTACTTGATGACTGATGGTGTTGGTAAGTTAAAATCAGGAACCTTCAAGGGGGCCAATGCGGGGGTGGGGGGATGAGGGAGGGAGGGAGGAAGATGGTGAACAGCCCCACCTCTCCTGGTGAGGGAGCCTGCATACCTGCTCCCTCCATACAGCCCCTGAACCTTCTCCAAGGAAGCCACAGCCTCCTCACCTGGTCCCATCCAGACATTTCACTCTCACTCTAACACCTGAAACATCCCCCTCCTCCAGGCAGCGTTGGGAGTGATCGGAGAGCACCCCTACCCCTCATACCAGGCAGGCCCATCCCAGGCCCTTACCCTGCTGAGCACTCCCAGCTCACACGCGGTGAGGACAGCCAGCCCTGTGCTCCCCGGACATGCTGCTGGACCCCAGGTCCCCTTTTCAGGAATGCCTTTCCTTGGGAACCATCTTGGATGTGGCCCTAGATGTGGTCTGTGAATTTGCTGATCCTGTTGCTTCAGTTCCTCTCTCATGGCCAAGGAGGTAAGATCCATCCCTCTGTACCTCCCATTCACTCCCTGATCCCCAGGAATAAAGCTGCCTTTGTGACCCTGTGGGCCTCCACCTCGGGGTGCAGAGGGGGCAGGCCAGCCAGAGGGGTCCTCACTTGGACCAGACCCAGGAAAAGAAGGGTGTTAAACAAGGGTGCCCCTTCCTGACCTTTGGGGTAAAGAAGACATCCCAAGGGGTGCCCCACGTCTGCCCTGCCCACCACCTCATCTCACCAGTGCTGGTGGCCCCATAGGCCTGGCCTGGAAGCAGAGCTGTGGGCAGCAGCACAGGGACCCACCAGAGATGCCCTCTCTGGTAGTGTGTGTGTGCGTGTGTGTGTGTGTGTGTGTGTGGCGGGGGGCTCTGGCCACCACCCATCCTTTCAGAGAGACACGATGGGCACTGTCTTGGGAGAACTGGCCTAAAACATTCAGGCCAGATTTCTGGTCAGTTCTGCCCATGTGTGTGGTTAGACTCTCTCCAGGACGGACAGTTAAATGCAGTTCTCATAGGGGAGGTCAGAGTTCCGGTAGCTCTAAACAGGTTCTTCCTCCCGACCCTTCAGTGGGAACGGACCGATTTTTAGCCACAAGGCAGGACACCTCCGAGCTGACTCAGGGATTCTAGTATCTATAGAACGGGAGCTAAGTTTGGGTGTTACTGTCATAACTCAGGCTTGCTTCCAACCTCGGCATGTCCCGTGTGTGTGTGTATAGCCTGCTGTTGGAGTCTTCTCCCAAACCAAGCCTGAGCCCTGAAGGTAGCTGAGGCCGCCATGCCTTTCTTCTAGTTTAGGCAGGCACCAGGGGGAAGCCCTTTCGGGGGAGTGACCAGAATCCCTTCAGCCTTTCCAGGTCCATCTCTCCTGATGCCAGTGTCCCACCCCAGGTTCCCAAGGCCAGCCCTGCTCTGTTCTTCCATCACAACCACACAGCCTTAGTTTTCAAAAGCCAGGAGCCTGGGCCCCAACCTTCTCAAGAGAAGACAGACATCCCAAGAAAGGACACAGGCCAGTTCTTTTCTGCCCCCAGGCTGCCCTATTCAGAGCCTCCTTTGCTGGGTGAGGGTGCACAGGCTGTGAAGGGCGCCCAGCCTCGGAGAATGGTTCCTGACAATCCCTCATGGGCAGATGAGCTCAGAGCAAGTTTCTCATCTTCCTCTGTCACCCCTAGTCCACCCCCATCCCCGAACTGGTCCAACGTGGGGAGAGGGAGGAGGGGTCAGAGGACGGCAAAGCCAAGGGGGTGGTGTGAAGGGAGCAGTGGGTGCAGGGGAGCGAGTGGTGCGCAGGAGCCCTGTGGCGATGATGCCGGCACGTAGGATGATGCGGCTGCCTGGTGCCTGGCCCTCTCCCCACAGTATCATTCATCTATCACCTCCACAGAGTCCTCGTCCTTCCTCTGCTCTGAGTGCTCCTCTGTTGTTTCTGTGTTCTCAGTGTCTGACAGCGATGCCACCTGTCGCACCCAGCCACTGTCACTGAGAGGCTTTGGATGACGCAGTCCGGAGAAGGGGTTGAACCAGTTCAGGGAAAAGTCCCCACCAAAGGTCTCTTTGACTGACTTCCAGCTGCTTGTGCGTTCCCTGGGCTGGTGCTTTCGTTTGAGGCGCTCAATGCCCTGGAGGGACAATGGGATAAAGAGGGTCAGCGTGGGACAGCCGTGCGCCATCTTACACACCCCAGGTCCCGGCACAGCAGAGCACCAAGGCCCAGAGCCAGGGGTTCCCAGAGGGTGGGGAGGGGCTCGGAGCAGCACAGCAAGCAGGGCCTGTGTTTCCCACCAACTGCCCTCCTTTCCTTCCACAGGAGCAAGGGTGCCCGGCCAGCTGCTGCACAGTGACCAGGCTGCCCAGTGGCTAAGGGCCAAGGAGTAACATCTCAGGCCTCTGCAGGCATGAGCTGGGCCATCTGTCCGGAGACCACCCAGAAAGACAACCCCTCCCCAAGTATCCTGGGCCACTCCCCCTACAGCAGGCGCAGCAAACCCAGCACGAAGGAGGATGATGCGGTTAAGGGGGACAGCAGGAGACACACGAAGCGTGAGGTGAGGAAGCAGAGGTGTGCACAGCGAGTGCCAACATGCAGCGGGCAGCTGGAGGGTGCACGGGGCCGCTGCGAGGGGGCAAAGGCTGGCGTCGAAACTGCACATGCAGTAGACATGCCCTGTGGCCTCTCCCGAGCTGCCCACTCACCTGCCTCTGGGTGTCGGCTGCGCCAGGCCACAGAAGAGGGTGTTGGGAAGGGGGAGAAGCCAAAGGAGTTAAAGGCACAGCCAGGCCAGCTCTCCAGGCCCACCACACCCTCTGCAGAGGCTTTACCCCCACTGGGGCTCTGCCTCCTCCATCTCTTCTGGAAGCCAAGGAGATTTGTCGTGGGCTTCCCAGGCACAGGTACTGCTCACTGACAGCACTTTCCACCTCGGAATGACCTCTGAGTACCTAGTTCTAGGTTTTCTCTTCTTTTCCACACAAGATCCTTACATAACCAGCATAATTCTTTCTATTGTGCAGGAGAAACTGAGATACACGTACAGACTGAGATCTGGCCACACCTGGGCCAGTTCCTCTCCACCACTCTTTCTTCCCACACCACCTCAGAGGTTTAAGTTTCTTGGCTTTTGGAAAAATGGTAGGTTAAAGAACCTGATCTCAAAGTATCTCCTCATAAGATACTTCCTAATTACCGAGGGTAAAACAGTACCTTTACAGTAAGGAAACTTCGCAGATATAACTTTAACCAATTGAAGTTAACATCACCAATAATGAAATGTATCAACATCACGTGCCCTCCGATACGGTGCCCCAAGAAGGACAGAACATCACTTCACTGGTTTTCCTGCCCAAAAGGCATAATCTCAATCTAATTATGTGAAAACATCAGACAAATGCAGATGTCAGGATATTCCACAGAATATCTTCAACAGGATAATAATCTTCAACAGGATCAAAGTCTGATGAAATTGTTTTGGAACCAGACAGAAGTGGTGGTTGTACAATATTATGAACATACTAAATGCCACTGAACCACACACTTTAAAATGGTTGCTTTTATGTGATGTGAATTTAACCTCAACTAGAAAGAGGATCAGGTTCATGAAAGACAGAGAAAGACTGAGGAGGAACTAAAGACACAGGACAAAGGATGCAATGTGGCATCCTGGAACAGAGAACGATACTAGTGGGACAACTGGAGAACTCTGAATAAAGTATATAGATTGGTTAATGGTATTGTATCAGTAAATTTCCAGGTTTTTATATTTGTGTTATGGTTTTATAAAATGTTTACATTTGGAAAGACTGATTGAAAGGCATATGGGAGCTCTTTGTACTATTTTTACTAATTTTTTTTTTTTGGTTAAGTCTGAAATTATTTCTCAATAAAAAGCTAAGAAAAATCTGAGACACGATTTATGCAATACAGTCTTGAACACGGATTAATAATGAGAAGTTGGAAACAATCAAAATGTCCAATAATGATGGCTAAGTAAATTATTCTATAAAGCACAACACTATGCAGTTATTGAAAGTGGCATCAACGACAAGGGCCTAATTTTCAAAATATACAAACAGCTCATACAACTCAACAACAAAAAACAAATAACCCAATCCAAAAATTGGCAGAAGGCCTAAACAGACATTCCTCCAAAGAAGACATATAGATGGCCAGTAGGCACATGAAAGGATGCTCATCATCGCTAATTATTAGAAAAATGAAAATAAAAACTGCAGTGAGGTACCACTTCACACTGGTCAGAATGGCCATCATCAAAAAGTCTACAAATAATAAATGCTGGAGAGAGTGTGGAGAAAAGGGAATCCTCTTAACACTGCTGGTGGGAATGTAAATTGGTATGGAAAACATACCAATGGCTGCTATGGAAAACAGTATGCAGGTTCCTCAAAGAACTAAAAATGGAGTTGCCATATGATCCAGCAATCCCACTCCTGGGCATATACCCAGACAAAATTATAATTTGAAAAGGTACATGCACCCCTATATTCAAAGAAGCACTATTTACAATAGCCAAGACATGGAAACAACCTAAATGTCCATCGACAGATGAATGGATAAAGAAGATGTGGTGGGGAGATATACACACACACACACAAACACACAATGGAATACTACTCAGCCATATAAAAGAATGAAATAATGCCACTTGCAGCTACATGGATGGACCTAGACAAATACCATATAGTATCACTTAAATGTGGAGACTAAACTATAATACACATGAACATATCTAAGAAACAGAAACAGACTTACAGACACAGAGAACAGACTTGTGGTTGACAAGCGGGAGGGGAGGTGGGAGAGGGAAGGATTGGGAGTTTGGGATTAGTAGATGCAAACTATTATATATAGAATGGATAAACAACAAAGTCCTATTGTATAGCACAGGGAACTATATTCAATATCCTGTGATAAACCACAATGGAAAAGAATGTGAAAAAGAATATATATATATACATGTATAACTGAATCACTTTGCTGAACAGCATAAATTAACACATCATTGTAAGTCAACTATACTTCAATAAAATTAAAAAAAAAAAGTGGCATCAATACAGTTTTACATACACTGGAAAGTCCTGTCCACGTGGTGACAAGGGAAGAAAGCAAAGTTGCATCTGACATCATTGTGGAACCTGGGGTTTGGGGATGGGATTTTATTTTATTTTTTTAAAATTAATTAATTAATCAGCTGAGTTGGGTCTTTGTTGCTGCGTGCGGGCTTTCTCTAGTTGCAGCAAGTGGGGGCTACTCTTCATTGCAGCGTGCGGGCTTCTCATTGCAGTGGCTTCTCTTGTTGCGAAGCATGGGCTCTAGGCGCCCGGGCTTCAGTAGTTGCAGCACGTGGGCTCAGCAGTTGCGGCACATAGGCTCTAGAGCGCAGGCTCAGTAGTTATGGTGCAGGGGCTTAGTTGCTCCATGGCATGAAGGATCTTCCCGGACCAGGGCTCGAACCTGTGTTCCTTGCATTGGCAGGCAGGTTCTTAACCACTGCACCACCAGGGAAGTCCTGGGGATGGGATTTTAGATTTGATTTATTTCTGTAGACTTCCCCCATGTTCCAAATTTTCACCAAGAAGCAGATGTGACTTTTATAATCAGAACAAAAAAGCTGTTTCAGAAAATGGACCTTATTGACACAACTCTTGAGGGAACCTCACGTGGGTCTGGGGCACAGGATGCTGTGCTATTCACGGTCCGGCCCCTCACCAGGCCTCCCTCCTTAGCGGGAGCAGCAATGGCCAGCTGAGTGACTTGCTTTGGGGATTCTGGGTTCCCTTCTTGGGTGATCATTTGCAGCCTGTTGAGAGAGGCATTCTAACCATGACTGCAGGGGTGCTGGGATGTGGCCACTTGGCAGACCAGGCTGCAGAGGGGACACCCAGAAATGACAAACTGGCTGGGTCTGCACTGACTGAGCTCACTCAAAGCCGTGACTGTGGGTCCTTACAACCACCCCGAGAGGAGGCGGGTGTTAGTACTAACGCTCGTCATAGGGGAAGACAGGGGTTCTGAGAGGCTGTGACAGTGGCCGAAGCTCATCCTGCTGGTTGTGCCTCAGAACCAGGATGAGAACTGGTGTGTTCTCTCTGCTCAATGCATTTTCAATTCTACTGCAAATCCTCACTCAAAGACAGAGAAAAGCTGCAGAGGGAAATGAAGCAAAAGAGCCCACGGGACAACACAGATGGAAAGATGTATCATGTTCTTATACTGGAAGAATTAATATTGTTAAATGACCACACTACCCCAGACAATCTACAGATTCAACGGAATCCCTATCAAATCCCTATCTGTCTCCTAGAGCAAAGGAAATAAAAGCAAAAATAAACAAGTGAGACCTAATTAACCTTAAACGCTTTTGCATACCAAAGGAAACCATCGACAAAACAAAGACGATCTACAGAATGGGAGAAAATATTTGCAAATTATATGACCAATGAAGGGTTAATATTCAAAATATATAAACAGCTCATACAACTCAACAGCAACAAACAAACAAACAAGCTGCTTAAAAAATGGGCAGAAGACCTGAATAAATAGATCTCTAAAGAGGACAGGCAGATGACCAACAGGCACGTGAAAATATGCTCAACATCACTAATCATCAGAGAAATGCAAATCAAAACTACAATATCACCTGTAAGACTGGCTATCATCGAAAACAATACAAATAACAAATGTTAACAAGGATGTGGAGAAAAGGGAACACTTGTGCACTGTTGGTGGGAATGTAAATTGGTGAAACCACTGTGGAAAACAGTATGGAGGTTTCTCAAAAAACTAAAAATATAACTACCATATGACCCACCAATTCCACTCCTGGATATATATCTGAAAGAAACAAAAACATTGATTCAAAAAGTTACCGCAGGGCTTCCCTGGTGGCGCAGTGGTTGAGAGTCCGCCTGCTGATGCAGGGGACACTGGTTCGTGCCCCGGTCTGGGAAGATCCCACATGCCGCGGAGTGGCTGGGCCCGTGAGCCATGGCCGCTGAGCCTGCGTGTCCGGAGCCTGTGCTCCTCAACGGGAGAGGCCACAACAGTGAGAGGCCCGCGTACCGCAAAAAAAAAAAAAAAATAAATAAAAAGTTACCACAAGGTTCAAAGCAGTGCTATTTACAATAGCCAAGACATAGAAGCAAACTAAATGTACGTCAACAGGTGAATGGATAAAGAAGATGTGGTATATATACACAATGGAATATTACTCAGCCATAAAAAAGAACTTTTGCCATTTGCAACAAGATGGATGGGTATTATGCTAAGTGAAATAAGTCAGACAGAGAAAGACAAATACTGTATGATATCACTTCTATGTGGAATCTAAAAAATACAAAAAACCAGTAAATATAACAAAAAAGAAGCAGACTCACAGATATAGAGAACAAATTAGTGGTTACCAGTGGGGAGAGGGAAAAGATGAGGGGCGATATAGGAGTAAGTTATTAAAGGTACAAACTGTTCTGTATAAAATAAGCTACAAGGATATATTGTACAACACAGGGAATATAGCCAATATTTTATAATAATTATAAATGGAGTATAACCTTTAAAATTTTTCAATCATATATTGTAACATATAATATTGTACATCAACCATACTTCAATCAAAAAAATTTTTTTAATTAAAAAAAAAAAAGAGAGCCCACAGGATGATGATTTTCCCCTGTGGTGGCGTGTTCCCAGAAGGGCACTCTTGGTCTCTACTCAACCTCCTCAGCAAGCTCGTAAAAATGTTCCAGCTGGAGCCTGGCCTGCTCACCAGATGAACCTCCTCAGCAGTTAAGTAAACATCCAGGAGTGTCAGCTCTGGGTCTGAAGAGGAGAAAATATTCCAAACGAATCTGATGCATAAGAAAGGCTGAGGGTCTGGACCCTCAGGTTCAGGAGGAGCCAGTGGGGTTTCTTTTTCCTGGTAGGACGCAATTTTGAGTTCTGTGTGGATATAGAGGCGTCCTGAAGGCAGAGTTCTTAAGCTGGAGGTTTGCGGAGGCAGCAGTGATACCCACTTTAGGCTCATGCAGACAAGAATGGTTGATGCCTGGTAAGGGGGCAACAGCCTAAACCAGCACCTCTTGCAAGGGAGTGTGTGACTTGGGCCTTTTGGGCCTGGTCTCCCTGGGTGACACATGAGCTGTGATCTATAAACAAACTCACGAATGCCCCAAAATGAATGTACCAGGACTACGGCTCCCCAGCAGGTAGAGACCCAGGCACATGCTCTGTAAGGACTCAGCTAAGGCCCACGGAGCAAGAGCAGGAGGTCCCCCTGCTCCCTGCATCTCAGACATAGAAAGTCGGAGGTGCTGCAGCTTATGCAAATGTGTCCTCCTCAGAGATGGCCAGACAACTCTCTCATCAGTGGTTTCACATCTTTTTAGTGCAGCCCACAATAGGAAATACACTTCTGTTGCATATGAGCGCGCGCGCGCACACCCGCCCCACTCCCCCCGGAAGTTTCATGAAACAATATGTATTTTACAAGGTGTAATGCATTATTTTTTATTTCTTTAAAAAAATTCTGTTGCAAACCAATACACTGATCTCACACATCATGAACAGTTGTGTACATGGTCTGAAAGTACAGCTTCAACAGAGCTAACATTCCCTAAAGCCATACAATGTGCCAGACACCATCCTAACATTTACATTCATTTCTCTCTTTGAATCCTCACAGCAATTTTGTGATTTAGATTATCTCCCTGATTTTACAGATGAGAAAATTGAGGCTTAAGTAAATTACTGCCTAAGGTCACACAGGAAGGAAGTAGCTGAGCAGGGATTTGAACCAAAGACCAAGGCCAGGGCCCAAGGCCCCATCACCCCATGACCTCAGCTGCAGAAATTCAGGGCATCCTTTATGTCCATGTCAGAGCACGTTGTCTTCCCCCCGAAGGTTTTTGCAAACCCTATTCTGCAACGCTTTTCATAATTCCTTGGATCGGCGTCATCAGCTCCCGTGTGCGCAGATGAGGGATCCCTGGGACTCAACTCAGTTTTGCTAGGGTAATCACGAGGCTCAAGTCATTAACGATTTTTTCTTGAGAAAGCGGGGTGGGGGAATGAAGTCTTTGGTTTGGGAGAGTAGACTCGTCAGTGGCTTGTTTTTGTTTCACTGTGAATCCTTTATCCTTTGTTAGGTGATTCTCAGGCAGATATGTATTTAAAAGATACAAGAAAAAGCCACATGGGTGTTGAGGTCCACAGATGGAAACCAAAGGCCAGGACGTTCATGTGCGTGGCCGCGCCAGGCTCTAATCACTCACTGGCCACCGCTCCCACTGGGAGGACCCTGGCTTCACTCTGTCTCCTTTTGGGATGGTTCTTCCAGAAACCAGCTGGCCAGATAAGATGTGGAGAAAGATTGCTGGACAGACTAACAGTTTGGCTCTCCTTCTAACAAATACTTTCCTTGTTTTCTCAGCATTCATTGGCTGGGGAGGCCGCTGGTTATGAGGGAAGAGGGGCTCACAGTGGGCACAGCCCACCCAGCACCACACTGAGCCCCGCAGCACACAGGATCGCTTAATCAGCAGGCCTTTGGGCAACCCCTGCAAGCCCCAAGTGGATCCTCAGACTTGAACATGCGTCACCATCAATGGGAGGGCTGTGAAAATCCAGATCGCTGCTGCCCCACCCCCTCAGAGTTTCTGATTCAGCAGGTCTGGAATGGAGCCTGAGAATCTGCATCTCTAATAAGTCCCCAGGTGATGAGGATGTTGCTGGTCTGTGGACCACACTTTGAGGTGCACTGCCTCAGTACATCCTCAGCAAGAAGATTCACAAGAGGGAATCCAGTAAAATCTTCTTCTCTTCACGTATCTTTGACAACTAAGGTCCCCTTTAAGGTTGGAACCCCTCACTTCTACTGGCTGGCTCACCCTGGAGGCTTATGCACTACAAGTTTTCAAGTGAGAAAAACGTAAAAACCATTGGCCTAGTTGGGAGAGCCCAGCCCAGCCTCTCAGAGTCTGGGGTTTCTGTGTGATGCCAACCTCACGTTAAGTGTTTAATAAACATTGTTTAACCTACCTCATCAGGAAGGTGGATTATTTATTTATCTATCTATTTATTTATTTATGGCTGTGTTGGGTCTTCATTTCTGTGTGAGGGCTTTCTCTAGTTGCGGCGAGCGGGGGCCACTCTTCATCGCGGTGTGTGGGCCTCTCACTGTCGCGGCCTCTCTTGTGGAGCACAGGCTCCAGACGCGCAGGCTCAGTAGTTGTGGCTCATGGGCCTAGTTGCTCTGCGGCATGTGGGATCTTCCCAGAACAGGGCTCGAACCCGTGTCCCCTGCATTGGCAGGCAGATTCTCAACCACTGCGCCAGGGAAGCCCCCAGGAAGTTGGATTTTAAAAGCTGGTAACTCAACATGTCTCACTTTGGGTTCTTCCAAGGAAAAAGTATTACAAAGATGAAATGGTATGATTAAAAGGAGACGTAGCACATACATTTCTACCCGAATCCACTTTGTGCATGACGTCACCAAGCCCATGCAAATATGCATAGATTTGTTTGCTCCTAAGCCTTTTGCATGGTCAGTCTGGTTGCTACGAACACAAACAGGAAGTTGACAGGCAGGAAGGAGTCACCTAATCCAACTGGCCAAGTCACCTTCCTCTTTATTTTTCCTTTCAACTCCTCAAGAGCCCACATTCTGAAAGACTGTGGCTACTACTGTCTCATTTTCCCATGCACACACCATTCAGTGCTGTCAGGATTCCTGTGCCGAAGCAAAAGGCTAGGGCTGCCTTTGTGTAGAGGTGTCCTCCTTCATCAGACGTCTGGGAATACTGAGGAGGGCTCAGGGATGCCTGTTTCTTCCTGTCACTATGCTGCAGAAGACAGCCACACTCCTTAGTCATTGTGCTCCTGGCAAAACGTTCTCCATCTCAACAAGATGAAATAGGAAGAACACAGAGAATTTTGAGCTATTCCTATGTTCTGAGTATAGCATTTCACTCTGGCTTGAGAACTGGGGAAAATTCGTTCTTTCAGCCAAAGGGCTCATAAAAACCCAGACAAAATCATACAGGATGTCGGAAGGAGACTTTCCCTCTGGGAAAGATATACGTGGTATGCTTAGGTATAAATGATGAGTTTCTATTTTTAGGATTTGAAAAAAATTCAATACATCTTCAGCACTATCTACTGTATTCCTTAGAAATTCCATGGGAGGAAGAACCAACTTGGGTCACTTTAAAAAATGCCCTTGAAGATGGGGTATTTTGAGGCATCCAAATACTTAAAAATATTCCGAGTCCTACTCTCTCTTCTGAAAGCACATGGGAAACAAATGCTATAAAGGAGATTTAAAAGCAGCACTAAAAAAAAAAGCCCATATCACAGCCTTGACCATGGCGTAAATAGCACAGCAGAGGCAGGTCGAAGTTAATTGCCTTAGGAAAGGTCACAGGGTTCCTTGGTTAAACATCCGAGGCATGGTGAAGAGCTCCTCAAAGCGATGTCCCAGGGCGTGTGTGGAAGCTTCCAGTGATTTCCTCTGGCTTGACTTTGCCTTCTGCTGGGTGGGCAGAAGAAAATGGGTCTCTCTCCCAGGCCCAACCCTAGAAGCAAACTCCACAGACCTGATGAGTTTTTCTGTAGCAACTGGGAGCCCACAAGCATAAGAGAAGGGACCCAGGCAGCAGAAAGAGCCAGAGGAGAGAGGCCCGGTGGGGGCACCTTGTCCAAGATGGGGCTGTAAACGTCCTTTAGCGGCAACACAATAGAAACCTCATTCAAGAGAGGAAGCATGCATACATGTCCTTTAAAAGCAATGAAAGAAATGCCCAAACACAGCACACTCACGTTGACTGGACAATCGGCTCTCCCTGAGGGGTAACACTGTGAGAGATGGGAGCTCAGCCAGAACAGGTTTTGGAAAAATTTTATTGCGTTTTGTTTCCATGTGGAAGCACTGACAGAATTGAAAAGAGGCAGCATGTTCCACTTACTTTTCTGAAAGATCACATAGCTAGATGAAGTCTCTCCTCACCCAGGGCTGATTTAATAAACCTCACCCCAAACCCACCCCAAGCAAAAGATAAAAAAAGGTTTGTGGTGATCGCTTAAAAAAACAAATCCATGTTGAGATGGTATTCGGATTTGCGACCTCTGCATTTGATGCGTACTCCCTGTCCCCTCACCTCCCGCCACTGTCTTCAGGCCCTTCCTCCTTCAAATGAGACTCAACACACAAGTATGCAAATGGAAAGAAAAGCTAGTCAGTTTCAGCGCCACAGGCTTAGGTGTGTCTGCCGATTCCAGTGGATGGATGGCCATCTCTCAACTTTAAAATGTTTGGCTGTAATGTTGCCCTTGCATCACGGTCAGCCCACGCAGGATAATGGTCTCCCAGGTTAAAATACAGACAAGACATGGGTATGTGCACATTTATGGGTCTAAAATGTCAGAAAGTAAACCCACTGCAGGGATTTACAAAATGAGGAAGAAGGGGTTGACGGTGGAGCTGAGGCTGTTTCACTTGGCAGTAACACTGCTTAACCGACACCTCGCTAGGAGAGGGAGGGAGGTGGGAAGGTCAGAGAAGAAGCAAACGTTAATGAGGGAAATGTAGTTCGCCTGAAGCTGGGTCATTTTCTTCTTCCTTTGATTGTATAAGGCATTTTGAACCGGAAAAACTTCTTCACATTCTTCCAAATAATCATAGTTGGAATATAACTGGTGATTCAGAATACAAATAAGACCCCTTTCATCTCCATCCCCCACCCCACAAGTCATTCTACACACCCAGAGCCCATAACGTACAAGGCAGGAAACTGATTTTGTGAATTAGGAGGCGAATCGTGTTCACATGGGGGATGAGGCCACTGTGTCAAGGACCCTTTTAAGGGCTCCATCCCTGATCCTGGCCCTCTCAGGTCACAAGGAGTAAGCATCCATCTTCGGTGAGGTTTTAACTCCCATTTGGGTGCTCGCCACTGCCTCCTGGGCAGTGGGAGGTCATGGGCCCTCCTGGCTCTCCTATGAGTCCCAAACAGGTGTCCGGGCCGGTCCATCCACGCACAAGTGTCACGACTCAGTTAGTACAAGGGGGCATGGCCTGGAGACAGCGCCCTCCACATTAGTCATGCCAGACAGACAGCAGAGAGGAAACCAGAGATCAGAGAAGTGATTTTAAAAAGGAAAAAAGAAAAGCAGCTTCGGTCACCAAAAAAATAGAAAGGATGATCTTTTAAAAATAAAACATGGGGACATTTTTTTTTCTCTGCAATGTTCAGCCATTTTACTTGAGACATTAAAAAAAATGTTTTAGACTTGTTTTGCTTTTTCGGTTTAAACGTTCATGAGAACGGATTGGATGGTAGTGCTGGGATGTGGTTTGTGTCTGAGTGGCAATGCTGGTCAGGGGTCCTTCAGACCACATACTGGTACGGGTCTGCCTTCCCTTGGTCTGGCGTGGCAAAGGGGCTGGCCCAGCCTAGAGAAAAGGGGTGGCCAAAAACGGCTTTCATGTTCATCCATTTTGTTTTTTTAGCCCATCTTCTCTCTTCCTTTTTCAATTGTTCTATTCCCTGAAAACAAGAACAATCATACTTTCAGTCAAGCACTTTACTGCTGTGGTTTTGGGGGAGAGATATCCATTAGCTTGAGGTGAATGGAGTAAATGCTTCCTTATTTTAAAGCCATGAAGCTCATCTACATAGTACATTTTTCTTCTCTTTCTCTCATAAAAAGTGCTAAAGAAAAAAATCATAATTTTTTTTGGGGGGGTGGGCATATAGGCACACATGTATAAGTCCCTCCAGGAGGGAAGGGACAAATGAGCAAAGTCAGCAGGCCCCTAAGCCACTGTTCCTAGTTGTGCAATCCAGTGTTTTGTTAAGTGAGTCCTTGCTGGGTCTGCAGAGGCGCTTCAGGCCTGGTTCTGAGCTGTGTGTGCGGGAGCACTGTGAAGGCTGGGGCGCAGGAAGCCTCAGCTGGTGGGGAGCTTGAGATCACGATAGCCAAGGACGGCCATTAATTTGGGAACGGTTCATGGTAAGTCTGAAGCTACTATGACCACTTTGCAGACAAAAAAAAGAACCAAGTCAAAGGACCAGCTCTGGTGCTGTTACGCCCCCCAGCCTGGGAGGCCAAGGAGCGCCCTGCTTAGCAGGACTGGCGAGGCACAGTGGAGGAGGTGGAACAGGAGGGAGAGGTCACTACAGAGGAGGAAGGAGAGGGATTAGTATAGGTTAGAAGGGCCGCACGGACAGACCGCTCAGCCTCAGCCTCAGCCCCGGCAAAGGCCTTCCTGTGCTCCTTTGGGGAGAAGTGTGACCCAAGGCCACCTCAGCAGTTGTCACAGAGCCCGCACGACCCCCTGGCCAAGTCTCGCAAGAAAAATGTGGCCTGGGGGAGCAGGCTGATCCCTCCCTTTTCCCTTCTCCTGAAGGAGCTGGTCAGCGGGTGGGGCCGGAGGACAGGGGAGAAGCAGCCTGGCAGGAGCCTGGCCAGGGGCCTGTCTGCTGTGGTCTCTGTGAGGTAGAGGCGCAAGGGTGGGGCCTGAGGGGACAGCCCAGTCTGAGTCTGGGCGGTGGGAGGTCATGGGCCCTCCTGGCTCTCCTATGCATCCCAAACAGGTGTCTGGGTCCGACACCTAGGTTCACAGCCTAGGGCCCTGGGACAATAGAGGCCAAGGGCAAGATGCCCCTTCCCATGAGCTGCAGGTCCTTGGCTTCTTTCTCCTTTCCTTTCAATGTGACTCCCTTTAGGAATACCCTTGAGGGGGAAGAACAACTAGGACCAGGGCCATGAGAGTTTTCCTTCTAGCTCCCCCAGACCATGGCTTGTGTGGCCTGGCGGGGTGTCCCAACAGCGGGTAGGGCCAGATAGTCACCTCTGGGTTCCCTGCAGGTCTTACGCAGAGAAGTTTGTCACATTTACTGCATGGATACACAGCTGGATCTACACCACTGGCTACTATTTTTACAGACACTCTTTTATAATGATATGAATGCTTATAAAAGAAAAAAGGTGCTGAGAGGCACCCAACCTTCTAAACCATGGGGAATTGCCGCAGATCCAAATGGTGGTGCCTTGGCAGCCGGCAGCATCGTCCTTCTCCACATGCTGAATTTCCACACCCACAGGAATGGGGCCTCAGCAGCAGCAGCAACAACTGAGTCTTCCTACGAGCCTCCATCTAAGGCTGACTACCCAATCGGCCGAAGTTCCCCCAAAGAACCCTAGACGATTGTTGAGAGCTGCTACCTGAAGGGGACTTTGGGAAGCCAGGAGGAACTCATGACCTCACCCCAGAGCTAAGGGCTGCCCTTCCTCCTGGGGCCCCTTACCCAGACCCCAAACCCAAACAGGGAAGAAATGCCCACATCACAGCCACGGACTGACCACCTGGAGGCTTCTGGACACCTTAGGAAGGTTGAGAGGTAGTGGCAGTGGCACCAGGGGTATGGGCTCCAGCTTGGCTGGGCCAGCAGCTTCAAAGCTCCCAGAGAAGGAGCTGTGAGCAGGGCGGAAGGTGGGGGCAGGTAGAAGGCAGCAGATGAGGACCAGAGCCGGGTCTTGCTGCCCACTGCTCTGGGGGCTCAAGCTGAGTTGTCTCCTGACTCCATCCTCAGGACCTGTTCGTGAAGGCACCTTCTCTGGGAAGCCGACCCTGTCTGTGCCACCTGGGTCAGGGTGGCCTTTGTCCACCACCTGTCTCCAAGCCTGTGGCCACTAGATGGGAAGGGCATCCCAGTGCCTAGCAGAATGCCCGACCCAGAGCCGTGTATAAGACAGAACCATCACGGGAAGGTGGAAGGGCTCGTAACAAAAGGGAACCCTTTGCCGAGGCTGCGGGGCCCCATTCCTGGTGTGATGTGAGTGCCAGTCCCAAGTGGGGAGGAAGAAGATCCCGAGTCACTGCAAATGGAGGAATGTGCCCTGCACACCCAGGGCCTGGCCGCTGGGCTCCCAGGTCTGGCCTGCAAGCAGCCCTCCCCCCACCCCAGCTGCGGAGGCAGATGGTGAGCAGGCTGCCCACTTGCTTACCGTCTCATCCGTGCAGATGGAGTGTACCTGGGTCCCAAACATGACTGATGTGAAAATGAGGAAGAGCAGCCCCTCGAAGCACAGGAGGATGAGGAGGATCACTGTGGTGGGTGGCGAGAAGGAGCTGCACTCTGAAAGAGAAGGGACACGTGGGGCTCAGGGCTGCCCCTCGCCACCCCCAGGGCTCCTCTCTGGCTTCGAGGCCATGGCAGGGGCCGTCCTCTCCCACACCTGGCTGCACCAGCTCTCCCTCAGGAAAGCCCTCCTCAGCAGGCTGGACCTTGCTGGCTTCCCCTCCCTCACACACACCACTCCCTGCTCTCCGTCCCTCTTCCTGGACAGCACGGGTGTCTGCATCCTGGTGCCAAGCACAGTACCCAGCACAGTCTGGAAGGACCAGAAGGACTCAGAGCTGAGGCACGAAGGCCTGATGACACCACAGGGAGACCTTCCTCTCCTCAGAGAGCAAAATGCAGGTTGCACAGGTGGAGGGGCCTCAGTCCAGGCCTGGTTTGGCCGTGGGTTTTCTGGGCATTCCTGTGCCTCTATCTGCTCACGGGTGAGAGGAAAATCCAGGTCTGGAGGATCACTCAGTGGCTGTGGGAGCTACAGCTCGGCAGGGGGCAGTCTAAGTGCTGGGGCTTGGCCTGACCCAGGAAGCCCCACGGGGAAGGCCCGCTCTCAGGAGCATCTGCGTCCCTGAGACAGTCTGTCCTGAAGCTGGGGAGCTGACAGAAGAGCCACCTGGCCCAGAGCAGACACTTTCACTCCCCTGGCCCCTACTACGACCTCACCCTGACCTGGTGTGACCCGAGGCAAGTCCTTGTCCCTCTCCAGGCCTCTACTCCCTCCACTGTAGAGCAGTGAGGTTTGACCAGATGTGTGGTTTTGTTTTAGGCAGCAGAATCCTTTTTCTGAGTAGTGTCTCAGTCAGAAACCCAGCCCACTGAAAAGCAGAGGTGCTGAGGGAGCTGGTGGGGGGTGAGCAGGCAGAAGACCCCTTCTCTGGCTCTTCACCATCAAGGCAGCTTCTTAGGAGAGCCCTGGACCACCTTGGGAGACAGGGGCCCCACTTGTGGCACTGGTCCAGGCCCCTTGGTTGGCACTCACTACCCAAGGACTCCTGCCCTTGCCAACAGCTGCCGGGCCTGTCACACCCGGGCCGTGGCCCATGTTTCTGGCTCTTCCAGTGCTCTGGCCTGTTTTCCTGACAGAAGGGGTCTGGTCCTGCAGGGCAGAGCTGGGCTTCACTGGGCTTTGGGAATTCAGGGAGTAAGTGCCCCCTCCAAGCTGCCCTGCTAGCTCCCTCACAGGAATGTCAGGAGAGGAAAAGGACATAAATCTGGAATGAGCTTAGAGACACACCAGCACTGAATGGGTGGCAGGGTGAGAGCATCTTGTCTAAATGCCGTATCTCCCCACATCTTCCTCAGAACTTAACACCTCCACATGACTTGCCTTCTTGGTTCCTTGCTGGGCAGGGTGTGGTTAGGGTGGCCCAGCAGCCTGACGGGCTGGCCCTGGGTGGCCACAGCTGGGGCAGGTACCTGCCTGGCTTCTGGGCTGGTCAGGGTGGTGGGCAGGACAAGGCAGACAGGGTGGGCATGGATCCTGTACCAACTCCTGACTATGAACTCTCACTAACATCCTGACCTTCCCCTCTCTAGCTTGGGCTGGAACTGTGGCAGTCACGAAAATGGGGAGACATGGTGTTATGGACTAAATTGTAAACCACCCCCTGAAATTCACATGCCAAAGCCCTAACCCCCAAAGTGATATTATTTGGAGCCAGGGCCCTTGGGAGGTAATGAGGGTTGGAAGAGGTCATGAGGGTAGGGCCCTCGTGATAGGATTAGTTCTCTTATGAAAAGAGACACCAGAGAGCTTGCTTTTCTCTCTCTGCCATGTGAGGACACAAGAGGAGAGGGCCGTCTGCAAGCCAGGAAAAGGGTCCTCACCAGGAATGGAATTGGTTGGTACCGTGATCTTGGACTTTCCAGCCTCCCAGACTGTGAGGAATAAATGTTTTAGCCTCCCAGTCTATGGTATCTTGTTATGGCAGCCTGAGGTGACTAATACCCACGGGATTTCTCTTCCCCTAGATGAGGTCAAGCCAGGCAGAGATGGGGGCAGGACCGGGGAGATACACTAAGTCCCCTACATACAAACCTTCAAGTTGCGAACTTTCAAAGATGTGAACGTGTGTTTGCATGTCCAATTACGTTAGTTGGATTATGTTAGTTGGGTACCTAGGCTAACGTTGTTGGACTTTACGAACAAATTGGACTTATGAACGCACTCTCAGAACGGAACCTGTTCGTATATAGCGGACTTACTGTAGAAGGGGGGCAGATGCAAACTACAGAGGCAGGGAAAGCCTCAATATCTGGTTGGGAGCTAAAGATACTGTCCTTTTCACAGCCTCACAAGTTCTGGGGGAAATAATAGCAAGAAAAAGCTTAAGAAGTCAGTATGTGCAGGAAGAGCAAAACTCCTAAAAAATGATGAAATGAAGGGGGGAACCAATCAATGGAAAAAGAATGAAAATATGATGTTTCTGCTCAAGATGTGTCTCACAGATGTATGTGTGAAAGATGGAGCCCAGCAGGTGGCCTCTCTTAATTCCTCCAGTATCTGTAGTAGTCTTCCCCTTATCCTTGGTTTTGCTTTCTGCAGTTTCATTTACCTGTAGTCAACCTCAGTGCAAAAATATTAAACGGAAAATTCCAGAAATAAACAATCCATAGGTTTTAAAGTACAAACTGTTCTGAGTAGCACGATGAAATCTCACGCCATCTTGCTCTGTCCACCTGGGACGTGAACCATCGCTTTGTCCAGCATATCCATGCTGCATATGCTACCTACTACCTCGGTTACCAAATCAACTACTGTGGTATCACAGTGCTTGTGTTCAAGTAACCCTTATTCTACTTAATAATGGCCCCAAAATGCAAGAGCAGTGATGCTGGCAATTCAGATACTTTCTTACTGTGCCTAATTTATAAATTAAACTTCATCATAGGTATGTATGTATAGGAAAAAACATGGTATATATAGGGTTCTGTACTATCTGAGGTTTCAGGCATTCCACTGGGGGTCTTGGAACATATCCCCTGCAGATAAGGTGGGACTACTGTACTAAAAATTGTTTTCTTATAACTTATTTTTATTCTTCTTTAAAAAAATTTAAATTTTATTTATTTTTTCAGCATCTATATTTTTCCCTCAGGATTTATGCAATCTTGTGGTTGGAGTTCCTTCCTCAGCATTTGCACTTTTTTTTTTTTTTTTTGCGGTACGCGGGCCTCTCACTGTTGTGGCCTCTCCCGTTGCGGAGCACAGGCTCCGGACGCGCAGGCTCAGCAGCCATGGCTCACGGGCGGAGACCGGGGCACGAACCCGCATCCCCTGCATCAGCAGGCGGCCTCTCAACCACTGCGCCACCAGGGAAGCCCGCATTTGCACATTTAAATGAGATACTTCAAAAGCAGGAAGAATTTGTCTACAATCTTAACGTAAATTGGTGATTAAGCAGTTAAAAAAAACAACCATCACACACACACACACACACACACACACACACACACACACGCACAAAAGATTAACGAAAACCGTCCATGTCCTAGCCAGAAAGTTAAAAATGGATTTCTGCAAGGTTGGAATAAAATGACCTTCAATTAAAGCTCCTCACTTAAAGACATGGAAGCAAAAGCTCTCTCTGCAGGCACAGCTCCACTCCAGGGAATGCACCGCCCTGCTGGGGGCCTGCATTTTCCCTGGGCTCACTCAGGCTAGAGGGTCTGTCCAACTCACTACATTACCTGTAGAACTGACTTTAAGGGGCTGCTTTTTTTCATGAAGAGATATTTGGGCCTCTGCTGTTTCTTCCCTGATAGGTCCATGGGCTTGCAGGAGATCTAATAAAATGAGGTTGGCCCCTGGTACCAAGACGGAAACAAAGAGCCCACCCTGCTTGGGTCATGCGTCCCCCTGCAGCAAGGAGGGAAGCCCTGGCACATACTCACTTGTCCAGTCTTCTTCAAAGCAATGCAGGAAGTGGAATCCCACCATGATGAGGGCGTGCAAGGAAATGAGAGCTATGTACATCTGAAACAGGAAAGCAGTGCAGAGGCCATTGTTGTGAGAACCTTCTGGCCGTGAAGGCTCCCGGGACGGGGTGCTCGGAACCTCCCATTCAGGAACACTTAGGCTGAGGGCTGAGCAGGAGGGGGGCCAGAGAGGCACCTGGTGATTTCTCCACTGGTCCCCCGCCCCCAGCCCTGGGTCTGAGGTGAGCGGCCATTCACTGGTAGCGTGTGGGACAAGAACAGAAACAAGCACGTGTCACCAGGTGTGACCTGGGCTGCCCTGGGGGCTCCAGGCTGGCTGCTGCTCCTCACTTGAAAGGTCAGGGCGCTGACTGCCATTGGCCCCTCCAGCCCTCAGGCTAGATACACTCCGCCTACCTGCAGCTAAGGGAGGGTTGTCGCCTTCTTTAGCTACTTAGGTCGGACACCAGGCATAGAGGCCCAGAACACGGCCCTTGCTTATAGCTAATCAACTTGAGTCAATTTTCTAGATGCTCAAGTGAAGGGCACAGGAACGGGCACTTGTTGAACCAAGGAGAGCTCTGGCAGAAAGGCGGAGGTCTGCGTGGCCAGGCACTATTCTGAACAGCAGCAAAGAACACTGTGAGTGCTGACAATTCGAAGGAACAGAGCTCTCCATTGCTTCACAGAGGGTGGGGCAGAATTCGGAAGCTGACTTACTGTAAACAGGACGAAGTACTTCTGGTTGTTCTCGCCAACACAGTTATTGACCCAGGGACAGTGGTGGTCCATCTTCCGAATGCACCGCTTACAAACACTGAAAGAGCCGCAAGGCAGATCTTTAGGGGGGTCCTCACGGAGGCGGGAGGGTCGAGGGGACTCAAAACCCATGCTCCTGCACCACTCCTGGCAAGTGGCCTCTAGGGCGCCACCCAATGTTTTGCTGCATGTGTGTTGCAAGGGGCTTGGAAGGCAGGGCCAGGACCTCCAGGGTCACAATCATTCCAAACAAGGGGACAGTTATCCACCTCCAAGGCCCCTTATCTTGTTTCACATAAAAACAGGCTGGAACGACATGGCTGAGAAAGAGACTGCTCTCCTGAGGTAACAGTGGGCTGAAAATGTGGTTTACTGAGAGGACAGAAAGAAGTAGCACTTTCAAAAACTTGACAGGATGAGACAGGATACAGCTGCTCCTAATTTCCCCCCAAAGACCAAAAACCTGACCAGGGAACCTCCCAGGGTGCGGCTGACGAGAGAGAGCGCTAGAAGAGTTCAGAGTGGGGTCACAAGCAGTGCGTCACATGGCGGCAGGAAGTCCCCCTCTAAGGACCTTGCAGCTCTAAGATAATATCCACTTAGCCCAAAACAGCAGAAAAGTCATTTGAGCTTAAGTGTTGATCAGAAATCCCACTAATTTGCAAATTACTAACTTGTTACTGGGATAATTTTTGGACTGAGATTGTTTGAAGCTTTGTTATTTGATAGCAAATACCTTCCCCACCCCTTTTTGGACCATACAAGTAAGAATCTGAAACAAGAGCACAAGGCTAATGGGACCTCAAAAGCAACTACTCCCAAAGCTCAAGTTCAGGAAGACCAATTTGCCAATAGATGGGCTCATTAAAAATTGTTTCTTGGGGCTTCCCTGGTGGTGCAGTGGTTGAGAGTCCGCCTGCCGATGCAGGGGACACGGGTTTGTGCCCCGGTCCGGGAAGATCCCACATGCCGCGGAGCGGCTGGGCCTGTGAGCCATGGCCGCTGGGCCTGTGAGCCATGGCCGCTGAGCCTGTGCTCTGCAATGGGAGAGGCCACAACAGTGAGAGGCCCGCATACCAAAAAAAAACCAAAAAAACAAAAAACTGTTTCATTCTCAATTCATTAAAATAGGCTCCCTAACATTTATCTTGGGGGCAGTATTTGTTCAAAACAGTTTGAAATACTATAAATACAAGCTTGGAAATAACAGAATTATATATATTTTTGACAGTCCCTTAGTTTACACCAGCTTTTCTTTCTAGTAGTTTCCATAACCAACTTTATCTCAGGTTCTTACTAAGGTGGGCTATGGTGGGTGGACTCTGGGGGAAGGGTTGGCTCAGGGGCCTGCTGAAGAGAAGGCTGCCTCGTGCTCACACACAGTGCTCGCTGAGCTCTGGCTGACCCACAGAGAGGGCAGGGATGGCGCAGAAGGAGCTGTTCTGGGCATGGAGGCGAGCTGTTCCCAGACCGCAGACCGGGAAGCACAGACCACTCTGAAGGAGGGCTCACCTGCACCCCAAGGGGGAGGCGTGGGCTTTTCTAAGCATGGCATGAGCTCTGGTGGCAAGGCAGACCTGGGTCCCCCCCTGCCCCCCACAGGACGTGAGTACCATTATAAGAGAAAGTGAGAACAGATGCTGGCTCAGACGAGTGGTGGGGTCATTCTGGTCTCCACCCTTGTTCTTCCCACAGCTTCAAGGGGTCATGATAACACAGGCATATGGGGAATGGGCACATTTCAGAGATGCTGAACCAGCTCCAGAAATCTCCTTGGGAGCCAGAAAGGCGGGGTAAGAAAAGGACGCATGAAAGGGGCATGGAGGGCAATAAAGAGAAAGCCAGGTACCAGCAACTCCATTACTTGATCAATCAATCTCTCTCTCTCTCTCTCTCTCTGTATATTATCGATTTGAATGAATGAATGAAAGAACAGGTAACACTTGTTCCCAGTGTACAATCTTGAAAGTACAGACAAGTAGGCAGTAAAGCTCCCTGCATTCTGGGCCTCAGCCAACACATTCCCACCATGGAACCACCCCCGTAGCCCATGTCTTGTATGTCCTTCCTCAGCTCTGGGGTTTCTTAATCCCCTCCCTCTCTGGGGAGCTCCTGAGGGTAACCACCTCCCTGCTCTGGACTCTTGAGCAGTTTTTCTTCCACTTGTACTTCTTTGTAAAAGGGGTTTCAGGTGGGTGCTCTGAGGCAGTGTTTGCTCAGCAGCAGAGAGGTGCCAAATGGCCTGACGTCCTCTGAAAGCTGTCTAAGAGATTAAGCAAATCTGTCCTTTGCTCTCCCCTCCCAGCCTCTCTGAAGAGGCCAGGTGTGAACCCTGGGAAGCTGGGTTTCACAATGGGCTAAGTTTCACTGGGCAGCCAAATTAGAACACTACTCATCCTTCTAGAAGTAGGCAGGAGTACAGCCCACTGAGAGCTGCAAAAGTTGTCCAGAGTGTTGGTCTCTGAGTTTCCTATTTGCAAAGACAGGAAATGCCAAGATGGCGCCTCTCCCTCCGGCTTACAGAGTTGTTCAGAAGCGGGCTCCTGGGGCAGGTGGTAGTGCACGTGGGTGGTGGAGGTCCATCCATGTATGTGGCTGGAGGCGCTGTTTAGAGGCTAACTGACCCACGGCTCACAAAACACCCAGCCTGAATGGCTCTGGGGCTGGGGCCTGGAGAGCACCAAGGGCAAGGCCTGATCCCTCAGTGGGCCAAGTGAAGGGTGCTCCAGGCCCCGGGGGTGACTGCCCACACCTGCCTGGCTATTTCATCTCACGCACCAGCCCTCAGGGGGAGGACGAAAAAATGTGAGCCTTCCACAACCCCTGACACCCCACTGGGAATCAGGCACCTCAGAGTCAGTCTTCTTCCCAGTCCCCACAGCACAGTGGGCTCACTGGTGTCCCCTCCCCAGACACAGCAGGGCAGCTCAAGCACAGCAACCAGGGAAGGCTCCCAGAGGGCCCTTTCTCCACTCTTGCCTCCTGGCGAAATCCACCTTCCCTGGGGCTCCTGCCTGCACTCCTCTCTTGTACCAACTCCAGTGTCTCCTGTGCGAGACGCTGTGGACACAGACATGTCCTAAGCATTCAATGGCAGCTGCTAAAAAGACCAAATGTCCTCAATGGAGGTATTTGGGGTGTTCCTACCTTCAGGGTTTCCCAGGCCCCTCCCGTTTTTTTTTTGTTGGTTTGTTTTTTTAATTTATTTTTGGCTGTGCGCGGGCTTTCTCTAGTTGCGGCAAGTAGGGGCTATTCTTTGCTGCGGCGTGCGGGCTTCTCATTGCGGTGGCTTCTCTTGTTGCGGATCACAGACTCTAGGTGCGTGGGCTTCAGTAGTTGTGGCACGTGGGCTTCAGTAGTTGCGGCACGTGAGCCCTAGAGCATGCAGGCTTCAGTAGTTGTGGCACACAGGCTCAGTAGTTGTGGCTCGCGGGCTCTAGAGCACAGGGTCAGCAGTTGTGGCGCATGGGCTTAGCTGCTCCGCAGCATGTGGAATCTTCCCGGACCAGGGCTTGAACCCATGTCCCCTGCATTGGCAGGAGGATTCTTAAACACTGCACCACCAAGGAAGTCTGCCCCCCGGCCCCCGCCTTTTTAAATCCTGGTTTTACAAGAGGGAGGATGCTCCTCTCCTTTTCCTCCAGGTTCCCTACCATTTTCAGTCCCCAGAGCACTTCCTTCGCAAGCTTGGAAGAGCCCAACAAGCTCACCGGATCGTGTGTATTCAGGTTCCCTGGGGCTCATGCTCCCTCTCCAGGGAGGTACAAGAGCCCTTCCTTGGCACTCAGCCCCCAAGGAGCAGGCTGAGGTCCTCTTGCCCACCCTAAGTGATGGCCCTGTGACTCTCCCTACAGCGGCACCCACCAAACTGTATCACGGCAGACAAGTGCATCTGCCCTACCTGGGCAGGAGGCCCCTGGGTCAGGGCCATGTCCCATCCACCACTACAGTCCACAGCCAACCCTGGGGCCCCGCTTAGCAAGGGCTGGAGGAGTGAAGGCTCTGACACTATAGATGGGGAACTGGGCTCCACCACCTCAGGCTGGGATGCCACAATAGATGAAGAGAAAAAATCATAGCAAGGAGGTACCAAGGGGACCATGCTCCCCATATAGGTTTTCATCTCACACCTCATTCACTATGATTAAAATTATAAGCAAAAAAGGCATCTATAACATCCTGACCCCAGCTCAGACAATGTGGGGTAAGGCAGTACCCAAACAGGGTAAGGCCAGTGGAAAGAACACATCTCTCAGATCACCACTTTGGGCTCTGGGCAAAGAAACTTAGCTTCTCCAAACCACCCTCTGTAGAACTAGCCCTGCTCTCTCAGGGTTAGAGATGATGTGTGTAAAATGCTTTAAAACCAATGCTAGTGCAATATAAATTTATCAGTAACTGATAAACAAGCTGGCAGGGGCCCTAAGCAGTCCCCAACTGTCTCATCTCAGTGTGTGTGTGTTTGTTGGGAGGTGGGGAGGGGTGTGAGGCTTTGCCAAGGTCAGAGGTCTCCACCGCCTGTGCAAGAAGAACCTAACACATAAGCCTAACACCTTGGCTGTCCCCGTTAGCATGACCCACCCACCCCAAGGATTTCCACAGGCTTCCATGATCCTCAACGCCAGGATGAAAGGAGCCTGCTTGGAAGGAAGACCCAGCCACGTATCACCAGGCTGGAAGGAACACCTACAGGTGCAAGATCAGGGAATATTTGTGGTACCCATCAGAGCTCAGGGAAAAGAGTTTTAAATTCCATGACACTACTGGGAGGAGAGGAAGCAGAGAGCTGGGCACAGACACATGCCCCTTCACCTGAGCAGGAAGACTGACACCAACTTTCTCTAGCAGGGCAGCAGGCCCCTTGGCTCACCCAGTCACAAACCCAGCTCTGTTTGGTGTGCTGGGGATTCTGCTTATCCAAAACCATGGGTCCCCAGATGGCCTGGGCCACCACAAGCCACCACAAAGGAGCAGGTGTCAGCATACATTTCCTGACACAGGAACAGGCTATGCACAGGCATCCTCACTCAAGTTCATCTGAATCAGCAGCTCTTGTTTTGCTCAAGCTGATTTGTTTATTAGCACTCAAGAATACCTCCCTTGGATCATCCTGGGGAGAGAGGTGAGGAGGAGGCGGTGAGGAAAATGCCAGGCGGTGGAGGCTGCCAAGGGCTCAGGGACGAAAGAGAAAAGAACCACTGTGGTCACCCAAGTTCTTTCTATAAAGTTCACACTTCCCTGTTTCTGGTCCAGCCTATGTAAACCCAGCACATCCCCAATGCTCACACATTCCTCCATTAACAGATAGATATTCATACTTAATCCTCACAAGCTAAGGAGGAACAACTCATTTTACAAAGGAGAAAGCTGAGGCTCTGAGAGATGTGGTGCCTGGCCCACAGTCCCCAGTGTGGCAGGGACAGCGCTGCCTTTCCAATGCTGACCTCTCCAACTTCAAGGCAGCAGCCCGCTCCACCACACTGGAGGAATGTGCCTGGAGGAATCACATCACCCAGGGGATGAGAAGAGCTGGGTTCCCGAGCCTCGGGGTGGTAGGAAAAGGCTAGACTGATGCCTCCATCTCAGGCACAAGAAGAAAGCATTGAATTAGTTTCTAATACAGATTTCAGAAACAAGATGACCCAGACACAGAAAACCCCACAGGAGATGGCAGTTCCCATGGTCCCTGCCCAAGCTCCTTGGCCCTCACCCTTGAGAAGTGGCAACTAGCTGGGGAGGTCTCCAGATCGCTCTCTCAGACAGACAGAAAAAGATACACAAAAATATGCATATGGTTATATCAAGTTACACAAGTCATGCCAAACTAGATCTAGTGGAAAGAGCCCCAGACTCAGAGCCAGACACACCAGGAACCAATCCTGTCTCTCGTAGTCACCGGCTGTGTGACCCTGGAGCTGCCACTTAACCGCCTTGAGCCTTAATTCCTCGTCTAGGGAGGGTCATGCCTATGGCAGAGCTATCTCTGGGGGTGAGCATGGGGATGACGATGATGAGACGGGGTGGGCTGAGGTGCCTGAGACACGGCAGGTATTGGGAGCTGACCATGGCATCTGGATGTTCAGACCGACTGCCCTCCTCCAAAGGGTGGGCAGTGCGGCCCGCACAGAAAAGCCACCTTTCAGCCGCTCGGACCTCGCACAAAACCCAGATGCTTCCACAGCCTCAGGACGACGATACCTCCTGACATCAGGAGCCAGTTCATTCCTCCACAGCCCCTCTCCACCCCGAACACACGCTAGTGTGAAAAAGGGACTAAGTGACAGGTTCGTTATTTCTGTAATTTAGCATTTAAAGTTCTCGTCATGATAAAATGCAATATTTAGCTGGAGGTTTTCTTTTGTCAAGAAGACTCAAAACAACAAAGAAATCTGAAAACCAAAAGGGAAAAACCACCACAGATAAAACAGGGAAATGGCTTTTCTGGCTGAACTCTACAACTGTCAGACCTCTAGAAGTTTTGTTTTAAAGAAAAGTCTTTCTTTTCTTTCAAGGACAACCCCCTCATTTCCCTATAAAATTTAAGTGAAATTGCACCTGACCCTTAAATGTGTCAGGGGCTAGACATTCACAGAATGATTTCCTAAAGCTCTGTCTCACGTGCCCTTAATAAAGTAATAAAGCTGTGCGGCAGGAAGAGCAGGACTCCCCTCCATTTCACAGATTTGGAGACAAGGGTGGAGACAAGCAAGGGCCTGGGCAGGGCCCCCTGGCAAGTGTGGCGAAGCCTAGTGTCCTGAGCCCGAACCAAACACCCTTTCCCACCCTTGCCCTCCTGTGCAGGTGGGGATGGAGAGTCAATGTGGTCACTCCATGCCCAGAGCAGGGCACGTTCAGAAGTCCTGTTGCTGATGGCACCCGTGGAAGGAGGGCGAGGGCGAGGGCGCAGGGGGTGAGGAGGGGAGCCCAGGCGGGGGCAGTGTACCTGCAGTGGTGGGCTCGGTCAGGCTTGATGCTGCAGCATTTGGGACACTTGTACACCACCTGCCCGGGCTTCAGCTGTAAACTCTCGATGAATTCTTTAGTGGCATTTCCTTTGGGCACCGCCCCCTGTAAGAAAGAGAGGTGTCAGGGTCAGGCTAGGGGTTCCCTCAGTTCTGACATTCCACAGAGGCGATGGTCATTTGAAAGCAGCAATTCCACACACGGGGACAGGATATTTTCATCCCAACGACATGTGGGTTCTGTTCAGAGTTATGCCAATACCAATAATAAGTTATTGACAAAGAATTTCCCCAAGGAAAAGTGAATGATTTTCTACACTGGACAGTTACGTTGTTCCCGATGATCCTCTATTTTCATTTTACTGACATGGTTTTCATTGAATGCATCCTTTCCTATGTAAATATTACAGGGAGGATTTGACTCATCAACTACAATTTTGATTTACATTAGATTTCCCAGGGACAGTTTCGGTCTTTGTGAATTTTCATTGGTGAGCAGCACATCTAATAGTCCAGTTTTCCCAGGTCATAATCACAGCTCTGAATGTTATTGGGTTCTGTTTAAACTGGAATCAAGTTTTATTTTATTTTATTTTTTATCAGTACTATTGTTATGGATTGGTAATCTGTGTTTAGTTCTTATGAATCCACAAGCAACTGTAAGCCACTGCCCTAAGATATTCAAGTGCTCTCCACACCAAGATGCTGAAAACCAGATGTGACTCAGGATAATGATCACCTCTGTGGTGGTGAGGAGGCTGGGAGTGGAATGAAGTGGGGGTGGGGCATATAAAGAGGCTAACCTGTCTTTGTAACTTTTTTTTTTAATTTACAAAGCTGGGAGGTGAACACATGAGTGGTCATCATATTATCCTTTACACCCTTTCAACTGTCTTAAGTATTTCATTAAAATTTTTTCTGAAAGTCCAAAAGAGAAGTGGAAAAAAAATACAGCCTGCAAAATATAGTCAGATGCCAGAAGAACCTATCAAAGACCTTTTAAAAGCAAACAAACTTTGGTAGGCAAGGACTACCTGGTACATACAATGCCATTTATGCTATAGTTCTTGACATCAAACAGCCATAAAAGTACACAGCTATTGACATGGGAAACGTCTATGATAGACTGTTAAAGGGAAAAGTAGATTCCCAAACAGTATGTAGACTACAAACCCATTTTGATAAATATTACACACACACACACACACACACACACACACACACACACACACACACGTACATGCCAAAGTATTAACGGTTATCTCATGTAGTAAAATCACAGGTAATTTTTAATTTATTAACTATATTTCTTAAATGTTCTAATATGAACATGTGACTTTTGCAAAAAGGAAAAAACGCATTTAAAAAAACAAGCAAAAAAATATACTCAGGAAGGAGCTATGCAAAGTAGGAGTATGACCAACTTTCCTGAATTTTGTAACCGAAGTGCTGTGACTTGTCTCACCTTGAGACATCTGAGGGTCCCCCCTTAAGGCCAGTGAAGGGTCAGGGTCTGGAAGTCTTCACAAAGGTAAGAGAGGGCCCAGATCGCCTAGATGAGTGGATTTTTAAAAGGGGCTTGGGAAGGGCGCTGGCACAGGCAGAGGGGGAGGTTGCAGAAAAGCCCAGAGGGTCATACTTTAAATTCTCTTTAATGTAAAAAAGTAATTGAGTTTGGGTAACTGTGTGACCTTTTGTGGATCCTGAAGCCAACAGACCGCATCTGGAAGTCACTATTGTCATGTGTACAAGAGAAATGCACTAAGGAACAGCGTTTCCCCAAGGTGATGAAGCAATAGGGCTGTTTTCCTAAATGAAGGTCGTTTTTGGTTTTTTTCAGGTCCAGTTTTTAAGGTCACCACCACCACAATTTGCTGTAAATCTCAGGAGACCCTCCCCATAAAGGGCTACAAGAGCTTTACAGAACCAACGGCAATCAGAGCTCTCATTTGGTCTCCTCATTACTGCCTGTTATTCCAGACCACAGTCAGAGACATTCAACAGCGCAACCTTTCTAAAAGTCCCTCCTCCATGTGACTCCATTTGCACAAATCTCCTGGAAGGCTCATTCCCATCCAGGCAAGACCCCACCTGCCCAGTGAGCCCATCTCGCAGAGCTAGAGACCCACTGGGCCAGCCCCTGAGACTGAGTCCTCCTCCCTCCCTCACTTCCTCCCTCCCTTTCTCTCTCTTTCTTTCTTTCTTTAAAAGAATAGGCTCTTCTGGGCTCATCTCCACAGATTTCAGAACTTACTAGTTCATGGTAAGGGATTTTGTTCTGTATAACTCTTGTTTTTTTTTTTTTTTTTTTTTGGTACGCGGGCCTCTCACTGTTGTGGCCTCTCCCGTTGTGGAGCACAGGCTCCGGACACGCAGGCTCAGCGGCCATGGCTCACGGGCCCAGCCGCTCCGCGGCACATGGGATCCTCCCGGACCGGGGCACGAACCCGTGTCCCCTGCATCGGCAGGCGGACTCTCAACCACTGCGCCACCAGGGAAGCCCTGTTCTGTATAACTCTTGATAGACGGCTGGGAGTTGGAAGGCCTGCTGAGACATTTTTGCCACTGCTGTCACGTGTGCACTAAGAAACACTCACTACCTCCACCCCTACCCCTGTTCCTATATCTCACAGGGATGGCTTGAAGCTTCCACATTACTGCACCCCGGGAGAACAAAACATACTGATTTCTTCCTCATTTCCAAAGTAATATTTGTTCATGATTTTTAAAAATGTATAGAGAAGAGAAAATTAAAAGGGAAGAATGCACCCTCTGATTCGATCATCCAAAGATTAGTACTATTAACATTCTGGAGTATAGTTTTCCAGTCTTTTCTCCTTGTAGGCTAAAAACACTTAAAACAATCTATACATCCATAAAAATGCTCATATGCTTCTAAAACATATATTTGGTCCCACAGTGGAATCCATTTGAATCTGGGGGCAGGAGGCGTGACATAGCTCCATCAACCATTCCCCTCAGTGGCTAGCCCAAACTTCCAGTACCTTCCTCGACCTCTGCCCAGTACCTTTTCTATGTCAGAGGAAACGGAGGCTGCCAGGGTAACCCCCTCCTTACTCCTCCTCTCGCTCCTCCCATCCCTGGACTCACGGGGACCCACTGTGTGGAGGACGAGGGGCCCTCAGGGGCTCATACTTCTACCTCAGAGCTTTCCCTTCAGGCTCTTAGCAGACTCCATGCTCTCCTTCCTTCACAGCTAAGTTTCTCCAAGTTGTGTACATTTGCTGTCTCTGCTCACCTCTCACTGACTCTTTTTTTTTTTTTTTTGCAGTACACGGGCCTCTCACTGTTGTGGCCTCTCCCGTTGTGGAGCACAGGCTCCAGACGCGCAGGCTCAGCGGCCATGGCTCACGGGCCCAGCCGCTCTGCGGCATGTGGGATCCTCCCGGACCGGGGCACGAACCCGTGTCCCCTGCATCAGCAGGCGGACTCCCAACCACTGCGCCACCAGGGAAGCCCTCACTGACTCTTTAGTTCCAATTCTCTGGCACCTGTTGCCTCCATACCACAGAACTGCTCCCACTAGGTCAACAAGCAACTCCCTGTGGCCAAATCCAAAGGTCAGTTCCCAGCCCTCATCTTTCTTGGGTCTCCTCACGCCCACCAGTCCCTCCTCCTGTCACTCTCTTGTGACGGCTCCATGCCCTCTTGGTCTCCACCTGCCTCTAGGGCTATGCCTTTCTCACTCTCCTGCCCATCCTGGACATGGGTGATCCTTGGGGCTGCACCACTAGCCCTCTTCCTTGTTCATCCTGCATTCCCCAGACAATCTTCCTCTATCACCAGCTCCAGCTCAGACCTCTTTTGGGGATGAAGATGTTTCTACCTGGTTGTTCAAAAGACATTAAAACAAACCCCAAAATTCAACTTCACAGAACTGAACCCATTACTTTCTCCACAAACTGTACTTCCTATTCTCCCCTTCCTGGCCCATGAGACATCATCTACCCGGTCACCTGGGGTAGAAACCCAGTAGTCATCTGCAGCTCTTCTAACCCTCTGCCTCACACTCCCACCCACTCCACCAACTTAATATGGCCCCAAATGATGCCTTGAATCCAATGTTCTCCCCTCCGTGCCACTCTCACAGCCTTAGTTGAACCCCATCATCGCGTGCCCCAGACACTAGAGTCCCCCAGGTCTTCCTGCCTCCAGTCTCTCCCTGTATCCTGCAGCCTCACCTCTATCCTTTCTCCCCACTATTTTCCAGAGTAAACTTTCTAAAATGTGCATCTGATCATGTTATTCCCCTTGCCTAAAAGCCTTCCCTGGCTCCCTAGAGCCTTCACATGGTACAGAGTCCAAGCTCCTGGGCAGGGCTCAGGCAAGGCCACCAAGATCCAGCCCTGAACCACCCTTCCAGTGTCACCTCCCTCCCCTGACAGTCCCACCCTGTGGACTACCTGGAGTTTCCCAGAGGCTCTGTGCTCTCCAAGTCTTCCTCTTGTGCCCTTAGGGACCCATATTAGCACCTCCCCTCTAGCCTGTCATGCACATCCTTGCCTCCTGCACCTACAACAAACCCACTCAGGGACCACATCCTCTGCCTTCTTTCTAATGGCCCCAGGCTACACCCAAGACAGAACCCATCACTTGGCCTTTGTGCTACCATAGCTTGTATTTGTCTTATAACACCTATCATTTAAGTATACGCTGATCTCTCCTACATGACTGTAAATTCCTGGTGGACAGAGACAATGTCTTTAATTTGTAGCCCAATGAATTGCCCAGGGCCCGGCACGGAACAAGTCTTCAATAAATCCAAGCTGAATAACAGTGATGATACAACAGACATTTATTGATTGCTTATATGCCAGGCACAGTTCCAAGGGCTTTACTGTACTTTGTCAATTAATTCTGACAATAAACCTATGAGGCAGAGACTATGATATTCCTCATATTATAGATGAGGCAACTAAAGCAGAGAAGTTAAGCAACTTCCCAAGATCACATGACTAACAGGTGGCAGTGGCAGGATTCAGACCCAAGTCTAGAATCTATGCCTCTATCAGAAGACAACTTACATATTTTATTATTTTTTAATTTTTTTATCTTTTTGGGTACGTTGGGTCTTTGTTGCTGCATGCGGGCTTTCTCTAGTTGTCGCGAGCAGGGACTACTCTTCATTGCATTACGCTGGTTTCTCATTGCAGTGGCTTCTCTTGTGGAGCATGGGCTCTAGGCGCACTCTAGAGCCCTACTGAAGCAGGCTTCAGTAGTAGGTGCGCAGGCTTCAGTAGTTGTGGCACGTGGGCTCAGTAGTTGTGGCTTGCGGGCTCTAGAGCACAGGCTCAATAGTTGTGGCACACAGGCTTAGTTGCTCCACGGCATGTGGGATCTTCCCCAACCAGGGATCAATCCCATGTCCCCTGCATTGACGGATTCTTAACCACTGCGCCACGAGGGAAGCCCCCAACTTATGTTTCTATTCTATTAAGTGATTGAAAAGGGTTTTCTTTTTAATTGCCTTCATGCCATAATATCATTCTCCTGTGAAGTACTGTATAACTACACAAACATTAAGACTGAAATAGGCCCAAGATAACAAGGCCTGTTTCAATTAGTATCCAGGATAATATGATGATGTAAAAAGGACACACTTGGAAAGGGGTGGAGACAGGTTCCAAAGAAGCACCAATGATGCCATTTATTTCAAGCAACAAGTATGAAAACTTGCTTAAACTGTTTCAGGGGCCATGGGATCATGGCATGAGCACACCTGCTGGTCTAGTCAGAAACTCTCCCTCTAATAGCTCTGCCAGGAACAGGTGACCAGCCCAGGCCTGTGTCAAAAGGCCACCTGTCTCCTCCACAGAAAGGTAGGAGGTAGGTAACCCCCAAATTGGTCACCTTCTTCTCTCTGGAGCTAGAAAGATTTTCTGGTCAGTGTTTATGGATTACTCAGTGGCAGGTATGAGAAATTGCCTGGCACTAGGCAGAGTGCAGCACCCTCCTCAAATGAACCCTGAGGCAAGTCCCTGACCTGATCCAGGGAATGTGTCAACACCTTTGGGCAAAGTGTGCGAGGCCCTTCTCTGGCTGCACGCAGCACCCACGTACATTACACGGCACACTGCAGGACGACCCGGTGCTATTCGTCCTATGCTCCCACGGACCTGACATCATTCTGCCACCGTACTTGCCCGAGTAAATACTCACTGATTCTGTACACAGTTGTGCTCAATAAGGTCACCGAGAGAGAGACTCCAGAAGGGATTACCAACTGCATGTTGAAGTGAGTCCTGTTATTCCGGTTTGGGCAGCTGAAACTCCAATCACTGGCCTGCAGTGGTCTCAGATAGTCATGTGAGGTCTGTTTATAGCAAGGTGTTCACAGGGTGGGATTCAAAGGCAGGGAGGGACACTGGCAGGCATACAGATGAATTTTCCTTCCCTTAACAACGTGGTTAAATTGAATTCATTTACATTCCTCTTGTTCTCAAATCTCAGATTTGAGATAATTTACGATGAGGTTAATAAACGATTAGGTCCAAAGACAGCAGGGGCAAAAAAAAAAAAAAAAAGCTGATCATAGGGTTGACACAACTGCTGTGATTGTGTAGTGCTTGGCTTTGGGCTTTCAGCAGCCAGGACAAAAAGAAACACGCTCTCAGCTTTAAGCACCTTCTGGGAGACAGGTGTTGTCCCAGATCTAAATTTTAAATGGAATCCTTCAGGATTCCTGAGGGGGTTCCTAGGATGAGGAGTTAAAATGTATTTATAACTGGAAAAGGTCAGGTGGTGAATTGGGATGGGGCAGGGAGACAGAGCAGGTACCAAGGTCAGAATCCCTGAGCCCAGGTTGCCTTCAGGAGGCTGCCTCCTCCAGGCAAGCGGAGCCACTCTCGACCTCGCACCGTCTCAAGTGTTTCAGGAACACAGAAAGCTCCTTTGAAGACATTACACAACCTCAGAGCAGGCAAGGAGAGGGCAGCCTGAAATCAAACACCGGTCTGATTCACGCGCCCGCCCACACCATGCCACCTCCAGGCCAGCACACCTGCCAAGTGAGGTACAGCCCCTCTGTCCACCTGCCCCCTTCCCTCTTCTTACAGGCCTGTCTATCCCTTTCACCCCATTTCTCAAATGGGAGTTCCACCTCCAAGTCATTTCTTTCTCCCCTTTTCTGCTCAAGCTCTTCGTGGACCCACTTACTACTATGTTGGAGTAAATGACTGCTAAATGGTCCAGAAAGCTGTAGTGGTTGCAACTCTTCTGATGTTACCTTTGGAATAAGAATTTCAAAGCTGAAAGGGCTACCAGTAACTGTCTGGGGGAGACTGCAGGAGTTTTTTGTTTGTTTTTTGTTTTACTAGTAATATTAACAAACTAAAATGATATACAATGCATACATTGTTATACATTGCTTATAACCTCCGGATATAAACTTTTCTGAAAAATTATACACAACATGAATTCTTGAGATACAAAACATTACAATCCTATTAGGGAACTCCTTAGAATCCTGCAGTGGTGCCTTTTTAAAAACAGACTCTGCCTGCAGTGTTAATAAGGAACCCCTAATTGACTTGCTTTCAGTGTGAGATCTGGGCTCCCCAATTCCGTCCCTTGGAAGCCCGGGGTGTCCCAAGGGTTCCTTCCTCTGCAGCCCCACCTCTCTCTGTTTTGTGTACTGGGTTTTGCATAAGATGTCACATGTTGGGAGTGGGGAGAGGCAGGTGGCAGCATGAAGAGCCGGAGATGGGGCAGGTCTGCAGGGCATGCTTTGAGTTGCTCCCCTTACTAATGGTAGATATTTGACAGACGCTTTATTTTTTTGCCCCATTTTCTTTCAGGCCAACAGCAAAACACACCTATGAGAAGCTGAATGGTGTTTGGGATATAGTCTGTGGCTCTCATTTGGGATTGGAAGCCGAGCAACACCCAGTGAGAATCACTCCTGCATCCGACTGCAAGGGGCCAGACTGAGGAAGACCCTGGAGAGGGCACAACGTGGAGGTCAAAGAACACATGTGTGTGAGGGTAGCAGGAAGGCCAGGGCAGAAGCCTCTTCTCCCTCCCACCCGACATCCAGTTCCCTGATTCACATGCCTTCTAGAAACCAGTAAACTCCACACTACTCTCTGATCCCAACTCCCCACCAGCCCCAGACCTGGCTGTCCACTGCCCAGCTAGCACTCCTGCTTACACGTAACAGAGACACAGTTTGGCCAGAATAGAAGTCTTGATTTCTCCTCCAAAATCTGTTCTCCCCAGACTCTCCCATTCAATAAAGGAGACCAGCAAACCTCCCAGCTACTCCAGCCAAGACTCTGGAAGGCACACTCTCTGATCCCTCTCCCCTTTTGTCACTCTTCTGAATGGCGGTTCTCAGACCTGGATGAATATGAGGGATACCTGGGAGCTTTAAAGCACCCCAATCCCAGGGCCCCATCCCAGATCAATTAGAGTAGAATCTCTGGGGATGGGGCCCAAGGCATCAGTACTTTTCGAAAGCTCCTCAAGGGATTCTAATATGCAGCCAGGCCTGAGCATTAGGGGCTTAAAATACATTCCAAATCCAAAAGTTTCTCTCCCCCAGCCTCACCGCTCCCACCTTGGTCTGAGCTGCCACCACGTCTTGCGTGGCCCACTGCGATAACTCTCATCTTCCTGCTTCTACTTGCGCCACCTCAGAACCCTATCGCAAGCACAAGGCAGTGTCTTCTCAAAAATCAGGTCACATCATGCCTCTCTGATGGCTTCTCACTGTACAATAGAGACCAAGGTTCTCACGAGGCCCACAGGTCCTGCCCGGCCTGGCTTCTGCAGCCCTCCCCACCACTTCCAGCCCCTCTCGCCTCTGCTCACCATGCTCTGGTCACCCTGGTCTGAGTCCTGTTTCTCAAACACGCCAAGCACACTCCTATCTCTGGGCCTTTGTACCTCTCCTCTGCCTGCAAGGCACTGCCCTCTGACCTTCACCTGCCTGACCTACCCCTTCATGTTATTTAGGCCTCAGCTCAAGTGGCATCGCCTCAGGGGTCCTTCTCAGATCACCTTCATTTAAATAGTCCTCCTGGGACTTCCCTGGTGGTGCAGTGGTTAAGAATCCGCCTGCCAATCAGGGGACACAGGTTCGAGCCCTGGCTCGGGAAGACTCCACATGCCACAGAGCAACTAAGCCCGTGCGCCACGACTACTGAAGCCCATGCACCTAGAGCCCGCGAGCCACAACTGCTGAAGCCCATGTGCCACAACTACTGACGCCTGCTCACCTAGAGCCCATGCTCCTCAACAAGAGAAGCCACCGCAATGAGAAGCTGGCGCACCGCAACAAAGAGTAGCCCCCGCTCGCCGCAACTAGAGAAAGCCTGCACGCAGCAACGAAGACCCAACGCAGCCAAAAATAAATAAATTAATTAATTAAAACCAAACCAAACCACTATGAGCTTTCAGGAGTTCCCTGGTGGCCTAGTGATTAGGATTCTGGAAAAATAAAATAAAATAAAATAAAATAAAATAAAAAATAAGTAAGTAAATAAATAAATAGTCCTCCTTTGCCCCAGAAAAGTCACTACCACAGCCCCTGGATCACACGGTTTTGCTGTCTTTAAAGCCCTTTTCGACTTCTGAAATTACCTTGTTCCATCACGTCTTTACTGCCTGACGCCCTACGCTAGGATGTGGGCAGCAGTAGGGCAGGGATTGTGGTCTGTCTTGCTCACAGCTGTATCCATTGCTCAGAAGGACCCTCTCACATAGTAGGTACTCAATAAACATGGCATCCATTTTGTCCCACTCCTCAGTGCCCCCGGGGCTCCTCCTCACTGCTGCCACGGTGATCCTTGTAAAATGACAATCTGATCTCATCACTCTTTTAAAATCCTCAGGGGCTCTCGCTGGCCCCATTTTCCAACTCCTACCCCACTTCTTTGGCACTCTGGCCACATCACCAAACCAAACCCATTCTCCTAAGTTCCTACCACTCCAAACAACCACACTCCTGCATTCCTGTGCCTCTGTGTATGCTGCTCCCTCTGCCTGGAATGCTGTCAGTGTCTTCCTGCCCTATCACCCTCCACCTTCCCTGCCCATGTACATTGTTCTGACAAGAACTGGCCTGGGCATCACCTCCTCCAGGCAGCCACCCCTGCCTAGACTGGTTAATTTTTGTTCTTCCACAGCAATTTGTGCTTCCTTCTGCCACAGCCTTCATCACACGGGGTTAACCTCACCTGTTGTCTCCTCTAGACAGAGGGCACCTTGAGAGAAGGAAGAGTGCCTGGGGCTCAGCAGACACTAAATTATAAGCTGAGACAAATAATGTCTTTTACTCTTGTATCCCCAATAGCAAGGGCACCATAAAAATTTCTGAATGAACCCTTAATTTGTTTCCATTATGATCAAATTGATGCTGCTGAGGAAAACTGTTTATGCCCTGTGTTTCAGGGCACTTATAACCATGTACTTCATTTCCTTCAGGTGACAGCTGTTCAACAATCCTACGAGCAGCTCTAACACTGGGCCAGCAGGCCCCTGCCTGCCAGTGTGTGCGATCTCTCCAGGCACGTGCATGAGAAGAGGCGCCATATGGGCCGGTCACTGGCTTGTGATTGAGCCGGGAAAGTGGCTTTCCCTAGGGATGGATTAACAATCCACCACCTGAACCAGCAGGAAATGGAGCCCTCTGAGAAGGGAACTAGCTCAGGACCCAGCATTTTTACTGTGCTTTCCCCAGGACTCACAGAAACGAAATCTGTGTGGCCAGTGCACTGCCACTTGCAGTGCTTTCCCTTTCTTAATTTAAACACACTTGTCCCACGTACTGAAACAATTAAGCCATAGGAAGTCTTTATCAAATAACGCTCTCTCTCACTTTTAATGAGCGTTATTTTATCAAATAACACTCTCTCTCACTTTTAATGAGCAGGAACGGAGACTTTAATACTCGACAGCCACTTGCACAGCTTGGTATATTTAGCTAAGTCATTGGGCAGAAAACCACAGCTTTACCCAAAGATACTCAACCAAGAGGCACTTGCTAGGGCCTGAAACAGGCTTATCCAGCTTTTCAGGGAAAGATGAGCCTCGCCCAAACAAGGTAAAGGCCACTGTTGTGCAGGTTCCTGGAACTGGATAGGGCTTTAATTTCAGCTTCACCTGGCTCCAGTCCTATCTTCACTGGGAGGCCCCATCCTGATCCAACCCCCAGCATGCCTTCCACTCGGATCATCTGGCCCCAGCCTCGTGGTTTTCTCACTGTGCCTTTCTAACTAGAGGCTAAGCCTCCTCGAGATCAAACTCCTCCCATGGTAGGCTCAATTAATGCAGACACCTACATACAGAAAGCATCATTCAACCAAGACAGGCTGTGGTACAGATGGGGTCCCCTCGGTGGGGCCTGAGTCCACTTTCCCACCCCAGCCCTGGCCCTCCTATTCTCCACATTCCCAAGGTCAGGGGGCACATGCAGGCGGCGGCCATGCCAGGGCCAGAGGAGGAGAGTGTGGGCTGGTCAAAACAAGCCCAGACATACTCACGGGGTCCGTCAACATGGCCCGGCAGTGGGAAGCCAGGGCCAAGAAGGCCAGCAGGTTGAACATAATTCCATTGATGATGCTGTACACGTAGTCTCGGGATGGAATCAGCATGACAAAGAGGACCACAAACTCCGCATAGAGGACCAGAAACCAGGTGACAACGGCACAGGCGATGCCACAGCCATCACGGATAAACCACATGGTTCCCACAGGACTGGGGTGGGGAGGTGGGACGCACTTCTCTGGCTGGAGGTATTCTGGCTTCCGCTCAATGTCTCGGAAGTGGTGGGCGGGGATAAGCATCATAAGCTATTCTGTCCATACTGGCATCTGGAAGAGAGAAGAAAGAACCCAGAAATTTGGTGTGGTCTTGTCATCAAGGAGACTTGACAAAATTACCTTTCCAAAGCGAGCCATGAGTACCTATGTGCAAACTTCTTGCAGAAAAGCTGCCTAAACCTTCTGTTCATTTCCAATGTGAGTTCTTGTCCCTACTTCTGAAAGCTAAAACAGGGCCACCTTGCCCAAAGCCTTCACGTGACAGATAAAGAAAGGGGAACCTTCAAAGGGCAAATGCCTCGCCTCAGGTCAGCCGGAGCAGCAGCAGCACACACAGCACACCAGCTGGGAGGCGGACTAACAGATATGTTCAAATTTTGACCTAAAAGACAAAGGGGTGGGAGGGGGAGCACCAGGCCCTCTGGGAAAACTCTCTTCATCAGTAACACTGCTGCCTCTACACTGTGGACAAACCCAGAGACTCGTGTTGAGGCTGGATTGAGTAGGAGGAAAGTAGTGGTAACCTAGGACTAGGGTTAAGCTGCAACCATGAAGACCTTCTAACTTAGTGCACTGCATTAGCCAATAATAAAGGCAAAACACTCACTAGGATGGGGAATGTTCTTGAAACAAGCTAGGGTTTTTAGCCCTATGGCCAAAATGGTTTATTTTCCAGGAATGAGTTCTGCTCTACTCATGGTGATAGGGCAAAGCGTAGGAATGTTGGACAATGAGTCCAGAGATGTTTCCGCACCACCTGCTTGTGGGGCTTCGTGAGTTCTGGTCTCCTGACCTAGGAAAACACCCACATTCCAGCCCCAGCCCCCTCCTCACAGTTGGTGTGAGGGTCGAGAGAGTTGGAGGTGCCTGTTACTCGTGCTGTCGACCGCAAGACCCTGCACACATCACAGGCGGTGTGCACGTCTTCTCTCTAGGAAAGACGTCAGTTACTTCAGAAGCAAGTGCTGAGCAACACAGCCTTTCTTCCTCACAGCTGCAGCTGAGTCTCTGGAGAGAGCAATGAAATCACTAAGACGCGATAACTGAAGTCTCTCTGTCCACGGCACATGCTGCAAGACATGTCAGTCTAGATTCCCCTGCTCCAGTTCTTTATCTTAAACTCTGGGGCCTGTCGTTTCACCAACCAGGTTTCTCAGAAACCGCGATGGCTCCAGTTCTCTCTCAGATGTAGGGGCCATGGGAAAACCACCCGGAGCACAGTCTATGATGCAGGCAAGCAACATCTCAGTCTTTTGAGAACTCAAATCACTTCACAGCACAGGAAATCACTCAAAAGCAGCACTGGCTGTGTGCTTTTCTGAAGACTGCAGCTCTGAAGGGGAAGGGCAAGCTTTCAATGGTTGTACTGGGTTATCCTTACCCTTTGCCCAATTTTCCTCCTTCCTCCACTGCCCTCACCCCCAACGAAGAAAGAGGATCTGAAGTGACTACAGTAGCGTCATGAAAAGTAAGGATGTGTCCAGAAAGCTGAGACGGCAGATCAGTAACTACTACTCAAATGATAGACATTCTGGAATCAAAACTTGCAGTGACTAATAATGAAAGAATAAGGCCAAGGCCTCCCCTCCCATGGTGGCAGAGAATTAATGGCTGAAAGGCAGTTAAATGTGTACTGTGTGCTTGTCCAAAGGAACACTGACTCAAAAAATACTCAGAGTGACTATCACATTCAACCAGAATTTTCCAATAGAGCAACCTTGTGCTCTTCACAAGATAGTGGCAATTAGTGTTGCCAGGGACAACCTAGAGGCATTAAAAGATGCAGGGATACCTTCTGAAGCACCAAAGAGAAGGACAGCAGGAGACTGAAAACTGGGGACATCTGGGACCTGACCTATGGCAAGCAAATTCTAAAATTCTAAACTCTGTACAAACAAAACCAAACGAACGAAAAGCTGAAATCCCATTATGATTCAAAAGCTGATGGAAGCTCAACATTTTGACAACCTCCAAATGCAAGCATTCTTTTTCCTGCTGCCATACTGATTTGTATGCATATCATCTATGTCCCCACGATTGCTATTTAAGTTCTAAACCAATAGTTTTATTGGACCACAGCCATACTATTCGATTACACATATTATATTCTCTATATCTTTTTTGCAGGGTTGAATAGTTGTGATGGAAAGACCCATTAGCCTAAAGTATTTCCTCTGGCTCTTTACAGAAGTTTGCTGGTTCTAGGTAGTTGTCACCCACCAAATAAATACAGGCACACCTCATTTTATTTCTCTTCACTTTATTACGCTTTGCAGATACTACTTTTTTACAAATTGAAGGTCTGCAGCAGCCCTGTGCTGAGCAAGTCTATTGGTGCCATTTTTCCAACAGCATTTGTCTCTGTCACATTTTGGTAATCCTCGCAATATTTCAAACGTTTTCATTGTTATTATACTGTTATGTGATCTGCAATCAGCAATCTTTGACGTTACTATTTGATTAAGCTTAGTGAGGAAGGCATTTCAAAAGCTGAGACAGTCCAAAAAGCTATGCTTCTTGCACCAAATAGTTAGCCAAGTTGTGAATGCAAAGGAAAAGTTCTTGAAGGAAATTAAAAGTGCTACTCCAGTGAACACACGAATGATAAGGAAGCGAAACAGCTTTATTGCTGATGTGGAGAAAGTTTTCGCGGTCTGGACAGAAGATCAAACCAGCCATAATATTCCCTTAAGCCAAAGCCTAACTCAGAGCATGGCCCTAACTCTCTTCAGTTCTGTGAAGGCTTTGAGAAGTGAGGAAATTGCAGAAGAAAAGTCTGAGCTTATTAGCAGAGTTTGGTTCATGAAGTTTAAGGAGAGCAGCGATCTCCATAACATGAAAGTGCAAGGTGAAGCAGCAAGTGCTGACACGGAAGCTACACCAGCAAGTTATCCAGAAGATCTAGCTAAGATAATTCATGAAAGGTGGCTACACTAAAGAACAAATTTCCAATGTAGACAAAACAGCCTTCTATTGGAAGAAGATGCCATCTAGGACTTCCATAGCTTGAGAGAAGTCACTACCTGGCTTCAAAACTTCAAAGGACAGGCGGACTCTCTAATGCAGCTGGTGACTCGAAGTTGAAGCCAATGCTCATTTACCATTCTGAAAATCCTAAGGCCCTTAAGAATCATGCGCAATCTACTCTTGCCTGTGCTCTATAAATGGAAACGAAGTCTAGATGACAGCACATCTGTTTATAACATGGTTTACTATTTTAAGCCCATTGTTGAGACCTACTGCTCAGAAAAAAAATATTCCTTTCAAAATAGTACTGCTCATTGACAATGCACCTGGTCACCCAAGAGCTCTGATGGAGATGTACAACTAGATTAATGTTTTTTTCATGTCTGCCAACCTAACATTCATTCTACAGCCCACAGATCAAAAAGGCATTCTGACTGTCAAGTCTTATTTAAGAAATACATTTCATAAGACTACAGCTGCCATAAGCAGTGATTTCTCTGATGGATCTGGGCAAAGTCAATTGAAAACCTTCTGCAAAGGATGCACCATTCTAGATGCCATTAAGAACATTTGTCCATGCCACTCTCTGATTCACTTTGTTATAAAGCAGAAACTAACACACCATTGTAAAGCAATTATACTCCAATAAAGATGTAAAAAAAAAAAAAATTTGTGACTGGTGGGAAGAGGTCAAAATATCAACATTAACAGGAGTTTGGAAGAAGGTGATTCTAACCCTCATGTATGACTTTGAGGGGTTCAAGACTTCAGTGCCTCGAGGAAGTCACTGCAGATGTGGTGGAAACAGCAAGAGAAGCAGAATTAGAAGTAGAGCCTGAAAATGTGACTGAACTGCTGCAACCTCCTGATAAAACTTGAATGGATAAGGAGCTGCTTATTATGAATGAACAAAGAAAGTAGTTTCTTGAGATAAAATCTACTCCTGGTGAAGATGCTGTGCAGATTGTTGAAATGACAACAAAGGACTTAGAATAGTACATAAACTTAGTTGATAAAGCAGCAGCAGGGTTTGAGAAGATTGAGTCCAATTCTGAAAGACGGTCTACTACGTGTAAAATACTATCAAACGGCATTGCACGCTATGGAGAAACTGTTCTTGAAAGGAAGAGTCAATCAATGCCACAAATTTCACTGCTGTCTTATTTTGCCACCTCAGCCTTCAGCACCACCCTGACTAGTCTGCAGCCATCAAGGCAAGACTCTCCAACAGCTTTTGCTGAAGGCTCAGATGATGGTTAGCATTTTTGAGCATTAAAGTATTTTTAAAATAAGGTATATGGGAATTCCCTGGCAGTCTGGTGTTAGGACTTGGCGCTTTCACTGCCATGGGCTCGGGTTCGATCCCTGGTCAGGGAAGTAAGATCCCGAAAACCATGTGGCACAGCCAAAAAAACAAAAGCAAACAAACAAATAAGGTATGTTGTTTTTTAGACATAATGCTATTGCACACCCAGTAGACTACAGTAGAAACATAACTTTTATATGCATGTGATTTGCTTTATTGTAAAAAAAAAAAATTCATGTGACTTGCTTTATTGCAATTTTCACTTTATTGCGGTGGTCTGGAACTGAACCTGCAACATCTCCGAGGTCTGCCTGCTTCCCCTGCAGAACAGCTCAGTGTGACCTAGATGGTCAGTGACGACTCACCCCACCCCAACACACGTCTGTGGCAGTGTATCCTCCTGTCATCTGCTGCCTGAGGGTCATCTCACCACAACCTGTGTACTCCATTGTTCTTCAATTATCATAAACTGTGTGGTTTTCAGAAATGGATAATCACTGAAAATAAATTTTAGAGCAATGCTCTTGTTTATATACTTCCAGTGATCACATTATGCTCATGGTGTATCTTCACAGTAGCTGACTGTATTCTATCTGTCCTCTGACAATTGCTCATTCTTGATCGTACATACGGCAATGAGTTGACTAAACTTGAGTTGTGTTTCATACGTGTGGTTTTCCTGAGGAATAGGCCCTTCCACATAAGCAAATTTCCCAGGTAACTGTGGCTTATTCCTAAGCAGAAACACATTTTAACAATTTGGATGGTTAAATTGGAAATATTAAAAAGTAAAACAAAAAACAACAAAAAAGGGATATTATAGCTCTTCCTGTCTTAAGTACAATAACCATCCATTTCTTCGGAATGATTTAGAGTCATTACCAGGAACATCAATTAATGGAGTGTGTTAGGTAATGTCCTCAGGGGGTACAGAGAATCACTGGGCTCTCGGCCTCACACCAACTGGCCTGTGCAGACTATTATAATTGTTAATTCTGGCATCTCCTTTGTGTGGTTCTTTGTCTTCCTCCTCCATTCCTGGCTGTCATTTCTGTGTCTACAGCTACCAATCTTCCCAACATACCCTCTATTTACTACTGCTAATTGGCTGTGGACTGGAAAAGCAAATAAAACTAAATCTTGTTAGATTTGTTTGTAAAAGAAAGGTATTCATTTTAGGTAACTGACCTTTAGGGAACACCAGCTATGTTCTCCTACCACACAGTCCTTGAGGGCTGGGAGCCCTGTCTTTTCATTAGCCAGTGCCTGGCACGTAGTAGCCACGTACTATCTGTGTTCATTACATGAATACAGGAGTAAAATGCCACGAGCTTTGTGTTCCCCGGCCCACCTCTTGGAGCCCTTGTTTGATTACTTTCAGGGCTGTGGTCATACTTTAGACGGCGAAGGGTGCCCCCAATAGGATTGTGAAATAGGTGGACTGTGACTCTTACTCAAGTTTCCAGATGTTCCACACTCAGACCACGTGAGACCAAAGGGTGGACAGAGGAGCTGTGTTTTCCCACTGCCCCTCACTGGTGAGTGAGAGCCTGTGATCTGGGAAAGAACCCAGCCAAGGGTGTCTGGCAGAGCCAGACACTAAGGGCTGAACTGAAGAGCATGTTCCAATCCACGCTTCAGAGCTTCAAAGAGTCCAATCAAAACCAAGGAAGGCACGCTGCTCTTAAAAATGTACTTAACTAACCCAGCTCCCCCAAAAGCAATGGAAGTAGCTTTCCTTACATTAGCCAACTGAAAATCTGAGGAATATGGGGGAAAACCCACCTTGAAACAAACTGTACAAATTCCCTTCACTCTGTCCCTAGTAGCAAAAACAGAAAAGGCAAATATTGACCACTTTTCCTTTTCGAATTAGGGAAATTCCAATCCTTGGGGTTGAGGCTCTTTGCCAAGGACCTACTCCTGACATGAGTCCTTGCGTGAGAGGAGGTGCGCAGAACTGGCTGCTCAGCCTCTGGGGCAGGTCCACAGGGAGGTTGGTCGGTCCCAGAAGCCTCAATACCACTCTTGCCAGCCCGCTCATACCACAGTGGGGCAGCCTCCTCCAGTTTCCCTCCCTACCTTCTTCATCCCATGCCCTTGACCTGTTTGCTTTCTCAAGCCCCCTCTCTTCAATTCAACTCAAAAAGACATGCATGAAACAGCCGCTAAACACAAGGAACTGTGCAGGGCACTCACACCCAGGGATGACAATAATGTGTGTGTGCTGCCCTGGTCAGGCCCTGCCCTTCCCTCTCCCAGCTCCCAATCTGGTAAAACTATAGGAGAAAGAGATGCACAGGATCAGAGGTGTTCTGGAGCTCCCTAGAGAAGGTGATCCTGATGATAAGGCAGAGATGGTGTCCAGAATGACAACCTGAGCTCTGTGGGGAGTAGGGTGTTGGAAGTCTAAGAAAACCATCTAGTCTTCCTTCTTAGAGTTTCAGAAGCAAAAACCAAGAAATGACTGAAATCAGTGCTAACTTCCAAAAAACGCCACTGCTTCTGGTCCAGAGAATTGCCTCCAGATTCACCTATAACACACGTGCTTCATTATGCCTGACCACAGTCAGGCCCTTCCACTAATCCAGATAAGCAGACAAAAATGTATTTAGTGAAGTTCCATCTAGAGTCCTGTGAGCCCCAGGGATTGGGGTTCTGGATTGGCCTTGCAGTACATCACTTATGACTCAATTCCCATGCTGCCTATCCATGGCTGGGCAACTGAAAGGGTTTGAAAGTGGTGATTCTAAGGCGAAGCTCAGAGGCCCCATTCCACTATGGCCCATAGGTGGTTGTTGGCCAGCCTAGCCTCCTAGCCTAGTGTTGACCATTAGTGATGGGCAGAATCCAGCTACAGTGACTGTAGTTAATCATTACTTGTTGAGTGAGGGGCAAACCCTTATAAATCCATCACCTGGCCTAAGAAAGTTGACCAAAAGTCCGTGCTTCATGAACAAGGTTCAAAGGCACGACCACATAAAAGTTCAGTACTGGATGTATTAGAATCCCCAAAACCCACTGTTCTCAATCCAGCGAATGTCCCAAGAATCCCAGATCTTCTCAGATTGCCAGCTGCTTTCCTGAGACAAGATACTACACTAAAGTCATGGGTGGCTCAGCTAGATCTAAAACCAAGTCCTTAAAGGCATCTCAAAGGACTTTGTGAAGATTACTTTCCTAAAACAGCACACCCACTCACATTCTCACATCCACACATGCATTCATGCACAACATACAAGCAGATCTTGGCACTGTATAGATTCAGAACTTCTCAAGTTTTAGGGTGATGGACTTCAAGTATTCACAAACCAGCCCTACAGCTTTACAGATGAATAAATGGCCCATTCCCTGGAAGCTCTGGAAATAAATCGGATCTAGCAAAAAATGAATTTATCTGAGTTACAATTCTCTTAATTTGTGTAAGGATCCAAAAGGATTGTAAATTTCATACCTATTTTTAGATGATTCTCAGAAAGAGAGAATGAACCATGAATCACTATGTTTGAAATGTTTCATAAAAAACCAGAATGAGTCACTCAACTCTTTCCAAAAGGTAAGGGTGTGGTCCAAAGGAAAGGTGCCTTATCTTACCCTCTGCACCACACCTTGCCAGGCAAGGAAGGTGTCCAGACAGGCAGAGCTGCTGGCCTGTGCTAGAAGATCTTTACCAAGGAGTCTACATTGTGTCTCTCTCTACAACAGGGTCTGTCTCCCTCTGCCTGCTTGCTGTCTCTGTCATACTTAACCTTTAACAAAAAACAGGAAAAAAGAAAGGAAGGGAGGGAGGGAGGGAAAGAGAGAGAGACAGAAAGGAAGGAAGGGAGGGAGGGAAGAAGGGAGGAAGGAAGGAAGATATCACATACCCAAACCAAATCCTATATATATTAAAATTCACTGAGGGAACCTGCAAGTGGTCAGTAAGCAAAATTTGCCTTCTTCCTATAAAAGCCACCTTCCTATAAAACCCACTCATGTGCAAACTCAGATTCCTAACAATGAGTCTCCATTTCAGAAAAAAGTTTGGGGATCTGGAAGCTCATGTAGGCTAACGGTTCCTCCATTTACTACAACTGACTATTACAGTACTACAACTGGCAGTTTACCACCTCCTAGCTTTCTAGATCTATTAAAAAAATACACACCCACATATAGGATGACATATGTCACAAACACTGGGGATCAGTAGAAACTACCACTCGTTTGGGTAACACATTCATCCTTTTTTATGAGCGTGCTTTATCATATGTTGCAACAATGAGAAAAAAATTAAAACAAGACCACGCATAAGATTAACTGGTAAAAAACAATCACTATCTGAGTCAGAATTTTAGAGTGGGAAGGAACCTTAAAGACCATCTAATAGGTTTTAGTCAAACTCTTCTGCTTTACAGATGAGGAAATCCAAGGGCATCTGAGATTTTGCCTAGAACATGCAGTGCTGCTATAGGAATGGAGATGGGCACTATCATTAACTGAATGCCCATTAAGACTGAGGATGTACACAAAGCAGCCCCTCTAAATTCTCACAACAACTTAGCACAGTAGCTTTTATTATTCATTGTAAAGACGGAAAAGGTGAGGTATAGAGGGTCTTAATAATATTCCCTAGATCAGATAAAGCCAGGATCCAAAACCAGCTCTGTTTGCCGCCACAGACCACATTCTGAGCACCGCACATGGCTGCTTTTTCTTTCTTTCTTTCTTTTTTTGTTTTGCAAGAGGGGGACAGGAGGAATGACCAAGCAGGAAACACGAGCTCTGCTTCCTGCTCCCTCACACACAATTCATGGACCTAAGGAGAGGTCACTTCAACTTAGCTTCAATGTCTTCATCTCTCAAGTGGGGAGGCCTAGTTCTCTAAACTTTGTGACTCTTTTTTAAAAACCTTAGAAAAGGACTCTAAGCAGACTTTGCTTCCGCTCCTGGGAGCCTATAATACTCATTCTTTGGGGGAAAAAAAAAAAGAAGGAGCATTCTTTCTTCTATGAGCCATTTTGCTGCTGGTGGCTTCCTCTTTAATGGAGCACAGCACCCACCAGGCCACCTCACACACTAGGGCCCTCAAAAAACACGGCCTTTCGGGAAGAGACCATAGGGACTAGCTGACCTCTTCCAAACTCTGGTCCAGCCTCTTCTACAGATGGGTAAAGAAATGAAACTCAAGGAGTCAGCTGATTTCCCTAAAATGGTTAGCGAGCTGGCTAACTTCCTATCTAGGTCTAAAGGATGGTATCCTCTTGTTGCTTATGCGGCCATCTCCCTACATTAACTCCTCCTTCCACGAAGTCTGCAACCCAGCAGGAAACTCTTTAAAAAGGCAACAATATGTCACTGATTTAGCTACTCAATTAATGTTTGTCAACAAGTGTTATAGTACATGGAACCCTTTATAGTACATGGAACCCTTTATAATCAGGTGCATGATCTCACCTGACACTAAACTGCCCCCGGCCTCTGTCAGGAGTAGGTTCCAAGATGCCTTCTGCTTGGCAGCTGCCACAGCGCAGGGCACACCCAACGTGGAGCGGGGCCCTGACTCTTACTGAAGGTCTACTATACTGGGCTGTATGCTAGACGCACCTCATCCTGCTCTATCCTCATAGCTACTCGACCTTGTAGGATAAGTCCTCACTTTCCCACCCCCTTTTAGAGGTGAGGAAACTGAGGCATGGAAAGGTTACCCTATGTTCATACTGCTAGGAAGCAGTGGAGACAGGATACACTCCCAAGCCTGCTCTCATTCCAGAGCCTAGCTTTAACTACTCACTACAATCATTAACTTTGCCCATTAACTAGAAACAAAAGGGGGAAGGGTGCTGATGTTTCTACCAGTGACCTTGGCTTACTTACTGTTTGAATCTCTTGCCCACACATGGTCACCCAGAGATGGCACTCTCGGGTGGGCCACATGCAGTGCTGTTCATAGATCACAGACCTGAACTTAAGCATTTTGTGCTCTAAGCTGGGGCCCTGGCTGAACACCAGCCACCATTCAGAAGACTGATCCTGCCTTAACTTAGGAAGCAGGAGGGCTGTGAAGCTTCAGCCAGGAGGGTCACCCAAAGATTGAATCCCTAAAATCTGCTTCTGCTGGGGAACATTTCCTGTAGGGCCAAGTTCCAGCACGGTGCTTTTTCTGAGGGAAAGCCCACCCATGCTAGGCAGAGACCAACCAGCAAAGGCTGAAAATGGCACCTGGCCCCACACTGTGCTATGTGCAGATATGCAGCCACTATGCCATCACCCAGGCAAGAGCGTGGCTTTCTTAGGGACTAAAAGCAAAAGGGCTTAGAGGGATCTGAAAGAGGAGTTAGGGAAGGAGAAGAGAGAACCAGTTACTACAACTGTACCAGGCTTCAAGGAGGGGACCCATTTTGCTTTCAGGTCCCTGTTGATCCCACTCACCTCAGGCAGGCCCTGTAAGTGGCAATGCAAGAGCAGAGCCTTGGGAGGAACCTGGGCCCAAGGAAACGAGACTCTACAAGTCCACAGCCCCCGCCTGCCAGGCGAGGCATCTGTTAGAGGCCTTTGGAGATAGATGGGAGACTAGTGCTAAGCAGAATGAAGACTGGGCTTGGAGTCAAGAGGCCAGAATTCTACTCCCCACCCTGCTGCTCACTAACCTCATGATTTGGGGCAAGACAGTTACCCTCCATGGGCCTCAGTTTCCTCACCCATAAAACAAGAGGGAACATTGAGCTGATTGCTAAAGTCCTCTGCAGGGCTGAGATTCTGATTCCTCTGTTCTCAGAAACAAATTCAACATCTTTGTTAATTTCTTGGATTTTTTTATTATCAAAAGTATCCTTTAACTTTCTTTCCCCATTTTTTTGTTAATATTCAAAAAGAAACAGTTGTCTGTTAGCAATTTTCCTGAGCATGTTCAATTTTTTCAATGAAGTATGGCATGTAATTACCACTTCCTTTGTTCTTTCATTTAATGTTTTGCAGAGAGGGAAAAGCACTATCAAAATACATCAAATATTACAAAATGGTAAAAGAGAGAAGTCTTAAAGTCCAAAGTTAAACATGACCATTTTTCAGTGTTTAAATGTCTCTATATCCAAGATCTACTGTGACTTCTATAACCTGGTAAGATAGGCATTTTCGTGTAAAATGAGGTTTAGAGAGGTTGACTTACTCAAAGTCACAAAGCAAGTTAGTGGCAAAGTCTAGATCACTGGAATAGATGCCCAATAGTCTTTCCACCATAGATCATTATCTTCCTAGCCAACCTGCCTTTCTAGATTCTCTGCTACTCTTTCTTGGGTTAGAAACGCACACTTTGTACAAAGTCAAAACTTATTGCAACAGAACTGCGGCCAGAACTGTACTTGTCCCACTAGGGCCATTGTCCTAAGGTGAAAAATCAATCGTACCCCAAGGCATTCCATCCCCACTGACCCTGAACAGGAGATATTCATGTCTCAGGTAGACCAGAAAATCCAAAGAGTTCAATCAATGGAATGTTACCAGGAATGTTACAATTTGGAAGAAACTATGAAAAGAGGGAGTTTTCCTGGTGTTTCCTCACATTGCCTGGATGAATGGCTGAATTAGGTGGGACATGCAAGGTAGTCTTCTTACCGACACAGTCAAAAGTCAGCAATAACCTGGCCATTTGTCTCTGGAAATCTGCTTTTGAGGAGGAAGGCAAATGATTTTAAAATGCAGAAAACAGGAAGAAATTCGAGGCAGCATGGCATTAGCCTTCTTATTTCCCCCAAAAGGTCAATAGCCAGACATCACACCTTCACTGCTGCTTTAGCTTCTGCTACTTTCTATGGCTATCGGGGTGTGTATGTGTTTAAATACTTCCAGATTTGCTAATCAGGACATGTGATGCCCTTTTCTCACACATGCCCTAATGAAAGACATAGGAAGCACCCTGCCATTCGCTCAGAATGAAACACACGTGAAGACCCTTCCTCTAAATGAGAATAAGCTTTACCTATGTATTCCCATCAATTTTTCTATCACTGGAACCAGAAGTTATGATTTCTAGAATGACAAGACAGACAGACGTGCTGGCCTGACTATGACAGGTTATTTATACCGAGTATTCTTTAAGACAAGGCACAGGCAGGACAAATGCAAAGTGTTTAAAGGAAACGGATCTATAGGGAAAACAACAGCTCACTTTTGCTTTTCTGGGGTGCTGGGCTAATTGTGAGAACGCAAAGGAAAAGGCCTAAAACTTGGCTACCCGTGTTTAAGACTGGGAATAAAATGTTCCCTTGCTGGGCTTTTAAGAGGTCTCCTTCGAGAGCTCTCTGCAACTTCAGCACCACGGACTCAGCACTGCCCCAAGCTCTCCTGTAACTGACTGTTTTTGCTTTAATTAACCAAGGCTAGGTGGGACAGATTTACTCTGTGTAATGTTACTGTTATCTGCCAGTGGCTAGCAGCAGCTCTTTACCTGTTGCTCTTGATGCCTGGCCTGCACAATTAGCACCTTATTATAGGCCGGCCTCTCATCTAAGTACCACGTGTCTCAATTGAGCACTTTATTTTGTCTTGTTCACGTACGAGTTCAAGAACCTGGGCTCCGCAGTTATAAGAAATCTTAAACTCCTTTTAGGCAGGTGTGTGTTTTCAGTTTCTTATCTCTTCAGGCCCACGAGAACACTAGGGACACAAAGGCATGCAAACAAATACTTCCTGATTGTTTGAAGAGCTTCTAGAGGTCTATTCTGGGAATAAGCACGTGGTTGGAATCTGGGTCTCCATGCCTATCTCAACCCTCTGTACCTGTTCCATTGGGCTTCTCTGCCGTTGAGGGATCTCGGGTACTTTGAGTTAAGCTCCACTTGGTCTATATGTAACCTTTTCCCTTACCTAAAAGAGTTGGCTGAAACAGACACATGAGCTTCCCATCAGCACCACGTTCAATGTTCCTCTAGAAAAAGGAACAGATTCCTTGCTTTTGGAATTAAAACTAACTATAACTTATAGGGCTTTACCAGTTCCACAACAAACACAGGCCTCCTTCAAATACTCTGGTGAATGAAATGAAAGGGGACAGCTACATAAGGGGATGGTTAGGAAGGCAGGTATGGGAGCTAGGTTTTCTGGTCTCAAATCCTGGCTCTACCGCTTACTAGCTGTGTGACCTGAGACCTTGGTCAAGACAGCCTCTCTGCACCTCAGTATCCCAATCTGTAAAACAGGATAATAGTACCTGCCTCACAGGGCTATTGTTAATAGGACTGAATCAGTTAGTCTTTGTAAAGTGCTTTAGAGCAGTGCTTGGCACATAATAAGCACTATTATACTTAAGTTACTGTTAGATAAAATTAATAAGCGTACAGAGATTTAGAACAGACAGACCTATAAATCAGTATGCCTCCAAAAGAATCTGACAGTGATGGGAAAACAAGCAGGTTAACAGAATAATATGCCATCCTTGGTGTTTTGATTTTCTGGCAAACATATAATCTTTGAATTGCTTCAGTAAACCAAAAAGAACTCTGGATTTATAGGCTTTTGAAATGTCTAACACATTATCACAACATATGTGATAAAAATGTTCTGGCTGCATTCAAGCAAAACAATTAGTGAAGGTGTCATTGTTTTAGTAGAGAATTTTAAATGAACATTCTACTGTTTACACCTCTTATATCTACTTTGTCTAACATGTCAGACATTGTTCATAATGTTATTTAGCAAATACTGCCAACCCTTCTCCAGCAAAGAAACTTAGTCAATTATCAGGGGAACACTTCAAATGTATGTTTTATATTTTAAAAGATTCATTGAAAGATGAATCTTTATATAAAGATGATTCCATGGTATCCAAACTCAGAATTTTCTTTCAGTGTCTTTTCTGATCTATTCACTGCCACTTTTTAAACCCTCAATCTTCTTAGATATCCTAGCTACTAAAATTCCACATCCAGGGTCTCTCCTTTCTGAGCAATCTCTAGCGCAAATACCATTTCTAACAACAGCAGTCCCTTGTTATCTCACCACGGAGGTCCTCTCTAGAATCCAGGCGTCCAACCACACACAAAGGCATCTATGTGCCACAACAGGTGGGGGCACCTGTACTTTCGTTAGGGAGGAAACACTTCCAGTTTCACCTCTCCTAGATTCCCTGGAGGGCAAAGTTCAACAATGCAGGATGTCTTCCCTGTAGGTGCACCTGCAGAGAATTATGTAGAGACATCAGAAACAACTAATGTCCAGTCTACTAAGAAGTGATCATCTATTTTGGGGCTCAGCAGTTTAGTGCTTAAGAATGTGGGCAGGTACTTCCTCTCCATACCCTCCTCGGACTGACCTCCCTATCCCACTGTGTTCACTAGTGCCACTGTCATAGCTCTTAACCACCATGTTCTGTGGTTATGCTGGCCCTGGGTCCTTCCCCTCTGCCTGGGGAGCTTCTCTGGGCAGAAGTTGTGCTCCACTTGTCTTAGTGTTCCAAAGCCAGCACAAAGCCCATCAATGCTAAGCTCCCAAGAGTTATGTGTGAAACTGTATTTGAGCTACTATCTGAGAAAACCCAAATGTTCTTTGGATGATCAAGCTGTCAAGGGTTACTTTCACTTTTGAGTACAGGGAGGTTCCTCAAAAATGGAGCATTTGGAAAAGTCATCAGACCCCCTCTTTGTTTCTGTCGTTTGGGGTTAACTTTCCCCCATTTATCCACGTGGCCCCTTTAAAATTTTTTCGTGCCCTGTCAGCCCCGCCTTAATGGGCTCCTTCAGTGACCCCACATTCACCTTGCAGGTATCCTTTCTGAATATTCGAGGCCCATTCTTACGTGGCCACGAGCGGGGCTGGCATTTTTTTCGTCCACGGCTCCCAGCGATCACTAGTCACTGCTAGGAAGTGCTGGGGACGCCTGGGCACTGCGCCCCCCAGCCAGCGCCGACCAAGACTCTCCCCCCCTACTCTCTTTGGGACAATGCTCCGGCAGCCACCCAGGGCAAGGGGATCCTGCAAAGGTTCCGGGTCAGCGTTCGGTCAACCAGCCCCAGAGAGAGAGCGGGGGTGGGGGTGGGGGAATCCCTGGGGTGAAGACGCCTCGGGACTAGTGGGCATTCACTTCTGGCCCAGACCCTTCCCACCGGGAACGACCTAAAGAGGTCTTTATCGCCTCTTTCTTTACCACCATTCTAGGGACCAGAGAAATGCAAGACAGGGGGTAGGAAGGAGAGCAAGGAGACAGCCTCTCAGGCCAATCACGACGTCCGCCTCCCCTCACTCGGAGTGAGTCTGTCTGTGTCTGTCTGTCTGTCTGTCTCTCTCAACACACACGACCTGCTACTTCAACTTCAGCTCTGAGCAAACTGCGCCGCACGTCTCTCCTACTACGAGTCCTCCAGCTCCGGCCCCGGCCCGTGCCTCTCGTCTCACCCCAGCTTTTTCACCCAATCCCAGTTTCCTCACCCAACTGACCGTGAAGCTGGAGGCAGTTCCCCAGTCCCAGGCCCCCGGTGGGGCTCGGCTGTCGCCGCCGCCGTCGCTCCCCCTGCAGCCCCCGACCCGCGATCCGGCCTCGGGCTGCAGCGATGGCTCCCCGGCACGAGGCGCCGCGGCTCCCTGGACTCGGCCAGACACAGGGCGGCGCGCAAGAGAAGCCCATCGAGCTCCCGGCGGTGGTGGCGGTGGTGGCGGCGGCGGCTGCTGGAGCGGCCGCCGCGCAGGCTGATGACGCATGGGCGCGGAGGGGGCGTGGTCCGCGGGGGAGACGCTGGCAGATGACATCTGGCGGCGGGGAGGCTCGGCAGCATGGCGTTTGTGGCGCTGAGTGAGGCGGAGAAGGTGTACATTGTGCATGGCGTTCAGGTAGCGGCAGCAGCGGTACCGGCGCCGGCCGTCGGGTTCCCCTAGGACTGCGGCTGACTGGGTTTACCTTGTGATTAAACCGCTCGGCGGCCGGCGTGTGCAGATCGAAGCCGGCAATGAGGGTGTATTTGGGACCGGGCGGCGAGAATCCATTTAGGATTGTATTTGTACTTGCTTCTTTCTGGGTCTACAAGGTTCCACACCCGGGTAGGAAGCGGTGGGCAGTCCCTGATTCTGTTAAAGACCCTCTCAGCCTTTGAAGGCTGAGCTGTCCCATTTTTGTTAGGTACATATTCTATCATAATTTTTATCCCATTGAATCTTTGTAACAGTCCTGAAGGTAAGTATTATCTCTACTTTACATATAAGGAACTATGCTCAGAGAGGTTAAATCAGTTGTCTGAGGTCACAAAGTAAGTGTGTGGTGGTGTTACCCGAAAACAGGGTTTGCCGCTTGGTGGGTGTCGAGCCAAAAGACACAACCAAGCCAAAGATTGGGAGAAGGAAGGATTTGTTAATTGCAGCAAGTGAGGGGACGCTGAGGATCTTTTCCAAAGCAGTGTCTATCCAATTAGCAAAATTGGAGAATAAGCTAAGGGCACATGCATATTCATGTGGGGGCTTGAGCAGAGGGGAATTTAGCATAGAATTGGGGCAAAGGTTAACAGACTCCAAGCTTTAGTTGATTGGAGTCTCCGAAGGTCATAAAGGTCAACATCATCCTTCCTCGTGTTGAGACCAGCTTGGGGTCTTATCCTGTAGTTACCATCCTCTAGCTGGGTGGCGGCCTTAGTTCTTGTATAACAAGTCAAAGATCTGTATCAGATTGTTAAGTATATCCCTTGAGGAAAAACTAGGGCTCTGTTTTATCTCAACTGTTATTTCTTCACTGCTTTTCCTTTTTTCCTGCATTCTTTACTTCCCTCAAGATCATTGATTACAGAGACCTGTTCAAGGGCAAGCATTATGGTCAGGCTTAGATCACAACAATGCTTAGGCCTAAAATGGCTTCTCTTATGTCCAGAAAGCCATGCCTGGTTCTCTTTTTCCGGGGCCCCGTACCCTCTCTGATTACAGTGGACCTGGGATATAAATCCAGATCTTTCTGATTGCAAAGCCCACCTTGACTTGCATGCCACTTTCCCTTTTTTAAAATGGGGATTCAAAGGCAAAGGCCAGAGAGACTCCCCACTTCTACTTCTCTTTCTTCTGTCTTCTGAAAGCATGTTGGGGAAATAAGGGGGAGGGCAAGTTCTGAACCCCACCATTTTCCTAGACCTTAAATAGTATATTGACATATATTGCTGTACTGTTATCTTTTTAGGTAGTACTTTTTCCCACGTTGGTTCTCAGTTTCTTTAGAACCCTATTTTGCATTTCTTTGTACAACTTTTGTTTTACTAACTTGTATCAAACTGGTTTTTATATTCAGGAATTTGGGGGCAGATGTCAGAATATCCAGAATTAGCATTTAATCCTCTTTTGGAGTTTGCTTAACTAGCTAAATATGTGCTGCTTCCTCCATGAAAAGACATTGCTAACCTCCGTCTTAGCCCAGTGATTCTGAAATCTTGAAGCGCCTTTTACTCACAAAATACAGCTTCGCGGGCTTTACCTGGACCTTCTGAATCAGAATCTCTGGGGCTGGGGCCTGGGAATGGGTATTTTCATAAATGTTGGGAGATTTTGATGCAGTCACCAGACGTTGGGCTATGGGCAAGCCTCTGGCCTGGTCCAGCCTGGAGTCTGCTGCAGAAATCTTTGCCCCCCTGCCTGAGGTTGTTGCAGGAAGGGGGACCCCTTCCAGGGCCCGAGAGTGGGCTCTTGTCTAACACTCGGAAATGAATTGTCTGAGGGGACACATGTGCTGACAAAGCAAGAGACTTTATTGGGAAGGGGCACCCGGGCAGAGAGCAGTAGGGTAAGGGAACCCAGGAGAACTGCTCTGCCACGTGGCTCGCATTCTCAGGTTTTATGGTGATGGAGTTAGTTTCTGGGTTGTCTCTGGCCAATCATTCTGACTCAGGGTCCTTCATGGTGGCGTGTACATCACTCAGCCAAGATGGATTCCAGCGAGAAGGATTCTGGGAGGTTGGTAGGACATATTGACTGGTGTCCCCTCTCCTTTTGACCCTTCCTGAATTCTTCCGGTTGGTGATAGCTTGTTAGTTCCGTGTTCCTTACCAGGACCTCCTGTTGTAAGATAACTCATGCAAATGGTTACTATAAGGTCTGGCCAGGGTGGGCGGTTTCCGTCAGTGGTTCCCCTAACAAGGTCACATGACCTCCTGCGTCTGTTTGAGTGAGGACTGGGAGTCAGACTGAGCAGGGATCCTTTCCCGGCTCCACCATTCACAGTAAGAGTAATTCTTACCTGAGTAGCTGAGCTAGCTCCCCCTGTATAAAATGAGAACATATCCATCTGGGAGCAGAAAGGGATTGTGAGGAATGATGAGAAAAGAGAATATGGACCACCTGGCATGTGGTTAACCCTGAAGAGAAGTTGGCTCCCTGTCAAGATTTTTCCATCGGAAGTGTGGCTTTGTCCGGAACCATCCATACTATATCCGCAACATTCCTAGTGACCCCATGTGGGGTTCCGCCTCTGGCTGTTGAGATTTAAGCTCTTTTGATTTGGAGGGCTAGAGATTGTTAAATTGTCTCAAGACAAGGGGGATTTGTGGCCAGGCCTGGAAAGTCCCTAGGCAGCTCTGGGGCACTGCCTTTTCAGGGCTCCAGCATGGATCACATAGACTGTGTGACTCTGCCTGTCTTTACGTCTCTGGTGACAGCCCTACTTCTCTCTGCTGAAGTGTCTCACTTCTCCGCAGCCGCTTGCTGTCCAGCTGCCCTCCACCTTGGTACATGCCATCCCCCCACCTTTACTTCTGTGAGGCCTCTCCAGCCTCCCTCCACACCATGACCTGTCAGCTCCTCTTTAACTCCCTTTCGCTCCCAAGTATTTCCCAGATCAGAGATCAGATTCCAAGGAGTGAATCAGTTTCACGCCCCAAAGAGCTGGCCACTCTCTGGATTGTATGCCTTTGGGTCAGGCCCTTTGCAAGGTGAGTGGGATCCCATCCTAAAGGAATGCAGGCCCACCCAACAGGCTTGGAAAGTGGAACGAGGACAACATCTCGTTTTGCCTGCTGTGTCTGGGGCCTGGGCCTGCAAAGCTGGCCCTTTCCAAAGTAGGGTGGCTTTCTAGTAGGGGAGGCCGTATGGTCTCAGTTCTCTTCCAGCAAGCTCTGCACTCTTGGACAAGTCAAAGCAAGGTAGTGGAGGTGGGAGGTGGTTAGCATCGCCTCAGAGGACTACTTTAAGTCTAAATCCTCCCAAGTGTGTTGGATTAGGAGAGCCAACTGACAACTCCCATTAGGAAGTAGGACTGTGTTACCCGGGTGTGAGGAACAGCAACTCTGGGTTGGGTCATCTGTCCTGCCACTCTGTCACAAACAGGAGGTTAAACTTGGCGCCTCAATGTCCTCATTTGTAACCTCTCCGGGTTGTTTTTGAGGATTCAGTGAGTTAATATGTGCTGCCAGAAGCAGAAGGAGCTGCTGAGCAGGGACTCCTGTGTGCTGCACTGTGCTGAGGATTCTCCTATAACTCTGTAGGGTCGGGGTTATTCCCGCTTTATAGACAAAGAGACAGACTCAGAGCTGTTGAGGAACTAACTTGCTCAAGGTCAAAAAGCTGGCGTGGAACAGCAGAGTTTTAAATATAGGTTGGCGGTGACTCTGTGCCACACCCAACCAGCAGGGTTGTAGTGATCACACAGGTAACAACTTGAAAGTCACGAGGAGCCATCCTAGCATCCAGAAGGCCTTTACCTAGAAAGGTGCTCAGTCCCCTCTGCTGAGAACAGGGTTCCACTCCCTGGTGTGGTCTGTCACCTGTGGACATCTCTATTGATTTTTTAAATGGAGCGTTCACTTCAGGGCAGCCCATGTTTAAATGTTCACACATGGATTGATTCCTTAGCTCCTGAGTACTACAGATGAATAAAAATTATGGTAGGGCGTCAGGCTCTGAGCCAGGCCAAGCAGGTTTAGCGATTTCCTAAGCCTTTTTTTTTTTTGCGGTACGCGGGCCTCTCACTGTTGTGGCCTCTCTCGTTGCGGAGCACAGGCTCCGGACGCGTAGGCTCAGCGGCCATGGCTCACGGGCCCAGCCGCTCCGCAGCATGTGGGATCTTCCCGGACCGGGGCACGAACCCGTGTCCCCTGCATCGGCAGGTGGACTCTCAACCACTGCACCACCAGGGAAGCCCCTTCCTAAGCCTTTTATGAGGAAAAGTGGATTTTTAAAAAGTCCTGTGTGCAGTGATTCATGGACTTTGTTTTCTCCTGTTGTGTGCTTTTTTCTATGAAAAAAATTATACTTTACGCATCCCTGGAAAGGGAAATTTGTAGCTTTTTTGTTTATCGGAAATTTGTAGCTTTTTTGTTTATCTCTTACTTGTCACCCGAGCCTTCCTGACTGAGCCTTCCCCAGGGGGCAGAGACTGATTTAAAGGCTGGAAAGGCAAGCTCTGGTGAGGCCCAGTTTTCTGACACCCCTCCAGCCACATTTTGGAAGAGTGGGTTGTCACTACAAAGGGTTGTGACTAGAGTGAGTGGTAATTTAAAGCAATAGTGGGAAGCCCTGTAGCCTTGCGGCCTTCCTGCTTTCAGAGTCGTCATCACCATCATTAGGACGAACTGGTATAGCCAGCCAGTTCGTCCTTTGAGAGAGGCCTGTGCTGCCTCCTTTGCACAGTGAAGAGACTCTTTAGAATGCAGGAGACTGTGGAATTGGGGTTAAGAGCTCTGGCTTGGAATTCAAGTGCTATTTACTGGCTATGACGTTGGGCCAGCCATTTAGCATCTTTCAACCTGATCCCCATTTGTAAAATGGAATGAAAATTTGCTCTCTTACATTATAGGGTTATTGCGAGGATTTAACATGTTAACTGTATAGTGTTCCTAGCACGTTATCTGGTCGATAGTAAATGCACATTAAATAGTAGCTACTATTAGTTCTTGCAAATAATTGTGGCTCTTTTAATTTATAGATCCACAGAATTAGAGACGCACCTTTGAGGCCATTGAATTCAATCTCTACATCTACAAATGAGGAAATTAGTCTAGAGGGGAAGGGTTAGGGTTAGGGTTAGGGTTAGGGTTAGTCCTAGGTCAAGCAGCTAGTTAATGGCAGGACCAGGCCTGGAGGCCATGACTGATGCTCCTAGTGACTGCTCACACTTGTGCCATACGTACAATCCACCAAGGACTCATTGTAAATGCTGTTTCTGGGCCAGGTGTTCACTTCCTAGCAAGGCACACCTGGGGGATGGGGCAAGCCGAGATTGACCTAGGATGCTTTCATGTGGGTGGGGGTAGGTGGGGTTGTGACGAGACACAGTTATATAGTTTTGGGATCCTCCAGGGAAGAGAACTCACTCTGTAGAGTTCAGTAGACTCATTCTTCTAGACTTGAAATTCTGTTGCTTTTCGAGAACATGTCTCCCCAGGCTTCAGATAGGGATTGCCTCCAGGGAGGGGATGGCTGGGAGGGGATGTCTTGGAGTCGACTGGCTGCAAAAGGACTTCAACCTGATTTAGGATGTTTATTTTCTCTCCTTTAACAGGAGTTTAAAGAGTTGAAACAAACACGACAGATGGTAGTAGTTGGTACTGTGTGGCGGGAGTATTCAGTGTTTTCCTTTTCTGTATTTTCATTTCTCAAAATAAAAAAGTCAATCAGATATGCAGTGAGCCAAGCAGTTTAAAGATAAATCTCTGACAGATACATACTTCAGAACAGTGGTGGCTTGTTTGTTTGGTTTGTTTGTTTGGTTTTTGTTTTCAATATTTTGAGAAGCATTAATCCCTTTGAGAATCTGATGAGGCTAATGATTTTTTTGCTGAAAGAAAGAGCTTTCAAAAAATGTTTACAGAGAATGAGGACAATCTCTATGAGCTGATGTGGAGTGATTTCCTGCATATGTATTGTTAATTGTTTAGAAAAAGAAGCTACGAGTAAAAGAGTATCTGTAGTATGCCATATTTTATAAAAGAAAATAAGGGATATTAAAAATACTCTTATCTGTTCATTTGTGGAAAGGAAGTACATGAAAGATGGACTGGGAACTAAAGAGATTGGTTACCTGCCTGGCGCTGGTGGGAGGGGGTAGGAAGGTGGGGGGGGATGAAAATACGGATGAGGGGTGAGTGACATTTCTCTGAGCACACCTTCTCTGATAGCTTTGACTCTTAGAGCCCTGGTGATAGTAATTAAAAGTAGCCAGGATGTAGGGGACCCAAAATGGAACCCCAGCAGTTACTAATGAACTGACAGGGGTACAGATAAGTAACAGAGGCACAGGAAGGATGGGGAAAGACAACTGGAAACAATATTTTGAGTGGGTGCTGTAAGGCTAAAGACAAAAAGAATTCTACACAAATACTGTATTAGTAAATTTGTTTTTCACAGGGGTATGGCGTAGTAATTCTGAAACTACTTTATGTATATACAGAGATTTAACAAATACATAAATACATTGTAGATAATGAGAGCCAGGTTCCTCCCTGTCTGAGAAAGAAGTTACAAATAAGACAAGGAGGTAGGTTAGAACCAACTCTCAGTATGAACACATGACTTTTTAACAGATATGTGGATAGATACAGAAATAAATATAGGTGTGTGTATGTGTGTGGGTTAGTACACATACGTATATTTTCTAGCACTGTTCTACTGAGACGATCTAGAAGCAATGATACCCCTGTAGCAATGAACCTACTTAGCACCCAGATCCTGGTTTTTAAGTACTATTCTGCAATGAAGGGAACCAGGGCTCTTTGGAAAAAGGGCTGATCCCAGGGCTGGGGCAGGTAAAATACAAGTGGCTGGAACACCTTTTGTTGTCAGAAGTAAAGAAGTGCTCCGAAGAGACTGGAGACATGTTGAGAGAATGCAAGAACCAACCCAAAGGAGCTCCCAGTGGCCAAATCTGGGACACTTGGAGCAACAAGATAAATAATGGAAGTACTGGATTACAACCACAGCATAAAATAGTTATCTATGAGTTACACCAATAGAAGTAAATAATTGAGTTAAGTAAATAACTGGGGATAAGGCCAGGCAGTACGTACACCACCCTGAAACCCATCCTCTGTAGCAGGGGTTGGCAAACTTTTCCTGTGAAGGACTAAATAGTAATGATCTGGGGGCTGCAGGTCATATGGTCTCTATCTCAACCCCTCAGCTCTGCTGCTGTGGTATGACAGCAGCCACAGAATACCTAAGCGAGTGGGCACAGCTGTGTTCCAGTAGAACGGCTTATGAAAACAGGCGGCCTGCAGGCCTAACTTTGTTGACCCTGTTCTAGAGCATGCCTGTTTTAGAAGATCTTTTAGAAGATACCAGTTAGTTGTTTTTAGCTATTTACAGACTAGATCTGATTGGGTTTGGGGGGTAGGAGGGCTACAGCCAAGACAGTTGTACCTGTATCTCTGACAATCCATCCTTCTTGTGACTTCAGAATTGCAGATTCGGAAAGAGACCTCTTTTATTTTGTCTGTTCAGATTTTGTTTGTGTGTGCCTGTTCTGTATAGTGGTACGTAGTTTGGACTTCGTGCTCCGACAGACCTGGGTTGGAAGCTGAGCTTTGCTGTCCCTAGCTGTGGGACCTTGGACGTGAGTCGCTTAACTTCTCTGAGTCTCCATTTCCTCATTTGTAAAATAGTAATGTTACTACCTATGAGGACAGAATATTTGGATGAATCACTAAGAGAAAAAGAGTTGTTGTACCACATATTTCTCTGTGGGGGGAAAGGAGTGAGTCAGTTGAACAGTCTGTTAGAGGTTTAGTATTATAACCTTAGGATTTTGATTGTTGCACTCAGGAAGACCTCCGCATGGATGGCCGTGGCTGTGAAGACTACCGATGTGTTGAAGTGGAAACTGATGTGGTGTCCAACACCAGTGGGTCTGCCAGAGTCAAGCTGGTGAGTACTGTGGCCACAGTCTGTACCCAGGGGGAGGAATGGGTAGGCTCTAGGGAACCAGTTGCAGGCCCCTCTGGGCTTTTGGAGTGCATATTGTTCCAAGGGAAATCTAAGACCCAAGCCAAACTCTGGGAGGGGGTCTGTATACATCTGAAGGACCCCTCACCTTCTCAAAGGGCCACTTTCCAAGTCCCGGCACTGATGCTAAGCGAGTCCCCTCGAGGCGTACATCTGGGAGAGGAGGGGGTGGTTGGGTGCCTGGCTGCCTGCCCTGAGTGAGGACCCTTCTTGCATGTGTCTGCAGGGTCACACAGACATCTTGGTGGGAGTGAAAGCAGAAATGGGGACGCCGAAGCTGGAGAAACCAAATGAAGGTTACCTGGAGTTCTTTGTTGACTGGTCAGTACTCTGCAGATGTTTTTAAAGAAAAATGCTTTAAAAGATAGAAGATTCAGAGAATTAACCTCTGGTTTCTTGTTGAGCCCACTTTTATTTTGTATTTAATCATCTTTCACCAGCCGGCAGGTATTTACTGAGTTCTCCTGTGTACCAGGCACTGGGAAATGTGAAAGGAGGCCTTGGCTCAGGTCCTGCCCTTGTCCCTAATCAGCTGGCCCTCACTAGGCTTCATTTTCCCTGTCTGAAAAAGGAGGGTGTCTGCCAGGCAGCCAGGCACATGGTAGTTATGAGAGTCAAATTAAATGATGTCCTGTTTCTCTTCCTGCTCTAGTTTTGCAGAAAACTTCTCATGACTTGCTTGGCAGAGCAGGGAGTAGGGCAAGCCAAGCAGCCTGACAGGCCGATGGGGTGGCAGCTGGGCAGGCAGTGTGGGTACTGGGAAAAGCAGAGACTCTGCAGTCTCTGCAGCCAGCCAGCCAGCCTTGTTGCTGGCTTCCTTCTCTGGCTAGCTGTGTGACCTCAGGCTAGTTACTCAGTCCCTCTGTGCCTAAATTTCTTTATCTAAAATATTGAGATAATACTACTGTTGTGATGATGAGGAAGCGAAGTAATGAAAATAGAGTGAGCATCCAGCACAACGACTGGTTCAGTGGACTTTCAAAAGTGTTCTTTCTCTCCCTCGTGTTACCTCCCCTTCTAGGGGTTGGGGCTTTTTATCGGGTTGCCAGCCCAGTCTCATCTTCTATCTGTAACTCCTCTTCTAGCTGGGTGGTGACAGCAGACCTTCTTGAGGTGGGTAAGGCTCTATCAGCTCATGCTAGGTGCAGGTATATAATATTGGTACTTCACTGGGAGGGGTGGCAAGACCACCCCCCACATTCAGACATTTCCTGAAAGGACTCACAGGACTTAGCATAGAGCATGGAGTTGTATTCAGAGCTTTGATTATCACAGAAATGCAGCAACACGTGTGTGATGATTCTGCCTAAGAAAACGCATTAGAGACTCAGCACCAAGATTTTGATTGGGGCTGGTCACATAGGCACCCTCTGCTTTACACATACCAAAGTTCCAGACTCCCAGAAGGAAAGCAGGTGTTTAGCATAAACGACGTTATTTGCACAGTCTAGGCACAGGAGACCCAGTTTACTGTTGACTGAGTCCAGTCTGAGAGCCAAGTGCCCAGATGCCAGCTGAGGACCAACCTTGCAAGCAGACCCTTCTAAAGGTAGCAGCCTTGCACCTGCAATGTCAGCCCTTTTCTGCAAAGATGGTAACCCACATTTGCACAGCGAGTTACAGTCTTCCAGTCTTCACTTCCAAACACAGAAATTGATCCTCACAACACTCCTGAGAGAGAGATGACAAAAGGGGTTCAGAGAGAGTAAGTGACTTTCCTGGGATCACACAGCTAGTAATGCCAGCTCAGGTCTATTCAGTGCTGAGTCTTTGCTCTTTCTGCTTCATGTAGCCTGCAGGAGCCAGCTTTAGAGGGATATCCTGCTCAGAGTTTTCAGAATGTGTCTGCGTTCATCTTTCTGGCCAGTTTTCCTTCCAGCCCATCCCTGCCCCGGCCCTGGCCCCTCCAGAGCAGTTTCCTCTGTTTCTGCCCAGCTGCTCTCAGCAGTCTGAGTTGTCCAGTGGAATCGGCCCATCCTTTAAGTTGCTGTGCATGATGGTGAACTTGTTAAGGCCTCCAACTTATCCTTCCTTTGCTCGTGGAGGAAGAAAAAAATGCCTCTCCTGCCTTGATCTGCCTGATCCGGTGCGGTAAACAGTCACTGAGGAGCAGACGCCATGTGTTAGGGGCTGTAATTTGCTTTCCTTTTCTTCCTCTTCATTATCCTTCCGCCTCATTCATCTTAGGCAGACCAAAGGCAGTCAGCCCAGCCACACCAAAGAGAGGGTGTTGCACTCAGATGCTTGGTATAGGAGACACGTTTCATTGTGGCTCTGTGTCTGAACATGACTCCAGTTAGCCTGCTGCTGTTGACCCTTTCTTGTCCCAGCTGTAAGAGGGTGGCTCCAGGGTGAGAGGAGCCTTTGAGCTGCCTCTTCCCAAGATCTGGCTTCTAGAAGCAAACCTCTTTCTCCTGGCTGAGAGTGGCTGCCTGCTGGTCTCTTTTCCCCCTTTGTAAGTCTCAAGAGAACCTCACCAGGCCCAGAAACTCCATTTCCCAGGGAGTTCTGAGTCTGTTTCTCAAGGTGGCACCCTTCGGCGTCTTTAAGTGGCTCAGTGTGATCAGCCCAGCGGGTAGAATCACCATGAGAGATTCATAAAACCCCATTTTCCTGCAAGGAAGAGCAGGTTACCAAGCACCACTGGCTGCCACCTTTATCAGAACCTCATTTGCATATTCAAGGAGCAACTCATAATTGTGTAAACAAATAAACCCCTTTATTTCGATCCAATGAATAGGAATGGCTTCTGGGCACCTGTGGCTATGCCCAGCCATAAGGGTGCTGCCCCCAACCCCATCCGGGCCCCAGGCGTGGGGCCTCTGCTGGAGAGCTCAAGGCATGCACCCATCCACAGGCTGAAACAGAGTTGTTACCCAGTGGGAGGAAAGTTAATTGGTGGTGGTGGCGGGGGGGCCTCCTGCCTGACTGAGCCCAGCTTGACTTAACTACTTACTAGCAACTTTCATGTTTTAATTATTTAAATTACCAGTGGTAATTACCAGAGAGGTCACAGAAAACGAATTGCTTTTCTGCTAATTCCTTCTACTTCTGTTTGTCTACTTGGAATAATATATGGAGCCTGGTGTAGACACCTTCGCCCACCCCAATGATTTTCCCTGGGTCTTAGAAATGATGCCCTTAGGAAAGGGTACCCATGACACAGACCCTGATCCCCATACCAGTGGAGGAGGAAAACCTTGGGGTTCCTGAGATCTGCTCCAGAGATGCCTGGCAGCACTTTGACTAAACTGGGAGCATACTCGGACCTTCTAACTCCTGTCTCTGTGTCTTTGTTTTGTTAGTTGTAGCCTGAGAATAGGCCATTTTAAATAAGAAGCTTGAAACTTTGGGAAAAGGTGGTTTCCATCTAAAGCCCAGAAGGTAAGAATTTAGTGAGCTGGTGTTTCACTCTGGTTACCACCATGTGGCAGACCATCAGGTCACTTCTTGGCTCTCTGGCCACCATGTTCATGGGTTTAGGAGCTGTGTTTGGTCTCTCAGAGAGGCTGCGGGTTGTAACTGGAGGAGGTGAGGAGAACACGTTTCGTTCATAGACATTTCAGCGTGCCCGGCACTTGTCACTTCTCTGGGATCTCAACTACTTTTAAATGTGACCACTTGTTTTTTTTCACTAATATTGAACTGGAAGCTTCAAGCCCTGAATTGGTGGGTGGAGCCACTTGATCTCTGTTCCTTACCTACTTCGTGCTGCTTGAAGGGGGCACCATTCTCGGCTGAAGGGCTGGGGGTGGGGGCAAAGGAGAGAGGCAACCTGCAGAAGTCATTTGAGGCTCGCTGTGCTTTGAACGTCTCCAGAGCTAACGATATAATTCTCCCAGGAACTGCAAACAAGGGCTTACGATGCAACACTCAGAATGTGCCACTGTTCCCATACCCATTTATAGGGAAGTTTTGCAGGCTCAGAAGTGAGCACATGTGCTCCCTGAGGAATTGGGACCTACCTGGGGGCTAGATGACTAGAGGGGTAAGGCCCGGAGTCATCCCTGGCCCAGGTACCTACTAAATCACTTTTTCTGCCGTGGGCCTGGCCTGGCCTGGCTGTAAGCCTTCACAGATTTGCAGGCTAGATTGACAGCAAGGGAAACAACAATGGGCCTAGTGTCTGAAGTCCTGTTCCAGGTAGACATGGCCTTGATCTCAGCCTAATCCAGTTAAACCAGAGATGTGCCAAGCAGGAGGAGCACAGTCAGGAGGTTGGAGAACTGGGAGGGAGGGGCAGCGTTCCCAGGATTTTTATGTTTATCCAGCTCAATAAGCGATTTCCCAACAGCCCTGGAAGAGGGGCTGGGTCATACTTTATGAAGGATCTGAATTGGTTTTGGTAATTGTAATTATAGAAACCACTTGTTTTGTGCCAAAAACAAACAAACAAACAAACCAAACCCAAGTATATATTCCTCTACTGAAAGAATATATTGTGATGCCTGCGAACAGGAGTCTAGGATTACCAGCCTGCATTCTCTCGCTCTCTTTTTTTACTTGGCACTTAATAGAGAAGCTTTTTATTAGGACTCCCTTGGTCTGCATTCGTTGACTCCAACATTTGTGGTCTAGTAATAAGTCCCAAGACCAGAGCACCCATTCATTACCTTGAGGCATAAGACAGACCCAAGGAGCGCTAACCTGACTAATGTTAGGCTACAAGCCAAGCATGCTGAATTACACATTCAGGGAGAGTCCAGAGCAGGAGCTTTCCGTAGTCTCCTGAGCATCTAAACCTTCCTTTCTCTGGCCACCAGCTATGCTGAAAGAGTTAACCTGTATTTTAAAAAGGAAAAGAAAGAAAAACCTTTTAAAATGGGAAAATTTTCCACTTTAAACCAGCCCAGTGTCAAAAAAAAACCAATGGGGGGTGGTTTGGTAGGTAGATTATTTAGGCGATTGGCCTGGGAAGTTCTTAAACCATCCCTTCGGGCTGTTAGTGCGGCAATCCCCAGTAATTAGCCCCTCCCAGGAGGATGTGGCCCACTGTAATCAGGGAAAGGTCAACATTTTAAGCATAAGCATCTCTGCCTGGATTTGCACAATGGTCTATTTAGATGCAGTTTTTAAACACTTAAAAGATGGGACTTAATGGCTTAGCGTTTAAATTAGAAACAGGTTGTCTTTTGCTAGCCCTGCAAAATAATGAACTTGGTCTCTAGTGACTTGATTATTTTACCATAAATGAGCTTCTTTTCATGGCTTAGTGCCCGAGTCTGGCAGAGGCAGTGAGGGAACAGTGAGGTTGCTATGACAGTAATGAAGTTTCTCATAGGGGTTTTAAATTGGGGTTCTGCTGGCTCATAGTAGTAAGGGAACACTATGAGAGTAGCGAAGTTATTATACAACAATACACTCTCATTGTTTTAGGATTCATCTTACATCTATATTAGAATGGACCAGACAAAAGGGACACTTAAATATATTAGGTGAGGTTTCTTTCAGCATTACACAGACGGGGTGGGTACAGCCTTGAGCCTTCACATAGGTTTTGCTTTGCCTGGAATCCCCTTGGCGTTTCTGTGGTCTGACCAGCTTCTACTCATCTTCAGGTTCAAGGACTCCTATAACCCTCAACACTGGCTGACATCCCTCTTGACCCCCTACTCCTGTTTGCCCACTATCGTGTGACTCCCCCCAGCAATTGGAATTGCTGACTTAGGGTCTGCATTTGCCTTGCTCAGTCTCTAGGTCTCCAGTGCCTAGCACAGGGGCCCAGGACCTTCCAGGTGGATGAGGACCAGAAAGCTGCAATATGTGATTTTGTAGAGGCCATACTGAAACAACGGATTTCTTATCTTTCTAGGCCTTATTTATTACAATAAAATGATTACTGGAATGTTTGTATATGTCACAAGTGTATTAAGGATTTGTTTTCATTAAGCCAGAACCCTCAAAAATTTCCTGTTAAACACTTAAGTAGTGCTTAGGGTGGCGAATGTCAATGCTTGTTCATTCTTTGTTGAGGTGATTTGGCATAAAATTAAAGAGGCTAAAAAGGAAAAAGTTTTCTCTAGAAAAATGAAGTAAAAGAGAGAACCTAATATTTAAATCAGCCAACAGTCTTATTTTCCTGCTTTTCAGTACCATGATAATCTAAAGTTAATAACATAACTCTGACATACTGTTATATATATATCTTCTGAATCATTCCAGGAAAGTTATTGTACCTACATTGTGGTTTTTGTTTTGAGAGTATCATATCATCATCTAGGGATGGTGTATATAATGTAACCCCTCTGTAGGCCAGACTGATTCTCTAGGCCTCTCTGGGCCTGCCAGAGAAGTCTTTATTATACCCTCAAGATATGAGTGTTCGTTATTACTGGCTGAGGTTCATCTTACCAGCGTTCTTGTTTCTCTTTGGATAAATATGGCTTCTGTAGAAGTCAGTGGGAACTCCCACCACACACACTGACACATCCAGAACATGGTCCTGGCCTGGCTCATTGCGTGTGTCTAGAGGCTGGAAAAGTGTCAGATGTATCCTTTCCTCATTTCAGTGACTTTCCTCATAGTCCTGGTTCTTCCAGCATCCCCCAGGGAAACTGGAACAAAGCCTGCCCTTTTGCTCTTTGCATTCGACAAGACTCACCCCTTTTCTGTTGCCCTTCTATATAGTTCAGCCAATGCTACCCCTGAATTTGAAGGTCGGGGAGGTGATGACCTTGGCACAGAGATTGCTAACACCCTCTACCGGATATTTAACAACAAGAGCAGCGTCGACCTGAAGTCCCTGTGCATTAGTCCTCGGGAGCATTGCTGGATTCTCTACGTGGATGTGCTAGTAAGTATCACATTGCTGTACTGGCCATACTCTACCTTTGTTGGAAGCCAGTTGGCCTACTTTCCTCCCACTGCTTTTTCCGTCTTCAGTTGAATGCTTTCAATTTCCAGGGTGAGGTTAGTTGGGAAAAGATTGGTCTCCTGTAATAATTTTTAAATTAAATACAACATAGTAGTGCAGGTATAATGCCATCTTACAGTAAAGTTACAGTCATGTCATGGTAACACCTAAAATTATCCACAGAGGCTGTCAGGGGAGAAGAAAACAAGAGATGCTCTCCAGATGGTGCCAAACAGAGTTGATGGGCAGAGTTTAGACAAGAAGGATAATGGAAAGATGATGAGCTCTTTACATGCATTTTCATGTAACCCTTACAAATGTTTTGTGAGTGGGCACTTGTTTTCCCCATTTATAAGTGAGGGAACTAAGACACAGAGAGGTCAAGTAACTAGCCCAGGAGGTCTCAGCTTGTGAGTAGTGGTACTGGGCCTCAAAGCCAGGTCTGATTAGTGCCAGAGCTGGCTCGTGACCTCACCAAGCCATCCTCCCTCGAAAACACCCTGTAGCCCAGCTACTCTGAGTCCCTCGTTTCCCGAGTGAGGCCCCTGAGGCCCTGCCTCCTCCCTCCTCCAGAGTCTGCGCCTGCAGGAGTCTTTCTAGTCTAGCCCTCCATTTCCTTCCTGGTGCTTCCCTCTCAAATACTCGTCTGCCCAGTTTTTGGCGATTGGCAGTAACTTTTCTTACAGCTGTGATTACTTTTGCCAGTCTCTTGTTCATGTACAGGCTTTTGTTGGGTCTATTTTATTCCTTTTCATTTAATTTTATGAACCTTGAGATTAGTGGCTACATCTTCCACTTCATATTGAGGGCACAGGGCTAAGCCAGTGACCAAACAGGTTCTTTAATGAATCTGAAGATAAAGCCCATCTTGTGGACTGATAGTGAACTTCATGCAAGGAACAGCCCAGCTGTCTATAATTGTCGGCCCTGCATGAAACAGGGCAGGGCTTTCTGGATACTTTTAAATTAATTTGATGATAGATGGGCACAGCTAACCCAAAGAGAGCAGTGCTTACTATTGTCTAGCAGGTTAGGGCTGTTCTGAATGCTGATGCTAATGGGTAAAAATAGTGAAATTACAAGTCCATTTGCTTCTTCTCATCTCTGGTAAGCGGGATGTATTTGTAGTTTGATTCCTACCAAGCAGGTAGTTTTACACGTCCTGGTTTTGAGGAGGCGGGAACTGGCAGCCTACAGTCATTACTGATAAGAGTCAGGCTTCATAGCTGCCCAGGGAGGTGCAGCCCTGCACACTTGTGGTTTGGTAGGAGGCTGGCCTGGTGAGGGGGCCTGATGCTCTTTTGATTCAGGCAAGAAGCCTGTTCTCTCAGTGCAGGCTCTTGAAAAACTGGTGACCATCATAGGGACGTTATCTCAGCTTAGAACCAGCATGCTTCTTCCATGAGCAGGGATATGGTGAGCAGGAGTGTCTCGGGTGCATTGTGTCTTGGTCACCTGCAGGCCTTTCTTTCTTTCTTTTTTTAATTTTTGGCCACACCCTGCAGCAGGTGGGACCTTAGTTCCCTGGCCAGGGATTGAACCCACGCCCCCTGCAGTGGAAGGCAGAGTCTTAACCACTGGACTGCCAGGGAAGTCCCAGGCCTTTCTTTTTAAGACTTTTTGCATTTGGATTTCTTCTCTAATATTTTTTTAAAGGTTTTACTTATTTTGGAAGAAGATGTGAGCTTTTGAAATGTTGTCATCTTCAGAAAAGTTTTTAATGAATTAGAAAAGCATTTTAAAAATTATATTATTAATGAGGTAGATTACTTTTTGTCATTCACATAATTGCTTTCTGCCTTGGTGGGAACGTACTTCATGCATGTGAGGTAGGAGATAGGCTTTTGTTTGGGGAGTAAGTTTTTGTCCTGCATCTAAAAATACATTGAATACATTGAGTCCATGTTGAAGCAAAATGGTGGAAATCCAGTCCTATCACTGGGATTGCAAAAGATGAATCTCCTGTGATTTATTTTTACCAACTGGTCTGGGTAGTCCTCAGGCAGAGCCCATCTTTCAAACAAATATTCACTGGGCAGCCTTCCATGCTTTCATTCTTTTATTGCAGGCACAATTACTTGAAACCTATTATAGTCAGATGATCCACCTGTTTCCAGTATTGGTTTTTTCCCCAGTTGCATTATTTTATGAGAGTAGAAATTTACCATCATGGAAACTTCATTCATCTTTGCTCTTCACAGTTCTTTAATGGCATACTTTTTACCCCAAGTGGGATAGCTTTGGACTTCATGGCACTGACGGTGTACAGGCGACCTTTGGTGGGGAGGTGGGTCACAAGGCTTGTCTTGCGAGGGGCCCCAGGAGTGGTGATGAGACCCGCATGTGGTCTGTGGCACTGGGCATGGGAGGGAAGGTGGAGTGGAGGAGCCACTGCAGCACCCGGCAGTGGCTGTGTGTGGTGCCAGGAGCTGCTCAACCCGGGTGTCTGAGAGGACAGTGCGGGGAAACCCAGGAGGAGCAGGATTTTTGTGGGGAGGCAGGTTTTCTACTTGGTACGCTGTACTTCCTAGCAGTATGGTTTGGAGGTGTACCTTATGAAAAGAAGGCCGTCATCCTCAGAGGCTAACAGAATAAGTTGTCTTGTTCCCCTAAAAGAGCCATTGTTGTATTTGTGCATCTGACGGGAGGTGCATCTGTGACCAAGTGTGTCTTCCTTCCCCTTCCTCAGCTCTGCTCCTGCCCCACCTCTGTTACAGGAGGGGTTTTCTCCTCAGCGAAGGTGGACACCTATGACCTCTCTGGGACCACAGTCCAGTCTCTCTGTAACACTAGTTGTCCGGCACCTCCCCGTTTCCTCCCAGCTCGCGTAGCCCTGTTCAGACAGCCCAGTCAGGCTGCTTTGGGTCTCCACATCCCCCCCAATCTCCCCCTGCTTCTTGGCTGTGCCACTGTGTTTAGCAGAAAGATTCTAGCCAGGCTGGGCCTGCTTGGCAGGAAGAGAGGAAGGTAGGGTCTCTGAGCACCTCTTATGTGCCAGGGATGTAGGGATGTGATCTCATTTAGTCCTCATGGCCACCCTATAGAGAAGCATGGCTTTGCTTCACTGAGGGGGAAACCGAAGCTCGGAGGACACCTGGCCAGCAAGTGGCCGAGAAGAGTGTCAGACGCACGCTGCCCGGCCTGGGTTCCTTGTCGTGCGGTACCCTGTGAGGAGCCAGGCAGGCAAGCTGAGGCCTGGAGTTGGGTGCCTGCCCTTCGGGGGCCCCTCAGCAGATACTTAGGGCTCAGCATTCTGCCCTCTCGATTTCATCTTTTGGTGATAAGCCAGAATGTTGAAAACCAGTGTTTGTGTCCGGCCTTAACGGGACGTGGTGCAGGACAGTAGAAAGAGCTCTGACTGGCCGGCAGGCCCCTGAGCCCACCTGTCAGTGAAGGGTTGGCCGAGGTGCTCTCCAAGTCCTCTCCAGCTTGGAGGCCTCACAGCTGCTAGAGCAGACGTCAGCATTTATCTAGCACTTTCCTTGCATAAAGCAGATACTGTGGGCAGCAGAGTGTAAAACGGTGGTCTTCACCCCTGGCCAGTCATCAGGACCACCTAGGACCTGGAGTAAAAAGCAGTTTCCAGGCCCTCACCCTGCATTGTTAATAAGCTCCCTGACCCTGCATAGCCAGGGTTAGGAACCTGGGCTGTCAACAGTGAAGATGGAGAACATGCAGATGCACTCAGACAGTCTGCGAGGACAACAATGGGAAGATGAAAGAGCAAATGTGACGCCTACTATGTGCCAGACACACTTCTAAGGGCTGTACAGATACTAAGTTGTTCAACACTTCTGGGAGATCGTGTGACTTTCACCCTCCATGAGGCCCAGAGAATGTTAGGTCCCACCCCGGGTTATTCAGTTACCCAGCAAAGATAGGAATCAAACCAGACTGTCTGGCGCAAGAGTCTAGCCAGAGGTGGGGGCCGTGCTGTAGTCTGTACTTGAACCAGGGTACAGGACAGCTAGTCCAGTTGCTAGACAAACAAGCTGCAGTTACAAAGCCAGTTGGTAATACAGGCTGGGGGATCATATTCTAATAAGGAGTAATTATACCAGGCTGTAGGAAAGATGGTGTCTGCACTGGAGGTTTGCCCAGAAAGCTTAAAGACGGGAATTAGAGTTTGCACTGGGTATGAATGAAGTGCATGAGACATACCAGGTGTGGTTGTTGATTCTTAGTAGAGTTTGGAAGGCCTGGGTTTAGGGCCTGCCTGTCTTCCATAATCACCAGGCTCCTCCTTCCCAGCAGCCCTTCCTCCTGGGCTCTGAAGATAAAGGAATGAACAAAACCAACAGGGTCCAGCCTCACGAGTTGACAGTTCAGATGAAGAGGAGATAGACTCTATAAACAAACACACACGGAAGTACACAACTTTTCTTTCTACACGTGACTTCCTCTCCTCTCTTCCTGTTGGCTTTATTCCATAACTCAGGCCAAGGCGTCTTTAAAATAAGGAAGAAGGATGTGTTGCCTTCCTCTTAATAATGTGCTGTAACCCTCCCTGTTCAATGAGCGCACGAGTACAGTCTACACTTTTGCTCATGGGGAAAAACGTGTGAAAGACCTTAGTTGTTACTACGCTTAATGTAGAACAGGGAGTGTTAGGTGTTTGAGCATCAGATGTACATAGGTAATTACGTGCAGTAGTAACTGCACTAATCAACATGGCCCTGGTGGCAGCTGCAGCATCAGTGGCCACCATTTTTTACTTGTTTGGAGGCCAGGCATATGTTAGCAAAGATGAGAGTAACACTTGCCAAGTGCAACTGAGAGTTACCTGGGGCAAAACGCAGGTGATGAGTTCCTCCTTCAGTGCAGGCCTGACTGGCTGAGGAGCTGCACCACAGGCTGAGGCCTCTGAGTGTTGGTACCACAGCCAGGGCAACAAGGCAGCGTGTGCGGTTAGGGTGAAGAGCCAGTGTGTGTCAGTGAGCCAGGAGAGCAGCCACGCGTTCTTGTCTTTGTAAACACTTGGTTGGCACTTCTCAGGAACCAGTGTCCTTTACTGGGGATAATACTTAAAGTAACAAATGATGCTACCTTCTTCTTCTCCCCCTCACTCCCCGTCTCCCTTAGCTCCTGGAATGTGGTGGAAATTTGTTTGATGCCATCTCCATTGCTGTAAAGGCTGCGCTCTTCAATACAAGGTATGTCTTCCTGGAAACAGCCCCCTGGGCCCGTGGAGAACCTGAGCAGCCACCTGTGATGAACCACTGAGGGCACTGCTACTGGAGCTCGTAGGAGAAGATAACAAGGGGTTTCAGCATTGACAATGGTGGTATTTAATTTTAAGCTTCAGAAAACAGATTTTATAAGTTATAACTAAATATATTTCTGTATTTATTTTTTTGGATTATTATTTTCATAAGTAAACATGTACCATATAGAAAAATATTAGAAAACTACAGAGCAGCAAAAAGAGTAGAAACCAGAGACACAGTCAGTTTTCCAAATACTGTCACTAGATAAAGCTCCATGGAGACAGGGGTTTTGCCTGTTTTGTACTCTGCTGTCTCCCCAGCGCCATCAACAGTGCCTGACACATACTCCTTGATTGGACACACGTGAATGTTCTCAAAGCAGGGTAGCAGCCTGATGTTTGGTTTAAGTTAAGAGCGGGAAATGATGATGCCACTGTGGTTCAGCTTCCCAGACAGGCTGTGTAGCAGAGGACATGGCACTAAGCTTTCTTGGAGTTGACATTCCCTCTGACTGTTTGATGATACGGCCTTTTCCTTCTCTATGCACAAGGTTCTTTGAGGAAAGTTTGCAGCATTTGAAAATAAATATGTGGAGGAGGGTGTTCATTCCATGAGAGAGCTTACATTATGGTAATGGGGGGTCCTGGGGTACTTGAAAATGAGGATTAAAACTTCTAGGGATATAGCCTAAGGAATTAATTGGATAAATGAGCAAAGATATTATTCGAAGATGTTTATCACAGCTTCTTTGTAGTGATGAGAAGTTGGAAACAACCTGAATGTCCCAACATAGGGGATTGAAGTCTACACAGCAGCATATTTAGTATGTCTGTAAATATATATATCCCCAGATGGTCATTGTGGTTATTTTCCAGTGCTCATATCATGGGTGATTTAAAATTTATCTGTATTTTAGAGTTTTTCTGTGGTGAATTTACACTACTTGCACAATTTAAAACAAAACAAACAAAAACAAAGATAAATAAATGTAGGTCAGAAATTGCAGGATGGAATATTTGCTGAGAATGAAAGCTATAGAGTCCCTTAACCCTAGCTGTGCCACTAGACTCCTGGCTGACACTAGTCAAGGGTGGGCCTGGCACTTGTGGCCACTGTGAGGGCTCAAGTACCAGATGCCATCAGCAGCAGCCTGGGCTTGGGCTCCGTTGGAGAAGAAAGGAAGTCGCCATCTGTTGTACCTCAAGCGTCAGAAATTACTTCCTGTCTGCCAGCTGGTTTCCATGGGCACCAGGGCAAAAAGGGAGAGTAGAACCAGATGAGGCGGTTTGGCTGTGGGGGAGGTGTTGGGCAAACTGTACATCAGGATGATAAACCCAGCTGCTCAGGATGGGGAGGACACCTGTCATGGCCATAGCTGCAAGTCTCATTCCCAGAGCAAGAACAGCCCTGCGGGCAGCAAGGGATGCGGACTCGGCAAGGCACTGGGTCCCTCTAGTGTATGGAGAGACCTTTGGTACAGCCAGGGCCTTTTAGAAGGGTAGAGGCCATTCTCTCGACAGTATCCTCTAGCCCTTCTGCTGAACCATATTGTGGCCAGAGGGTTGGGAAAGGGTGTGTGTGTGTGTGTGTGTGTGTGTGTGTGTGTCTGTGTGTGTGTCTGTGTGTGTGTACGCTTATTTTTTACCATGCCAAAATTCAAACTGGTTACCTAATTTGTTCAAATAGGTTATTACTTAGTACTTACACCCTGGGGGCCCCTGACATGGAGACTTCATCCAGGGCAGACCCTGGCAGGACTCCTTAGTCCTTGTGGACATTCTCTGGCTGAAACTCCTTTGCTCTGGACGTTGGCTTGTGTAGGGATGGCCAGCAGGCTGAATCATAAGGGTCTTTTGTTAGAGGCACAGGGAAAAGCACCAACACTGTTTCTATAACAGTAGCTGGCTGGACCACCTCTTCCTTCCTGGCTCCACCCCACACTGGAATGAACTGACTTTATGGCTCAAATATATTTTCAGCACCCAGCTCAAGAAACAGAACACTGCCAGCCCCCCAGAAGCCCTCCCACCCTGTACCCCCATGCAAGTCGCTATACCCACGGAGGATAACCACAGTCCTAAAACAATAGATTGGTTGGTGCTTGATATAAATGGAATCATGCAGTGTTTTCTCTTTTATGTCTGCCTTGTTCACTGAGCATTATGTTTTGAGACATCTGTATTGTGGCCTGTAGTCATACTTTGCTTTTTGCTGTAGGGTGTTCCACTGTGTGAATATGCCACAGTTTATTTATCCATTCTTCTGTTGATGGATCTGAGTAGTTTCCAGTTTTGAGCTATTGCAAATAATGTTAGTAGGTAATGCAAAACAGCTTTCCAAAGTGCTTTTACCAAATGATACTCCCATTAGCAGTGTATAGAGTCTGAGTTGCCCTGCATCTTTGCCAGCCCTTGGATTTCTTTTTGTGTTTTTAGTATTAGCCGTCCTGGTGGGTATATCTTGGTATCACATTTTAGTTTTACTTTGCACTTCCCTGATGAATATTTAAGTTGAGCACCTTTCTGGCAATAAACATACCCAGTATGTTTATTGGCTATGTGAATAGCCTCTTTCATGAAGTTCCTGTTGAAGTCTTTTGCCCATTTTTCTGTTGGGTCGTGTGACTTTCTCTTATGTTTGGTAGGAATTCTTTATGTAATATGTGAGTTTATATACACATACACACACACAGAGAAATATTTTCTCCACTCTGGATTATCTTTTAGTTTCCAAATAATGCCTTTTAATTATTTATTTATTTAGGCTGTGTCGGGTCTTAGTTGCAGCACGTGGGATCTTCATTGCGGCATGCGGGATTTTTAGTTGCAGCATGTGAACTCTTAGTTGTGGCATGTGGGATCTAGTTCCCTGACCAGGACTTGATCCCGGCCCCCTGCACTGGGAGCATGAAGTCTTAGCCATTAGAGCACCAGGGAATTCCCCAAATAATGCCTTTTGACAAACAGAAGTTCATAATCTTAATATATATTATACACACACAGAGAGGCATATCTTGATTTTTTTTTTTTTTGCGGTACGCAGGCCTCTCACTGTTGTGGCCTCTCCCGTTGTGGAGCACAGGCTCCGGACACGCAGGCTCAGCGGCCATGGCTCACGGGCCCAGCTGCTCCGTGGCATGTGGGATCTTCCCGGACCAGGGCACGAACCCACAACCCCTGCATCGGCAGGCAGACTCTCAACCACTGCGCCACCAGGGAAACCCGGCATATCTTGTTTTACTGCACTTCACTTCATTGTGCTTAGCAGATACTGCGTTTTTTACAAATTGAAGGTTTGTGACAACGCTGCGTTGAGCAAGTCTATCAGTGCCATTTTCCCAGCAGTATTTTCTCACTTCATGTCTCTGTGTCATATTTTGATAATTCTTGCAATATTTTGGACTTTTTCATTATTCATATATTTGTTATGGTGACCTGTGATCAGTAATCTTTGATGTTACCATTGCAAGATGACTACGACTTGCAGAAGGCTCAGATGATGGTTATCATTTTTTAGTAATAGAATCTTTTTATATTAAGGTATGTGCATTGTCTTTTTTTGTTTTTTTGTTAGATAAAATACTATTGAATACTTAGTAGACTGCACTATAGCGTGAACATAACTTTATATGCAAAAAATTCGTGTGACTCACTTTATTGCCGTAGTCTGGAACCAAACCTGCAGTATCTCCAAGATGTGCCTCTGTGTGTGTGTGTGTGTGTGTGTGTGTGTGTGTGTGTGTGTATTCAATTATAATATAATTGAATCTGTTATTTTTTTCTCTCCTTTACAGTGAGTACTTTCTGTCCTATTCAATAAATCTTTGTCTACTCTAAGGTCTTGAAAATGTTCTTAGTTTTTCTTATGAAAGCTTTATTGTTTTATCTTTCACCTTTACATCTGCAGTCCATTTGGTATGTGTATGGTGAGAGGTAGGGATCGGGATTCATTTTTGGATATCTGGTTGACTAAGCATCATTTTACATTTTATTTTTTAAGTTTATTTTTTTATTGAGGTATCATTCATTTACAGTATTATAGTAGTTTCAGGTGTACAACATAGTGATTCAGTATTTTTATATGTTATACTCCATTTAAAGTTATTATAAAATATTGGCTATATTCCCTGTGTGGTATAATATATCCTTGTACCTTATTTATTTCATTCATAGTACTTCATGCCTCTTAATCCCCTACCTCTTTCTAGCCCCTCTCCCTTTCCCTCTCCTCAGCATCATTTTTTTTTTTCCAGCCATGTGGCATGCGGGATCTTAGTTCCCTGACCAGGGATCGAATCTGGGTCCCCTGCAGTGGAAGCGTGGAGTCTTAACCCCTGGACCGCCAGGGAAGTCCCTCCCTAGCATCCTTTTTTAAAAGACCTCCTTTCCTCACTGCACTCAGTGTCACCTGTACACTTTTGGCAGGGCTGACACGGAGCTCAGGCATAGCATGACTTCATCTTGTGAGGCACAGGGATTCCAACTCAAGAAAAAGAAGTTATCATCCTTCCTTTCAGTTAGTGGGAATTTTAATTGTGCTTCTGCTTCTAGGATACCAAGAGTTCGTGTTCTGGAAGATGAAGAGGGCTTGAAGGACATTGAACTGTCTGACGACCCCTATGACTGCATCCAGCTAAGTGTGGAGAATGTCCCCTGTATCGTCACCCTGTGCAAAGTATGAGCTTATATCTCATGGTTTTTGTCTTCCCTGTGGATCTCCTTCAACGCGTTAAGGTTACCTAGTAGATTGAGAAGTTATAGTCTCACAACCCATATAGTAGTCTTAACCCTCGAATAATTTTGTTATATTAGAGACCACTACCATGAGCAGCTCTTTCTTTTCTTTTTAACTGGAAGATAATGGCTCTGGTCCCAGGAGCACATGAGTGGGTTCATAGTAATAGTAGCCAGAGTTTGCTAAGCCCCTTCTACCTACCAGGCATTTCACCAAAACACCCTGAATGCATATTTCCTTTAATTCTCTCAACTCTATGGTGTCTACGCTGCTTGAGTAGTAAAAGGGTGGTTGAAAGGTGGACACTGTCCCCTCTGTGGCCCTAATGTCCACATCTATGAAATAAGGGGGTTGGAGCAGGGCCTGGGTGTCTAATACATCAAGTGTGGTTTTTCCATTAGCACTGAGGCCTGTGGAGCATAACACCTGGCTGATGCTGATGTGTAACTTGCACCTCCCAAGGCTGTGCAAAGAGGCCTGTTTTGGCTGAGATTGTCGCTGACTCCACGCAGGATTCGTTATATAAAAATCAGACTGAACTGGTCAGGTTTAATTCCACCAGAATCGCTTCACCCAGGCTCTGGTGAAGCATTGGGACGACTGGAGCCACCTGCCCTTGACTCATTCTTGAGCTTGTCCCTTAGCATGGGCTCTCTTGATTCATCTTTGTCATCAGTGAAACTTCCAGGGGCCTGTTAGAAACCCCCTGGTTGGCCTCTGACTTGGAAGGTCTCTGAATTATAATGCCACCACCCTTCCCCCTACCCCATATTTCCATTTCATGCTTCTGTTACACTGGTTACACAGTAGCCTGTGATAGAGTGATCGAACGGTACTTCAAATATTTCCCATATGAGCAGGAACTAAAATAAGACCCAAATGGGAGATACAGGTTCTTTGCTGGTGTAGATATTCCCTCCACGAGGCTCTCAAAAGCGGGGATCTGGGATGTGCGTTGCCCACGCACGTGCACTGCTGCCTGACTTTGCAGATTGGTTATCGGCACGTGGTGGATGCTACTCTTCAGGAGGAGGCCTGCTCCTTGGCCAGCTTGCTGGTGTCCGTGACCAGCAAGGGAGTTGTGACATGCATGAGGAAAGTGGGAAAGGGCAGCCTGGACCCAGAGAGCGTCTTCGAGATGATGGAGGTGAGACTGGTTCTGAAGCAGGTGCTTGGACCTGGCTGGGAGTATTGGCTGCCTCCTGCCCCCTTGGTCACGCTGTGGGAATTCTTCCCATTGACCCCCTTCACCCCAGGCTTGGGGCTTGGAGAGCAGCTGGTATGAGCCAGATGTCGCTGAGCTAGCTGAGGGTGGTGGTGGTGAGGGCTCTGGACCAGGAAATGGCGACCTGCTCATAAGAGTCTCTTATCCTTTCCCTCTCTCATCCTCAGTTCCATATTTCTGAATGAGAATATTGGACTGATAATGTGAAGAGTCACTTGTAACTCCAAAATTCCAAGTTTCTGTGATTTGATAAGGGAATTGAAATCCTGGCTGACTGCTTCCCATCCCTTGAAGGGAGTGAGCGGAGGTGGCGCCAGGGGGCTGAAGGATGGCCATCTCCCCATTCTTCGTGGGTCTGGAAGTGTTTAAGTGGAGATGAATAGGAAAGGTGGGAAATCCTCTTGACTGGAGGATTGCTCCCCTCAGGTCTCCTCAGGCCTGGCAGCACCACTAGGGTGCTTTCCAGCTGCTCTGTACTGATTGGTCGACAGGTCTGTCCCCCACATTGGCCTGGAAGCCCCTCTGCGGCAGGGACCAGGTCATGCTGACCTGTGTCTTTCCAGACCTTCCTTCCCTCGTGTCCACCTTGACTTTCCAGAAGTCTTTGAGGACTTTGAGACTGACAGACTGACTGACTGACTGAATTGCCAGGAACAGAGTTAGCCAGCCCCAGTTTTTTGCTTTAGTTAACCACTGCCTCACAACACATGCCCAGAGGTCATCTATACTCTTCTTTCATTTCTAGAAATAGTGACTTCTCACTATTGTGCACTTAATGTCTGTTGTTATTTTTGTCATCTTACTTGAAAGCATAAAATTAGCCTTGTGTATAGTGTTGAGGGCCCAAGCATAAGCTCTGAAGACAGACTGCCCGGGTTGCAAATGTGGGTTCTGGGCCACAGTTCCCTCATCTGCAAATGGGGATAACAACAGTAGTAGTGCCTGCTGCTGCAGGTGTTGTGAGGGGTGGGCAGGCTGAGTGGAGAGGAAGCACGTGTCAGAGCGTCTGACGTGTCGTCAGTTTGCAGTTAAGTGTCAGCTCCTACTCTGTGCCCCATTAAGCACCCTGAGTTCAGGTGTCTCCAACTGTGCATGGCAACAAGGGTTCTTCTTAAACAAAAGCTCTTAAAAAGCTTTATAATAAGTTCTGCCAGAGGCCTCTAGATGAGTGGCTCTCAAATATTGTTTTCGAAGGAATTCCCCCCTCATCCCCCCACCAGGAGAGTTTGATGAGAATTGCAGTTATCTAAACAACAACAGAAACAATAAATAATAGTTAACGTTTATTGTGTGCTTACTACATGTCAGACTCTGTTTTTAGTGCTTTAAATAATATCGTGTCATTTACTCCTCAACAACCCCGTGAGGAAACTGTTGTTACCCTTATTTTTATAGACGAGGAATTAAGGCACGTAGAGAATAAGGAACTTGCCTACAGGCTTCACAGCTTGTAAATGCGGGAGCTAGGATTCAAACCTGGACTGTGTGCCTCCAGCCAAGAGCTATTTTAACCTCATAAACCAGGTCAGCCATGGATGGGTGGGAGAACCAGAGTGCTGTCCAGTGAGCTGGGCTTCATCTTCCCCTGGGGCTCGGGAATGAGGTCTGCAGACCCTGCTCAGAGGGACCATGGCCCTGAGGCCCTGTCTCACCATTTGCCTCACATGGGGAGGCAGCATTCTGGAGATGCTGCTCGTGGTAAAGCTTAGAAACCCAGGTTGTTGTGCGGCTGCCACCCCCAACCCCTGCAGTCTCTTTCCTGCAAGTCCAGGTTCAGACTTCTCAAGTCCTGGTGTCCTGTCTGTCTCATCTCCTCTTCTCCTCTCCCTGCCTTCATTCACGTGAATAATCAGTTCCTCTACTAAATCAACTTGGACATTTTTTCTTTTTTCTAACGTCATGATAAAAATCTTCCCAAAGTCACTTTGGACCTTAACCCTGACTTTTCATTTCACAGAACTGATCACTCCCCAGCCTGTAGACTGAGATCTTCTCTTCATATGAGTTTTCCGTAATTCTTAAGAGTCTCATCCCTTGTTATAGTCAGGGGTCAGGGGAGAAGGCACACAGCCCTAGGGAGAATCCACCTATGACTAGGAGGATTGGGGTGGGGGTCAAGGCCTGGGTGCCTTTCTCCCTGACATTGTTGGGAATGGAACCGGTGGCACAGGTGAAACTAAAACTGCTATGGGAACGTGGAAGGCTTGATGAAGAGACTTGCAATTGGTTCACTGTATTCTTAACCTGATTCATGGGATGGAAAAACAGTTGCCTAAAGAAAGATTTTTGTTGTATAGTTGGGTTTTTTTGCCGGGGCCCCCTTCTTTCTGCTGTGTAGGAAATCTGTGGGTTGTCTGACCTCCTGACCTGTCTTGATTCCAACATTTCACGCCTTTAGCTTCTCTGCATGTCAGTAACATCAAAGACTATCCGGGTATTGACTTTGGTCCTATCTGAGCAGGTCTCCTTTGGTGGCAGGTGAATTAGAAACTGCTTGTTAACATGGGTCCTCAGCACCATCTGTTCCTTCATCAGACAGATTTTTGGATTCACTTGGCCTCCCCATGCCTTCTCACTGCAGCACAGTGGCTGTAACCAAGACCTGATTGGGTTGACAGTTTTGCTGCTTCTATTAGCAGCAGCTAAGGACTGAGGCAGCCTTTGCTGCTTGCTGCTTTGGGGTTTGCCTTCTTCTTCCTTTTTTTTTTTTTCCTTTTTCAAAATGGAGGTTTTTCCAGAATGCAACTACTATGTAGTCGGGGTTTGGGGTTTGTTTTTATACTGACTTGTTAATTAAATAAAAGTCCTGTAAGGCAGATGGAACGTGTGCAGCTTTACAATGGCTAGCTGGCGGGGAGCTTCTCTTGGTCAGAGTGTGTGTGCCTCACAAGCGGGCCTGTGCCCTCTTCCATCCCTTCTGTGCCCTGCAGACCAGCAAGCGCGTGGGCAAGGTGCTGCACACCTCCCTGCAGAGCGTTCTACACAAGGAGGAAAGCCTGGGGCCCAAGAGACAGAAAGTTGGATTCCTGGGATGATTTGCACATCAACCCCCAACTGCCACGTGTTTGTTTTCTACTTTTCCTTTTAAGCTGAAGTCTGTGTACATTTTTCTTAACTATTATGAATTTAAGGCAACATTTGTACATGTAAAATTAAAGTCTGATTTATGGTCTGGCTTGATATGGCTAGAGTTCCTCAGCTGTAAGCCAAGATGCCATTCGGTGACCCCTCAGAGAGTCTGACCCTTGTCTAGTGAAGGACAGCTAAGTCCAGAGGTCTGCTCCAATGCAAGGGCTCTGGTCACAGGCCTCCCCAGGGAGACTTACCACCTGCCACAGGAGATCAGAATAACAACATCAAGACCTAGCAGTAAAATGGTTCAAAGGAAATGTTTATGATATGTATATTGTCAATCTTTCTCCCCTGTAGAGCCTACAAAATAAGAATCACACACAAAAAATGTAAATTCGGGCTTCCCTCGTGGCGCAGTGGTTGAGAGTCCACCTGCTGATGCAGGGGACACAGGTTCGTGCCCCGGTCTGGGAAGATCCCACATGCCACGGAGCGGCTGGGCCCGTGAGCCGTGGCCGCTGAGCCTGCGCGTCCGGAGCCTGTGCTCCGCAGTGGGAGAGGCCACAACAATGAGAGGCCCACGTACTGCAAAAAAAAGAAAAATGTAAATTTGCCTCGTGTATTTGGGGGCTTCTTGGTGGGGGAGATGGAGGAGGCGCTCTGCTCCAGGTACAGACCCAGGGCTTCTGCCTGGCTGGTGAGCCTTCCCGAGTTTTGGGGGAAGCCCAGTTCTTGCTTCTTGCCCTCCAAGAGATTCCCAACCTAGCTCCCCTAGAGTCCGGGGCTTAACATGTACTTTGGTCCTTAGCCAACCTTTCTTATCACTCTTGTTTAGAACTTACTTTGTGTTTTATAGCCACTCGCTGGTGTTTTGTAAGATTTCCATGTTTTATCAGCATTAAGAGGGCTGCTTCAGAGATGTTGTCATTTGATTACTCAGCTCAGCTTCCTACTCTGGGGACAGAAGGAGAGGCCATTCTCAATGGCGCCAGGAGGCTCTTTCTATAAGCCTGTGTTCTACTCACAGCGCAGTGTGTTGGAATTAAGTCTATTCATGGGTTGAGCAGTCTCTATTTTTTCTCCAGGGGAACTGAAACTCCCCAATCAATCCTTAAAGAGAGCCCTGGGGAAGGAGCTGATTCATGAAAGAGCGCATTTCAGCCGTGGCATTTACTCTCTGCATTTCAGTTAGACAAATAGGGTAAGGAGTTAGGAAGTTATTGCCTAATGGAAAGAACATAATGCGAGCTGAAGCCCTTAAGGACTGACTCCAGAGGTCCTGGCGTGGGCACCTCCTCCCGGCATGGCCAGGTATGTCCTGTGGAGAGAAGCAGCTGCCTGGACTTGGACCTGGAGCTGCTGCCCTGTTGAGAAAATAGCCTGGGTTCTCTTTTTTCTTTATTTTTTTCCCAGTGATTGTCCTTACAGGCGCCATGACAGTGCTCCCAGGGAGGCAGCAGTCAGCCTGTTTCTCTTCCCCTGCCCCTGGTTGACTGACCGTGCTGGAACATTAACAGTGGGACTGCACAGATGCAACCAGAATGTGAATAAAGTTTAGAAACCTTCAGTTTTGATGATTAAAGACATCAGATAGTTGAGACAGACAGGTGAGGCCTTCCCAGGCCAGTTGTACAACAGCTACCCAACTGGGCCTGCTGGCTAAGCAGTTATGGTGCAAATGAAGGGAAGAAGTAGATGTTAGCGTCTGTGTCTACCACCCCATCCATACCTTCCCTTGAAGGCCACCCCACCTGGAAGAAGGGTACATCACAAATGAAACAAAATACCAAATGAGCAAGGTCTCTCCAGGAGAGGCTGTATTAGAACTGTCTGATGGTTGCAGCTCTCAGAATAAGTGAAAACTGAAGGCAGAGACTGGCAAAGACTTGGAAAAATATTGTCCTGGGGAAATCCACTGCTTCATCCAGCAGAACCAGAGCTGTTTTTAGTGGCCATTAAATAAATGCCAGGGAGAAAAACTAAAGTCAGCCAAAAGGCAATCAACAGCTTGTGGGTGGGGAGGGTAAGGGTGGGCATAGAAGGAATGAAATGTTATAGAATATTCAAATTGGTTTTATTGTTTCTGTGATTCCTTGGTCTCTCAAACTGTGTAAATTCAAGCCTGCAAAACACATGAATTTAAAATACTGACAGCAGTTTGCATTTTGCTCAATAAAGGCTGTGGTCTCATATAACTGCCAGTCGAGCGTAAACCTGTGTTATTCAAAACTTTGGAAATAATCTGGCAGTGGGTATTAAAAGTCTTAAAAATTTCATGCCCACTGACCTAAAACTCCACTTCTGGAAATGTAACCAAAGGAGAGTAAAAACATGAAGTTTTAAGTTTTTAAGTTTTAAGTTTTTAAAGAAGTTCATGCCAGTATCACTGCTTGTGCAAGAATGGCAGAGCTGCAAAGCAGCCTGAAGGTGCATCCTTGGCAGGTTCCTTTGCCAGAGACAGGGCTTTCTTCAGGAAGAAAGGGACTCTGACCTGGGATAAAGACAGGATCTTGGTCCCTCATTCTCCCCGGAACACTTTAGGCAGGCAGAAGAAGCCCCCACCCCTAGCTAAAGGAGAGCAGCCGTTTCCCAAAAGAAACACTGTACCAGTTCCCATGCAAGGACCATACTGAGGCAGATGTCTCACAAGGTGATACTTGTCAACCTCTGCCCCACCTTCCCTCATTGGCTCCAGACCCATAACTAGGGTCTGATTACAGCCCATCCTGAGCAGGGAAATGCAGTCCCTGCCATGGGAAGAAAGATATTACTCATCAAAATAATTGCAAGACCTGGCTTGGCAGGTACCAAGGAAATAGAGGGGGGAGTGGATCTGAGGGTGTTGGACCAGGGCCAGGGCTGAAAAGGGGGTTTAATGTCCTAGCAAGGAGGTCTGAAGCTGTCCTAATTCACTGCTGGGATAGCCCCTGAAGTTGGACCTGGCCAGCACCTGAAGTAAATGAGGAGGAGACACCAGAACTGAATAAACTGAAAAAGCAACAATGCTTCTTAGATCTGTAAGAGAAGTGAGGTCACAGGGCAACCACTGCTCCCCAAATCAGAGAGACCAACAGGCAAATCCAGCGAAATTAATATAGCTATATGAAGCTTACTTTAAATATGAGACATATAGATTAAAAGTATCAATAAATGGAGGAAGAAAGATAAACCACGGTAACAATCAAAAGAAAGCTAGGGCAGCTATATTAATTTCAGACAGAGGAGACTTCAGAGCAAGGAGAGTTATCAGGAATAAAGAGGAACATTACATAATGATAAAGGGGTCAGTTATCCAGGAGGACATAAAAATCTGTAATGTGTATATGCCTAACAACAGAGCATTAAAATACATGAGGTAGGACTTCCCCACTGGCGCAGTGGTTAAGAATCCGCCTGCCAGTGCAGGGGACACAGGTTCTATCCCTGGTCCGGGAAGATCCCACATGCTGCAGAGCAGCTAAGCCCACGCACCACAACTACTGAGCCTGCGCTCTAGACCTTGCGAGCCACAACTGTTGAGCCTGTGGAGCCACAAGTACTGAGCCCGCGTGCTGCAACTACTAGGCACAGGTGCACCTAGAGCTCGTGCTCTGCAACAAGAAGCCACTGCAATGAGAAGCCCTCACACCATAATGAAGAGTAGCCCCCGCTCGCCACAACTAGGAAAGCCCACGCAGAGCAACAAAGACCCAACACAGACAAGAAAAAAAGATGTTCAAAAAATAAAAATACATGAGGTAAAAACTGATAGAACAGCAAGAAGAAATACATGAATCCACTATCATAACTGGAGACGTCAACACCCCTCTATCAGAAATGGACAGATGGAGCAGGCAGGAAATTGGTAAGGACATATTTGGACTCAGCAACACCATCAATCAACTGGACATATTGGACATCTATAGACTGCTGCGTCCATCAACAGCTGGATACACACATGGAACATTCACCAAGATAGACCACATTCTGAACCATAAAATGCACCTTAACAAATTTAATAAAACAAATCACAATGATCTGATCTCAGAACACAACAGAATTAAACTAGAAATCAATTACAGAAACATAGCCAGAAAATCCCAAAACACTTGGAGATTAAACAACAAACTTCTAAATAACACCTGGGTCAAAGTAGAAATCTCAAGTGAAATTACGAATTTTGAACTAAATGAAAACGAAAACACAACTTATCAAAATTTGTGGGTTGTAGCAAAAGCAGTGCTTAGAAGGAAATTTATAGCCTTGAATACATATATTAGAAAAGAAGAAAGATCTAAAACCAATCATCTAAGCTTCCACCTTAGGAAACTAGAAGAGCAAATTAAATCCAAAGTAAGCAGAGGAAAAGAAATAATAAAAATTAGAGCAATATAGATATCAGTGAAATTGAAATCTGAAAATCAATAGAGAAAATCAATGAAACCAAAAGCTTGTTCTCTGAAAAATTCCAGAGAAGGGAGAGAGCTTTAGAAGGGAGCAGTCTGTCACCAGTCATTTCATTCCCTGGGGGCATCTGCAGATTCTGGACATGGGCTCTATGAGGAGTTCCACGGGGGGAAAAAGAGAAACCAGCAAAACTTAACTAGTGAGGTTGTGCAGGGCTAGTGTGATAATTTGGAAACTTCAGGATCCCTAAATGCACAACTGGGTTTGTATTTGTCGAATTTTAAGCCCATTTGTGGAGGGGTCGAGGGACAGGTGTCAAAAAGGCAGATAGAAATCTATAGTATCCTACAAAACTAATCAGATTTTCTATTTCTTCCTGTGTGACCTATTATAGCTGAAGACATCAGGTAAGTGCAAAACGGCCACACGCCCAGTTTACTCTTCCCAAACTTACAAGTCAGGTCATTTACTGTCTCAACCCTGGAGTCGAAGGAGTAAAGTGGTGGACAGAGGCCATGGATCTCTGAGGGCGGTGCACCTTCTGTCACAAGTCCTCCTTTCCCACACCTTTGCAGGTGGCCCAGCTGCCTCACACACAGGGTCTCCACACGCTCCTTACAAGAATCCCATTGTGTAGGCAGAGATTATTGCCCTATTTTATGAAAGAGGGATCTGGGTCTTGAATAACTTGCCCCAGAAAACACAAGTGCCAGGTGTCTGAGCTCCACTTAGAATCCAGGACTCCCAGTTCTCTTTCCACTAGGATACTGCTGACCTTTAGGGACAAAACAACAAGGAATGTGGCCCCATGGTGCCAAGAACTTGGCTCGGTGGGGTATTGCCTCCCCCAGTACTGTGTGCCCCAGGGCCTGGCACACAAGGACAGAGGCAATACTTGTTGAATGAATGACAACAAGGTTGTCAAAAAGGGTTCAGAAAGGAGCAAATGACTTTCCTAATGACGGTCATTGAGACCATGGTAATAGGCCATTTGTCTTTGGTTCTGACTAAGGGCCAAGACTGCCCTTGCAATATATTCTTGGAGATGTGCACCCTGGATGTTCTTACCTTTGAAGAGAGTGTGGAAATTCTCTGCTCCATAGGCGAGGCCTCATTTCTGTTGATTTAGGGCCAGTGGAGCTAAAAGGAAACATCTGTGCAGGGAGAGGGTAGGGGTGGGGGATGGTTCCACGTTGGGCCAGAAGTTTTCATGTTGTTTGGGCTGACATGGGTGGGGTGGCCAGAGCTTGTTTTATATACTCAGACTTCCAACAGCTTTGGAGGGAAAAAAAAAAAAAACAAAACAACGCTTAAAACCTGAAATGTGCCTTTTAGAGCTCTCTTCAGATTTTTCTGCCTCTGGCTTTATTGTCAAGATGATTCTTTGTGCAGGGAAACTGATGTGAAAAGACTGGGCCCTGAGGGTGGTGTGTTAGCTCATAGACTTTTCCTTGAGGGTGGGTCATTCGTGAACATTAACCCAGCATCGTTCTCCTGGCTGAAACCACCCCCACTTGCTGCTGCCCTACCGGCTGGTAGAGGCCTCTGGGACGGTGCCACCAGAAGATCTTTTACGCTGGGACGATGAAATCCATAGACCTCACCGGGGCTGCTGGTGAGTCCACTGGAGGTGGCTGCAGTGCTGGTTCTCACCTAGCCAGGGAGAGCTGGGGGTGGACAAGAGGACCCGGGGGTTCAATGGCCATAAGCTTATTAACACTGGCAGCAAGTGAGGCATGGTGGCTACAAAGAGGTGGGTTCTGAACAGCGTGTCCATTTGGACCACGGGAGGCACAGCCCCCTGCCCATGGCAGACTGCTTGAGAAAACACACCACAGCGAGGACAGTGACAAGCAGAATTCTATCCAAAGGTGATTTGGGGAAGATAAGTCCAGGAACCATATCTCAGAGGAAAAGTTGGGAGGAAGCGGGGAAGGAACACGGAGAGGAGGCAGTCAAAGAGGGACAGGAAGGCCAGTTGCAAACATTTGCTGGCCTCTTAAATGACTGCTCCAGAGGCCGGCACCAGGGACCACAGGGTGATGTTTCGGAGGCCTGCCTGCCTCACCACAGGGGGACTTTATAACAAGCTGAGTGTCTAATGATGGAACCAGCTACTTTGCAGAGTAATGAGCTGCTCGTCCCAGGAAGGATTTAAGCAAGCACATGGAGACATCGGACAGGCTCAATGGAAAAGGACAGCCCATATCGAGTGGTGGTTAAACCAGGTGGCCTCTTCCCATCTGCTTTTTATCTCAAAGGTTGAGGGACGGTGGGCCACTTGCCTTTGTTGAGGCCCACCTCAGTCCCACTGGCACAGGGGGCCCCTCACATTGCACTCCCAGGGCCTCACACAGGCCTGGGCACATTGTGAAGTGAATGAGGGACCGATGGGGCAAGAACAGTTCCAGGCGGGTCCTGACACAGCCTGGCTCTGTGTGGCTCCTGTGGGATGACACCTAGAGCAGGGGGTTCCGGGTTTCTGAACGGCCACAGCAGAGCTTCTCTGGGACCTCCTCTCCAGCATAGCCAGGGCACGGCCTCAACAATCAGGCCTGTCCTGGCCTCACACTTGGAAACAAACTCCTCCCATTTCCCTGCTGCCAAAAAGCTGAGGTGAGAAAATCAAGAAAGCAATGGAGGGCTTCCCTGGTGGCGCAGTGGTTGGGAGTCCGCCTGCCGATGCAAGGGGACGCGGGTTCATGCCCCGGTCTGGGAGGATTCCACGTGCCGCGGAGCAGCTGGGCCCGTGAGCCATGGCTGCTGGGGCTGCACATCCGGAGCCTGTGCTTCACAATGGGAGAGGCCACAACAGTGAGAGGCCCGCGTACCACAAAAAAAAAAAAAAGAAAGCAATGGAGTTTCAAAAAGAGAAAAAGAATTTTAATTTTCTCTTGCTATGTGCTACCCACCCAAAGTTCCAGGAAGCAAGGCTCCCTGCCTGTTAGGTTGCATAATCCTCAGCCCTAAACCATCCCACTGAGGGGCCAGCTGTGAATATAAAACCCTCTCCCACTCTTGAGAATGTGAGGGATAGCCCCTGACAGAAAGGGCCAACAGAGTGCCTGCTGCCTGCCCCAGGCTCCTGCCCTTGGGGACCACAGCAGGGAGGTCAGCCAGGCTGGGCTGCAGGCACATCCCTCCCCAAATCAGATGGGGCAAGGCGGGGTCCCTGGAAGAAAAGCCTGAATTACATAGCACTGCATTTTCTTTTGGAACAATCTAAAGCTCACAGAAAATCTGCAACTACAGTACAAAGAATATTTTTCCCCTGAGCCATTTTCAAGTGAGTTGTCGGCCTGATGCCCGAAGGTTGTGCTTTAGTGCATGTTTCCTATTGACAAGGCCACTCTCCTCCATAGTCACAACACATCATCCAAACTGGACAGTAACATCCAAGGGGTACATCCCTGCCACGTGCTCCTCAGACCCATCAAGTTTCTCCAGTTGTCCCAAGGGCGTCCATGAGAGCGGAAGGGTTTGGTCCAAACGCGTTGCTCTGTGCCTGCAATCTCCTTCAGTCTGAAACAGTTCCTCAGACACGTCCTGGACGGTTCTGAAAGTTGCTGGGCAGTTGTTTTGTAGAAAGCCCCTCAGTTGGGCTAGTGTGGCGTTTCCTCGGCAGGAGTCTCACGGAGGTGATGCCGCATTCTCCTCACCGCAGCCCATCAGGCGCTCAGGTGCTGCAGGCTCTCCATTTGGCCCATTACTGACGATGCTTACTTTGCTCACTTCATTCAAGTGACATCTTCCAGGCTTCTCCACTGCAAGGTGACTCTTTCCTCTTTGTAATTAATAAGTATTTTGTGGGCAAGTAATCTGAGATGATGAAAATACCCCGTTGCTCATCAGACTTCCCGTGTATTCGCTTATTTATTTATATCTGTGTATGCTCATGATTTCCTGTTTTGCTGTTACTGTCACTATTTTGATGTTCAAACTGTCCCTGATTTTGGCCCCAAGAAGCTCCTTCAAGCTGGCTCTGTGTCCTGGCACGTTCTCATCCTTCTTTAAACAATTCCTTGCTTTCTGGCAAAACAACTTGTTCTGGGCTCATTTTCTACTTTTCCTGCCCCAGCCCTGAAATCAGCCATTTCTCCAAGGTGCTCTGGTTCCTTTTAGTGGAAAGCTGTATTTATTATAGAAGGTGGCACTTGGATGCCAGGAGTGCTCGAGGCTTTGGAGGCAATTCTGCTCCACCCAGACAGCTGGCAGACTGATGTGCACATTTGCACTGACATTTATAGATTCCTCTTTAGGTGTCAAAGTCCACAACTGCACACCGATAGCTCCAATTTTAATCCTACACCATAGGATTCATTCTAGTTTTCTCTCTGTATTTGCACCTCCCTTTTCTGACAGTGAGAAACCTGGCTCCCATGGTCTTTAATAAATGTACTTATTCGATGGGTGCCCCTGTATGTAACCACTCTCTCACCTCTGCCACCACCCGCTCTCCCATGCGGACTACCTCTTCTCCTCACCTGGACTCCAACACTCCATGTAGGGCCTCTGTTCCCCTGGGGGTACCCCCCTCCACCCTGCTGTACCCTGACACCCCACACCACACTGCTCCTCATGGGGGCATTCTTTTCTCCCTGCTCCATCTCTGACACCACTCTGGGGCACCACAGCTGCCCTTCTCCCACCGTGGTCACCTCTGCTTCAGACAGGATAGTTGAGAAACAGAAAGTGAAAAAAGGAGAGGACTCCCTTGTATTTTTAACCAAAGATACATCAAGTGCATAGAGACAGACCACAAAAGAATCACAGCAAACATTCTAGACAATCCAGCAGTCAGCCCCAGTGCACTCTGTAAGGAGACATCATTGTGGGACCATTCTGGAGTCACCCCACTTGGGGTCAAATACTGGTGCTGCCCCTTACAGCTGGGTAGCTTGGGTTCCCTTAAACTCACTGAGCCTCAGTTTCCTCAACTGTAAAATGGGGAAATGACAGCACTTCCCTCATATTGCTGGTGTGAGGCCTCAACGAGGCCAGGGAAAAGTATGACCCAGCGCCTGCCCAAGGTAACTGCTCAGCAGATGTGAGCTATGACAACTAGCGTGTATTTCTCAGAATCCTAGAAAATAATGACTCTGTTTTAGAAGGCGGGGCCCGGATGCTGGGTGGGTGTTCCCTGGGCAGCGAGGCTCCGTGGCCCCAAGGGCTTCCTCCTTTTGCAAGCTTTTTTTTGGCACTCTCTCAGCCAACTCTGGGAGGGTTTCCTGGACAGAGGTCGTCGTGGCAGTTGCCTTAAGACGTGCAGCCCAGGCCACAGCCACTAGTGCTCTCTGACCCAGGTCCACTGCAGGCGGCAGCAGCAGCCCCAGCCGGTGGGTGCAGCAGCATGGAGCTTTGGGGGCCCTACTTGCTCCTCTGCCTCTTCTCCCTCCTGACCCAGGTCACTGCCGAGACACCTACCTCCAAGGTCAAGAAGGCTGCAAATGTTAAGAAAGGTAAGGAGGGGGGTGGAGCCCCTCCCCATCCTCCAGGGAGCTGGTCGCCCTCTCCTTTGCTGGTCCTCACTCTCCTTCCCCTCCTTCACTTTCCTTCTCCATGAGTCCAGGGAACTTCAATGAAGTACCCCTTGGGACCTGGGAGAGTCCTCCAGCAGCAGGGGCAATTGTCAAAACTGTAAGAGTCACTGGCTCTTAGAATCAGAAAGAAGCTTCCAGATCACCTAAACTGACACCCACTCCCCCACCACCCCAATATTTTACAGAAATCAAACCTTTGGCTCAGAAGTCTGGAGATGTCCGACTCTCATCAGGAGTGTTGGCAGGCTTTGCCTTGGCATCTCCAAACCTCGGGTTTCTCAACTGTAAAATAGGGATTGTGGCATTTGCTCACAACGCTGGTTGTGAGGATTTAATGATAGAAAACATGTGAAGTGTCTGGAACGTAGGATATACTTGATGCACGGCGGGGGCGGGGAAAGAACAAGTTAATTCTTAGTTCTATAGTGTATCACAGCCTCGAGGAAATAAAAATGTTCAAACCCAAACTCGGATAGTGGAGGCAGCTTTGCTCTCCCTCTGTTGCCTCTGGGTTTGGGGTGTCCTTGGGTCGCCTTGGCCTCAGCAAGGCCTGCCCTTGGAGCCCTGCCTGCAGTGAGGTCACCGCGGGCTGTTTTGAGACAACATTAGTGAAATGCCATGGCAATGATCGGGGCTGTCACCCCCCACAGGGCTCCAAGGGGAGGAGAGAGAGTTCCAGGGGATGAGAGTGCTTATTAAGCAGAGAAACAGGTGGCTGGGGCCAAGAGCACAGAAAAGGTGAGGCAGAGGGGCATGGGCCGCCCTCAGGCCCCTCTCTGAGCCTCTTCCGTAAATGGACAGCTGCCCACTGGTCACGGACAATGTACATAAGGGCACATTAGGACAATGGAGACCCACAGGCCTGCAACACAGAATGGGCGGATCTGGGTGCTGATAGGAAATAATCCCCAAGGTTCAGTTCATAAAGTAAACAAAAAATTCAATACTTTGAATGGATACTATGCTGACATTGGTTTTGAAAAAGGGACTTATATAAAAAAATATATTTACTTGTATATGCATAGAATTTTCTGGAAGGATCCACAAGAGTTAGTAACAGTGATTACCTCTGGGAAGAAAAACTAGGGAGCTAAGGGCAGACTTGATTCGGAAGGAGACTTTGACGTTCTGAACTGTTTGGGTTTTTTAAAGTTATATGGCTATATTACCTTTTACAAAACGTTCATTAAAAAAAAAGAAGACTCACAGCATGCATGGTGTGTCCACGAACGTTAGCTGAAATTGCCACCAAGGATGTTCTTTGTAAAGGATACACAGTTCCAAAGGCAAATAACAGAATTTTTGAATGTGGAAAATAGTTGTTAATTTCTCAAGTTTACCAAAGATTTAGTATGTATTTATTTAATCATGTAAATCATGTATTTGATCATATGGACAAGAAGGTCAAACCAGACAATGCCCTGGTCCTCTTCAGCTGTCACACTTGAACCCTAGCTCCATGTGGTCCCCACGGAGGTGGCCCATGGAGGTCCAGGAGGAGGCCCGCATAACAGCTGACAGAGCAAGAGTGGAGTGTCCTGTCCAGCCCTGCCTCTTGCTGAAACCCACTGCAGCTTGGTTTTCTTTCCTTCGACCTGCTGCCAACCTACACCACACATGCTTACAGAGCTCTTTCTCCAGGTAGGGGCCAGTATACATGCTGAACACTCTAGCAGACAATTAGCATCCCTGCTCTTAAGATGTGAATCAATTTGCGAACCACGGTGGTTCTCCCTCAGGCATCATCAGCATCATCTGGGAAATACATTAAAATCCAGGCACCTGGGACCCACCCCCAGAAATGCTGGATCATGGGCCTGGAATGCTCCCCAGCATCTGCCTTTCCCACCAGTCTCCAGTGATTCCTGGGAGCAGCCAGGACTGGGAATCAAAGGAACAACCTAGTCAGGGGCCAGTGCACAAAGTGGGGGAGGGTGTCCGGAGGAGGGACAGTCGTGCCCAAGGAGACCCCTCAGTGCCCGCTGAGTGGTGGAGAACAAGCTGGCAGGATGGACGAGGGGAGGAGAGGACAGAATGTGCTATGCCCCCATGCTGGCCCCCAGGGTGGGATGAGAAGGGGGAGAGCCCAGGCTGCTTCTGGGAGCTCATCTGCCCCTGGTGTGGGGTGTGGCCTGAGCCAGCTGTATGGGGGTCAGCCAGATGTGAGGCAGGGAGGGCTTAGGCGGCTGGAGCTCCAGAGGCCATGTGGCCACACCTGGCAGAGGAGCTCAGGTGGGGAGGATGGCCTCACAGGGGGTCACAGACTCTTAGAACAGGGACCTGAGGGCATCCATTTCAATAACATGCATTAGGAATCTGAGGCTCAGAGGTAGTGAGGGGCAGCACAAGGGCTCCGACTCCTAGCCCAGAGCTGTAGAAACACCCAACTCCTACGCCTTCCTCAGTGGAGTTCTGTTAGCACCTTGGTCCTTGGCCAGTCCCTGGAGGGCCCCTCGTACACTCGGGCACCTTGGTGCAAATCACAAAAGGCTCTCCGCTCTGAGCTGACAAATTATAGAAGAGCATCCCTTTCTCTGGTGTGGTCAAGCAGCACAGCCAGGGCAAGGCTTAGAGGCTGGACATGGGCCCCCACCTGTCCCCTCAGCTGAGTGCCCTTGTGTAGTACCCAACTTTCACAACTTTATGCGGTGCCCTGTGCTGGTACATCATGGGACTGAGTACAGAGCTGCTGTGAACCACTGAGGCAGAGGCCCACTGTGAGGCACACATAACCCAGTCAGGCTAGTTTGCCAGCCCCAAACACTCCCTGTTTTGCCTTGCTCATCTGGGTGTTAATTTCCTCATACTTGGTAAGTCACATCATGAATTTCTATATATGCCAGTATGTTTCTTGCTCACGTTTCCTGTGATTCCCCTGCAAAGGAATCTGGGGTGGACAAAGGTCTGACTTCACCCCTCATACCGTGGACTTTATGCAAGCAAAGCCAAATGGACCGTGGAAGCGCTTCCCCACCCTCTACCCAAGCTGAGCTCAGCCTTTCCTGAAGCTCCTGGGATTTCAGAAAGACTGGGGTCCACCCACTTAGCTCTCAACTTACACATGCAGAGGAAGACATTTCACATCTGCCTCTCATGAATAACTGGCTCCGAACGGGCCTTTGTGCTCAGGAAGGCTCACATTAGGAAACGTGCTGCCATCACGGACGTGGGGAGAACAAGCTTGCAGCCGTGCGGACTTGGGTTTGGGCTGCTGGCTCTGCCAGTTCAGGCGAGTTGCTTCAGTCTGGCCTCAGTTTCCCGTCTGTGGATTGGTGGTGGTATAGAAGAGACACATTACCCACGTCACAGGGCTGACAATGAGCCCAGCGCTGGTCACATGCTTCATTTCTCTTAGTCTTTATTCTTCTCCAGAGTCCTTGGAGGTGGGGCTATTATCATCCCGTTTTATAGATGAGGACAGTGGATTCAGGGAGGCTGTGGAACTTGCCCAGGTCACCCGCATGCATGCAACCTCAGAGCCTGTACACACGTTCACCTGTGCTGCTCCACACAGCCCCAGGCCGAGTGCCTGCCCTGCTTGGTCCGTGCCTTGTTCGTCCAGCCTGGGGAAGTGAATCTGGGAGGTCTCAAGGGCCCCTGGCCCTCCTTCCTGTGCTCTGTTCTCCTCTAGAGCTGGGAGGGTGGTTGGGTGTCACCGAAGGAGCTGTCTGCACCCTCCACTCCGCTCCTGCAAATCCCAACCCCATCTGATCCCAGCAACTCTCCTGAACAATGCGGTACACGTCTCACTTTAGCAAGAGCAAGAGAACGATGGTCCCCCGGTAGAAGGAAAATCATGAGCGATCACTTAGACTACCACCGGCAGGGACAGGGAGAGAGAGAGTATGCCAAGACATCAAGGTCGAGGGGAGTCGTTTCCCTCGTCCCCTTGTGGCTGACAGTGGTCCACCCCTCCCAGTCCCTGCCCTGCCCCACTCCCTACTGCCTTTCTCACGTGTTCGTGATTGTCCCCACTTCCTTCTGACTTCATCCTAGATGCCGTGAGCCCGAAGATGCTTGAGGAGCTCAAGACCCAGCTGGACAGCCTGGCCCAGGAGGTGGCCCTGTTGAAAGAGCAGCAGGCCCTGCAGACGGGTGAGAGCACGTGGCGGCCTCTCTGGGCAGGGGTACATCAGACAGAGGGCCTCAGGCCAGCAGCCAGCAACCCACCTGTAGCCTCGAGCCAGTACCAGGGCCCTGGCTGGCCCCTGTAGTCCAGGGCACTGGATTCACAGAGCCCCCTCCTCAGCCTGCTTCTCTCAGGAAGATCCCCTGACATGTGGAAGCAGCAATGTACCGAAAGGACAACAAGCTCTCCCACAAGAATCCATTACCGCCCACTGGAAGTGCGAGCCCTGCAGCGCTCGTGGAGCAGAGGCAACCCTAATGAACCCCAGGAGACCCTCCGCTCAGCCAGCCCCCACAGCCCTACAGGGCGTGAGCTTCATTCCCTGTGTCAGCTGCTTTGCTGAGGCTGCCACTCTTAATCATCATCATTATGCTGAGGCAGGATTTATCACCCCTATTTTAAAGAGGGGAACTGAGGCATAGAGAGGTTCTGGTTTTGCCACGCCCACCTGGCTAGTTACTGCAGTTCAGGATGGGAATGGAAGCAGCCTGCCTGGTGCATGCTGGGTGTGAGGAAAGGTGGGCTTTGGTCTTCCTGGCCCTGCACGAACCAGCTAAACCAGGATGGACAAAATACACGGCTGCGGAGCCCGGGGACACAGCTCATAGCCACCTGCCCTAGCACTGCCTGGCCAGCCTGCCTGGGCAACCTGTTCTCTTTCTCTCCACCAAGTTCCTTTCACATTGTCTCTATTTTCCACACATCTCAAACTCACCTACTTCTTCGTGACCTTGCCCTGGAGAGCACAGAATACAGACTAACGATAATACTTAACACATGGGGGAATGTTTAAAATGAGCACAGTGTTGTTCAGGGCCTCAGTTTCCTCATCTGTAAAGTCGAAGGGCGGGGGGTGGACTTGCAGGGCAAGCTCTAAGGTCTCATGTCTAAGCTTTGTGCTTGTGCCAAGACCATGCAACCCAGATGCCACTTGCCTCCTGAGGTGGGTGATGTGGTGGGGACCTCCCCGTGCAAAGTCCATGGCATATGGAGAACTAAACACCCCCTCCATGTCTGCTGATTCCCAGGAGGTTCATGGGCTCCTGGCCTCCTTGGGGACCTTCTCCCTCTCATCACCCGCTCCTTTACTACCACTACCTGCAAATCACCTTGTCAATAACCCCACACAAAGCACTCCTGACCTAACTGAAGAGTTGAGAGAATCAAGGGTTAGGGGAGCAACCCTCCCGTCCCGCCATCTGCCCCTTCCCTCCCCCAATCAGCAAACACACATGAGGTCCTCCCCCCAGCGAGCCTCTGCCAGGCACAAGGAGGCAGAGGTGACCCAGCCAGGGTCCCGCTCTGGGAGCCTCAATATATTCATGAAATCAATGTATTCACTGGAACCCGCACGTGTGGGAAGATAAAGAAGGATTCCAAGCAGAGGGCATGGTAGGAGCAAAGCTATGGAAGGCCAGCAAGAATCAACGGGATCGGGCTTCCCTCGTGGCGCAGTGGTTGGGAGTCCGCCTGCCGATGCAGGGGACACGGGATCGTGCCCCGGTCCGGGAAGATCCCACATGCCGCGGAGCGGCTGGGCCCGTGAGCCATGGCCGCTGAGCCTGTGCTCTGCAACGAGAGAGGCCACAACAGTGAGAGGCACGCGTACCGTAAAAAAAAAAAAAGAATCAACGGGATCATGAATAGGCCAGAGTGACAAAATGTCAGTAACGATGGTAAGGCACTGAGAACTGATACTTATTGAGGACTAACTATGTTGGAGGGAGTGTTGCAGGTAGGGTTCCCAAGAAGCGGCCCCGAGGTGGAGTTTAGCCTGCAGGAGGTTTATTAGGGAGCACACCCAGGATGAGCACCTGGGGAAGGGAAGAGACAGAAGGACGCAGGAGTGGGAAGAGTGCCCTGCGCGTCTCAACGAAAGCCTCAGCCAACTGCAGAGGGAGCCCTGACGACCGGAGGGCCCTTCAGAGCTGTCCTGAGTTGGGGCAAGAGGGCTCATGGGCCAGTCACTGGGTACAGGGTGCTCTGGGAAGGGGGCACACCATGGGGGAGGGGGCTGTCTTCCACTGATGCAATCCCCAAAGGGGCTGAGAGTTAAGAGTTGTCTCCCAGCAGCGCTCCCAGCAGCTGGGGTAGTCAATCCTTCAACCCAAGGGGGTCTTGGTGGCGTGTCAGAGTCCCCAGCAGGAAGGAAAGGCAGTGTGGCGCCAGGCTGGGAAGGGCAATGAAACCTGCCTAGGATGAGCTGCAGGATAGCACGCGGTAGGGCTGGCTGCCTTGGGATGGCATCTGTGAGTAAAGACACCTCTGTGATGCTGCAGGCCCGGAGTTCAGAGCTCCAGGAGTGTCAGGTGCTCACGGGGACATGGAGATGTGTGTTAAGTGAAAGCAACTGAGTGAGAGGGTGAGTGAGTGAGGGGATGGGGGTGGGGTGGAGTGCAGACCTGCCCCTAACACTTTTGGGGTCAGCAGCAAGAGGACAAATGGAGGCATGTACCCCAACTGCCTAAACATTTAAGTTACAAACCCAGCTGAAGAACAAACTGCTGGGACTTCCCTGGTGGTCCAGTGGTTAAGACTCCACGCTTCCAATGCAGGGGGCCTGGGTTCGATCCCTGGTCAGGGAACTAGATCCCGCATGCCGCACGAAGATCCCGTGTGCCACAACTAAGACCCGGTGCAGCCAAATAAATAAATAAATATTAAAAAAAAAAAAAAAACCAAACTGCTAAGTAAAAACATTCTATGCTCCTAAGCTGACCAAATATATACCTTCATCACAACCTTTGAGACCAGATTCAAATTTAGAATCTTGGACTCGAGTTCCATGCCTGAGAGAGCTAGCCCCTGGCCCACCACCTGGGCCATCTCTTCTGTCCCAGGGGCTTGCCCGTCTCAGCTCCGTCCTCCCAGTCGCCGCCCCAGAAGAGGCCCCTGGCAGACTCTGGGAGCTTGCTTGGGCCCCTGGGTCAGGGCTTTGGGGTCCTGGGTACCTGGAGTGTGGTCTAGGTTCTGGGTAGGGATGTCCCCTGGCCCTGCAGTTTCTTGATCTTAGGGAGGGTGGGGCTGGAGGAAGATCAGAGCAGGTGGCTCCGCCTGGGCTCTCCAGGAAGCCCACTCTGAGATGGAGCTCATTTATTAGGGAGAGCCCGGGGTCCCAACTGTGAAGGGAGGGAGGTGTTGGAAGTAGATTGGGCAGAGGGGGAGCTGAGTAGCAGCACAGGCCCAAGGCCAGCCTCTGCCACGCTGTGGAGCCTCCAAGCTAAAAGGCCCCTTCAGAATTATCCTGCTTGGGGTAGAGATCACCCTACCTATTCCCCTGGGCACTGGATGGGGCACCCAGGAGAGGGGTGTGACCTTGAGGGAGGGGCCGTGTGCAGCTGAGGGGGCTGACCTCACTCCCAGCAGCAGGGGCTCCACCACCTCTTAAATGGGGATCTGAGATGTGCATCAGTGCCCACCACAGCACGGCCCTCTGGCCTGGGTCTGGAGCCTGTCCAGGGAGGACAGGATGTACAGGGATGGGATGGAGGATGGTGTGACTACCCCTGGCGGTTGGCTCTTGGCTCCGGAACCGGAGGCCTTGGGTGACGTCCATTTCCTCCCCTCCCCCCTAGTCTGCCTGAAGGGTATCAAGGTGCACATGAAGTGCTTTCTGGCCTTCGTCCAGGCGAAGACCTTCCACGAGGCGAGCGAGGACTGCATATCGCGAGGGGGCACCCTGGGCACCCCGCATACGGGCTCCGAGAATGACGCCCTGTACGAGTACCTGAGCCAGAGTGTGGGCAGCGAGGCCGAGGTCTGGCTGGGCTTCAACGACATGGCGGCCGAAGGCACCTGGGTGGACATGACTGGCGGCCATATCACCTACAAGAACTGGGAGACAGAGATCACCGCACAGCCCGACGGCGGCAAGGTCGAGAACTGCGCTGCCCTGGCCGGTGCGGCCAACGGCAAGTGGTTCGACAAGCGCTGCCGGGACAACTTGCCCTACGTCTGCCAGTTCGCCATCGTCTAGCGGGCCGAGAGGGGCGGGGTCGGGGGCAGAGTCCGGGGGTGGGGCCAGGGGAGGGTGGGATCGTGAGCCCCGGAAGAGGGGCCGTGGGACCTTCCCGCCCCGCATCCCTGCCCCCGCGCGCTGGGGGCCTCCTCTTGCAAATAAATTGGGTGCAGCTTGGCAGAGAGTGGCTGCGGTCTGTGCCGGGTCCGAGGGGTGGGGAGTCCAGGAGCCTGGCCGGGAGCCCAGGGAGAGGTCGCTTAGAAGGAGGCGAGTAGGGAGGTGGTGAAGGATGGCGAGCTGGGTGCAGAGGAGGGGGAGGAGGAAAAGAAGGGGGGGTGAACGAGGGAACCCCTGACTGCTGCTGCCTTTTTTAAATTAAATAACTTTATATTTCATTGGATTTCCCACTTACAGAAAAGTTGCAAGAATTCCCGTATACCCTTCATCCAGATTCCACAAATATTAATGTTTTCCCATATTTGCTTATCCTTCTATTTTTTCCTGAACCGTTTGACAGTGAAATGCAGACGTGATGCCCCTTTATCCCTAAATATTTCAGTGTGTTTCCTAAAAGCAAGGACATTTTCTCACGGAAGCAGAGCACTGTTATCAAGGTCGGGAAATAAACACTGTTACTATGTTGTTATCTAAGTTACAGGCCTTATTCAGATTTCCAGTCTTCTTACTGCAGACTCCACTTCCTCGTGTTGGAATCCAGCATCCCCTCCACAACTCCAGAGGAGGAGGGACACTCCCACCTGACACCCTCCTGTTAGGGATTCATTTCTGCGGTGCACTGACATGCTGAGTTCTGTCGGGGTGAGAGCACAGGCTGCCCGCGGGGGATATTTGCATCCGCCTTCTTGCCCAACAAGGGGGCTGGTTCAGGAGCCAAATATGACAGTGGCCAACATTGCCTGACTGGTGTGTCCCCCTCCTTCCCGCTCCTCACAGAAAGTTCCACCCTAGCAATACCAGCTACTACTTATTGAGCCCACAGACTCGCAGGCACTCCACCCAGGACAGGCGTGTTATTATCCCAGTTTTGTAGAGAAGGAAGTTGAGGCTAAGGGAAGTTAAGTGACTTCCATTGGTCACACAGCTAGTAAGCAGCAGAGCCAGGATTACAAGGGCCTTGGCCTTTCCACCATCCACCACCGTGATACTTGTCTCACGTTACTGGACCTTCCCTGAGATAAAACATCAGAGAAGTGGCCTAGTGACCCCCAGAGGCTATTGGCCAGCTCCTGGTGTGACCTGGCCCATCCAACCATGTAGGCCCAGCTCTAGTGACACCCTTAGGGGAGGTCTTCCCTACCACATCAGCCATGGCATCATCCACTGTGTGGACTTTGCCACATCTTTTCTCCCTGGTTGTCTTCTAGTGTGTCTTGCCTTCAGTAATAAATTGATGATAGTTTGATTTGATCAAGGGGAGTGGGCTGGGCTGGAGTAGGTAGCTTACAATGAACTGTGTGCGTACTTTGTGCCAGACAGCCTGCTTGGCATTGTCACAGAAAGCATCTCGTGTAATTCCACAGTTATAGGAAGAGGTAATGATGGATGAGATCCATTATAGGTGCAGAAACTGAGGCTCAGAACAGTAACGTGATTTTTTTCAAGACGGCCTAGTAAGTGAGAAGGCAAATGCGATGCAAATCTCGGTCTGGCAGCTCTGAATCCTGGGCTCTTTTTACCCCACTCAGCTATCTAGCAGGATGTAGGTGGCCACGGATTTTGTGAAGTTCCCTGCATCGGGTGGATGCCCGCAAGAGGGCACCAGGCCTCTGCATGTGAGCATGGGTCCTGGTGGAGAGGTGCCACCGTGGCATTGCCTGCTTCCAGCAGCAGGTGGAAGTATGAGCAAGAGAATCGTTACCCATCTTTAATCAGCCGGGAATGCTCTTACACTTGAGACACTGAGACTTGTGGACTTCCAGCTGGGGTACACCTGTCCTGGGATCCTGTCTTTAAGCTTTGATGTGTTTTTTTATCACAGATTTTTTGCATTAATTTTTTCTTTTTTTTTTTTTGCGGTACGCGCGCCTCTCACTGTTGTGGCCTCTCCCGTTGCGAAGCGCAGGCTCCAGCCGGACGCGCAGGCTCAGTGGCCATGGCTCACGGGTCCAGCGGCTGCACGGCATGTGGGATCCTCCCGGACCGGGGCACGAACCCGTGTCCCCTTAATCAGCAGGCAGACTCTGAACCACTGCACCACCAGGGAAGCCCTGCATTAATTTTTATTTTTTAAAACATCGTGTTCAAATATTTTTTATCATAATTACTGAGCTTTTAGGTACTTCCTTAAATTTTGTACCCCAGGGAGTGTCTCACTCACCTCACCATTCCTGGCCCTGGCTACAAAATTTGAATTTTCCAAGGCGTATATAAACAATGATAAGGTATTGGTTTCTAGATCTTCAAGGGAACTGGTTTCTACATCTTCAGCTTCTCCATTACTCTTTATTAGAGCTGATGGTAGAGCCATCTTTCACAGCCATCCATTTCCCTCTCTACTGTGCGTTGCCCTGGTGTGTAAAAAACTCTGAGGCTGCACAACAAAGGGATAATTTGAAATACTGCTGTAAGGAGGCAAAAGACTGGATAAAAACTCCTTTTGCAAGTTCAGTTGTCTCCAGTTCTTTGCCTTCAACAGCCTTGGAGAAGAGCCTAATGCTCACAGACCATGAAAAATACATTCTGATGACAGAGTACTTTTAACCTGTACCTTAGGAGAAGTTCAAGTATTAAGTGACATCACTCTTTTCAGTGACACCAGCCTACTTATCTGAACAAGATTGGAGTAATACTGATGCTGAGCCCTGTTTCACTCTAGGATACATGAACCAATGAAAGAAAAATCCATCCATTTGATTAAGAGATTCCTACTTAATCATGTGAGAGGGCGGTTTCTGGACGGGTCTTTCTCTGTCTGCTTGTTGGCCCTTAACCAGTGTGCTGGAGCCATGTGCTCAGGCTCCAACTGAGCCTTGCTCTCTCCGCCCTGTCCCATCACCACTGCCGTTCCTATTCCTAGTCCTTTTGCATTTGGCTGTTCCTACCACCTTTCACAGCCTAGCTCATCCCAGCCAAGGGAAGGGAGAGTCAAGGGGAGGAAGTACAGATGGAGACCCCCAGTGTGGAGAAGGGGGTGCCCTGAGAGACCTGGGGCTGGTAATGGTGGCCCTTGCTATGGGATCCTGGAGAAGGCCTGTGGGGCATGTTGGCCCCCAATTTCGTCACCTGCAAAATGAGGTTTAGCTTAGATGACCTCTTAAGCCTCTTGAGTCCAGGATACTGCCCAACTATCCTCGGGAATGTCTTTTGTAGAATTCTCTCCAGAAAAGAAAGCTGTTTGGTGGTTGTTTCCTTGCCCAAACAAGCCCCCGTCCCCTGACGCTTTACTTTCTGCAGCGATCGTGGGCCCTGCTCTCTCTCTCTTAAATCCCAAACAGGTACAAATTCTGATGCCTGGTGGACACCGCCACCTAGGAGTCCTTAGGCACCTAAGTTAACATGTTTCAAAAGAGAACTTGGCATCTCCCACTCAAGTCTGCTTCTCTTCCTGAGATCACCATCTCCATGGTCGGTCCCCACCTTACCAGTCACTCAAGCCCCAGACCTGTGAGGCATCACAGGTGCCTCAGTGTCTGTCACGCTTGAGATCCAAGTCATCAGGACTTCTGGTGATTTTACTTGCTGAGGAAGTCTCAGATCACCTCTCCTGTTCTGCTGCTACTAGGCCCAAGGCTCCTGCTTGACCCTTAAAAATAATATCCTTCCTGGTTCCCATTTCCCGCCACATCTCTCCCAGCCTCCCTAAACCATAGCCTTTCCTGCATAACCACTAGCTAGCTATACAGCAGAGAAGGCTGGTTCAAACTTTCGTCAGAGTCGGTCCCTGGAATGCACACTTCCCTCCCACACACGTACACATATTTGCTTCAACTGTAAGCATTAATGTGTCCTGGATGCCTTAAACCTCTAGGCACATTCTTCTTTTGATTTTGGCTTTGCTGAGAGACAGTGGAGATATTAATAAAAACAAAGAAGATGAGCAATGTGTGCATTCCTGATGTGTGCTGGGCACTGACCCACAAGCCCCTTACTATGTCCTGACAACAACCCAGGAATTACCTCATTTCATATTCATAATAACCTAGGAGAGAGGTATTATTAAGCCTACCTTACAGTTGAGGAAAATGGAGTACAGAGAGGATACTTTTTCTAAGAACATCCATGGATGGGGCTGGACTTCCAGCACAGGTCTGTTGAGTTCCAAGGCCCATGTGCCATCTACTATATGCATTCAGTTCTTCCTGAATCTTGAAGAAAGTTTTCAGATAATTCATGATGTGATTGTGAAAGTTTTGTGAAAAGGAGTTGATGGTGATGTGCACTGGTGTGTATTTGAGACTGCTGCTAGCGAATCCTGTAAAAACACATTTTCCACCCAGATTTTGCAGGGCTATTTCTGAAGCTTAACGTTAGATTCTACTTTACCTGCTTTCATGGGTGACTCATGAAAAGCATGGCTTATGAGTGTCTCTTTCAGGCTAAAAATCATGACACAATCTACGAAGAAACTAACCATCTTCTCCACTAGAATGTACTGCTATTTCATACAGTGTGAGAACACAGCCAGGGGAGAAACATCTCAGAGATCAATGCAATCTCCAGATGAAAAGACCGAGGCCCAGGGAGGTTAAGTGACCAGCCAAGGTCAAGCAGCTTGCAAAACAATGAGCCTAAGAGTCTCACTTTGTTAGTAGAAACAGCTTTGTGCAAACCATTTCTCCAAACAGCCACCTAGTAAGTACTGAATGCCTTCCATGTGCCAAGCACTCTGCCAGGAGCTGGGCCATGAGACCTGGGTCCTGTTCTTGAGATGTTCACCTGCTTGCTGAGGGACCTGGCATTTTAAGGAGCTCAGAAACAGAGGGATGGGGCTGGTTTTTGCCCCGAAGAGTAGCTCTCCTGTTTCGCATTGTTGGGAAAACAACTGTGCAGTAGTCGTAGGAAAATGTCTTTCAGAATAGGACAGACAAGCCAAATAGCTAGGTCAGAGACAAACTGGAAAACTAGTGTTTCCTCCAGTTCATCACCAAGTTTCATCAGGAAAACCTTACACCAGGTTGAAGTTACTCATTGGTAGTGAAATAGGGTCAGGAAGAAACCCTGGATTTGGATTCCAGCTCTGCCACTTTCTAGTTCTGGGACTGTGGGAGAGTCACAATCTCTGAGCTGTGGTTTCTTTGATTGCATGGCTTGAAATGGGAGAATAGAGCATCAGAGCCAAGCTCATAGACATGGATGGAGACAAACTTCTTAGCCTCTCATGTTCACCAACCATGGCTGCCTTAACTGTGGTTACTGCAGTCTCTTCCAATCCCCTCTGAATTATTCTCTCCAAGGCCATGGGAGAAGGCATCAGAGAAGGGCCTGGAATCCATATCTGTTAAGCTGTCACCCACTCTGCTTCCAGAAACCAATTCAACTTTCTGGGGTGATGAGAGGATGTGCCCTCGGAGGTGAGAGCAGAAAACCATCCCTTGGGGACGGTGGTGACCCAGCTTAGGATGAATCTCTGGGGCTGTTTCCCCATCTGTAGAGAGGGCATAATGCCCCTCTCACACCACTGTTGTGAAGACTAAATATACGTAAAGCCTCTTGCCCATTGCTTGGCCCACAATTTTGAAGACCATGAGAAAGCGGTACTGTATTAAAAAGAGCTTTGGAAATAAGACTGCCGTATATAAAAGATGATAAAAAGCCATGACTTTTACCTGGGTAGGAAAAGCCACAATGAGCTCAACTGTGACCTAATATCATACTGAAAAGACGATTCTCTTAGAAAGATAGTCTGGCAATGTAGTTGGAGCTGAACTAATACGGACCAGGTCAAATTGAAGGTTAGGTCAGTGGTTCTCAACCCCAGCCAGACATTAGAATCACCTGAGGTACTTAAAGAAATAAACCAAACCCAACAGCCAGGCTTCACTGTAGACTGATTAAATCAATCAGAATCTGTGGGGAGTGGGACCAGGCACTGGGAGTAGTTAAAGCTTTCCAGGTGATTCCAAGCTATAGTGATTGAGAACTACTGACTTAGGTGAAGCTACCTAATCTTAGGTTAAGATTTTGAAAGAAATCCATCAGTTCCAGACTATCTCCCCCCATGGTCTGCCTCAGTCTGAATTTCCTACCATTCTAAGCATTGGACAGTGGTACCCTGCACAGTAACCAGGATTAGCTACAATCAGTTTGGTTACTGTTCTATATTGATTTTGACAGGAAGTAGAGGTTCATCTTGAAGGACTTGGTATAGTAAGTTAATTTCAGCACGAATGTTTATCAGTTAGGATTAGATTTTGTTGCATATAATGAAAATCCAAAATAAAAGAGCCTTAAACAAGACAGAAGTCTAGAGGCAGGTAGTCTAACACTGGTATGGCATCTCTATGGTCATAGGGGACACAACGTTCCTTTTATTTTCCCACCCTACTGTTCTAGTGGGGGCTTTTCATCTTTGAGGTCACTTCATGGTCCATGATGGCTGCTGGTGCTCCAACCATTATTATCCACATTATATCCACATCAAGTAAAAGCAAAAGGAGAATGGACAAAAAAGGTCCAGTCAGCTTCTTTAAAGAGCCTTTTCTTTTTCTTTTATCTCATAGGCCAGAACTTTGTCAAATGTCTATCGGCAAGAAGTTTTACTGAGAAGTAAAACCCTTTAGGTAGCTTCCTCTATACCCCAAATAAAATTAAACTTTATTAAGGAAGAAGGGGCAAGTGGTAGGTGACCAGCAGTTTGTGCCATAGAGCCATTGCAGATCCAAAGCCTGAACGTGGGAGGGAACTAGAGGCTAGGAGGCAGGAGAATTAAGAGATCTTGAAGGAGGAATGGTGATTCATTCATGTGGTTCCCAAAAACTTGCCGCCATGGGTCTTTCAGTAAGGGAAGCTTACTTTCAATTGTGTAGCTGGGTCAAGCCGTCATTCCTTTCAACAAGTTCCTAGTTTCTAGGCATGGCCATCTCAGCCTTAGTTTTGGATCAGTCGTCTCATAGGCCAGCCCTTTTCTTGAGGAGCCTGGACCTAGAAGGCTATTACACCTCAGGTGCCTTCCTGCCTGCCTACACCTGGATGGTAGAATCATTATTGCTGGTCCTGAGGCAAAAGCCACAGGGCATATCTTGACAGACCTTGGCTGAATTCTGTGAAGCTTTTTCTTTTCCGCTCCTCTGAGGAGTTAGATGCACCCTATGTCAGTTACGGTACCAGCAGGAAGCAGAATCCAACTCAGGTAATTCAAAGGACTATAATGAAAGGGGTATAAGCAGTCGTTGTTTTGCACAGCTCTGATATGCATGAATTTCAATGATCAATAAATTTCAATTATTTTAGTTAAGTAACACCAGTCCCCCAACAAGATGGTTAAAATTTCAGTTACATTTGTATATGAACTATGAGCAATTGTATAAAGCTGCAGTTGCTAAAGTATAATTGGACGGCTAGCTCATCAGTCCACAAATCACTATGTACATAACAAATGCACAGCATGATCATGACCAATCATGTCACCTCTTTCAAAGCCTGTTGGTGACTGGTCACTGGACATCTGTTACTCAATTCATGCACAGACAGAAAAGTGTGTGGTTGTGTTGCTTCCTTGTTTCCCAGTGATAAATCCATGTGACTTTTTACAAAATGGTTAACTGAAAAAGGGAACTGGCTAATAAAGATGAAAATGCAGCAAGGAAATGCGAAGTGATAATACTGGAAGTAAAATTTGAAGAGCATATTGACGGAGTTACAGAAGAAAGAGCTGACTATGGGAGTGTTGACACTGCTGCCATTGGAGACTCGATATGCAGCTGGAAGAACTCAGGGAAGGTGAACTTAATACATAAATGAATAAGTGAAGAAAATGATGGAAGTGATGAAGATGTCCCAGAGGAAGTGATGCCAGCAAAAACCTGCTGGTTTTAAAGGAACTCTCAAAGGTATTCTGTGACACTGAAAGTAAAAAGGATAAAATAGTGGCAGCTGATCCAGACTTAGAGTATGTCAATTTGCCAAGGCAGAGGAAAGATGTTCACTCTCTATCAAGATATACAACAAGGAGGAGCAGGCAAGCACTGTTCAAAGCGTTCTTGGTAAGATTTTTACGAAGAAATACTTTTTATCCTCAATGTTTCTAATGCTTCAAATTAGTTTATTTAATATTAATTTTTACTACTTTTTCTCTTACCAATAGTAAGAGGGCTTTAGTGTTTTGACAAACGTTTTGAAATGTCACAGAATAATCATATTTTTTTCCCACTGATTATTAAGGTTGTTTTGCACGGTCATTTTTACAGTCCCAAAACTACTGTGCAAAGTGAGGACTCCTGTATTTACATAGATGGGGCGCTATCAGCAAACGAGCAAGGGATGGCAGGGCATTCTAAGGCTAGCCACGACAGAAGGCACACGGCAGAAGGGCCAGGGGAGCAAATAGTGCATCTGGAGCCATGAAGCAGGTACACATGGGAAGAGATCTCTGTGTGGAGGGACACAGCCACAGACAGAAAATGAAAGCACAGAGGGGACTGGGAGAAACAACCCACCCTCCTGACTTTGCAGGTGCTTTTCACTGGGTGAATCCAGCTGAAAGTCAGCTTGCAGTAGGACCAGGCAATGCAGTCAAGTCAGACTAGGGCATACAAGAGGGTGGAGGTGGGTGGAGCTTGGAAGGGGGGCATAAGTACACCTAACACTGTGCTGTCATTTTTATGTCCATGCCCTACAGTTGAGGACAGAGTTACCTGCCTCTCTGACGCTCAGTAAAAACTAAGTGAACACAGATGGGAATCTAGGTTTTCATTCTCTCAATGTAAAGCCCCTTCTCATGTCCACTGTGCTCCAGAATTCCCTTAGTGCTGCTTGTCATATTGGCCGGGACACAAAACACAGAGAGTTAGAGGACGATTGGGAGGAGAAAAAGCAAACTCAGTGTTTAAAAGAAAAATTTCTATTGACAGCCCCCCAAACTCAGTAGATTTTAAGCAAGATGGGCTAGGAAAGTGTCAAGTTACATTCTAAATACCACTGACAGAATGTCAGGGCAGGCGTGGGTACATCTCTCTCTCAGATGTGACTGAATATAAAGCATGTTGCTTAGGATCAAGTTTTAAAGCATCTTACTTTCTAACGTGAGAGTTTCTACAACTTATATAAGAGATTTTGTGTGTTTTAGTTATGTCTTTGGAAAGCTACTGGAGGTCTGGGGCATTCATTAATCAAAAACTTGCTATTTAAATAGGAAAGACGCTCTGGTTGCTCTTCTTCAGAATGCTTGATTGCTACGAATGGTCTACTGTTAGGAGATGACTGTACATATTGCTATTGCTCTGGGGCTAGTCCATCCAGGAGGTTCCAGTCCCTGGGGTCTACCCACTAAGCCCATTTAAGTTACCCATGCTGCCAGCTTCCTTGCAAAAGGATGGAGAGGATCAACAGGGCAGAGTTTCTCACCCTTGGCACTACTGACATTTTGGGCCCTATAATTCTTTGTCAAGGGGGCTGTCCAGTGCATTGTAAATATTTAGCAATATACCTGACCTCTACCCACTAGGTGCCAGCAGTACCAGTGTTGGAGCAGGCAGATAGCTAGACAGGAACAGAGAAAGGGGGACAGCCAAGGTTTGACAGACCTTGACAGACAGAAAGGTTTGCCATTCCCCCAAATGGCAGGAAACCAAACATCTTGTAGTCAACACGGGTCCTTGTGCAAAGAAAAGCAGGAACCTCCAGACTGACGGGGAACCATACATTTTGGGGTGATAAGTGTCCTGGAGGCAGGCAAAGAAAGGTGGGAATCTCTGCTGTCTGAAGGTAACTTTTTGCTCATTATGCTCTCATTACAATAAAATTAGCCTTGCAGATAAGAAGTTTCCATAATGCACCGAGGCCATGACACTTCCGATCAAGACTAAATAAGGACCAAATTCCCTCCTCCTCTCCACAAGGTGGAGCTGGGATGAATATCAGGGGCTACAACCCCAGACCCCTCCCTCCCCAGTGTATATTCTGCCCCTTCATTTCTACACCCCCATATAACCTGCTTGCCAAAGAAACTCTGCACAGCTACTCACCTGAGACTGACCACTCTCCTTTTGAGAATGTGCTATCAATTAAATAAATCCTCACTTTGCTTTCTTGACCTCCCTGTCTGTCTCTGAATTCTTTCTGCCTTAAGACAAGAACCTATCCCCGATCTTTGGCGAGCAACAGCCAGGAGACCTGCCTCAGCCTCTCCCCTCTCTTGAGCTTGAGAGGCGCTGCCTTACTTCCTGCCATTACTCTCTCTCAACTCTCTCTCCTTCACTCTCTCTCTCTCTTTTACTTTCTTATTGTCTGTCACATTTTCAGACCTACTGCCCCAGTGATGGGGTCAAGCCGTAAAAGCCACTAAGATGCTCACCACAAGAAATGTCCCTTCAGAGGATGAGTGGGTCGTGCAATGTACTACAGAGACGGTGGGTCTGTCTGCCCACCTCAAGACAATTTCCACGCAATGTTTTAGGCACACAGTTAAAAGCATAACCCTGGGACTTTCCTGGTGGTCCAGTGGGTAAGACTCCGAGCTCCCAGGGCAGGGGGCTCAGGTTCGATCCCTGGTCAGGGAACTAGATCCTGCATGCATGCTGCAACTAAGAAGTCCGCATGCCACAACTAAAGAGCCTGCATGCCACAACTAAGACCTGGCGCAGCCTAAATAAATAAATATTTTAAAAGAATAAGAATAAAAATAAAAATAAAAGCATAACCCTGCCCCCTCCTCGCAGTTACCCTTATAGGCTTATTACTGGTCCACCTATACCTCACTATCCTTGTCTCGTCTCTGTGTCCCTATCTCACTCTTACTTTTGCACCTTACTCTGCTGGAAATGGGGGTAAAGAAATCTGTCAGGCATTTTCCAACCTTGTCGCTAGGTCCTGCACTTCTCATTGTGCAAGGCATGTCAGGAAAACTTTCTGGCCCTTCTCACAAGCAGCTAGGGACCCCAACCATAGGACCTTTACGTCCTTTGGGTTTGCCTTATCCACCACTTAATTAACCATCATCAGGTTCAATCGTGTGGAAATATAAAATACAGCCTTACTTAGAGTTTGCGCCCTGGCCATGGCAGCTGAGCTCCTTCAGGAGTTCCCTCACTCTGTGGGTGGTCTGTGGGTGTACCCAGGGGTTTTGGGAAGGGGGACCCATGGTGGTAGAAGGACGCCTCAGGCCGCCATTCTTCTCCACCCAGCATTCCGCAGGCCCCCTCCATGGTCCCTCCCGTCCCCACTCCTGCCTTGGCCTGTAGGGGCGGGTCTGCTGTGCTTGCCTCCCCAGGCTTGAGGGATCCTTAATGGCCAGTGCCTGTTTTTGGAAACTTACCACCCTTTTAGAGAAAAGATGCTTCCCTGACTAAATAGGTCCTAGAACCACGAGGATGTCCATTCCAGGGGGACATACCCTGGAACACAGGGATTAATACTGCCATAGAGTCTATAGAGAAGCCTTCAGGAAGGTCGCTCCTCCTGGGTTCCATGGACACCAGGATAGGACACAGGCCCCAGGACGCTGGGGCCAGCAGGACTGCCATATGGGGGAGTAGCTAACCCCCATTTTGGCTAGAGTTGACAGGACTAAGTGGAAGGGGACACCTGGAACCACTCCTGCCTGAGGGGGTCCCTACAGGCCCTCCTAACCCTAGTGCTCCTCTCTGTTATAGGAGCAGCCTCTACCTGAAGGAACGATGGGAAACACCTCCTCCATCTCCAAGGACTCACCCCTCCAGTGCATTCTGAGTCACTGGAATAAGTTTTCTCTAGATTCTTTAAGATGCAAAAAGCTTGTTTTCTTTTATGAAACAGCCTGGCCCCAATATAGACTTGAGGACGATGAGGCCTGGTCCGAGAATAGAAGCCTCAACTGTAATACCATCCTACAGTTTGACATTTTTGCAAAAGGCAGGGAAAATGGACAGAAGTTCCTTACGTTCAGGCTTTTATGGCCCTAAGAGAGAACCCGGAGCTATGCAAGTCCTACGTTAGGGACCCTTGCCAGCTGGGACCCATTCAGGCTATGAAAGCCCTCTCTAGTGGCATCTCTGGAGGAACAGGTGCCCCAGATAGAAAACCCAAGCCCCAATGCTCTTTAACCACCTTCAGCCCCTCTCCTGCCCTATAAGTCTCTTTACCCTTCTGTACCAGAAGTGCAGCTGGAGCTTCTTTGCCCCCTTCAAGAAGTAGTACACCCCTTTTTCTTTGTCTGACCTCAACCAGTGCTGTACTCGTTCGGGCAGATTCTGGGAGGACCCTAGCCAGTTCACCAAAGAATTCCAGGGACTGACTCTCTCCTTTGACTTTACGTGGAAGGACCTAAATATTGTCCTTTCCCACTGCTGCACCACTGAGGAAAAGACCCGTATTTGGGCACAGGCTGAAACATGTGTTGGTGGATTACACGTTGTCCAACCACAATACCCTGTGGGCATGATGGCAGTGCCTCTAATGGATCCCAATTGGGACTATAAACCAGGCCAGGCTGGTATCACTAGAAGGGACCACATGACCCTTTGCCTCATTGAAGGGAGGAAGCGATGCATAATTAAACCTGTTAACTATGATAAGGTTAAAGAGATCACCCAAGGCCAAGATGAAAATCCAGCCTTATTTCAGGCCCGACTGGTAGACGCCCCTAGAAAGTATACGAATGTGGACCCACACACGTTTGAGGAACACATTGTATTTGCAACCCACTTCATTAGCCAATCAGCCCCTGAAATCCATTGGAAGCTTCAAAAGCTTGCCATGGGGCCCAAACCCCTCTCAACATTCTAACTGACACAGCCTTTAGTGTCTTTAACAATAGAGACCAAGCTGAGCAAGAAAGGAAGGAACAGCGTGACTTAAGAAAGGAACGACGGCAAGCCAGGCTTTTGGCAGCTGTCATGACAAGACCTCCTGGTCACCCCAAAAGTACTCCCAGAAGACCCCCCCCCGCCAGGAAAGGGAGCCTGTTTTAGCTGTGGGAGCCCCAAACACTAGAGCAAGGAATGCCCCAGAAACACGTCCCAGCCTTCACCCAAGACACCATGCCCACTCTGTAAGAAGATGTGCCAGTGGAGGAGGGAACTGCCCCCAGCTCTGAAGGGAGTGAGGAAATTCCCCCATGCCAGTCGTGGCAGTGGTTGATTGACGGGACCTGGGACCTCCCAAGGCTCCCAAGAAGACAGTCATCATCGCACAGTCATCAGTGGGTGACCACTAACGTGGCATGTAAGCTTGTCCAGTTTCTAGTGAACACAGGGCTACTTACTCTGTCCTGACTTCTCATGCTGGGCCCCTTGCCCCTGAAACCTGCTCTATTGTTGGGGTAGAAGGAAGACCAAATCTAGAACATTTCACCACCCCTCTAACTCGCACCTGGGGAAAGACCCTTGTCACACAAGTTTCTTGTCATGCCTAAATGCCCCAGCCCATTTATTGGGAAGGGATTTTCTCTCAGCCTTGGGGGCAACTCTTACTCTCCCTGAAAACCAAAACCAAGGCCTATTTTTGGCTGGGTTATGCATTATGGACAGCATAAAATATTCCCCGCAAATTAAAGAAACAAAAAACAAAAAAACCTTACAGATCCACAGGTCTGGGATCAGGGAATCCCAGGGAAAACAAAGTTTGTCACTCCTGTAAAAATCACCTTAAAGGAGGCTAATAACTTCCCTTGCAGGCATCAATACCCTCCCTTTCCAGTAAACTCTCCAAGTTTCTCTGCTCTTTTGCTTCTCATGAAATCATGTCCCCTTTAACCACACCCATCCTAGTGGTTTTCCTTGTTATTCACATTGGCACAGCTCCAGCTTACAAACATCCACTCTCAAACACCATAAATGCCATTGCTAAAGTTAATAACTCATCTGACTGTCGGATCTGCCCCCGCAGCTGTACCTCCCCAAAGGACCTACGTCTTTTGGGACTCCCTGCCTTCTTGAAGGACATGGTGGCGCTAACAGCAAAATATTCTGGGTTCTCATTTACCACCCAGTGCGGTAAGGAAGGACTGGGGCAGGAACCAACTGGAGGCCAAACTCTCTGGAACAGACACCCTCCTCCAAATCAGAGGGAAGGGTATTTCATCTTTTAGGTAAAGCTAGCCTCTGTTATTTACTGCTGTTAGCATTCAGGGACAAGAATTAGGATGGCTTAATGAAACACAGTACAATCACACTCTACCTTTTAGTAATCACAGTTGGGTGACAGTCACCAACCAGACTGCCAATATCCAACATGTGGGGAACATCACTACCTGGTGGAAGAACCTAGTGACTGGAATAAATAAAACTAAAACTCACAATAAAAGCATAATATTCAATAATAGTTAACAATACACAAGAGAAGGCCAGCACAGGGACTGGACAATATTCCAGACTAATGTTTAATATAAGTAATAACTGTATTCAGATATACTCCAACTTCTCCCTGTTACAGCTGCTGTATCGAAACCTGAGGTGTCGAGGGAAAAAAACTCATGGCTTCAGAAAACTCCCACTTCAAATGACGATGTGGCAGGGATTTCAACCCATCTCACCTGAAGATGAGGACTGCCACCAGCCACTGGATCTACTCCCCACTCTCCATCTCCACCACTGTAAACAACCCCGAGATCCCTATCTCTGACAGACAGCAAGGAGCTCTGGACCCACAGGTAGGGACAATGCCCGTGCTCACTCGAAGCAGTTACAGAAGATAGACCATCAACCCTTTGCCCCTTAAAAGATTTTAAGGGTTCAGACTCCTTGAAGTGGGAATGTTAGAGCAGGCAGATAGCTAGATGGGAACAGAGAAACGGGGACATGGGCCAAATGGCAGGAAACCATACATCGTGTAAACAACGGTGGGGGGCAGGGGGGCTCCTCCGGCAGACAAAGAAAAGCAGGAACCTCTGGACTGACAGGAAACCACACATTTTGGTGTGATAAGTGTCCTGGAGGCAAAGAAAGGTGTGGAAAGGCGGGAATCTCTGGCGTCCGAACGTAACCTTTTGCTCATTATGCTCTCATTACAAAAAAACTTTACAGATAAGAAGTTCCCATCAAGCACCGAGGCCATGACACTTCCGATCAAGACTAAATAAGGACAAGGGGTGGTGGTGGTGGTGGTGGTGGGAGATTGGGATTGACATATATACACTAATACGTATAAAATAGATAACTAATAAGAACCTGCTGTATAAAAAAATAAACTAAAATTAAAAAAAAAAGACTAAATAAGGACAAAAATTCCTCCTCCCCTCAGCAAGGTGGAGCTAGCATGAAAATCAGGGAATATGACCCCAAACCCCTCCCTCCCTTCCCCCTCCCCCCCTCCCCCTCCCTCCCTTACCCCCTCGCCAATGAATATCCCACCCCTTCATTTCTACACCCCACATAACGGGCTTGCCAAGAAACCAGCGCAGCTACTCAGCTCTGAGAGCCTACCATCCCTTAAATAAATCCTCGCTTTGCTTTCTTGACCTGTCTCCTCTCTGAATTCTTTCTGCAATGAGAGGAGAGCCTACTCTCCCGCAACACGGGCTCCAGCTGTAACAGCCCAAAATACCTGCAGACATCGCCAAATGTCCCCTGCGGGGCAAAACCACCCCCTGTTGAGAAGCTGAGAAGCAGTAAGGGAGAGGGTACCTGGAAAGCCCTCACAGAAAGAAGCCGTGAAAATTAAATAACAGTTGAGCCAGACCTTGTTTGTTTGGTGCTTTAAATTCCAATTTCTTTCTTTCTCTTCTGTAGAGAGAAGTCTGTGCCTTTATTGGCCAGCCCGCTACTTGAGGGGAACGAAGCGGGAGGAGTGCGTGGCCCCCGTGCCCGGCAGGGCGTGCTACAGGCTTGTAGGTGATGAGAACTTGCCTAGGTAGTGGCCAGTCATCTCAGGATTGGTTTTCACCTGGCTGAAGGTCTTGCCGTTGTAGACACCCTCCAGGCTGCCCACCATTTTGGGCAGGATGATCACGCCGCGCTGCACGTCTCCACCACCTCAGGCTCCTCCGTGGGAGGCACCGCCTTCTTGGCCTCGCGCAGGCGCTTCAGCAGCCACTCGAGGGCTGCTTCCTCCGCAGGACGTTGTGCGGCTGCCGCCGCTGACCCGGACTGTACGGCTGCGTCAGCTGCGCGCAGGCCGTGTAAGGTAGCTGGTCGAGGTCCACGCGGCCGCAGGTGAACTTGCGGAAGGCACACTTCTTCTGCTCTACCTCCGTCACCTTGTTGGCACTTCCTAAATTCCAGTATCATCACTTACTTTACACGACGTATAAGAAAACCGTATTTCCCAAGCCAAAATTCAGGACATATGCCTTAACAGAGGCTTAAAACAAAACAAAACACGTCTATGAAAGTATTTATTCGCCAGCACTCTACAGTTTAAGTCACACTCGTATAGGTTTTTTTGTTTTTGTTTTTTTTTTGTTTTTTTTTTTTTTACGGTGTGCGGGCCTCTGACTGTTGTGGCCTCTCCCGTTGCGGAGCACAGGCTCCGGACGCTCAGGCTTAGCGGCCATGGCGCACGGGCCAAGCCGCTCCGCGGCATGTGGGATCTTCCCAGACCGGGGCACGAACCCTTGTCCCCTGCATCGGCAGGCGGACTCGCAACCACTGCGCCACCAGGGAAGCCCCTCGTATAGGTTTTTTTTCCCCTCCTCTCTTACCCCTTTTATCCTTTACAGGCATTTCCCTTAACAAATCTCTTGCATGTCTAATCCTGTCTCGGCTCCTGCTTCTAGGAGGAGTTGACCTGTTTCAATGACTCAAAAAAAAAAAAAAAAAAAAAAAAAAAAAAAAAGGTATTGGTGAAGGAAGAAACATATGGCCATCGAGGGTGCTGCTCAGATGGCTCTAACAGAACCTGCCGCCAAGAGCAGGAGCTGACTGACAACCTTGGCTGCCACCCGGAGTTACAGGGGCCAGTCTTTCGCTGGCTGCCTCTGGGCAGTGACTGAGCTCGGCAGGGGCACCAGCACGGAACTATTCCCGCCAGAGAGGTGACCCCTCTAAGGGGAAAGTTTAGCCTCGGGATTCCCCAGAGGCCTGGCCACGATTTTCTCAGAACTGTGCTGTGGTCTGAGGTTCTTCCTACCCAGTCCTTCTTCCCCCGTCTCTTTACACAGGGTCAGCCCTGTACTGCAGAGGGCTCTCTTCAGACTGCGGCTCTTGAGCCCTCACAGGTGTTTCCCCCAATCGATCTCCTGCACTTCAAATCCCATTTTCCTGTCTGCTTCTCAGAGGATCTAACATGTAATGGATTCCCCTAAATTCCACTAAAAAAAAAAAAATTATATAGAGCAATGTAGTATGTAGCCAAACTGTATCCGAGGTAATCGAACAGTTATATTACTTAAAATCAGGGATGTACCAGAAAATTGGGATGTACAATCATCCTGTCTATGCTTCCTAGAAGAGTGGATTATATTTCTTTTTTTAATTAATTTTTTAATTGGAATATAGTTGATTTACAATGTTGTGTTAGTTTCTGCTGTACAGCAAAGTGAGTCAGTTATACCTACACATGTATCCACTCTTTCTAAGTGAGGATTTCTGTACTAAGAACGGCCACTTCTTATTGCCTTCCCCGCCCCTCTACCTGGAACTTCCTCCAATAATTCATGGGACACCTGCACACCAATGTTACCCTAATTCCTTCCCCTGCCCCCTCAACATGGCTTTGGAATATCATTCTATCCAGGTAGAGGAATAGAACCCTGGATCCATTCAGGTGACAAAGATATGAATCCTCTAAGCTAAGATACTATTTCACCCCCCACCCCCGAGGAAATCCCTCTCCTCCTTCTCGTCCATCCCTCCTCCTCTTCCTCTTCAAATGTGAGGACCTCTGTCCCACCATGAAGATATGAGACTAGGATATAAAGAAAGTTGGAACTTGAGGATCAAGGCTTGGCCTTTGTAATGACAAAGAGAGAAACAGTCCCTACCATCAGGCACTCAGCTAGGCTGCAACATTCTGCTGTCGAACAGAGCCAGTCTCACAGATCACCAACCTCAGACAAGGCTGACAAACACCATTCTGTAGTCATGTCTGAGCACAGACAAATATGAAGCCACTGTGCAAACCACAGAAATCACCCAGCCCCAGCTGACACAAATGACAGCTGTCCCTTCACCAACCACGGCTTTAGCTCTGCTGCCTTTGTCTCACCTTCTATATAAAAACTGAAATTCCTGAGCATAGAATCGATCCTGCTTCCTGATAACATCCAATCCAGAGCAAACCCCTGCTTCCTTAAAACTTCCCCCACATCACAACACAAGCGCAAGTTCTATTACAAGTCCCTTGTGCTAAGAGGCCCCATGACTCCTCATCTATGCATGTACACAGCCTCCTTCACTGCAACAAATCAGTAAATCCAACTTTGTTCCTAGTGGTCTTCGGCTACAGGGCATAGACAGGTGGTCCACAGGTGCTGGATCCAGCCAATGAAAGAAAAGGAGAAGAAATGAAAGGCAAGACAATGATGAGAAAAAAGGTCTCAGTACAAAGAGTCGAGGTGTAGATGAATCTCCTGACTAGGGTTCCAATTCTAACTCGCTCTGTGCCCTCGAACAAATCATACACAAGTGGAAATACATTGAACCTTCACAGGGCTGCAAAGTTAAGTCTGATGTCTGAGCAGTCATCAGTTTAGAAACGCACAGGTCACCTGTGAGAATGGCTATCATCAAAAAGAATACAAATAACAAATGTCAGCGAGGATGTGGAGAAAAGGGAACACTCGTGCACTGCTGGCAAATTGGTGTAGCCACTGTGGAAAACAGTACGGAGGTTTCGCAAAAAACAAAAAATAGAACTACTTTATGACCCTGCAATTCCACTCCTGGGTATATATCAAGGAAAAATGAAAACACTAATTTGAAAAGATACATGCACCCCAATGTTCACAGCAGTATTATTTACAATTGCCAAGATATGGAAGCAACCTAAGTGTCCATCAACAGATGAATGGATAAAGAAGATGTGGTATATAAATACAATGGAATACTACTCAGCTATCAAAAAAGAAATTTTGCCATTTACAGCAACATGAATGGACCTAGAAGGTATTATGCTAAATGAAATAAGTCAGAGAAAGACAAATACTAGACAAATACAAAGACAAATGATATCACTTATATGTGAAATCTAAAAAAATACAACAAACGAATATAACAAAAAAGAAGCAGGGAATTCCCTTGTGGTCCCATCGTTAGGACTCTGTGCTCTTACTGCTGAGGGCCCAGATTCAATCTCTGGTCGGGGCACTAAAATCCCACAAGCCACATGGTGCAGACAGAAAAAAAAAAAAAAAAAAAGAGCAAGCAGACTCACAGATATAGAGTACAAACCAGTGGTTACCAGTGGGGAGAGGGAAGGGGGGAGGGGAAATAAAGGGGTAGGAGAGAAAGAGGTACCAACTATTAGGTGTAAAATAAGCTACAAGGATATATTGTACAACACGGGGAATATAGCCAATATTTTATGATAATTATAAATGGAGTATAACCTTAAAATATTGTGAATCACTATATTGTATGCCTATAACATATAATTTTGTATATCAACTATACTTCAATAAAAAATAAATTAAAAAAAAGAAAGAAAGAAACGCACATGTCTTTCAGGAGCAAAAACAGACCAGTAATGATCGTCGCCTTCCAGAGACTTAAAAGGCCAAAGTTAACGGCTCAACTTTTAACTTGTGGGCCGAAGTAGAGGGTACCAGTTAGGAAAATTCATGCTTCTTTCTAGGAGGGACCAGACTAAAGGAACTGTGATCGCAAAGAGAAGAAATCGAAAGGTGGGCAGAAGGTTTTCTATGCATCCTACCTGAGCCAAGTCAGCTTGAGCTGCGGGGAGGCTGCCTGTGTGGAATGGTGCCGCCAGCCAGACGGCCTTTAAGCCACCTGTTCTACCACACGGCTGCCACTTTTAGCTGTGTGCTTTACCTGGGGGAGGATCTAGGCCCCAGGTGGGGAAATGCAAGCTCCAAAGGCAAAGGGGGGCCTTAAGCGAGATGGAGCAACCTTTCTTGCCCTCAGTGGTGAAAATGTTAACCAGAAACGCCCTTGGCACAGTCTCACGGATGACCTGCCTATGCCCTCGACTGGGGATCCTGCAGTTTCCTTACTCACACGCTGGTGGCCCTAAACCTGGCTTTCACGGCCTTCTGTGCTCTGATGAGGGTCCAAGGTTCGTCACCCGTACCCAGAAGCTATGGGGAAGGTTCCTTGCAGGCTGGTGAGGCAGAGCTCTTGGCCTCCTCCGTGCTGTTCCACCCTGAACAGAGTGCGGTTCCTGGTTCTCAGCTGGCTCACTGGGCCTCAGGATACCAGCAGGCGGCCTGGACGGAGGCAGTCCAGACTCGCCACCAGGATGCTAACTGGGCCAACCGCCCTCCTGATCCCACTCCCCACCCCTCGCAACACCTCGCCTGGTCCTCGCCCTCCCCTCCCCCTACCTCGCTCAGGGCCTCCTCCTTCTCTGGACCTCGGGCTCCCTCAACTCTCCTCTGGGCCTCAAGGGTCTTTCTCACCCTCTGGGCCCCTCAGGCCTAGGTATTTTTTGCCCTAATTGTCCTCACCTGGTCCGCTTTAAACATAGTTTAAAATCATGTCTTAGAAGCGGGAAGGGAGGACGGGAGGCCAGGGCAGTTGGTTTACAAGTGTGCCTCAAGATGGGCCTCATCCTTTCCTGGGAGATGGGTTGGAAGGAAGGTGGGGGATGAGTCTGGCCTCAGGCCCTTGCCTCACAGCTCCAGGATGAGCGCTTGCTCTTAAACTAGAAAGATCTGGAAGGATTAGGAGCTGAGGTAACCCAGGATCCTTGGGTGGGGATTTTTGTTGTTGCTGTCATTTTGGGGGCAGGCCTTGAACACCTTAGGGAGGAAGGGGCCCCCTGAGCATAAACAGTCCTTTATTTAATGGTCCCCTGTGACAAGAGCCCTTTCACAGGAATTTGCTGGAAGAATTTGACCAACTGAGGAGACAAAGCTCATTGATTTCCTTCCTATGTTCTCATGTCATCCGTTATCTAGCATCTTAGGGCGGCTGTTCAGAGAGGAGGACAGTGTTTGTTTGGCAGAACCTCATCCCTAGCACAGCCATGATCTTCAAAACCCTCTCTCTAATTTTCTGGGTCCTCAAAGAACTTGGGAAAGGGGACCCGGAAAATGGCAATTCAGAAACTTGAGATGAGACCAAAGCATCATAGAAGGGCCCATCCTTCTCTATCCCAAACTCTGGGTATGGTGAGTTGGATCCAGGAAGCCCCAAGGTGCCACCCTCCCCAACTGAGCCTGTTTGGTTCCTTTTATTCCTCAGTAGCCTGAATATGGTGGTTTTCATCTCTCCTTCAGGCAAGAAAATATTAGGTTGCTGTTCCTAAAGAAACAATAGTCCTCTGTGCAGAGGTTTGGAATCAAGGGTAAATCTTGAGATGACCTATGTCTTACAGGTGCAGAGTCTATTACCTTCTAGCTGCTCCAGCCCTAAGTGTTCCTGAGGGCCACAATAGAGTGCACGGTTTTCTTTTCCAGTATCCAAAATGAAGGTTATGGGTTAAAGAATATTGCTGAGAAATCATCACAATATGTTTTAATTAGTTTACAGATTAATGTAGCTTGTTTGCTAAATACTTGCAACCTGGTCTGTTGCCTTGGGAGCAGGGCTAGAAACAAAAGGTCAGAATTGGGAAAATTGAATAAAAATTGGCAAAGAACTCATCACATTTTATGACTGCCTCTCCAGCCAAGCCCCACATTCATTCTTCTTTCAGTTTAGAAGTGTCTTAACAACTCAAGAAAGGATCTAATGGAATCGAGGTAACCAGCACCTCGTTTGGTGCCATGCTTTTTGAATGAATGAGCAAACGTTGCCATGGAAGTTTTGTAATCTCCTCCCTTCCCCCACCCCACGTCCCAACCCTCCCTCATAGCACTTTACCTGGCAGCTTCTCCACCAGCACTCAGCCTTAGCACACTGTCTTGCGCATAGTAGGTATTTAATGAGTACATTGAAATAACTGGATACACAGCAGAATGAATACCACACAGTTGAGTGCTACCCACACTGAAATTCTTCATGAAGATCAAAGCAGAGTTGATGCCATGTTCAATTATTGCTCAACTCTTGGCAAGGATCTGAAGACAAACAGAAACATCTTGATCTATTTGTGCAAGAAGTCTGCTTGCAGCATCTGTAGCAAGTGTAAATTCTCATCTGAAAAACTGATGTCCCTGGCCTGGAGAAAATAGATTAATTTTTTTTTAACACCAAAGACAAAGTCTTTATTATCTCAAAAGGAGCTTGTTACCCATGTTATTTAAGGAAAACATAATTGAAAATACTTCATCCTGGATATAGTGGACTGATTTGACACTAGACCTTTTTTAAAAGGTATAAGGGGTTTTTATCTTCATTATTGGAAGTACCTATGTTACCACTATTTCTCAAAGAGACTGTTATTTGCAGAAATATCACCGGGTTGCTTTTCAAGAGGAAGTGAGGAAGATTTAAATCCTGATTGGAAAGGATCACCTCTGAAGAACACATTTCCCAATTATCCTTCCATCAGCTGGCTCACTGGGCCTCAGGATACCAGCAGGGGCCTCCTGGGTGGTGCCTGCAACCAGTGATGGGGTTGGATGGGGGTGGCCTTGGGAGGAGGTTGGAGGGCAGGTTCACCCCCAGCCCCCCAGGTGGAGGGTGGGGAAAGTGCTCAGCCTGCAGATAGCTCTGGTGACACTGCAGTTGGCAGGCTGCTAAGCAATTAGTGTCTCTTGAAAAGAAAGGGACCGACAACGGACTTGGCCCCTGCTGGTATCCTGAGACCCAGTGAGCCAGCCCAGGGTCCAAAGTACACACTGAATCCAAGCCTGAGGCATAATGGCTCTTTCACTCCCACAGGGCTATGGACTTGGATTTTGGCTAAAAATATTTTTTTCCTTTCGAAAGACTGAGTATCACAAAATGATTTTCTCTCCCTGAACTCCAAGGAGCCACCCAACCCCCTCCCAACCCTAGTTCCTGGGCTTAAGATCTGAGTGGATTCTAGTCCCTCCGGCCTGGATCCTGGAGAGGGCAGATCTGAACATCCTGGGCAATGAAGGGGCTGAAGTCACTTCACCAGCTGATGCCGGGACTCCTCTTTCCAGATGGGCGAGGGGAGAGTTCCACACCTCCTCCCCCAGGACTGGTTGTCAACCCCCGGAGGACTTCTTGGCCTGGGAGTATCAGCATTGAGGAATGGAGTCCCCGAGGTGCTGTGGAAGAGCCTTCTAGGGTGTTTGAGCAGCTACCACACCTTCCAGTCTTTTCCAGCCTTTAGCCTCTCTGGGAGTAACCTGGTATCTCTGACCAGAGGGGCATGAAATATGGCCAAACTGGTCTCACCACCGGGGGGTGGGGAGGGGAGAAGGGAGGCTTAAAATCTCTGAAAAACTGCACACACAGGAGGCTGAGAAGAGTAAAACCACCAAAGAATCTTGAGTTTTGACAAGTTTTTTTTAAAGTTTTTGTTTTCATTTTCTTTTATTTTAAAATAAGGTACATTTGCATGGTTCAAATTCAAAAGCTACAAAAGGGTATATGGGGAGGAAAAGTTTCCCAGTCACAGTTTCCTTCCATGAAGGCAAACACTGTCCACAGTTTCTGCTTAACAAGCTTTTTTTCAAACTTCTGTTTGAAACTTTTCAAATGCTTAGAGGCTATTTAGTGGCACTGACTTAGCTCTACATTGGAGAAGAAGTGATGAGTTTCTGACCATCTTTAAAGGAGTGGTACTGTTTGCCCAGCCTCTTGTCAGTGAGGAAAGGTGTCCTTTGCGGGTCAGGGTGGAGCAGGGAGAAAAGACTGAACCGTTGCTATGGTTACTTCAGGCGATAGGGAATGCCGCACCCCTCACATGTGTTTGTTGGGGTCCGTCTCTGATCTGGGTGCCTGGTCAGGCAGGCCCAAAAACCCAGGGCTGCCTCAGACACAGGCAGCCAAATATCTTAACATACTGCAATAATGTTAGAAAATGAAACCCCGCAGTTCCCAGTTCCTTGGCTGTGGAGCCCACACGGCTCATGCTGTAATGCTTCTCCCAGGAACATCTCTTTCCAGGGCTGCACAAATGCTGTAGGATCATATGCCAGCTTGCTGGAGCTGACAGCTAAATGAATTTGGAGAGAACGAGGTGTACAGCATCTTTGAATTTGACACAATTAGCTAGAGAACTGTCAGCTCACAGGAAAAGACAACCAGCTTGCTGGAGATGAGACCAAGCCAGATGAGCAGACTATGGGCGATATTCTTTTCTCTTCAATGCAGATGTAATGAAGAGTGGCTACTAAATCCAGACATTGTCATATACATCATCTCTCCCCACCCTGGCCATCACCTTTGTTAAATAGGTATTAGGATTCACACTTTACAGTTGAGGAAATTTTGGTTCAGAGAAGTTAGGTTGCGTGTTAGGGTACACAAGGTGGTGCTTCACAGCTGCCTCTTAGTAATTCTGAGGTCTCTTCAGTCTGGGGATAAATGTTACTACTCATGCTGCACTTATGTAAATGATTAGGCCCAATTTAATGAGACTATATATTTCAAACAAAATATTCTTTGATTATCTTTGATAGAAATGGGGATAATTATAGAGAGAAATTCTATGTGTCAATAGAAAAAATATAGTGTATTCTTGTGGGTTGTCAAATTCTAGCCATGCTCACTGTCTCTGAGCTTTTTGACCTCTTGCTAAACTGGCTCCTAACATTTGTGCATTTTAGTAATTAACATTTCCATTTTTCCTTTCCCCCTCCCAACTTGGTGTCACTGAGAACTAAAACCTGGCTGTCCAGATCCTTATTAGGACTGTCTAAAAAAAAGGAGAAGGAGCAGCAGAAGGAGGAGAAACCCTGCAAAGTGCAGCTGGACACCTCCATGCTCTGCACAGAGGAATATCTGTGACTGTGACGCTGATGTAGATGCTAGCACCAGACATTCAAATTGCAAACTAGGAAATTCGTTGGCTTGGCACTGCTATTCTCACTCCACCATCTAAAAATGTTTTGAGATGTGGCATATATATACAATGGAATATTACTCAGCCATAAAAAGAAACAAAATTGAGTTATTTGTAGTGAGATAGATGGACCTAGAGTCTGTCATACAGAGTGACGTAAGTCAGAAAAACAAATACCGTATGCTAACACATATATATGGAATCTAAAAAAAAAAAGAATGGTTCTGAAGAACCTAGGGGCAGGACAGGAATAAAGACACAGACATAGAGAATGGACTTGAGGACACGGGGAGGGGGAAGGGTAAGCTGGGATGAAGTGAGAGAGTGGCATGGACATATACACACTACCAAATGTAAAATAGATAGCTAGTGGGAAGCAGCCACATAGCACAGGGAAATCAGCTCGGTGCTTTGTGACCACCTAGAGGGGTGGGATAGGGAGGGTGGGAGGGAGACACAAGAGAGAGGGGATATGGAGATATATGTATACGTATAGCTGATTCACTTTGTTACACAGCAGAAACTAACACAACACTGTAAAGCAATTATACTCCAAAAAAGATGTTAAAAAAAAGAAAAAAAGTTATGGAACGAGGCAGGAGAGTGGGGGAGGGGGGAGTTGGATGAAGGTGATCAAAAGGTGCAAACTTCCAGTTATAAGATAAATAAGTACTAGGGATGTAATGTACAGCATGACTAATATACTTAACACTGCTGTATGTTATATACAAAAGTTAAGAGAGTAAATCCTGAGTTCTCACCACAAGAAAAAATTTTTTTAAAATTTTGTATATATATGAAATGATGGATGTTCACTAAACTTATTGTGGTAACCATTTCATGATGTATGTCAGTCAAATCATTATGCTGTATACCTTAAACTAATACAGTGTTGTATGTTAATTATTATCTCAATAAAACTGGAAGATAAATAAATAAATAAATAAATGCTTTGAGCCCAACATCTAGAAATCTTCTAACTACCTTCTGGACTCAAAAACTGAGGTTACAGTTTGTTCTAACCATTAGCCCTTTCCCCCCTTCATTTTCTATAGAAGTGTCCCTCATTAAGTGCCTGATTGCTCACACTATATAGAGGCTTAACTTAAGTGGGCACCCTGCTCCCACCTGCAGTACCATTTCCTGAAATGAAACACAACTGTTTCACCAGGGTGACTTACTCCCACGTCTAAGAGACTGATTCAGTAAGATATGGGGCAATATACTTAGATTTGCTCTTTTCCCCTTGTTCCATCTATGGTACTTCCACCTTTGTAGATCTCTTATTTCAATACTTCGAACCCAAATCTCTCTGCACAGCTGCCAATTCAACTTTTAATATATGAAACTTATTGATGTTTCAAATGGGAGAATGAGGGATTCAGAGTATCCCACCCCAAAACATGCAAGCCTGGTGTAAGGATCATTTTGAGCTGAAGGCAATGAAGAAGAAACAGACACAAGAAAAATTCTCTGTCCTCTCCCTCTCTACCGGGAAGGACAGTTTGATTCTTTAATCAACAGAGACAACTCTAGACTCTTAGCCCAGAGATGACAGCAGAGAAATCTATACAACACACCTTGCGAAAACCCGTATTTTCCATTAACTCCCCCCGTTTATTTACCTTTTCACAATTTGCCACTCACTCCTAGAAGCTCAAAGTACTTTTCCTTTGTCTTGTCACTTCTCTACAAATTTAATGCTCTTACGATGCAATATATGCATCCCCTTAAACCTGAGGCTCTGAGACTGACGCACCCATAGGCTAGAATGGATGTGACACTGTGCCAGCTTCCAGGCCCAGGCCTTGAGGGACTAGCAGCTCTGACATCCTGATGCTGGGAACACTCGCCCTGGGAAGCAAGCCTCTGTGTTGTGAAGAAGCCCAGAAAGCCCTGTGGAGTGAGTGGTCCACATGATGAGGAATCAGTGCTCCCGGCTGGCAGCCAGCAATAACTTGCCGGCTGTGTGATGCACCATTTTGAAAGTGGATTCTAGTTGAGCTGCTCCAGAAAGGCCACACGGAGCAGAGATAAGCCATCCCTGCTGATCCCTGCTCAACGTGGGTTTGTGGCAAAATATGTGATTGTTCTTAAGTCACTAAGGTCTGCTGTGGTTTGTTACACAGCCGTGCCCGGTCTCCTCCGTGTACTTGGGTCTCCCCTCCAAGTGCATGGCAGGTGGTGGGGACCCGCTTGGAGCTTCCCTCTCCCACTGCCTTTCCGGTGGCTGGTGACCTGCACTGGGTGTAGAGCAGTCAGTGGCAAGGGGGCTCAGGTTGCCTCAACAAGAACAGAACAAACTCTGGCCTCTCAGTCACTCATTGGCAACCCGGAGTCCAGCTTGCTGGACCATAAACACATAGAGAAGATGGAATCTGCTGAGCCCATGTTGAACCTGGGAAATGAGGGCCTCAGCTGAACCAGGGGACAGGTCGCCAAAGCATTTAAACAACCTGATGCCTTTTTTTCTGTATATCTCTTTATTTAAAAAAGTGTAGGAAATGAATAAAATGCTGCCTCAAAAGTATATACAACAAATAAATTATTTTGAGTTAAGCATTGCAGATCCACACAGATCAGTCCCAGCCTTGACCCAGGTTATGTTCCATGGACTTATGCTTTTCCCCCTTGACTCTTCCTTGAGACATCGCCCTCCCGTGCAAAATGACTGCAGCATTAACCAGTCCTGTCTGAGTCGGGCTTTGTCACAGGTACAGAGGATGGGCGTGAGGGCAGCCCGGCATCAGCAGACCCAGCGTGGAGGATACTGTGCTGGCACAAGCTAGGCTTCAACAAATGTGTTTGGTTTTCAGTGACCCTGAAATATTTTACAGAAGTGGGGCCTGGGCTTTAAAGAAAAGAGCCAGGGGTATGTCGGGCTGGCCCCTTCAAGGAGGTATGTCTTTGGAAAACATTAAATCTACCTGAGGTCTCAGGAAGACAGCAACTTGGCCTGGAGTTTTGAGCTCTCGGTTAAAAGAAAATGGCCACGTGGTGCCCTTGTGAGTAAAGGTGGCGTGTGATGACAGCCATGCTTTAAGGGTGGGATTCAGAGCACTGACTGAGTGACTGTCAGAAGCAGCCAGGAGGTCAGAGAAGGCAGAGAATGGAGGGCCAGGGCCCCAACGATGATTTTAAATATTGATACAATTTCAGCAGCGGGAAGGAAGGCACAGCCCTCCTCTGGCCCTTCCTGGAGGGTGTTTGCCAGCATCTCAGGTCGACGCTGAGGGTCCCTGGGCAGAGCCAGCCTTTCAGAAGTAAAGGTGTCACTGTCAGCACCGAAGGCATAATTTAAAAAAACCCAACATACTCTTCCTCCTGGAAAGAGTTTAAAAAAACCCTGGAACACACCATTTAGGAGATTGCAAAACTCCTTTTCATGGAGGCAAAGTAGCAGGTGGACAAGTCTGGGCAGTGTATTTCCAAGGTGAAGTCACTGAACACGACGACCTGCATCTACTTTTCTTTTTTTTTTTAAAAGTTCATTCATTTTATTTTTTAAAAATTTATTTATTTTTGGCTGCATTGGGTCTTTGTTGCTGCGCGCGGGCTTTCTCTAGTTACGGCGAGCGGGGGCTACTCTTTGTTATGGTGAGCGGGCGTCTCATTGCAGTGGCTTCTCTTGTTGCGGAGCACGGGCTCTAGGGCGCGTAGGCTTCAGTAGTTGTGGCATGCGGGTTCAGTAGTTGTGGCTCGTGGGCTCTAGAGTGCAGGCTCAGTAGTTGTGGCGCTCAGGCTTAGTTGCTCTGTGGCATGTGGGATCCTCCTGGACCAGGGTTTGAACTCACGTACCCTGCATTGGCAGGAGGATTCTTTAACCACTGCGCCACCAGGGAAGCCCTACATCTACTTTTTAAAGGAGGTTTTGCCACAGAAGTATCGACCTGGGACTGTACTGACAAGCCATAACACAATTCTTCTCCTCCCAGATGAGAACAGGGGCCACAAAGGCAAATGCCCACAGGAGCTGGGCTGGTAATTAGTATAAATGAAGGATGTGGGCTGTGTGTAAAAGAAACTTTCCTGAAGCACCCATCAGCCTTAAGAATTGTCTTCTTATTTCATATGAGATATGAGTCTTGAACTTTCCATTTCATTATGAGAAGCAACTCTGCAGGGTGTTGACCAATAGCAGCAGACCCTCAGCCTCAGTGTGTGAGGTGACAGGGTTGGTGGGCCCTGTGGTGAACTGGTGAACCAGATGCCGCATCTAAAGATGAGCTGCGTTTCAACTCCAGCTGGTTGTTGCTCGGTGAGAATGTGAGCCGCAGCATGGCCAAACCCTCTGATCCAGAATTTTATGTAACATTTTATAATTTTAAATGTTGGTGACTAACTCTTTAAAAAGATGCACAGGCTAAACAAAACACACCTGTAGGCTGGATCGTTCTCCAGTCTCTCCTGCAGGGGCAGGAAAGGTGTGGTAGGCAGAATAATGGTCCATGTCCTAATCCCCAGCACCTGTGGATATGTTACCTTACAGGGCAGAAGGGACTTTTCAGTGTAATTAAAGATCTTGAGATGGGGAGATAATTCTGGATTATCCGGCCGGGCTTTATAAGTGAAAGGTCCTTGTCAGTAAAAGAGGGAAGCAAGAATGTCACATTGCCACCATCTGAGGCAAGGAATGTGAGCAGTCTCTACAAACTGGGAAAGGCAAGGAGATGGATTCTCCCCTAGAGACTCCAGAAGGAGCACAGCTCTGCTGACACATGGATTTTGGCTCAGTGAAACCCATTTTGTGCTTCTGATCTCCAGAGCCCTAAGATAGGAAATTTGCGTTCTTTTAAGCCACGATGCTTGTGGTAATTTGTTGCAGTAGCATTAGGAAACTAATACAGGCGGCCACCCTTTGGTGTATCCTTCAATGTTTTTAGAGGATGAAAATACTCTCTAAATTTCTATTTAGATGCTAAAGTATTGCTGCAGCTGGGAGAGCCACACATGGCAATTCCATGAAATTTCTCTTACTTCTAGGTCAAAGGACAATGAGACTCAAGATGGATTTCTATGGTAGGATACCCACACACAGAGCAAGAGAACCAGCAAGTCTCTTATCAAAGCAGATGTGCGTCAGTACCCTCAAACACGTACACCCTTTTCTGGCTGGACAGACTGCAAATTATTCCCACCTCCCAGGGGACAAGCACAACTAGTGGTGAGCAGAAGTCAAAACCCAGCCAACTAACCAGTTAGCGTGAGCTGTCACTACGTCAGGTGAAAAGAGCTGCATGGCTATACAATTGACTTCTTAAATACACAGGACCACCAAATAAATATAATAAAGCATACTGACATTTCCACCCAGGGGACCCCAGTGAGAGCACGGGTCTCCGTGGGCTCCTAGGGGTTGGCACTGTCAACCTGAAGAAGTCCAAATCCAAATCCAAATCCAGGGCTCACTGCATCCCTGTCCTGCGTGATTCAGCCTCTCCCCTCTCATTATGGACTGGTTACAACCCAACCTGAGTTTAGAAGGACTTTCACTGTGATGATTGTATCCAGATCACAATTCATCATTTTCAATGTCTCAGCACTGGAATGAGTCCACTTGGAAATCAGAAGTTGGTGGCATCCAGAAAAACCTCCTGCTATCCTTCCACAGAATTCCTCTTCTTCAGGATTTCTGGGTGGGAACCCTAAAGGGCATCTCAGTGCCCTGCTTTATGTCAAGTCTTAGGGGTGGGTCCAAATTATTCCCCAGGCTCCATGGTCTCGTAGGTTTCTAGCAAGGGAGGGTCTGTGTTCCCATTGCTTATATTCCTGTCGCTGGGGTAGGAGAAGGTGTACGTTTCGCTCTCAGACGCAGAAAGGAAGCCAGAGGATGGCTCATCTTCGGTCAACTTTGCAGTTGGAGCCCTGGAGCATATGCGGGGTGGGGAGGGAGGGCAGTCCCCTGTGGGGCCCTGGAAGGGCCGGTAGGTGTCCACCTTTGGCTGGAGGAAGGACCCTTTGGAATCCTGCAGCAGATGCCCATACACCATGGTGTCATCGATTTCGGCATACACGTGGGATTCGTTGTCCTTCCGTCTTTTCTGAAACGTTTTTGGCTGCATCGGCATCTGGGTATTGACGTTACCATTGTAGATACCTACAGCTGGGCCCTTGTTGATCTTCTTTTTCCTACTGAGGAAGGGAACAAGACAGAAGTCAGGAAGAAAACGATCTTAGAGGCTCACCAACTGTACATCCCTACTGGAATGAAGATCATTCAGGGTTCTGACTGGGTCTCCCCCAAGTCCCTCAAATAGCTTAGCGTTTGAAACTGAAACTGCTGTCCTCAGCGAACAGTTAGAAAGGGACCAGCTTCTGTCTCCAGTTTTTAAGGTGGAAACAGGAGCAGAGAGTGGTTTAGAGAGGGCACTGTTAACACCCTCTGTGCCTGAGTTTGCTTTGATACCTGCGTGGTATCCAAAGGTAGAGACATCTGACAACCTCTCTTTCCTAGCAGAGACAGGTGGTGTCCCAAACCAACCACATCAAGCACGGGTGTACCTAGGTCAACCTTCTATAACTCTCTGAGTTCTTTCCTGTAGCTAATGCTTCATCTCAGTTTTGCATGGGCACAAACTACGACCATCTAGTTTCTAAATGATAGCATACGACACTCAGATACAACCTCAGGAAGGTTGTATCTTAGTTTTTAGCTGGAGTTGGGGACAGTAGGACTCAGCATCAGCAGAGGGATCCAGTCCCTTCAGCAGTAACCTCCAAAAGAGGAAAGAGCTACAAAGAAGACAAAAGTCAGGCTGGGGTGCCCGGGTTCCTCCCTAACACCATTAATGCTTGGTTTGTAATGTTCTTTGGTATTGGACATGGATGGGCATTTGCACTCCCTGCCTCGGAAAACAAAGCCTCGCCCTCCATCTCCACCAGTGAAAAGCAGGGGATGCTGACTTTTTAGCTGACCAGAGATTCAAATGGAGGACAGTAGCTCAATTAGCATAATGGACCACATAATGCATGGCTGGCGGTTCACTCATTGTGAACCTGTACTTTTCTCAGATAAAAATAAATCTAGTACATGTAGCTTGTAACACTGGGTTCCCTGGCCAGGATGACAGGCTGCAAGGCCTCCAGCCTGAAGCCTTGTAGCAATGCTCCGCCCATGTGCTCCTACAGCACCTTGCTTGTCCCCACCAAGCTCTTCTCACACTGTCCTGACACCGCCTCCTTATTTGCCTGCTTCTTTAGTCCCTCTGCCCCCATAGACGGCAGGAGAAAAGACTGTGTCTTGTGTATCCCCAGCACCTCTCCTGGTTCCTAGGGCCCAGGAGACCCTCAGGAAGTACATGCTTCATGACCAAGTTCAACGGCACTGTCTGCCCTCCTTCTCATGGCAGGAACCCGTCCTCCCTCCCAACCCAACTTGGGGACAGACAAGCCTTATGCAAACCTGCCAGCCAGTGGCCTCCCCCACAGCAAGGCAGGGGCTGGTAATTCCCAGGCCGGGACTGGGGCACTTTAGGGATGGAGGCAAGTGCTGGCCCCTCCCCTCGTCCAATTCCCTCCTGATGAGGAACCTGGGGCCCAGTGTTAATGCCATGCTTTCCCATCTGGGTGGAACATACTGTGCACCCCAGACAGGAAAGTTTCCTGAGAGGAGTGATACAATGATGTTTCTTTAAAAGAAGTCCTTTTCCCTCATGCCAGATGTGTGCAATCACATTTCACAGAGAAGACGCCTCCCCCGAACCTGCCAACCCACCCTCATCAGTAGAGACATTTCTGATCAGCAATTTCAATTGTTTGCTCATGGCCCCAGTTAATAAAAAAAATCTTTTTTTAGTTTTTTGCTAAGGGAAATAGATTCCCCCTGCCCCCATGGCTTTAATTAGAAATAGGAGCAGAACTGATGAAATCTGGCAGCAGCATGTACTCTGTCTAAAAAGGTCAACACTTTCCTCTCATAAAACAGAAGCTGTTATCCTGAGGGGGTGGAAGGTGAGACTGAGTCAGTTAACTGGGTCTTCCTTCCTCTTGCCCACAGGGCTGGCTTTCTGATGCTTGTCTGGAGGCCAATAAACAAGCATAAAACAGACAGTTTGTTTAAGAAACTGGAGGAGAACAAGCTGGGCAGCGTGAGTGTGTTTTCCTCAAGGTGACAGGGGGGGCGGGTTCACAGGCCTGGTCTGGCAGGGTCTACGGGAGCGTTTTCCTGCCAAGATCACCCCTGTGAGGACCACAGTCTAATGAGCAGACAGTAAATGATTCACAGGGGACTTATGCTGAGGCAGCTGCGTAAAACTGCAGGCTAAAATGTCACCGCATGTGTATTTTTTTTCCTACTAGGTAGGGGATTTTTTCCCCCTCCAAGCATAATTCACATCCAGTAATATTATTTATTTTCCACTTCTCTTTTTTTTGGCCACGCCAGGTGGCTTGCAGGATCTTAGTTCCCCAAACAGGGATCCAACCCGCACCCTCGGCAGTGAAAGGTTGGAGTCCTAATTGCTGGACTGCCAGGGAATTCACCCCCTGCAATATTTATTTTTTTGGCCGCACTGCATAGCACGTGGGACCTTAGTTCCTCGACCAGGGATTGAACCGGCGCCCCCTGCACTGGAAGCACGGAGTCTTAACCACTGGACTGCTAGGGAAGTACCCGCCCTGGCAATATTATTTAACATTGATCTTTGCGGGGGAAAATGGAAAGCAAGGGGAAAAGTCAATAATTAATGACAGCTCTGGTCTGTGTGATGTAAGGAGGTGTCAGCTCAGGTGAAGACAGTTCGAGAAATTCCACCTACTTCTTTTTCACAAAGCAAATGATGAGTCCGAGGGCAAACAGCAGTAAGGCGCCACCTCCCACCACCGCGAGGATGATGACAGTCAGGTCTGTGAACAGAGACACAAGGGAGGAGAATGGGGAGACACTTGGTGTCAGGCTGGTGATGAACTCCAGTAGACAGTCTTCAAAGATGGCTACCATCCATTCCTTCCCTCCTCGTACGCACATGCTGCTCCTCCCTTTAAGGGGAATCTGTTTCCTTTCCTCCTGAATATGGGCTGTGCTGGTGTGGACCTAACCTTTTAGAAACCTGGCAGCTTCCTGCGCTTCCTGAGGAAAAGCCAGCCACCATGTAAGAAGTCTGACTATGCTGAGACCATGCTGTGAGGAAGCCCAAGTAGCCATGTGGAGACTCCATGAGGAAGACAAACCAAGGCTCCCAGCCTTGAAAGTGAGCAAAGGTGAACCATCCCAGCCCCCCTCTAGCTATTCAAGGCATCTGGCTGAGGCCCCTCATATCTTAGAGCAGAGATGAGCCACCTGCTGTGCTCCATCCAAATTCCTGACCCATGGAATTGTGAGCAAAAAAAAAAAGGTTATTGTCTAAGCCACTAAATCTTGGAATAGTTTGTTATGCAGTGAAAGATAACTAAAACAAACTGGGGGACCTACCAGATCTATTCCAAAGGCTACTCCTGGCCTATCCCAGCTGTGCTCCCCTGATCGCCACAGCCCATGTTGGAGGAGAGAAGAGCAGGGGGTGTAGAAGAAAGCAAGGAGTCAAAAGTCAGAGGTGAAGGAGTTAAGGAGAGGGTTGTTTCATGTGTGCTGTCCTTCTCCTACAGTTGTACAAAGGAAAAAGAAAATATATCAGAGAGAGAGCCCTGCACCAAACCAGGATTTAGAATTTCTGGCTTGTTCAATAAGAAAACAAAAGGTGAGACTGTGAGAAAATAGGACTAGAAATAAATGACAGAAAATGAATGTAAGAGAGGAAGAAAACTCAGGAGCCAATCTGAGAGTGTGGGCGAGCTTTTCACTTGTGGCTTCTGGTCCCCGTCGGTTCTCTTGCTGCTAACCACCTGTGTGGCCTTGGGTGGACACACAGTCTATCTGACCACCCAGAAGGGAAGGGGCTGGGGAAAAAAACTCCGTGGTTCCAACACTCTGTGGTGCTCTGTGACTATCTTGGAATCAAGGGCTAACATGGCCCCACCACAGATTGCCTGAAACTCTTCAGTGGATACTACCACTTTGGGCATAAAGGCAAAATCCTCATCATGGCTCTGAGGCCCACGACTGAGGGCATTCAAGGATTCTAATGTTTCACTGGACTAAATAAAAAAAGCCAGCATCATGTATCTGTGTCACACTTTCCAGGTCCTCACAGTTTAATCACCAACATTGAATCCCCAGTGATAATTTTATGGGGTAGTTACAATCATCTATTCTCTGCAGAGGAAGATCAGAGGAGTAAAGAGACTTCCCCTATGTCAGAAAGAGGTTAATAGTAGATTGACTACCAAAATGCCCTAATTCTTCCCCTGCCCTGACCCATGTCCTTTATTTACTGTGTGATCCTGCAGCTCCTCCCATCAAGAAATGGAGTCTACCTGTCCACCCCTTGAATCTGGGCTGACCAAACCAATGCTGTCAAAGGGACAGGGTATGAGTTCCTAACCTAAGCGTCAGGACACCTTGCATGCTTCCCCCAGCCTCTCTTGGATCTCTCTGCCTCTGCCATGAGAACAGGCCCCAGTTTGGAGGATAAGAGACCATGCTGAGGAGAGCCAAGGAATCTCAGTTATCACGGCTGATCTTGGCTGGGCTCCAGACATGTGAGAGTGCCCGGCCAAGACTGACAAAGTCCTCTAACCAACCTGCAGCTGCCCACAGGTGCTTGAGTGAATGAACCCTGACAAGCCCAGCTCAGAACTGCCCAGACAACATGTGAGCAATAACAAATGGCTGTTTTCAAGCCACTGAGTTCTGGGGTGGTTTGTTATACAGTATTATTGACACAACAGCTGACTGATACATGGACAGCCAGGACTCAAATCCATGCTTTCTGACGTGCCTTCCAGTCTTGCTCCTGATCCCTCAGCTACCAACTGCTATCCACCACCACCCCCGAAAGACCTTACCCATGGTCCTTGGGGTAAGCGAGACCCAGAAAAGCAGGTCCAGCTGCTTCTTGCTCATGGGGCTGCAGTTGGAGATGTTGACCCAGAAGCTGTGATAGCGGAAGCTTGGCTTGGGCAGCACCTCCTCCTCCAGGCTGAAGATCTCCTCGGTGTGGGCCCGCTGCTCCTGGATGATCATGAACGCACGCCCTGTCTGGCAGACCACGCCCGTCCGCTCTTTGAGGAAGGTCAGGCAGGCCACCTGGTCTTGGGGCACGCTGATGTTCCAGGACACGGAGGTGAGGGATGGTAGGCCCTTGTCCCAGTTAGGGGTCCTCAGGTAGACCTTGCTTTTCGTGTCCAGGGTCACTGTGAAAACACCTTCCTCTGCAGGAAAAGGAAGAGAATCCACTCAGATGTTGTTTCACTCAATCAGGATGGAGAGAATAGGAGGGTGGAGGAGATGATGCTATACTGTCCAGACTACAGAGCTTCCTGCCATGATGGAGAGGCTCTGGATCTGCACTGGCTAAGAGAGTAGCCACAGCCGCATGTGTCTGTTGAAGACTTGAAACGTGCTTGGTGTGACTGAAGACCTGAATTTTTAATTTTGTTTACTATTAATTTAAATTTAAATTGCCACGTGTGGCCAGTGGCTACCATATTGGTCAGCAAAGGAATAGAGTCTCAGATTAGGTTCTCGGGCCTTTTGAAAAAACCAACCAAACAACCAACCAAACAAACAAACACAAAACAGGCCAGTTTGCCAAACTGGTGGTTGTCTCAGCTTCCTTTCAGAAATGCCCTCAATGGAGCTAATGTCTATCCAACGCCCTGCTCCATGGTGGGACTGGTGTATACTGATTTCTATTTTGCAGATTTAGAAAACTTCAGGTTCTGGGAAGAATTCTTTCTGGTTGCAAAGTTGAAAGGGTCTCTGACATGTCAACTAATCCACTCCTTATCTTCAGGTGAGATAAAACCCCAACACTCCACATTGAGGATGGTGTGTCTTATTTTCAAAGATTCCCCAGAAGGAGTTTCTCTGGTAACCTTGGAGATACCAGGCAACGTGGAATGACCTTAATCTTACGGCCAGATTCATTTCCCTCCCACTCATGCCTCTGAGAACAAAATTACAGGGTAAACCTTGAATTAAGGTCTTGGTCAGTTTTAAAAATTAACTTAGCAACTTGTAGTGGTGACTGTGAATTTTAAAATCAACAATGTAGAGTTCACCGTTGTGACCAATTTAAACCTCACTTGCTGCCTGAGAAGATCATACACTAGCCTCCCAGGAGGGGTCTGCTCCCTCATGCAGGAGAACGCTCTAGAGATTCATCTCTCTCCCAGTATTCCTTCCTCTGTGCCCTCCAAACTGCGTTCTGAATTGTCAAAGCAGAATCATAAAAATATCTGCATAAGGATTTGTATGTTACCACTTCAAGAATCCAGGACTTGGGAATATTTGGTTAGTTCTCATTTATGCCCTGCCTGCTTCCAAAAAAGCCTTGAACCTGATTATTTGTTCTGCTGCCTACCAACCATCACCTCCCACTGTCAGACAGTCTTATTTCTAACTCCTGGAATTTTCCACACTAGGTTAATGGTAAAGTCAGGATTAGGACTCATCATCTTGTATAAGGAACAGCCCACTCAGCTATCCCTTCTCTTCAAATTGACAATTGAGACGATCAGAAAACCAAAATAAGATAAGTGTCCCCATAAGAAAGGCTAAGAGGGCATCGAGATGGGGAGAGAGTGAAAGACCACCTTACCTTTGAAGTGGGGGACAAAGGACACGGTCAGGCTCTGCCTGGAGGCCTCTTGCTGGAAGCTGGGGGCAAAGGCACGGAGGGTCACCGAGACGTTCTGCTTCACCTGAATCTGCTCGATGGAGCCTCCAGAGCAGAAGGAGCCGAAGTAAAGGTCCTGGCCGGGAACGGCACTGGCCACGAGGTAGCTGAAGCTGGTGTTGCAAACCCTCTCGTGAGTGTGCTGCTGCAGCTTCTGGGCAGGCACCAGTGCCAGGCTGATGCTGTCTTTGGGCACCAGCAGCTTCCAGGAGAAGTCGTGCAGCTGCACAGGCAGCTGGAGGATGTACCACGGCACCTGGAGCGAGTAGGCCTTCCTGTGGCAGTACCGGTGGTCCAGGCAGCCTACGAAAGAGGGGTTCGTGGTACCCAGGCTGGGAGGAAACCGGAAGTGCATCCTCTCCAGCTCTCAAGTCAGCCCGAGGCTTTCTCGCTTTTCCCTTTGGTCTCTCCTCTCCTGCTCTGTCCTGCGCTCCTGCCTCCTTGACGCCCCTTTCCTAGCTTCCCTCCTGCTCTTGCATTCTTACTCTCCACTAAACTGGCAGAACAACTTCTGGGGAGTATTCAGGGTTGAAATTTTCTCTTCTTGTTTGCTCAAGTTCTCAACTAAGACAACCTGTGTCTTAGATGCTAAGTGCCACGTGGGCAGGGTACAGGTTTTTCCCTTCACCCAGCCCTGCTGCCCAGTGTCCCTGCCTGTGGGGAGGCAGTTCGCGTAGTGGTTAGAGCTGGGAGCAGAGTTGGGGAGATCTCAGCTGGCGTTTCAGATCTGCCGCTTCCTAATGGGCTTTGCCTCTCGCGGCTTTAGCTACTGCCTCAGTGGAGACCCTAAGAGCATCCACATCAGAGATGATGGTGGCCCAGCAAGGAGGTGACTATTGGTTTTGCTGCCCTCCACTGATTAAACATTTCTATGTGACTAGCACATGTCGGGCATGGCTAGTAGCTAAAGGGATAAAAAATGGAAGAAGCCAAAGTTTTTGAGCTCAAGACTTGGTCTCATGCAACAGAAGACAAGTGAGCAGTGAGCGTGGAAGCAGGGGGCATGCGCATGGGGGAGGTTGGGGAAGGCTACGAGATTTCACAGGAGGGAGACTGGAGGCTGGACAGAGGAGACGTGAGCATGGACACGGCGGATGCCACTTGCTTCTGAAAGATGCATGTTCCCACGGAGGCTGCTGGTCTCAAAGTGGGTGTGTTTCCACCTTGCTCTGTGCTTCTTGGTTGCCCTTGCTCACCCTCACTGCCGGGGGCATTTCTGATCATACTATTTACAAACCACCCAGTGGACCCCACTAAGACAGGGCAGGGAGGGGAGAACTCCCACAGCCTGGGAGGAGCACACTGAAGGGGCAGGGGCGTACTTATGGTTTTCTCGGCGTTGATCCACAGGCGGGTCAGATCATCACAAAGGAAGGAGATCTTGTGTTTGGAGCCAGCTGTCAGGGTGAGGTTGGTGCTGCAGGTCCGAGAGTCCAGACACACGAAGCAGCCGGGGACAAATTTGCGGCTCAGTTTGCCGGGCCGTTGCTCGATGGTCAGTGACATGGCTTGCTCGTTACTCAAGTCAACCACGTAGGTTTTATCTGGAACCACAAACAGAAAACAGGCATGAAGAATGGATCAGGATGAGCCCCGTGAGATGGCAAAAATGAGCACAAAATCTCTCATGGCTGGGGGACACTGGGAAATTTTTTTATTATTAAGAAAACATTACGATAGCTTGAAACAAAATTTAAAAAGAAAGTCAGTGGACTGCATTTTGTCCATCCTTATGTAACTGCTTTCATTTCTTCAAACTCATTTTAGTCCTTGTGCGTATGCATGCATATTTTCGCCTATTTAACAGTATGGCGTATATAAAATTTTATACTCAGATTTTACTTCATTATTTTATGCAGATACACTTATTTTACCATATAGTTTTCATATTTACTAAGCTTTTAAAATATTCATTAATCTTAGTCATCTAAGGGAGATTTAGCGTCACCTATTTAAATATTCTCCCTCTATGAAGAGTAATTAACAACAGCTGGTATTAGTGCAGGGATACAAGATTCACAGACAGGATGGAACCATAGATATTATAATTTAATCTCTAATAAATGCTACATTTCAAATAAATGACAAAAAGATGAAGTATTCCATAGGCTGGGCCAGGAGAATGGTCTCTCCCATTAGTAAAAGAATAAAATTACACTAGTACTTCAAAGCAGTCACCACAATAAAAACAAAGAGAATATCTTTATAAATGTGGAATAAACACAAATTATAAAAGCAAAAAAATAAATAAATAAAGATTAAAATATCTTTCTGACTTAGGTACCATAAATAATGTTTAAAGGACAAGGGACACACTGGGAGAAAATATTTTCTACAGAGAATGATGGAGAAGTTCACAGTAAAGGAAATATAAATGTCCAAGTAGCCAAAATATGAAGTGTTGTTAATATCACTTGTAATACTACTTATAATCAGAGAAAAGCAAATTAAAAGAAAGTGTATAGTATAAAAATAAAAACCCTACACCCCTATAACCCAGCAGTGTGACATGCGTATATATGCCCTCATGTGTATGTCAGTGCTGTGACAGTGACTAGAGTAATACTGGAATAGTTAAACAGACCATGAAACTTTCACCAATGGAATATTACGCAGCAGTTAAAAAGAATGAGGGAGATCTAAATATACTGATACAAGAACCTCCAAGATATAGTATTAGGTAAAACAGCAAGTTGTAGAACCATATTTAGACTATGACACCATTTGATTATAAAGTCTCTATGTAAAATGAAATAGCGATTTCTACATGTACATACTTATGTATGTATGTACTTAATATTTAAATGAAGAGAAAAAAGATTTGGAGAGAAATATAACAAACCCATAATTGTGGTTACCCTAGGAGGGGGGCCTGGAAGTAGGGACAATACAGATGGTCAGGGGGGATTTTAGCTTTGTCTGTGATGTTTGAATTTTTAGTTAGAAAATATGTATGTATTTCTTATATAATTTGGAAAAATTGCCCAATTATTGTTTTTTTAGGTCACTTCTATGATTGCGCCACTAGAAGTAAAAGATTCTAATAAGCACATGTGCATGTTTAGTTTCTATCTTTTCCTCAGGATAAAATCCCAGAACTGATTGTTAGGTGAGAGAATAGGAATATTTTTTCAACTTTTTAGAATGGATTACCAGACTACTTTATAAAAGAGTCATTTCACTTTATAATGTCATCCCCAGAAGGCTCTACACTATGAACCCCTGGAAATCACTTTTTACTGAGTTGCTTTTTAATTTCATTCGTTCTGCTTTTACAGAAGCCATCAAGTTAGGAAGATGCCTATGCAAGGTGGTGCTGCCTTTGCAAGTCACGGGTGTTGCCGATTTGTCTATCAGGTATCTTAGCCTCTCTGCCTGCAGCTCCAGTGAATAAATAAGTCCCGTGCCAGTTGGGAAAGCTCTGTTTCCCAAGAGAGTCTGCTAGGCTTCCTCCTTCCTGGTAACAGAAACCATATACTTAATAGAATTGTTCCTTTTGAACTGGCTGCCAGGGATCTCAGTGTCAAATTAGGAGCAAAATTAGGGAAATGTCTTATGGTTGTCACATCTGCTGACTCCTTTCTTTAGTTCTTATTGCTTATGTCTAGGTAAATTTTACTGTAAGTTCTAATAGTGCTTTAATCAGAGAGATGACATACCCAGAGCTGGAGTATATATGCTAATGTTGTTAACTTAAATATGATTTGATTTAGAAAATGGTTAGCTTTTCAATCTCCTAGCCCCACATTCAGCTCATATCTTACTGTCCTTTAAAATTTATCTTCGTTGGGCTTCCCTGGTGGCGCAGTGGTTGAGAGTCCGCCTGCCGATGCAGGGGACACAGGTTCGTGCCCTGGTCCGGGGAGATCCCACATGCCGCGGAGCGGCTGGGCCCATGAGCCGTGGCCGTTGAGCCTTCGCGTCCGGAGCCTGTGCTCCGCAACGGGAGAGGCCACAACAGGTGAGAGGACCACATACCGCAAAAAAAAAAAAAAAAAAAATATCTTTGTTGTTACCTCTGGGAAACCCTCCCTACCCCTACCCTGGCTGTGTTAGGAGCCCTTTTGCTTCTGAAACCCCACTCACCCTTATCGAGGTCCAATCACAGGTTGCAGGAGGCTCCCTACCCGCTCCCTCTTTCCTAATTTGTACGGTATCAAAGTAGTGCACGCACAGAATTTAAAGCAGGGTTTCTCTGGCTTGGCACTATTGACATTTGGGGCAGGGTAATTCTTCGTTGTGGGGCTGTCCTGTGCACTGTAAGATGTTTAGCAGCATCCCTGGCCTCCACCCACTAGATGCCAGTAGCACCCCTATGGCCCTCCATTATAACAACCAGAAATGTCTTCAGACATTGTCACATGTCCCTTGGGGGGCAAATTGCTCCTGGCTGAGAACCACTGGTTTAACGAATCAAATAGTTTTCTAAGGTTTGTTATGAAAACAAAACTCCCTCCCCACTGTGACCACTCCCCAGAATAACAACTTTCAACTCTTTTAGCAGGTTCTCTTTACAATTACATCCACAGCACCCAACAACATGCTTCTATTGCTGCTTCTAGATATTTCTGTTTCAGGGTTTTTTTAAAAATTAATTAATTAATTAATTTATTTTTGGCTGCGTTGTGTCATCATTGCTGCGCATGGGCTTTCTCTAGTTGTGGTGAGCGGGGGCTACTCTTTGTTGCGGTGCGCAGGCTTCCCACCGCAGTGGCTTCTCTTGTTGTGGAGCTCGGGCTCTAGGCACGTGGGCTCAGCAGTTGTGGCTCGTGGGCTCTAGAGTGCAGGCTCAGTGGCTGTGGCGCACGGACTCAGTTGCTCCACAGCATGTGGGATCTTCCCGCACCAGGGCTCGAACCTGTGTCCCCTGCATTGGCTTGATTTCTTAACCACTGCGCCACCAGGGGAGCCTGTTTCAGGTATTATTTGTTGGTTTCCCACAAAAGAAGATGAGGATTTCCTCTCCTTCACCCACACTCATGTCCCCCTGCCCACACCCCACACCTCGTATACAACATACACACACCCACAGTACACATGCCCAGCAAACATCCAAACCATACACTTGCTATCCACCCATCTTCCCAATCTTTACCATCATATTTTTAACGTTAGATCATTATTCTGTGTTGACATTATCATGCCTATGTAAACAATAGTAACACAGTGTTTACACAGTTACGTTATTTCCATGCTATTGATTCTCTTTCTTGCACAAGATTTTATTTCCCTAGAATTAGTTATTGCCATTTAAATCATTTCCTTAGTTTCTATGTACTTATCAGTAATTTGACACCCAAACTCTCCCCCACTTGTATAAATCTCCTTTCAATACCTATGAGAACATTAGGTATATCATCAAGTTATCTTTCTGAAAAGTCTCTCCAGAGCCTTCTCAACTGCTCTCATCTAAAGGGGCCCAGGTATGGTCTTGGGTCCCCTTGTACCATCATCCTAAGATTCCCTTTGCCTCTCTCTTGAAAGAGAAGAATTTTTGGCCGCACCTCGAGTCTTGCAGGATCTTACTTCCCCGACCAGGGACTGAACCCAGGCCAAGGGAGTGAACGCCAAATCCTAACCACTAGGCCACCAAGGAACTCCTGAGATTTCTTACTTATCCATGGGGATAAGTCAGAGGCCACAATGTGTCAACTCTTCCAGGACAAATTAAAGACTCACAGAGGGGCTTCCCTGGTGGCGCAGTGGTTAAGAATCCTCCCGCCAATGCAGGGGACATGGGTTTGATCCCTGGTCCGGGAAGATCCCACATGCCGCGGAGCAACTACGCCCACGAGCCACAACTACTGAGCTCACGCACCACAACTACTGAAGCCCGCGCACCCTAGGGCCCATGCTCCGCAACAAGAAAAGCCACTGCAGTGAGAAGCCCGTGCACTGCAATGAAGAGTAGCCCCCCTTGCCGCAACTAGAGAAAGCCTGCATGCAGCAATGAAGACCCAACACAGCCAAAAATAAGTAAATAAAGACTCACAGAGCAGGAGTTACCCAAGAAAAAACAAAAACAACGCCAACATTTAGTTAAGGGCTCCAGGTTGCTTCTGGGGGGTTATAAAAGCTGAAAAAGAAGCAATGCAACTACTTCCACAACCAGCATTTACCCAGATCAGTTACTGGAAGTATCTGCTATAACATTCTGGAAACACATCCATCTACCTTATTTGAATCATGTTAACCCAGAAACCTACAGGGCTTGAAGATACACTCATTCTGCTGGTATTTTCAGAGCAAGTAAACGTATCTTCCAGAAGCTAGAAGAGGATGCAAAAGGTAGTAGGCTAGCAGTCTGCTCCCACTACAGGGAGTAACATAGACAGGTAGACTACTATTAACTCATATGATTGTTATCAGCAGGGCCATTTGAACCTTTTAGAAATAATATCAGAAAATGAGAGACAGGCTGTGTGGGACAACAGAGAAGTTCTCTCTCTACGGTGACTATTAGATGAAACTCCAAGAGGACCAAAATCATTTTTTATATCTCCAGGTAATGGAGTGGTAATAATGCCAGGTATGGCATGGTAGTATTGTACCATCAAAAAAGATGAGAGGGGCTTCCCTGGTGGCGCAGTGGTTGAGAGTCTGCCTGCTGATGCAGGGGACACGGGTTCGTGCCCCGGTCTGGGAGGATCCCACATGCCGCGGAGTGGCTGGGCCCGTGAGCCATGGCCGCTGAGCCTGCGCGCCCGGAGCCTGTGCTCCGCAACGGGAGAGGCCACAACAGCGAGAGGCCTGCGTACCGCAAAAAAAAAAAAAAAAAAGAAAAGATGAGAGTGCGTTATGGAGCACTGAAAAACAAGATGTGTTGGGTGGAGACAAATGTAAATCAAGTTCTCTGACATTGCTGAACTGCACGTTTTGGGCAACGTAAGCCATCCATGCTCACACATCTGGTCACAGCTGGCCAGATCAGCCAGAGCAGCTTGTACATTACTCATCTTAAGACACAGGACACTTGTGCTCAAGCCATGGAAAGATATTCTCTGCAGGAGTCCCCTGGGTCTAGTTTTAGCTAAATTGATATTGTCAGCAAAGTAGCGAGAGAGAGTAGAGAGTAGGGTGGGGGGAGAGACAATCAGGTACAAGGTAACATCTGCCTGCTGCCCACATTCAGAATTTGTTTTTTTTTCAGTCTGGGCCCACTGTAGTCAGGTCCTACTGTGCATGCTGAGGGGTCAGGGTGCCTCTGACAGCTGCTTCCACCCTTGGTGAGGCTCTGACTTTGCATGGTTGCTGTGACAGCCATCCTCTTTGGCTTGAGAAACCCTCCCAGCTCTGCCTCCACTCTGTTTTTGATGCTCTTGTCCTTGTCTGCTTCCCCCAGCAGCCAGGCTCCTGGTGCTCCCACTGTGTCCCATCTACCTTGCCCCTTCTGAGGGGTTGTGCCTTTGGGCAGTGCATCTGGCTCTCAAGCCACTTTGGACAAGAGGCTGCCTCCTGAGATTAGTGCGACAGTGTTTATGGAGGGCCTGGAATGCGCTGGAAACTGTGCTGAGTGTAGGAAAAGAGAGGAATAAGACGAGATGCCTGATTGGGAGTTTAGTGGGACACAGACATTCAGATGGATAAACGAGACATGGTAGTGATGGGGAGGGAGACAACAGAATGAACCACTGAATGGGGGTGGCCGTGGGAAATTGTTTGGAGGAATCCCCTTTTCCCTGCCACGTGCACCACAGGGACTGAACGTGGGGAGACGAGGAGGGGTGGCAGGTCGGTTTGGGACATGTCTTTAGAGGGTGTTGAGGAAACACTCCCTTTCTCCAGCCACAATCTCGAGGCCTCCCAGCATGCCCCACCCTGGAAGTGTCAAGAGTGGCACCTTCTTTAGTCTAAGCCTACCCCTTAGACACCACTGGCTGGGGATAGTGCTTGCTGACCTAGCAAAACTGAAGGGTGTGGAGCCTCACTGTCCAGGGGTCATTGACATAGGAGAAGGGCAGTCTCCCTGGGTAGGCAATGGGAGGCTCTGCTATGACCAAGGGGACCTGCACACACATGTACAACGACTCACTCCCAGCACCAAAGAAAGGAACGAAAGAAGAGCCCCTGTCAACCCAAGTTCAGAGACAGTGGCAATGTCAGAATGCCTTCTTCATGCTCCGCTTTTTCCTAAAGACTCCCCCGCTAAGCCTCTGAACTTGTCCTTGCTGGGTACAAATCCCCTTCTCAATGCACACCCCTTCTCATGAAGCCTCCGTTCCCACTCAGTCACCATCCTCCTCCCCCAAACCAAAGCCACTCTGGGCTCACCCTGTTGCCTTTCCAGGTGCAAAAGAAAGCCATGAAGGTAAAAAGACCCTTTCAAGGGGGTTTGAGAAAACCCGAGAGTAAGACTCCAACAATATTAGTCTCTTGCCACAGTCTGAATAAGAAAATGAGTCAAAATCAGCCAGAGCAGGACCAAGAGACCCAAGAAAAATCCACCACTCCAAGTAACGACTGGTACAGACAGTAAGTGCAGAGCAAAGCCAGGGACTCCAGAGCTATCTGCTGGTCTCCAATGGCCCAGCTAGCCAACCACAGAGACTGAATCTTTAACAGGGAGGGTTAAAACAAAGTTGACAGTTTGTGAAAGGCTCCTTCATCCAGGGGGTGAGTGTGTGTCACAAGTTCTCTGCTGATGGGGAGGAAAGAAAGGAAGAGGCAGGTGTGTGACAAGGAATGGAGGTGGGGTCCTTCGAGGTGGAGGACCAGATTGGGTCCTTCAATGTCCAAAGTCAGCCAGACATTGGGAATAAGGACTGGGTGAGCAGTGAGCACCTGAGACAAATTCCCCCTTAACACTTTATCTCCTGTGCAAGGAGGAAAAAGGGCTCAGCACTACTGCTGGGGCTGGGGAGAGGGGGCCCAGAGGAGAGGCATGATGTGTTTGGGGTGGCAGGGCACCCACCAAAAAGGCACACAGATGATTTGCTTCCAGCCATCTACCTCTTAGTGGTGTGTGTTGTAACCTACCTTATGCTGTAAACAACTAAAGACCCTCAGAAGGGACAAAAACTCGCCGTACAGAAAAATCACCAACCCCAGCCTCCATAACAGTGTCTGGAGGCCACAAATCCCACATAGATTAGGACACCTTCTTGCTAAGTGACTTGGAGTCATGCAGTGGCCTATCCAGGTCAGGGCAGTGGGGATATTTCATTCCCTGTGAGGGAATAAAGGGGAACAGAGAATTTTAAAACAATAATAAATCTGAGTAAATCCAGGCTTGTTTTTATTGTCACTATGCTCTAGGATTTCTAAACAATGTCAGTAATAAACTACTCTCCCTCACCAAAAATTGTTCTTTTCTTTCCGAAATTGTTTGTTTTCTTACAGAGAACATAATTTTTAAGCAGCTCTACTGAGCAATAATTGAATTACAATAATCTGTACATATCTAAGGTGTATATTTGCCTAGTTTTGAACCTATATACACACCTGTATATACATCAACATAATCAAGATAGTGAATATATTCATCACCCACAGAAATTTCCTTGTGCATCCCCCTCCCTCCTCTCACCACCCCTCAGGGTGTTAGGAGGGGTGTTTTGTGATGACTAAGCCATCCCAGGACTACCATTGGCTGGAGCAGTGACCTGAGGACCAAGCAAAGCTGAAGAGTGTGGCTCCTCACTGCCTAGGAGAAGGTGTATGTAGGGAGATCAGGAACCCTGGCGCAGACCACTGGGAGGCTTCGGCATGGTTGAAGTTGCTGGCAAACCATAGGAGTTTAACACAGATATGGACCAACCAACCATAAGTACAAAACAAACACAAGCATGGAACAACCACCCCTAGCACAGAACAACCAACCACAGTTGGGGAACAACCAATTACAAGCACAGAACAACCAACCACAAGCAGGGAACAGCCGACCACAAGCACTCAGGAAAGGACGCAGGGGACGACCCCTGCCAATACAAGTGCAGAGACAGTGCCAAGGTATGGAAGAGAGCCAAGTGGGTAGAGATGCCCACCAAAATTTCCTCTGAAACATCCATCATCTGTGCAAGAAAGTACAAGAGAGAAACCAGACCAACAGCATTTGTTACCACCAGCTGATGAAGAGAGTGAATGAAAATAACAGACAGAATCGGCTGACGCAGAACCGAGACCCCACCCTGGAGAACTCCGTCCATCCCAGTGATGCACAGTGTATAGAGTCCTGGGCACCTACAACTATCCGCTGCATCCCCAGAGGAGCCCGTGGAGAAATGGCCACCCACGTAGAGACCAAATGTTACACCAATAGGGTACCCAGATTGCAACTATTAAAATAAAATCAACAAGATATGAAAAGAAAATAAAAAGAAGAAACTCCTTCTGGGAAGTGACCTCCTGCATCCTATAAGTCTCATCTGTCTTCTGGATTACAGGCTAATGTCTAAAGACCAGTGCTGTGTCTTTTTCAACTCTGTATCCCTTCCTTGACCTAGAGCCTTGCAGGATAACATTTAAAGAGTGCTTACTATCTGCCAGGCACTGCCACCTCATTGCTCCTCACAACACCCCTACGAGGACAGTCCTATTATCTCTACTTGAAGATAAACTGAGTCACACAGGAGTTAAGTGACTTGCCCAGGCTCACACAGTAAGTAGGGGAATCAGGATTTCGAATCCACGCAGGCCAATTCCAGAGTAAGTGCCTTTAACCACTGGGCCATGCTGCCTGCAAAACAAGCTGTCCACACATATTTACAGAACCAGACAAACGTGTGAGTGCACAGGGCTGGCAGCCTTGGGCAATCTCTTGAAACTTAGGGTCCACGTTGGGATTCAGAGGATCAAGATGGAGATGTCCAGAAATCAGAGCCCTCAGGGACTCCAGCATCGCCTAAGTAAAGATACTTCTGCTGGCCAAGTTCACTCACTTGCCTAGAAAAAGGCAAACCATGCTTGATGTAAAGCCTTGACCGTGCTAAACACATCTAAAGTGCAGCTAACCACTATTTACCTCAAAACTGAAGCCATATCCTTCTTGATGCTGGTAATAGCATGCGTAACAATTTGATTATATTTAGAAATCAACCCAGCTGATGTTACAGGAAACAGAATTAATCAGTAGCACCTCACCGTGACTGAGATGATAAACAAATCCCTGCGTCTTCTAAAACTCAAAGCCACTCCATTTCTGAATCCCTTCATGGCTGTTTTCAACATTCTGATAAAATTGTGACATAGAGTCATCAAAATGTGTCAGTGGACACACATGCACATACACACATGTATATATAAAGTTATGCCTCGTATACGGTTATTGTGAATTAGAAGGAATCTTGGGTCAAGATATGAAGGAACTGAGGCTTCCTGAGGAGCCGGGCTCCAGGTGGGTGCCGAGCGGGCACTCCCAAGACAGTGTCAGATGGGCAACGCTGGGAGTGGATCCCCCGTGGTCACTTTTCAGGTGTTTATCAGCCATGCCATTTCACATTCTCAATTTCTCTGCCTGGTTCTGTCTACTTCCCGGAAGTAAATAATATCAAAAACAAGGATGAGAATCGACTCTGTGGGCAGACCCCATCGTCAGCACACATCACAGATGTCCTGGTTCAAGACCACCTGTCACAACTCACAGACTCCAGCTCATAGATGAGCCCCAGGAATAGCCACTCCGAACTCATCCTGTACCTTTTTCTCAGGATCCCTGCCACTCCTCTCCGTGAAGCAAGGGCAATCCCAGAGAGTAAGTTTTAAGGAGGTGCTTACTCTCGGGGACTGACCTTGAACTGACACAACCCTGAGGGTGAGAGCCTCTGTGAGAGGGAGCTCCTCAGAGCGGGTGCCTCCTTCAGTGTTGTGCCCTGGGCATACAGCCTCGCTGTAGTCACGGCATCTCAGTAAATGTGTGTGGAATGATACACAACCTCATTCTCACAGAACCTGGGGTTCTGCGTGGTCCAGAAGCACGGGCTCTGGGTTCTGAGATTGCTCTGCTCCTGGCAAGCTGTGTGATACTGGGCTAGTTCCATAACCTTTCTGAAACTTCTGGTTTCTCATCAATAAATGAAGGTAATTCCTGTCTCCCCTGCAAGGCTGTAGTAAGGATTAGCTGAGACCATGTGAGTGGTGTGCTTAGGGCAGGGCTTGGCACTCAGACAATAAAAGTGTTATCATCACTGCTCACGGTGCTGGTGACATCCTGATCCACACTGTAGGGTCAGTCAAGACATGAGCTCTAGAAGGTAACCTTCCAATGTCTTCATTAAAAACAACGTATCACCCTGAATGCAAGATCATCTTAGCTTCTTACTGTGCTGAAGTGGAACAGTATGCCCGGCATTCACCAGTGACCTGGTCTCACTGCCTAGCAACGCACTTCCTGAAAGTCTTACAGGGTCCAGAGTCCAAGTGTGCCAGAGCCACAGACAAGAAGTAGGAAGGGAACCTCAGCCCAAGCAGACTACCCAGGAAGGAAAGAAGGCACTGGAGGAGGGGGAGGGGAAGGAAAGTGGGGCTTACTTACTGCTTTCATTTTGTGGATGTTGGACCAATACTTGAAACTGCAGCCGGAGAATGCCTGGATTTTGGGCATCTTGGTCACAGCCCTGCAGAGAGAGGTTGAAGTTCCCGGCTATGTTCCCAGGCTGCTTGTCCTTCAGCTTGAACACCTCGGGGTTGGTGGTGGAGCCTGGGATGCAGTACTCAACCCGCTCCTCCTTCTTCACGCAGTTGGAGACATTGAAGTGGAGGAAGGAGACGCTCGCCCGCAGGTGCGCGGGGATGATGAACTGCCATGTCATGAGCTCGTCCTCGGGGAAGCCGTCCGGGTAGTTGGCAGACATCAGGGTGGCGGAGCCTTCACCTTCAAACACAGATTCGATGATGCACAGGCCTGTTGGGGGTGGAACCCAAACGAGAGAATAGGAGGTGATTAGACCCTGCCCTGGTCATCCATGGGTGTGGGGACAGGGGTTAGAGAAGAGGTGAAAGTGGGTCTTAGGTACTGAGCACTGGGTCTGGATATGGCATGTTTATACTCAATTCAAGGTAGACAGTGAGAATGAGGATACATCAGTGGTGTGTGAGTATATGTTTAATAATCAACCCAGCAGGGGAAAAAAAATAAAGCCTTAATTTGTAGTGTCTGCCCACTTCCTTGGTGTAAAGACTCCCACTATAGCTGATTTCAGGCTACCAACAGGACATGGATGAACGTGGAGTTGGAAGGAGATGGACAGCCCTCTCACCATCACATAGGATTTTCACCATACAGATCCAATGGGCATACCTAACTTCAAAGCATAAATAGTAAAATGCAGTGTATTAACTAGGAAGTAATGAGTTTTGAGTACTTATTACCTTTGTTCCTAAACTAATTTATTTAATTGTAAGTTTATATAATTTTATTTTTAGTAACGGCTCTGTTTAATACCAGCTCACAAAATTCCAGGACACTCAACAATTGGCACTCATGAGCTGCTGTGGGCCAGCTCTGGCATACAGATACAATTGTATCTGGCATACCGATACAATTCTAGAAACTGTGAAAGAGACAGAAGACGGGAAAAAGACATGAGAAACAGAGTCATTAAGGTCTGTAGAGCCAGTCCCATTTCATTTCTTGAAAATAAGCCTCACATACAAAGGACAAAAGAAAGAGTCACCACCTGGTTTGTTTAACAGAGGAGGGTGGGTTCACACCAGGACTGGCCCACATGCTTACAGAAGAGTGGGACTTCCTTTAAGGTATTCAGATGGAATCACAATTGCCAACATCTGACCATTTCTGATGGACAGCAAGCGTGATTTTGTAGGTTTCAACCTCAGCAAACAGAGGGGAGGGCATGGCGAGCTCACGTTTTATAGACGACCGGTTTGTGATGCTGAAGCCGGAGACTTTTCTCTTGTGGAACCACGGGAGGGCCAAGGCCATTTTCACTCCCTCTTGCATTTTGATCCGGGACACAGTGCCGTTGCTGCAGAAGGTTCCGATCCTGACCATCTTGGTGTCAACGCGGCTGCTGATGCTGTGAGTGACTCCGTCCGGGCAGCTCTCCCCCCGCCCGATCTGCCTCAGGCGAGGGAGGGAGAACTGCAGTTCTAGACCAATGTTCTTGTTAGCTTTGACATCCCAGATGAAGGTTCTGTTGAGGGTGGGCAACACTGACATTGAGGGCTGAAGATGAACCTCTCCAAAAGGACATGGACCTGACATGCAGTCTGAAACACAGTCACAAAACAATCTGGTCACAAACGCTACTGGGCCACTCACTGCCCCTCCTCAGCCCCTATAGTGAACTCTTTGGAGGGGGGGTTTTCTGGGGCGCCCACCCATCTCCGGGCTACATGAAAGTTGGCTGCCAACGGCTCACTGATGCATCCCTCTCTGGGGAAGTGCCTTGGCTGGAGGGAGCTGCCTTGGGGCAGAAAAGCCTGAGAGGTTTCCCTGCCCCTGATTCCCATCCCAGCAGGGGGTGTCAACCCACAGCCAATCACTGCCAACCCAGGAGTGAAAAGCCTGACATCCCTGATTCACATGACACAGCCTGGCAATTGTCACTCAAGCTCCAGATCAGCCTGCAGCTAAAACCACATCTTTGCTTGCTGTCCTCATTCCACCCTGCTTTCCTCACTTCTTCACAGGTTTCTCAGGGCACTCTCTTGATTCATGACTTAAAGACAAGAATTCCCATGTCAGGCTCTGCTTCTAGGGAACCAGACCCAAGTCACCTCCTAACTACAAGTTAGGAGGTGCTTTTTTTTTTTTTGCGGTACGCGGGCCTCTCGCTGTTGTGGCCTCTCCCGTTACGGAGCACAGGCTCCGGACGCGCAGGCTCAGCGGCCCAGCCGCTCCGCGTCATGTGGGATCCTCCCGGACCGGGGCACGAACCCGCGTCCCCTGCATCAGCAGGCGGACTCTCAACCACTGCGCCACCAGGGAAGCCCTCCCCTGCTTTTTGAACGTTCGCTTTATTCCACTTTGCTTTTACGAAAGACTTGCATTGGTACTTGTTTCCGCTAACCAAAATAAATCCAAAGAGAATTTTTGCATTTATGAAAAAAGGTGGAAAGCGCAAAGAGCATTCAGTGTTTGTTTTGCAGGGAGCCATTACAGAGGCAGTGGGTACCCCTAGAGTGGCACCGCCAAGCTCCTTCCCCGGGAACGACACAGCATCTCAGCATCACGCTGCTACAGCTCTGAACTCTGTCCGTGAGCATTTGTGCTTTATTTCAAATTACTTTACACATCCGTTAGCAAGATGTGTCCTACAAGTAATTGCTTCTTTGACTTAACGCCATTTTGGCTTGTGAAAAATGTCATAGGAACACTGTACTTTTGGGATAGCGCGGGTCGGGGAGGGGGGACCCGCACTGTTTTCCAGATTAAGCTAGTCCAGTTGGTGGATCTCTGCCCAGGCCCTACTGAAAGCCAGAGGGAGGCCCTTTGCAGTGGAGCCTGTGCTTTGGCATACATATCCTACTTCCTCTATACCAAAAGAGTCATGATTTCTCAATTTTTAGGGTGCTGCGCCAAGCTCTACCTTTTAAAACTGGTTTTTCCATCAACACACTCATCAACAGACTGAGTACGCTCTGAATGTACAGCCCCTTAATGGCTGGAACCTGGAGGCAAGGTCATCTTCTTGCCTCCTGGCTTTAATGCTGGTGTTTCATTACCACTGCAGTTGAATTTTTTTTTTCCCAAAGGCTAACACTTAATGACATCCTTTGACGTACTTTGTTTCCTAAGCCTTTTTAAAACAAAGGGAGAGGGCTTCCCTGGTGGCGCAGTGGTTGAGAGTCCGCCTGCTGATGCAGGGGACACAGGTTCGTGCCCCGGTCCGGGAAGATCCCACATGCCGCGGAGCGGCTGGGCCCGTGAGCCATGGCCGCTGAGCCTGCGCGTCCGGAGCCTGTGCTCCGCGACGGGAGAGGCCGCAACAGTGAGAGGCCCGCGTACCGCCAAAAAAACAAACAAACAAACAAAAAAAAAACAAAGGGAGAAACATTGCTATCAGGGAGGCACTAAGAGAAAGCAGGCAGCCTAATAGTGAGGCTTTTGTTGTCTCCAGCAGGGAATCTGAAAGGTGCAATGGACTTTGGCCACTGTAATAATAATCTGCAAGGCTTTATTGCTGCTCCAGTGGAGTATTTGAAACTACTGCCAACTCGAAATAGAATTATGGGAGAATTTCAGAGCTGTCTAGGACCTCTGAGGTCATCACGTCAAAACCCTAATTTTTGCAAAGCAGCCCTGGAGTCTGGGTGAGTCGTGTGGCGCTCGCAGTGCACACGCTCCTAGGACAAAAGCCCAGGCTGTGTTTGGTCGACTTCCGTTCTTGCCAATGCACTGCGTTGCTTAACCAATAAAACAAGGTTAGATAACAAGGTGACAAATGCAGCTAAAATTATATTTTGTGTGTAGGTAAGGATAGTACCTATTTTTTGGAGCTCGTGGAAACTTCATTGTTTCTATCAAGCCATCTCTTTCATAAGTTTTCAACTACACTTCCCATGTGCCCTACTGGGTTCTGTGTTCTTGTGGGATCACTTACCCCTACTAAGGCAGTGGTTCACAGCTCTGTTTCCACACTAGACTCACTTGGAGGACGTTTAAAAAATACACATGCCTGGGCCACCCAAGCGACTCTGATTTAATTCCGTACCAAGTACCGGGAGTCAAAAAGGCCTGTCTCTCAGCCATGGCTCTGCCACCAGCCATGAGACCCTGGCGGTGTCAGGTTGTGCAAGCACGTTTTAATTTGTTGCTAAGAGCTTTGTTTTCAGAATGGATACACAAGTAAGAGTAGTCAAAATGATGGGCATGCCTCCAAGTTTTCTGCTCCCCGTCCAGTGCAAAAATGTTAAATAACTAAAATGATTCCTACCCAGAGGACGGAGAAGTGTAATTTCTGAAGCGATTCACACCTCATTTTCCCCAGCACAGACTTCTACTTTCATTAGCTTTAACGAGGCCATTCAAGAAGGGATGACATTGTAAATCAGTTATACTCTAATATAAAATAAAATTTTAAAAAATAATAATTAAAAAAAAGAAGGGATGACTGCAGAGGAGCTAAACTTTGAAACTTTCAGAATGTTTATTCAGGAAAGGTTTTTAAAAACAAGAGGCAAGCAGAACACTGAACTTGATTCCAGTGTCTAGATTTATAATCTAAAATTTTTATTTTCAAAACATTTTCAAAAATTGTGAGCATGGGTTTTTATTATATGGTAAACTGTGTGTGGTCTGTGTGTGAGACTGGTCTTGTGAGATGTGTCTTGTGAGATAAGATTGTGGTACCCTTTTCCTTTTTTTAAAAAATAATGTTTATTTATTTATTTGGCTGCGCCGGGTCTTAGTTGCGGCACATGGGATCTTTGTTGCGGCATGCGGGATCTTTTAGTTGCGGCATGCAAACTCTTAGTTGTGGCATGTGGGATCTAGTTCCCTGACCAGGGATCAAATCCGGGCACCCTGCATTGGGAGGGTTGAGTCTTAACCACTGGACCACCAGGGAAGTCCCATTACCCTTCTCCTTTTTCAAGATGGCAGTCACTTTCTTGGCTTAATTGGTTGTAAAAGTAATGCATGCTTGTAAAAAAATGACACTACAGAAGAACAGAAAAAAGACAATGAATGTCACCTGTCTGCCTCCCCTACTCACTATAGAAATAATATAAGGCTAGCATTTTGGTGTTTAACCCCCCAGACTTTGGGCTCCATATGATTATGTGTATTCAATTAAGTGGGATTAAACTATACAAACTATTCTACTAAAAGCTGCATTGTTTTCAATGGAACAAAATGACCTGGGGCATCTTTCCATGTCAAATACATAGATTTACTTCATTCTTTTAATAGCAACACAGTATTCCTTTGAATTCTTAAGTATATCAATAGTCTTCTCAACTCTGTAAAAGCTTCATTGAGATTTTAATTGTAATTGACTTAAACTCATAAATTAATTTGGGGGAGAAATGACACTTAAAAAATACTGAGATTTTCATCAAGTAACATGGTATATCTCTCAATTTATTTACATCTTCTCTTTGGTCTTTCAGTAAGATTGTACATTTTGCTTCATATATATTCTATGTATTTATTAAGATTAAATACTTAACTAGAACTTTTGAATAATGGTGACCAAAAGCATGCATGGTGAGAATCCTTATGTTGTTCCTTGATTTATTGGTAACGCTTCTATGTCTGGCTGTTAAATATATTTGCTATCAGTTTTTTTTTTCCTGGCCGCACCGCAAGGCATGCAGAACTTTCCCCACCACGGATCGAACCCATGCCCCCCTGCAGTGGAAGCATGAAGTCTTTTTTAAAATTTTATTTTATTTATTTATTTTTGGCTGCACTGGGTCTTCGTTGTGTGCGGGCTTTCTCTGGTTGTGGCAAGCAGAGGCTACTCTTCGTCACGGTATGCAGGCTTCTCATTGCAGTGGCTTCTCTTGTTGCGGAGCATGGGCTCTAGGTGCACGGGCTTCAGTAGTTGTGGCACGTGGGCTCAGTAGTTGTGGCTCACGGGCTCTAGAGTGCAGGCTCAGTAGTTGTGGCACACGGCTTAGTTGCTCTGTGGCATATGGGATCTTCCCAGACCAGGGCTCGATCCCGTGTCCCTGCATTGGCAGGCGGATTCTTAACCACTGTGCCACCAGGGAAGTCCCTGTTATCAGTTTTTTGATAGATACAATTTATTGGATTAAGAAAACATCCCTCTATTTCTGGTTTACTAAGAGCGTTTTATTAAAAACATTTAAGACCATCTATTAAGATGATCAAATGCAGTTTCTTCCCTTTCACCTAATCACACAAAGCAGTACGTTAAACTTCCATCTTCCAATAAGCTCTCCTGCTCTTGTTGTGTTAGTCTTTTAATGCAATTTTTTGGGTTTGATGTATTTATATTTTACTTAGGATTTTTTTGGCATGTATGTGTATTCATAAGAGATTGGTCTATGGTTTTCTTTTTTATGTGGTGGAAGATTTTGACATCAGGGTGGTAAGAGCCTTATAAAATGTGAACCTTTACCCCTTTCAGTGCTCTAGACTAGGGTTTGGCAAATGGCCAAATCAAGCCAAACACCTGTTCTTGTAAATAAATGTGGGATATTTATTGCCCATTTGTTTACCTATTGTCTATGGTTGATTTTGTGCTGTAATGGCAGAGCTGAGGAGTTGTGACAGAGACCATCTGGCACATAATGCCTAAGATATTTACTCTCTGGTCTTTTACAGAAAAGGTTTGTCAACCTACCTCTAGAATGGTTTAAATATCATAGAAATTATCTGCTACTTGGAGTTTTATAGGAGTCTGTAAAACTCTAACTAGCGGCCATGGCTCATGGGCCCAGCCGCTCCGCGGCATGTGGATCTTCCCAGACCAGGGCACGAACCTGTGTCCCCTGCATTGGCAGGTGGACTCTCAATCACTGCGCCACCAGGGAAGCCCTAAAACTGGTTTTAAGTACTTTAATTTCTCCTTTTATTTTTATGAATTCCTTCTTCTTAAGGTTTATTTTATCCTTTCTCTTCTCCCATGATCTATTGCCAATTCATTTATTTTCAGTTAAAGGTGAAGAAGTTTTCTGAGCATGGCTTTGATTAGATCAAAATAGTGTTCTCACTGTTATTGATATATCTGTTAGTTCCTAGTTGGCATGCCACCTTAAAATGATTGGGAAAGTATACCTTTAATTCTTTCTGCCTGATTATTGTGTCTTATGTCAATCTTCTATCTCAAATTATGATTAATAATACCAGATATCTGTAGTTTGTTGAATTCTGGTGTGTCATGCACTCTCAATCCATAATTTTATTTCTTCCTCAAAACACCCCTATCGGTTGGTACAATGATTCTTATATTACAGACCAGAAAACTAAATCACAGAGCAGTTAAGTAACTCATATGAAGCCATGCAATCAGGCCACATGATCAGTAGCCCTGGCACTTGAAGTCAAACCCAGCTCCCTCAGCCTGCAAAGCTGCTGTTTTTTCCCATTGTGCCTTGTGGACCCATTTCCCCACTCTTATCTTCTCAACCTTCCAATTCTTCTGTCCTCCAACTCCCTTGATTTTTGCTCCTGCTCAGCCAGATGTTTTTAGCACATCAGACAGAGCATCACCTGAGAATCCGTAGCTCTGTTACAAAACAGTGTGGCATAGTGGTTACAGGCAAAGACTCTGGATCCAGAATACTTGGGCTCCCATCTTGCTGCTACACACCAGCTGTGCCATCTTAGGCAAGTTACTTTCTTTGAGAACTTCTCCTAGGGCTGCTCTGAGGATTAAAAAACTGAAACCATGTAAAGCACTTAGAACTGTGAATGGCCACATAAAAGCTAAAGAGAGTGCGGAGTTTCAGAACAGATCTCACCTCCCTAGCAGTAGAGGCTGGCTTAGCGTGTAAAAGAGAGGCAGGGAGGCCAAACAGTCCATGAGTGCATACTTACCAATATTCTTCTGGATCTCGACAACAAAGTGATTCTCTGGATCCCGGCAGCTAAAGGAAAAGACTGCTGTCTCTCCGGCTTTGATGGACAATGCGGTTACCTGTCTTTTAGAAATGATCTGACATAGGTTCGCTGGCAGAGTTGGGGCCCCAGGCTTTATGAGGACTGTAATGTTGCTTCCATGTGGCAGAGCAATCTCATAAGTTTCTGAAGGAAGGAAGAAAAATGGAGTAAACAGGATGATTTAGGGTTGCCAACCTGCTGCCGTCCCCTCAGTTGGTCCAGGAGGATGACCTCCTTGACCCCTTTGTTCCTTCCCCCAGGTCTGAGAAGTGGGATGATGCAAAATGAAAGTATTATCCTCACCTGTGGGCAAGAACCCAGCCACTGAGGGCTGGGCATTGACACGCATCTCTTATTTGGCTAATTACTTTTTCTACAAATTAAAAACACTACACCACATCCTAGGTGTCTGGAGCAGTATGTTTTCAGATACCCATCTGTGCAATATTAAATAGAGAGAAACTGCCACATCTCTTCACAATATGACTGTAGGTGAAAGTCCACACACAGAAACCATCTTTCTGTAGAGAGACATGCTTATCTGTAAAGAGCTGCTGTCCCCTGCCCAGGCCACTTCATATGCCCTGTTCACACATACATGCAGTAGTGGAGGCCGGGAAAACTTGCAGAAATTAGATACAAACATATTGTGTCAATGAACGTGGAAAGTTAAAGCCAAACAATGCTAATACCTCAGACTGGGGCTCAGCAAACTTATTTGAACAAACATTATCAAGCAAGAGAGATGGAGGTTGGTTACTAAACAGAGGGGTGGGTGCACACCAGTTGGGATGGGGCCCTGATTCACAAACAAGCCCAATCTCCTTCCCATCCCTTTTGCTTTATGGATTTTTAGGTCCTCTCAGACCAAAAGGAAGAGCTACTTTTCCTCTAAGTAGCCACTGTCCCTTCCCTGACTTGGGTTCTGATTGTGGTCTCTGGGTGGCTGATGGGCTGGGAGCAGAGGATGGGAGGCCAGTTGTCTGGCGGAGGGAATCATGGGGCTCACAGAGAGGGGCTGGCGTCGGTGCCTCTGTCCCACCGTGTTCTGCACCAACAGCTGGTCAGCACCTGTTATGGCGCCTTGTACATGGAGGTGCTTGGTAATTGTTTAGCCCGTAAATAGCAATTTAACCAAAAGCTTTACTTTTTCCCTTCCTTTAAAAATTTTTTAGAATCAAGTTTGATATAATTTACACACATTATAAAAGGTCCTACTTAAGAGTTTTGACAAATGTGTGTGCACATGTACACCACCACAATCAAGATATAAAGATATCCATTACCCCCAAAAGTTCCCTCAGCGCCCTTTGCAGTCGAGCTCCACTCCTGGCCCCAGAAAACTATAAATTAGCTTTGCCTGACTTAGACCTTCCTGCAAAACGGTGTGCTTACTTACGCCCTGTCGTACCTGGCTGCTTCTGCTCAGCGTGTTTGAGAGTCAACTGCATGGATCAGCAGTTTGCTCCCTTTTATTGCTGAGTAGTATTCCATTGTCTGGAAAGACTGCAATTTATTTATCCAGGCACCTGTTCAGTGACATTTGAGTTCTTTCCAGTTTTTGCCCAACCTCGTGCTTTCATTTTACCAGAACTACTAGCCTGCTCGAGAGCTGTACTCACTTCTCCTCCCACTCAGTGCATGGGCGTGCCTGTGTTCCCACAGCCTAGCTGCTGTGTGCGATCAAATGTTTGGATTTTTGTCAACCTCCTCTTGTACCCCTCTCCCCCACCATTCACTCTGCACCAGAGCGGCCAGCCAGCAGCTCTTTATATAGGGTGGAAATTGATCTCTCAACCTGTGATAATGAAATGCAAAAATTTCCTCCGGGTCATGAGGGAAGAACTTTACCCTCTTTGGGCCTCTGTTCCCTCATTTGTAAAATGAGGGGATTGGGCTAGAAAAGCTCTACCTTCCCTGCCAGCTCATCTATCATCAGTATCCGAGGAAATAAGAAGCGATTTTGCAAATGTAAGCATTCTCAACTACGGCCCAGCAGTGACACATCTCTCAGAGCACAGGGGCACCAGCACAGCTGGCTTCGTGACTTTGTTTTCAAGAGGGCTCAGGTTTGCATTTTTGGAGCAAGACTTCTTACCTCTCTAACCTCAGCTTGTACCCCTCTCCACCTTGGTCACTGTGCTCGGGCCATCTTTGCCTTCTTTCTTGAACATACCAACCTCAGGGCCTTTGCATGTACTGGTCCTGATTTCTAAAATGCTCTTTCTCTAGCAATAGCTGGCTCCTTTTTGTTATTTGGGTCTCAGCTCAAAGATCACCTCCTCAGAGCAGTCTTCCCCGACCAGCTACCCAAAATGCTCACCCAACCCCTACCCCAGCCATCCTGTACCTGCTTTCCCTTCATCCCTGCTCTCTTCTCTGAGAGGACCCGTGTTATTTGTTCCCACCTCCCAGTATCAGAATGTGAGTTGCTGCCTATAGGAAGGCAGCAGGAATTTGCCTGTCTTTTTCAGTGGTAGTCTCAGGACCCCAACAGTGCCTGGTGCCCACATGGAAGCAGAACTGATGACCCTCCCAACAGCACCATACAAAATCTCCACATTCTTGTCTTTGCCGCATTTAGTTTCTCATAGACTTACTACCATTCCTGTGTTTCAGTTTGGGCTATAAACCTTGGTGGGAACCAGGGACTCTGAACTTTTTAATTAATAGCCTCAGAGAAAGAAAACATCCTCTGAGGCAGAAGTTTCTTTACTTGAATGCTTCATCTTCAAGCAGCATGGTCACTAAGAATCTTCTGAGAAAGATCGGAAGGCCCAGGGGTTCTTTTAAGATACCAGATTAAAAATGAGTCCAGATGCATGTTCAGAAACCCAGTTGTCAGATGTATATCTGAGCTGAGTATGTCAACCCTTGCGTTCTCTTTCTGTAATCATAAAAAAGGTCTTACCATGTTATCTGTAAAAAATTATTGGGGTACTGGGTCTCTGAAGGCTCGGCACGCTCTCCCGTGGCCTCCAACCCTGGGTCTCCAGGGGGGCTAATTCACTGTCAAGTGAAGCTGTAATCCATCTCGGGGTTGCAGCCTGGCTGGCTAGGTTACCAATTTCTTTGTCATTTCTCCTCTTTGGCAAAAATATTTTAAAGTTCCTGATTCTACAATTATGATTACTGTTACTTTATTTTTGGCTGCACCTCATGGCTTGCAGGATCTTCGTTCCCTGACCAGGGATTGAACCCGGGCCCCCTGCAGTGGAAGCGCAGGGTCCTAACCACTGGACCACCAGGGAAGTCCGGATTACTGTTATTTTTCTTTTAACATCTTTTTTGGAGTATAATTGCTTTACAATGGTATGTTAGTTTCTGCTTTATAACAAAATGAATCAGTTATACATATACATATGTTCCCATATCTCTTCCCTCTTGCGTCTCCCTCCCTCCCACCCTCCTTATCCCACCCCTCTACGTGGTCACAAACCAACGAGCTGATCTCCCTGTGCTATGCGGCTGCTTCCCACTAGCTATCTATTTTACGTTTGGTAGTGTATATATTACTGTTATTTTAATTGAGCGTTAGACCCTAAACAGATCAGCGGTTCCCTAAGGATGGAGGTGGGAGGAGGGGATGGAATACAAAGGGGCAGAGGAGACTTTGTAGGATGAGAAAACCATTCTGTATCTTGACCATGGTGGTGATTATAGGTTGTACACAAATGCCACAATTCAGCAAAACTGTGCACTTAAAATTGGTGAAGTTTATTATGTTTAAGTTACACCTTAATAAATAAAAAAGAAGGGAAAAAAACTTGTGCTGGAAAGATTGTATTTCTACACAACGTGGCACTTAATAAATGAAAAAAGGAATAATCATGACCACAGTTAAAATATGGTTTAATAATATTTTGAGGTGGGCCTAGTTTCTCCCAAGGTATGTGTAATAATTTCAAATAGCTGTAAATTAGATTTTGAGAAGAAAAAGTTGATCTTACTAAAATTTCTCCGTTCAGTTCTTCTCTCCTGTTTTCAGCCAGGTCAGTATCCCAAATAATTCTGCATATATGACAATCTATTCCATTATCAATGACAGCCAAAGAAAAATGTACAATCTTTTCCAGAAATTCATTTTTTTTCTTTTAGAATCTGAAATCTTCTATTCATTCAAACATTTTCCAGGTTCAAATTATGTTCCAGGCATCATCCAGGGTGCAAAAGATTTAATGTCAAAAAAAAGCCCTGGAGTTCCTGCCCCCTGGGAGTTAGTAGTCCAGACTAGGGGTTTCTAAGTGGTCTGTGGAGGGCTTTAAAAATGATGAAGTTCTAAGTTACAGTAGGCCCAACATGGGACCTGGGAATCTGTATCGGAACCACTTCTTTTTTCCCCTTTATGGTGGTAGGTAGGGATTCCTTTTGTTTATTTTTTTCCAGATGGAAAACCAAACCAATCGTCCCAACTCTAATGATTGAATATGCCAATTCTTCCTTCATGAATTGTTAATGCTACTTCTGTTGTTTATATTTTTTATTTGGGGTCTAAATAACCCAGATTTTCATCCAAACTCCTTTTAGAAACAAAGCAGATGAAGCCTTGTAAGGGTTAAATGACTCACGTGGGGGTGGACTTTTAACATTTTACTATGTTTCTTTGCTCTGACTTTGAGATGACCAACCCAGTATGTTCTACGATCAGGCCACAGTTCATATCTCTCCTTCGGTGCCTCATACCAGAGAATGCCCACCTGGCTCAGAGCCCAGGGAACACTAAAGGGCTTATCCATCTTTGCAGCAGGAGACCATTTATATTACATGCTGTTTCCTAGGGTCACAGCCAAGGCTACATCACACATTGGACTTTCATTTTCAACTATCCCTCCTCATCCTCAATGATAAATATACCAGCTGGAGGGGGAGAGCCAGAATGAGAAGATAATGATTCAACCACGTATACACTTGAAATCTGGACCCTCCTTACCGAGCCCCCACTAGAGGCACTTATTCTACTGTAATAAAAGTAGCAGAGAGACCCCCCACTGCTTGAGTAAAATCACTTATAACTTATTTATCACAAATGCTTAGAGTTTGAGAACGACATCTTGGTTGCACATTTTTCCCCTCTTCCCCACTCACCACCATTAATCATCCCTTGAAACTGAAAATTCCAAACCCGTAGAATAAATCTCAGCCTCCTGCCACCCCACCCCTATCTCCCAGTCGGGCTGGCACATCTGAGTGCTTGATAAATGTACTGTAATTTAAAGAAAATGGATGGGCGTTTTCTTCTTCAGTATCTCTTTCTTTTGCTTCCCTAGGAGCTTGGTATTTCATTGGTCTGGTGTTTTGGAAGACCTATTACCCAAGTTCCCAGAAACCCAAAGCTCCAGATTCTGGCGTGATTTTGAGATCTCACAGGCTGAAAGAAATCCAAGGTGACCCTCACATTAGCAGCGCATGGGCTGTCGGGCTGGAGAGCTTGCAGGCACCACATGTGGGCACATGAGTCACAGCTCTCATCTTCAGCTCTCCTGCCTTCCGACCTCTCTTTATTAGGATGCCTCGGTTAGTTTCTGCTGGTGTTTCTGCCTCACCAGCGGCTTCTCGGGCGGGAATTTCCAATTGTTTTAATCACCATTCATTATTCGCATATCACAGGATATTGTACAAATGCCCTGTTATTCCTTTTCCCCGCCCTCCTATGTCTTTGTAAGGGAAGTAAATGCAAGGAAGGGGATTCACCAGGAAGTTATCTGTTCCCAGATGTGTCCAATACAGGTTAAAAGACTGACAAATGTAATTTACAGTTTCTTAGACGGGTCAGAACCTGCTGCCTCAAAGCTGGGTGTGGTTTCCTGGGACACTCTGCCCTCATCCACTCTCTCTGCCCAACGAAGATGAGCAGAATAGCTCCCAGCCAGGGACTGGACACAGCCTGGGCACCAGGAAATACATATGAAGACCCATGGGATGAATTCCCAGGATGTCGAGGACTCAGACTCAGACTCAGGAACAAAGCAGTACGATTGTGAATCAGCATGGCCGATCAGTCACAGTCTGCGCGGGAGTCAGATTCCAAAGCAAGCCCATAAGGAGATAATCACTTTCAGGGAAATAGCCCTGTCCTCTCTCAGGAAGACGTCACACTGCAGACCCACATCGCTCTCTCAAGGAGTCCATGGGGCTGTGGCTGGTGTCTGCTCCCCCACGGAGCAGATCCCTGCTTCTCAGACTGAGCACCAGATAAAGCACTGATTTGATTTTAGGGACCAGGTTTGCAAAATCCAATTTGTTAAATTGTGGATGCACATATCATGAGAGCTGGAGGAAGGGACACCAGCAGAAGGGCCGGCGATTCACCCTTCCACCCTGCATCCACCCCGTGGGGACACTCACACCATTTGCATGATTTCTCCCGCCTACTCCCTGCAGGAGGCAATTGCTGAATTCACAGAAGTTGAATGTACGTTTGCCTGTCTGTCTACTCCATCAGACCCCATCAGACCCCATCAGTTAGTCAGCAATTTGAGGGCACCAAGAAAGGTCAAGGTACTCTGAAGATGCTGAGGTTAGCCATTAACTGTCTGGGGGTGGTCAAGGAAGATTTCACGGAGGAAACTTAAGATGGGTCTAGAAGAATGAATAAGGAGTTTGCCTATAGAGAAACAGGTGTCGGAAGGATAGGTAGAGAGAACGGCAGCGGCAAAGTCACAGGTGTGAAGACGACAGCTTCCTTATAGCCACTCCAGGGAGTTTGGTTTGGCCAGAGGGCAAGGAAATGTGGGTAGAGGAGGCTGGAGACAGGGGAAGGGGCCAGGCCAGGAAGAGGCTTTGTTGCTGCCATGGAGTTTGGGCTTCACCCAGTGGGACCAGCATATCTTAGCAGCTTTGTGTAGTGGTGAAGAGCTTATAGTCTAGAATCTGACTGCCTGGGATCAATTCCTGGCTTGGTACCACTTATCAGCTGTGTCCTGTTGGGCATATTCCTTAGCTTCTCTGTGCCTTGCTTTCCTTACCTGCAAACGGGGGTAATAATGGAATTCTCGTAAGGACTAAGTGAGTTAGTACCTATGAAGTGCTTAGAATGCTGCCAGGTAGTCAATCGATGTTAGCTGTTATTGTTGATATTAGTAATGATAGAGAGCACATTACAACTACTGCTACTGGGGCAGTACTGCTGGGGCACTGTTGAAGGGTGTTAAGTAGGGAAACAACTGTAGCAGCAACTAGGCTCTCAATCTAAAGCCCAGAGTCCTGGCTGGCTGGGCTGGACTCAGGGCGAGGCAGGTAAGGTGCCTAGGGGCAAACTTCATCACACTCAGGATTATGCAAGTGTGAGAGCTTCCTTAAATTTTCCACACCTCCCCTGCCCTGGCCTGGCCCTGCCCACCGACTATTAAGGTCCTTCTACATGTGCTTACTCATGTGACTCCAGCATGCCTTTGAGGCTCAGAGAAGTGACCTCAAGTCCCTGTTTGCTGAGCTCAGGAGGCAGCTGGGAGATTCTGGTTTGACCTCAGCACACTTGCCCTCCCCACCGCCCAGGGTACCACACTGAGCTGCCCTCCCGTAAGTTGCCAAAGCTGGTGGAATCAACCAGCAGAAGGGGAGGAAGTGCTGCCATTGTTATGAAGTACTTGGAGTTGTTGGCTGACACGGAGGGCCTGAGCATCAGCACCAACATAACCCATCTGAATGGGGCCTGCTGTGATGAGGGGGTGCCGGACTCTCACACTACCAAAGTCATAGTGTTATTAATCCAGTGGACCTGGGGCAGCAAGGCCGGCAGGCTGTGGAGGAATAAATGGTGTAGACACGCTAAATCTCTTTGATCAGGTCTGTTTACAGACCAGTAAACCGAGGGGAAAGGCAGGAAGACCAGCCTTCTGCCTGCCTGGAAATAGTTAATTTCCCACATTCACATCAAAAAGAACCACAAGGCAAGTTGCTGTTTCAGAAACCAATCTGCCTTTCTTGGATGAGAAGCCTTTGGAGTCTAGATACCAGGCCAGTCTTAATAATAACACTGAGTACTTAGTATGTGCAGGGTCCGTGCTTGCACTTGATAAGAATTTATAAATGCCCACAGCCACCCCACAGAGCAGGTTCTAATGTTAATCCACATTTTAAAGATGACGAAACCGAGGCTCAGAGAGGTCAAGTAACTTGCCCAGGCATGTATGATTAGTAAGAGGCAGGGCCAGATTTGTGCCCGAGCAGTCTGACACTGGAGACCAGCACATGAAAAATGGCTCGTCAGCAGAGCCAGCCCTGCCCAGGGAAGTCCACACATGGCCAGGAGCCTTGTGATGAGACTGGCCTATTATAATCAACAGTCACTCGAAAAGGAATAAAACATTTCCCAGCTGCTGGCTCTCTAGGGAATCTCCAGGATATCAAAAGGGAAAGGTATTTGTTTAAAATGCACTTTGTTTAAATAGGTGCTTCGTTTAAAAATAATTTGAAAATGTGGTTTGAATTTAAACTGAAGATTTAAAGTTCCCCGGAATTCAAAATGTTTGGGGCCTGGTTCTTCTTTTGTGTGATTTTTTTGGCAGCATCTCTAGGCAAGGACCTGAGAAAGGGAACCTGGCGTGTTTGGCCGTCGATGGCTCTGTAGCTTTGTGAGCCTTGCCTGGGGACTGTGGGCATGGGAGGCAAGTGGCCAAGTTGGTGGCAGAAGGAAAGCAGCCATAATTCTGGAACAAAGCACTGGGTATAAAGGGCTAGTGCCAGGTCTTGGAAGGAAAGCATCCCCCAGAAGCCCCTGCCCGAGGGGCTCACTTCTCAAGGCCACTGTCAGTGAGATTCATGGGCGAAATCACACCTATGTTTAGGAGAATTCCCCAAATCCCCATCTCCTGAATTTTCTTCCCCTTTACTTGGGCTGCAAGAATCCCAACCCAGACCTCTGGTTGGCTTGGCAGGAAATACCTCCTCCTGGAAAGAGACTCCCACCTGTCCTTCCAGGTATCTGAGCTGTAAAGCTGCTCGTTCATTGGTTTGGAGATCAGGCAGGACCTGATTGAGAAGGCACACCAATGCTCCCCCATAACCCTGTCCCCCTCCCCACTCCACCCACCTTACTCCCCTGGCTGGCTTGGGAAAAGCAGCCTCTTGCGGTAGCAGGGCAAATCTTTTTTCATTCTCTTTCTCGGAAGTAAAGGGAAGTGGGCTGATGGCTACCCACACAGCATCCCCACAGAGAAGCTGAGTGTGGGGGCTAGGCCAAGCTGGGGGAATTCTTCAGGCTATTGCTGGAAGTATGGAGGAACAGGAGGTGACAGGACGGGGGATCATCCCATGCCCCGGCCCCAAATAGCATGTGCACCTCCCAAGTGAAGAACTAGCCTGCCATTCCAACACGAGAGCTTCATAGGCTCTTTAAAGGACAGGGCCACGTTTTAAGCCCATACACTAAAAACACTGCAACAGTCAGTTAACACACCAGAAAGGATTGAACATCGACTACAGTTATAAATAAAGTGCCTGGGGGTGACCAAGTGCAACCTTGCATCAGGGTGAACTGGGACCCAGGCCTGCACTGGCGGGGCAGGGGTCAGGGCAGGGAAGAAGGCGCAGGAGGAGGACCAGGGCACGCACAACGGAAGCGGAAGGCCCGAAGACAACTTGGTGCTGCGATTGCAATGAAGGCTGACTTGGGCCACGTGACTCAAGGTAACGGTGAGCTGCTCTCCAGGCCGGGTGCCAGCATACAGAGATGCACCAGGCTGGGCCCAGCTTCGGGGAGTCACATCCACGGACTTCAGAACTCAAAGGACATCATGTTCTCACCCCCTCAGTGAGAGACCCATGGTTCCCTTTAAAATAGTTTACTATTTCCATAGCTCTGAGAACAATCATAGAGGACAATGAAGTTCAAAGAGCAATTTTAAATAAAAGGAACCAGGGGCATTCTTAGTCAATCTGACTTGTTGGAATAGTTTATCAAAACAGGGACCGTTGTGTCCATCCATTCACTCCCTACTCTTAATTCCCAAACTCCCTAGGAAAGAAATTTATATGTAATGATGCAAGTTAATTTTCTAAAGTAACTGAATGATTCTCCAAAGTGGACACTAGCGATCAACTGTCTGCAGGGCTTGTGCTTTGAATTACTTTTTAAAGTGGTGATGGGTTTGCAGGGAGCCATCCAAACCTTCTGTTGTATCTTTCCCTTTAATGATCAAAGACACATGCCATACTGGAGACGTATGTTAGAGATGCATAACGAGGTCATGAGCCCTGTCTGGGCCACAATCTGGAGCAAATGAACACATCTATGTATAAACCCCTCTGGGACTGTGGCCATTTTAAGGCTTCTTGCCGCGATAAGACCCGGACTTTAACATTTCACTCCACGTGGAATGGAATTGTACTGGGTGGAGGGATGATTTCAAAGAGGCTCACAGAAGTAGAGAAATCTGCATAATAAGAGACTTTGCACGTGGGAATTGCAGAATTAAACAACAAATATAACTGAGTTTATGACCACTGCAAATAAGTCAGGATGATATGCTAAATTGCCACAGGGCCAGTGTAAATCACATTAACATTTTATGAAATGTTAAAAAGATTCATTTTGCCAGACCTTGAAGTGTGAGTCATGACGAACTTGAAAGTCACTGAGGATCACAAGGACAGATGGGGAAGAACCAAAGGAGCAGAGTTAAAAAACCCATCTGTATGTGTGCTCAGGGACACGAACAGAATGAGGGCCCTTCCCCTTCTCCGTCTGCCAGAAGTTCAGAAGTTACTGAAATTCCCATTTCTTTAGTGTTCCGAGTCCTTTGCCAATGGTCTCACCTTGCCATCAGAGATTAGCTGTTCAAGTTCCTCTGATAAAAAGCTAGCAGGGAGATGGTTAAATAAGAATCTACACTCATCAGGCCTAACTGCTGCTGCTTCTTTTTTTTTTTTATAGATTTATTTAATTAATTAATTTATTTTTGGCTGCGTTGGGTCTTCTGTTGCTGTGCGTGGGCTTTCTCTAGTTGCACGAGCAGGGGCTGCTCTTTGTTGTGGTGCGGAGGGCTTCTCATTGCAGTGGCTTCTTTTGTTGCGGAGCACAAGCTCTAGGCGCACAGGCTTCAGTAGTTGTGGCACACGGGCTTCAGTAGTTGTGGCACACAGGCTTAGTTGCTCCGCGGCACGTGGGATCCTCCCGGACCAGGGCTCGAACCCATGTCCCCTGCATTGGCAGGCAGATTCTTAACCACTGCGCCACCAGGGAAGCCCTAGGTCTAACTGCTTCTTAACTGCAGAGACCCAACCTCCTGATCACTTAGGGGGACAGGACTGGGGAGTGTGGGCCAGCCCTATCCCAGGGGCCAGGGCTGCAGCCAACTGGGAATACATCCTTCTGTTTAAACCTCTTGTTTTAGGGAGTAGGGGTTAGTACCTTTTGTTGTTGTTATCTCCAGCAATCTTTTAATATTTTTATTTTAATTTTTTTCTTCCAGTTTTATTGAGATATAATTGACATACAGCATTGTAAGTTTAAGGTGTACAATGTAATGATTTGACTTACATGCGTCATGAAATAATCACCATGATAAGTCTAGTTACCATTGTTTCCAGCAACCTTAAAGACAGGGGTGGGGGTGGGGGTGATCCATCCACATAGCCTGACTTGGAGAGTAAGTCTTTGAATGAAGCTCTCTCAAACGACCATGGGCCAGTCAGTACAGTGATTCCTCCAGCAAACCACGTAACCCCATGGTAAAACAGGTCAGCAAAGGAAGCCTGCACACTCTAGGAGATATTTGGGGCCAGAAAGACACATGCTTTCTTCATCCAGAGGGGTCAGGACAGCCCCCAGGAGGTGTCATGTCAATGAGGAGGGCCATTATGGAAGGTACTATGTCAACAAGGACAGTCGTTATGGAAGGTGTATGTCCACGAGGATTGCTGTTACAGAAGGTATTAACATGGGAGGCGTTAAATCAGTAAGAATGGACATTATAGGTGTTCAGCCATAACGGACGAAATTATATCAACAAGGATGGTCATTATGGAGGGTGTTACATCAACTAAGATGGCCGCTATTGGCACCTGGACAGTGCCAGTGGTGGCACTAGCTAATGATCTTAAGATAATTATGCCATAAATTCAGGGAGGTGAGAAACTGAGTTGAGGGACCAAGAATGCTGAGCTAGGGGTTTTGAGGAGGCACATTGTGTCTGCAGGTGGAAGAAAAAGTAGATGGTTATTCCTGAAAGGGAGAGAGGCTGTGGTTCAGAGCACTTTCCCTTTCATGACCCGTACTCCTTCCTCACAGCAGGAGTTGGTCCTGCTGCTAAGTGCTATTGCCAAGGAAGGAAGAGGAGGATGGGAACAAAACTCAGTTAGAAAATCCCAGAGTAATGAGGCATTTAATCATCATTCAAACTACATTCTGCTTCGCGCCTATAGCTGGTCTCCAGTCATGAATCATAAATTGAAGGATTACTCTTCATTACATTTTTCCAGATAGAGGATCACTTTGCAAGCTGTCTTTTCAGAGATGGTGGGAGAACACTTTTATTTTATTTATTTGTTTGTTTTACTGGGGTATAGTTGTTTCACAGTGTTGTGTTAGATTCTACTGTACAGCGAAGTGGAGTTCCCCGTGCTATACAGCAGGTTCTTATTAGTTATTTATTTTATACATATTAGTGTATATATGTCAATCCCAATCCCCCAATTCATCCCAGCCCTTGGTGTCTGTACATTTGTTCTCTACATCTGTGTCTCTATTTCTGCATTGCAAACCAGTTCATTTCTATCATTTTTCTAGATTCTACATACATGCGTTAATATACAATATTTGCTTTTCTCTTTCTGGATTACTTCACTCTGTATGACAGTCTCTAGGTCCATCCACATCTCTACAAATGACCTAACACTTTTAAAATATCAAAACAACACCATGGGATTACTGGTGATGAATGACAGAGCCATACTTCTGTTCCAGGGCCTATTTTAGGGTTTTGCTATGATGTTCCACAGACCTCAGACACCAGAACACCTGTCCTCCTCCTTCTCTTTTCCTGCCTGTGTAAGGTATTCTCCATCCTCAACCTTTATTGCAGTTCTCATACATACATCTTTTGCTGTACTTACCACACTGCATATTGTCTCAAACTCAAATGCTTTCAGGGCCTAGGCAGGTAATATAAATGAGAAAAGCCAACATAGTGAGGAGGGTCTTTATTGAATCAGAGGATACATGCTCTACTAAATATATTGTAATTCAGCTTTTTTCAAAACACATCAAACAGAACTGGGCCAAGGTCCTCAGGCCACCCATTTGTAGCTCCTGGTTTACATGTTTGAATCCCTTCTGGGTGGTGAGCCCCCGGAGAGCAAGGGACTAGGGTTTTCTACCTCTCAATGTCCAGCATCCAGCACAAGGGGCCTCCAACATCTGGGGAATGAATGGAATCTGTTACCAAATAACCCAAGACTAGGCTAGATCTTTTCAAGACAGTCTAGGCAAAAATCAGATTCTCTAGGCCTGCTCAGTGCTAGGCCCTAACAGTGGATAGGGGGGTGGGAAATGCAGCAAATTGTTTTTCAAGAAAAGCTGCTCCAGGTGGAGAAGGCAGTTTTGGTCATTAGTTCCTTGATTCCCAGTGACTTAATACTTCTACTCCATCCCTTCTATACACCAAATTCTTGCAGGAAGCATCTGTAGACTTTTTTGAAGACAGAATCATTGCTATACCCATAGCTGGCTTTAAATTTTGTTTTTTAATTTAAAACTATTTTTAAGACAAAACTGTGGTGATAGAAGGCAATTCAATGGTTTCCAGGGGCCAAAGGGTAGGGCCTCTGCCTGCAAAGGGGTCTAGAGGAACTTTGCAGGGTGATTGAAACGTTGTACCACCTGACAGCACTCATCAAACAGTGCAGTTGAGTGGTGAATTTTATGGTATGTACATTATATTTCAATAAAGTTGAAAAATATATTTTACTTTTAGATAAAAAATACATGAAGCACAAAGTAAAATATGCAAGCATATCTCTATAAGGCACCCCTATGTTATTTCATTTCACTTTGCCAAAGGGTGGCATACCATCCTCACTGTTCTGAATCTTGTGTTTTCCCCTCAAGAATATATCTGGGGGGGTTATGCCATGTCTGTACACTGAGAGCCACCCCATTCTTTTAAATGGCTGTGTAGCATTCCACTGTTTGGATGTACCATCATTAATTTAACCAGTCTTCTAATCATGGACATTTGGCTTGTTTCCAGTCTCCAGTTACCAGGGGAAGGAGAAGAAGATGCTTATCTGGAGTTTCAAGGTGCCAGTGGGACATACCTTCCTTGGTGTCCCACGGTTCCTGGCTGGAACTGGAATTGTATTCCCACAGAAGCAGAGACCAGGGAGGCTGGAAGATGTTATTTCAAGGGTTTGGCTGCATTGTGTTGGGATGGGCTTCTGCAAAATGACCCAAGCACTGTCTACAATTTTAAAAAAACGTCTTCTTTGTTGTGATAAGTTGAGAACTTGCTCCTGACAGCCCAGGGCTGAAGTGCCTGATAAGACTGTCAGCAACTTCAGGGCAGTTGGGCAATCCTCCACCTCTCAGCAGGGATGAAAGCAGGGGCCCTGCCAGACTCCACAGAATATCCAGCTCTGGTTTCATGGCCTGCCACACTCCAGCCCAGTGTCGGTTTATGACACTTGCTCACGAGGACAGCTGTAATCTTCGGAAGTCCACTAGGAAGTTCTTTTCACTTCTCATGTGTAATTGGGCCTGATGTTTAAGTTACATAAAACCGGTCTGGTCAGTTCCTCGGCTAAAAGGAAATGTGTGTGTTTGTGCGTGTGCGTGCATGCATGCACGCACGCACTGGCGTGCGCTGGTGCTTACCTGCAAACAATTTTTAAAAACATGTTCTAGTGTCATTGAGAACAATTTCTTGCAGTTTTTAATCCAGCAGCTTTGATTCTAGGAGCTTCCCGTTCCTCATAAGGGCCCAAAGCTGACCGCACTGGGATAGGGGCTGAAGCATAGTATGTAGTAGCAGAGGCTGAAACAACCAAAATGTCTCCCAAAAGCAACCTGGTTACACAGACAACGGCCTGGCAATTTGGTCCATGTTGTCTGCTGCTGAAAATTTCAATGTTCTTCTTGGGCTCAACTCAAATGATCAAAGTAATAACAATTATTAAGTGAGGAATCTGTTCGAGGCTGGACACTGTGCTGAGTGATTTACAGACGTTATTTTCATTGGGTCTATGCCTCGAAGATACTCCAGGGCCCCACTCCAGTGAGACTTGTCAGCAGGGCGGTTGGTGGTAAAGACAGCCCATCACCACAGGCTAAGTCCTCCCGAGACAGTGTCCCCAGCTGCCTGGGGCCTCCAGCATAGCGTAGGCTTCTAGCAGGAGGAGCAGCATTTGATAACTTCACCCTCTGTGCTGCTGGCTCTTGGACTCTCCTCCGTGGCCAGTGTGCCACTGTGCACCAGAGTTAGGCGTCTGTCTGCCCTTCACACTCGGGGGCTTCATCTCACCATCTCTGCATCCTCCATGATGTCCTGGGACCTCTCACCAAATGTTTGTGAGTTGTTATCAGGTTAAAAAATATTTCAGCCAAACATCCTTGTTTGAAATAGTTTGATGTCCCCACCACCAGCCCAATGATGGAAGATAAAGCATCTGCTTGAAGGAATCTGGCACATGCCTGGACATACACCATCCTAGCCCAGCTCTCAGCTGGACCACAAATTGTCAAGTGTTGAGAAGTCTCCTCATGGCTCCAAGCATTGTGTGACATTACTTGGAGATGGCCAAGTGGGCAGACCCCAAAACAAAAACAACAGCCTGACTTGAACTCTGTGTAATTTTTGGATGAAGAAAGTTGATGAACTCAATTCTGGAGACTGTCTTTTATTGTCCCAGCCAAAGACAGCACGTAGGCACCCATAAGTTTTTACAGAAGTGGCACATTTCCCCCAGAATGCTTTGGTTGTCTGCCATTGAGGGTAGGGAATATTTGCACTTCACTTAAAACAAAGAAAGTTATACCATTGGTGCTCATGGAACAGTTATAATTTGTTTTTTCAAAATATTTCTGAATTTATTATTTAAAGATGTTCACAGTCTAGGGTGAGGTGGTTAATGGCCTCATAGTATATTGTTGAGCTGCATTTCCATCTGGCAGAATGGACGGCCCGTCCAAGACTACAGCCTCTCCCTGGCAAAGTCAGACTAACAAGGCTCTCAGGGGTGCCCTTGGCTTGGGCTGAACTCAGGAGAGAACTGAAAAGTTCAGATTATTTTTTAAGTACAGTAACGGAAGAAAGAACTTCACATTTTATAAAAGTTTGTGAAGTATATGTCTGTAAAACAAATTCTGATTTTCTACTGTATTCTATCACAAATCAGTATTACTGTTTAGAGAAATCCAAACCACACGAACCAAGCTGGGATATTGTGAAGCAATGTGGTTCACATGGGAGAATGTGCAGGACAATACAAAGTCCTTGTCATGATCATCACGGCTACCAGCAAACCATCCTTCACGCAGATACTTCTGGTGTAACTTCTTCCTTCCAGTCTTTTTTCCTATGACTAGAGTCACACTGTACATACACACACTACTTTACACCTTGCTTCTTTCACTGTATTGCCATCATTTTCTAGTTTTTCCCTTGCAAGTATCCAGGAGTGGGGTTGCATTCCCGAAAACCCACCCACACCCCCATCCACTTCCTCCTGGAAGTGGACCAGCAGAGACTTATGAGCATGTTCTACAGAATGAAGATCCTGGGTCCTGGGGTGAGGAAGAGAACCCAGACCACCAAGGAGGTGTCTTCCACACCCTGAAGGGACACAGAAAGCTGTGGCCCCGTCTATCAATCCACACTTTCTTTTTCCTACTTTCTAGTTTTCCCAGTCCACACACGCAGTCACTGGGACTGTGCTTCCCTCCTCCTCCTCTTCTGTCTGATTTGCATCAGATTTGGAGCCAGAAGACCTGGGCTTTAGACCTTCTTGCCCTTGCCACCTTCTCACAGTGACTTGAAGAAGTCATCTAACGTCTATAAGCTCATACCCTCTCCTAGAAGGAACTGGCCTTGACCTGGATTATCCGTTTGTTTATTCCACAGATATTTATTAAGTGCCTGCTATGTGCCAAGCACCATTCCAGCCACTTTCCTAATGGGGATTGGATATGACCCTGCCTGAGCTCTTCCAATAGCTCGGGGGTCTCCAGAAGATCCACAAATCAGCTCTCATGTAAATCAGCTCATAAGACATTAGGGCTGGTGGTTCCTCTGCACGGTCCAAGCCCCTACATGAAAGTCTGGGAAACTGAGGCCTAAGGAGACAGGGCAACTTTTCCCAAGTCATAAGGCTAACTGTTGACAAGACTTGAAGTTAGAACCAGGTGTCCTGACCCTTAAGTCTGGCACTCATACCACTCTGCCCGCGACGATGACTTCTTCCTGGGTTCCCATCTATACTACATTTCAGTCTCCCTTTCAGTTGGATAGAGCCATGCCACTGAGTTTTAGTCAACAGAGTGGCAGCAGAATTGATATGAAACAAATTCCATTCCTGGACCATAAAACCCTCCATGTAAGACCCCTCCTGCTCTTTTATCTTCTATCAGTTTGATATGGATGAACACAGAAGCCACACTTCTTGAAGATGGTGGAGTCAGAAAGTGGAAGGAGCCTGGGTCCCCATATCACTGCTTGGAGGAGATCCCCTGTTTAGGACCTTCTGTGAGTAAGAAATAAACATCTATTGCGTTTGAGCCATTAGACACATCTGGGTCTGTGTTACAGCAGCTCAAAGGGTGTTACACCTTAACTATTAGACTTATCAAGGTAAAAAGGTCATAAAGAATTAATCAGTCCTCAATGCAAACATGAGGAGCTATCAGAGTGCAAGCCCGTCTTCAGCCTTCTCAATACACAGTGCTCATGGCATTCTGATCACGGAACTGAAAGTAAATATTTGAAAGGAAATTCAAAATATTTCCCTTGCCTAAAGTTCATGATTAGTTTCAACTGGAAAGAATAAAGAAAGGAGTAAATTGCAGCCTGGGGTGGTTAAGAGCCTGTACTCTGAAACGAGACTGCCCAGATTTACAGAGGGCACTACCACCTATTAGCTGGGCTCTTGGGCAAGCTGCTTCCCCTATTACTCACTTTCTTCTATTTGACATTTTCTGTACAAACGCTTTGACCCAGTAACTCCTCATCCAGGAATTTCACTTACAGATAAACCTGTCCATATACCCAAAAAAGTCAGCTGTAAAGATGGTCAGTGAGGCTCTGTTCATAGCAACAGACGATTGGAAACAATCCACTAACAAGTGGCTGGTTAAATATAACATGATGCTCCCACGACAAGGAATATTATGCAGCTGTCAAAAAGCATGGCAGCTCCGTATGTTCTGGTATGGAGTTAGAACCAAGATGGATTGCTACATGAAAAAAATCAAGACGCATATGGGACACATCCTATACTATATACTATATTTGTGCTCCTTTTTGTGTAAAGAAGGGAGGTATGTATATTTGTAAACTTGTACATGCTCAGGAACAATGCACAAGAAACCACAGCTGCCTCTGGGAGGAGGCCTGGGGTCAGAGGTAGAAGGGGACATACTCCCCTCTCCCCGCCACAGATCATTTTGTACTATTTGAAATTTTGTTACCACGTACAGGTAATTCTTTTTCTAAGTACAGTTTTTATATTGTTTACATATTAAAAACATATACACATTACCATATGATCCAGCTATCCCACTTCTGGGTATTTACCCAAAGATACAAACACACTAATTCTAAAAGATACATGTACCCAGATATTCATAGCAGCATTATTTATAATAGTTAACATATGGAAACAACCTAAATGCCCACTGATGGAAGAATGGATAAAGACGATGTGATATATATGTATAGATAGATAGATAGATACACACACACAGACACAAACAATGAAATATTACTCAGCCAAAAAAAGATGAAATCTTGCCACTTGCGATAACATGGATGAACCTTGAGGGTATTAAGCTATCAGATGGAGAAAGTCAAATACTGTATGATTTCACATATATGTGGAACATAAAAAACAAACAAACAAAAAACAAAATAAATGAACAAACCAAACAAAAAAAAACATGTAGATTCAAAGAACAGAGTAGTGGTTACCAGAGGGGAAGGGACGGGGTCGGGGGTTGGGGGGCGCAAATGTGGAAAATGGGATCAACTGCACGGTGACAGACGGAAAATAAATTTTTGGTGATGAGCACGCCGTAGGGTATACATAAGCTGAAATACAATGCTGTACACATGAAACTTATACAATGTTATACACCAATGTGACCTCAAAAAAAAACATTTTAAAAACAAAAAACACACATTCCTAGAACAAATATGAACACAGCCCTCAGTAAGTGTTGGCTGATTTTTCAAAAAATGAAAGAAAATGTCTGGAGTGCAGACACTGTCTCTAAGATGACCAGCAAATGCTGTCTTTAGGAGTCCCACTGTGCACAGGGGGCATGGCACACTGGTGACAGAAGCTGAGTTCCGAAGTCAGGCTACCTGGGCTACCATCTCAGCATCACTACATACTTGCTGCGTAGCCCTGGGCAAGTTACTTTACCTTTCTGTGCCCCTCTGTTAAGGGCTTATAGGAGTACTTGCTTGAGGCTGGAGAGCTAAATGACTAGCAGGTCTACTCAAGAATGCCTCCTGGATTTACATTTTCACAAGAGGAAACAGCTGAGTTTTTATTACTCAAACATTGTGTCATCTATCACAGTTATTTTTGGCCAATGTCTATTTAGGAAATATGTATATTTACATCTCCAAACACAATACAACATTTGAAAAAAAATGTATGTTGCAAACAAAATAGGCAGAATGCGAGGATCTGGTGGAGATGCCACGACTGCCAACAAAAGGGGTGCAGGAAGTTATTACACACAAAGCAACTGTCTGTGAAGAGCCACATACAGTAAATGGTCTGGCAATCCAGAAGGGATGTCATGCATTTTACATTTAATAGAATTGGTTGTTAATTATATATGGGTATCTTCTGGTGTTTCATTATGCTTTTGGAAACTGTTGGGGGTTTGGGTTTTGTGCAGTAGGTTTTTATAGTTTGTCCCACATGAAATAATGAGATGTAGGTCATCAGTTAGTGTTCTCATGCAGTATGTCTGGTTTTTAGGGATGAATTACTGATGTTAAGTGGGAGATGCTTACACGTAAAATACTCAGAAGAGTGGCTGGCACAGAGCAGAAGCTCAATATGTGTTAGGTATTACAAGTAGTAGTTAGTAATTAATAAAAAAACAAAAACAAAGAAACAAAAATCTTGTATACTGAATACAAACCCAAGGCTACAAAGAGGTGAGGAAGGGGACTTGGCTCTCCTTGCTGGTTTCTCTAAAATGTTGCCAGCTGCCCAGGAGAAGGTGATGGGCTAATTACAAGGTTGTAGGAAGTGGTTTGAAATAATTTGATTGTGGAATAATTTTTATAATTTAGAATGATAATTAAGGGGTGTGAACTTTTCTTAATCACCCAGGTGGAGAGCCTTAGCTATGGCTCCCCCATATCACGCCCCCATTGTCCCACCCATCTTGACCTCAATCATGGATCCTTCTTACCAGCAAACTCCCCTTCTCCTCCATCCAAACCAAAGTCAGCACCACTGAGCAAAATCGAAGGTGAGGCTTGTGTTATAAGCCAAGGGACTCAGTTCTGGGTTTTTGTTTTTAGCAAAAAAAAAAGTGCTGCTGGACTATTAGTACCATCTAGCTGGGGCACTCTAAGATTCTTGAATACCCACCAACACTGTTCAGACCCTGCTTGCTGAGCTAGAGGGAGGAATGCTTCTCCCATAGTTGCTAGTGAAACAACAATGATGACAGCCCAGGGAGCGTGGGAAAAGGGCATTCATACTCTGTTGGCAGGAAGGTACACCAGAACAACAGGACAAGCTACCCACAGGGCAACATGGACATGTGTATCCAAAACCTTAACCTCTTCTCCACTCTTCATCCCAGCAATTCTATTTCCAGAATTTTAGTTGGAGCAAATAGTCAAGAATGTGCAGAATAGAGCCACAGGAACACATTCTCAGATATATCAAAATGGGATAATCCAGTTGACACTATTTTATAACCTTAGCAATGCAAAGATAATATCACTTCATGTCATTACAGAATCTGTGCTATATAATTTTTAACGTCTTTTCACTGAACAGACCCCTATTGTTGGACATGTTCTATTTTTTTAAAGCTTTTTAAAAATATATATATTTATTTTATTTTTGGCTGCGTTGGGTCTTCGTTGTTGCACGTGGGCTTCCTCTAGTTGCAGTGAGTGGGGACTACTCTTCATTGCGGTGCGTGGACTTCTCATTGCAGTGGTTTCTCTTGTTGTGGAGCAGGGGCTCTAGGCGCACGGGCTTCAGTAGTTGCAGCACGCAGGCTCAGTAGTTGTGGCTCACGGGCTCTAGAGCACAAGCTCGGTAGTTGTGGCACACGGGCTTAGTTGCTCCGCAGCAATGTGGGATTTTCCCGGACCAGGGATCGAACCCGTGTCCCCTGCATTGGCAGGCGGATTCTCAACCACTGCGCCACAAGGGAAACTCTGGACATGTTCTATTTTTAGTAGGAAAAATTGAAAGCAATCTAAATGTCCACCAATAGGGGACTAGTTAAAGCTATACAAAGGGATGGTCCCATTTTTGGTTTTACACACACACACACACACACACACTCAAATTGTGCACCAAAATGACCAAGGTGGTTTGCTCACAGATATTTTGTTATATTTGTTGCCAATTTTTCTACAATAATTATATATATATTACTTAAAACATTTAAGTAATTTCAACTTCCTTTTGCCACATTGATAGCATGGGAGAACCCCTAGAAGAATGTGGGGGGGCAGGGTACAGTCATTGCAGACAAAACGGTAACATATGAAGTGACCCCTGAGGCTGATGGGTCAGCACTCGGGCACATGTCTACAGCCAGCAGAGAAACAGTCTGTGTGCGTGTGGGGGTTAGAGTGGGGGGAGGACTCATCAGTTCTGCCAGTTACACATTTGAATCTGAAGAATGATGAACACACACACTCACCAGGGTGAGTGACCACGTCATTTGATGCCTACTCATATTTTTGGCAAGAAACAATGGCGGCAAGAATGGGGTCACTGACCCAGACTCTGGTACCTGAGTGGTTCTTGGAAAGCCACTAAGTTGAGGTTTTTTTTTTTCTTTCGTTTTCTTTTTTTTTTTAAATGCTATCCTACTTGAATCTCTTAGACTAAACTTTTTTTAAAAATAAATAAATTTATTTATTTTTGACTGTGTTGGGTCTTCGTTGCTGCGCACAGGCTTTCTCTAGTTGTGGTGAGCGGCAGCTGCTCTTCGTTGCAGTGGGTGGGCTTCTCATTGCAGTGGCTTCTCTTGTTGCAGAGCACGGGCCCTAGGCTCGTGGGCTTCAGTAGTTGTGGCACGTGGGCTCAGTAGTTGTGGAGCACGGGCTTAGTTGCTCCGTGGCATGTGGGATCTTCCAGAACCAGGGCTCAAATCTGTGTCGCCTGCATTGGCAGGCAGATTCTTAACCACTGCACCACCAGGGAAGTCCCTAAGTTGAGGTTTTAACAAGGCTATTTTAACTTAACCAATCTTTCATTCTTAGAAGTGGGAGAGCTGGTGGGAATACCAAACTCAAACAAACACACCCCACCAAGATGCAAACTTTCCTTTACTCTTCATCTCTGCAGTGACACCAACATCATTTTCACTCTGCAGAGTCTTAAGAGAGTTCAGGGATTTATAAAATAAATCCACTGTGCTAGGCTCTCTGGTTCTCTCCATCTTTTCAGGACAGACTCTACTAACTTCTCGAAGGTCTCCACCAGTTAGATCAACCCCAAGACTCTGGGCAAAGCAAATGTACTCTGTGACTGCTCCAACCACAAAGGGATAACCTTTAGTTCAGCCCAGAGATGTGGCCTCACAGGTCCACTTCTTAAGACCACAGGAAAGATTTAAGAAGGTAAAATGGGAAAGTTCCTGGGCTTCCCTGTATCTATACAATGAACCAAGAGACATGGCTCCAACAGTCAAGAACTTCCTGGAAAGAACAGACTCCACTGGACTCACTGGAGACCAAAACGGCAGCCTCTCCAGGCCACAGGGAGGAATCAGACATGTAACACAAGCCAGTTCAGGATAAGCTGTCATAGTTGTCAGTAATGCACTGATGCCTTGATTTACACCATACTCTTACTGGAGGAGTTCTCAACTGTTATCACAGACAACCGGAAACATCTCAGACAATTCCCAGAGTTTCAAGACAGCGCTCAAGTGTGATGGGCACACTATTTTTCCTCACACATACATTTACACCTACTTTCATTAGCTAAATTACTCTTTATTCTTTTTTTTTTTTTTTTTTTTTTTTTTGCGGTACGCGGGCCTCTCACTGTTGAGGCCTCTCCCGTTGCAGAGCGCAGGCTCAGCGGCCATGGCTCACGGGCCCAGCCGCTCCGCGGCATGTGGGATCTTCCCGGACCGGGGCACGAACCCATGTCCCCTGCATCGGCAGGCGGACTCTCAACCACTGCGCCACCAGGGAAGCCTCTACTCTTTATTATTAAACTGACTTTTTCTTCAAGGGAATCTTGAAAACTCAGTCCAAATTACAATAAACACAGTAAATATTTTCAACGTCCCATCTTCTGTGCAGCAATATGTCACCTCACTGCTGTTGGAGAAAAGAACCAGGAAGCTTTCCAGTCTCGGATTTGTCATGATGGCAATTGCCGGAACGCCCAAGTTCAACTCATCTGCTTAGATCGATTCTTTTAACTTAATTTCCTCTAATATACCTGCCTGCCAAACACAAACGTCCCCTTAGATGCAGCAAAGGGTAATCAAAAACCCAAATCGCTTCCTGGATAGCTCTTTTAAAAACACAAAAGTTGTACTAGTCTCAGGAAAGGCCTCAAATCAAGTTCTTACATGAAGAGACCAGTACGGTTTTAATGCTTCCAGGGCCCACAGGGCTCCTCGTAGGCCCAGGTAGCTGGGATGTGGCGGTCCCTGCCCCCCACCGGAACTCGGAATTCCCACACAACTGTGGACCGCCCCCTCTGCCGACCCCCTTCCGCTGTCCAAGTCCACTACCCACGGGTGCGAGGGGCGGGGTCGTGCAGAGCCTCCGCGGCACAGAAGTGCTTTAATTTTTGGATTAATGTTCCTAAACTTCGGGAGAGCGAGAAAGGAGCGGACGGACAGGGGAAAAGGTGAGAAAAAAGGTGGGATGTTGTGGCGCCAAACCACCGTTTTCTCGCCCCGTCTCTCTGACCCAGGCGCTGAGGTAGAGGGTGCGCCAGAGAGTGAAGTTCCCTCCTCACGCCCAGCCCGGCGCCATCGATAATCCAGGTAGAGCCCCCGAGCGCGCGGCGCGCCACCTCAGCGAGGTTCCCCGGGCCCGGCGTCCGCGCGCCCTTCTCTCCTTCTCTGACGGCGCCCGGCTCGTGGCCCCGACCACCGCGGTGCTCCCCGCTCGGGGACACCTCCACTTGCCGTGGTCTGAGCCCTGGGCGAGGTCGCGCGGAATGCGGGAGGGTACGGCCACCACTCCCGACGCGGCACGCCCCGGAGCCGGGCTTCCGGGGGGCCCCAGCCGTCTGTGCCCCCCGCCCCCCACTGTGGCGGGCGGTGTAGACCCTCAAAGCCCAGTGCCCCCTCAGCGCTCCGCGCACTGGCAGCGCCGCACTCACCCCATCCGCGGGCCAGGCGCACAGCGCCCAGCAGCAGGACCCCGAGCAGTCCGACCGTGACCCTGCAGTTCAGGCCGGCCATGGCTCCGTGGCGCCTCGGTCTCGGCGGGGAAAGCGAATGTAGCCCGTGATTCGGAGCGGCGGGCGCGGGCCCAACCTTGGCACGGGCTTCTGTTAGTTCCGTCCCGTCTCGCTCACCTGAGCGCGGGCCGGAGTGGCCCTGGCTCCGCCTAGCGCCGCGGGAGCCCTAGCTGGCTGGGTCAGTCCCCTCCTCCCTTTCCTCCTCCCCTTCCTGCCTCTACACCCGCCTCTCTCGTCCAGAGCAGTGGGACCTGTAGCCACCTTCCGAGGGCTAGCTGGCGCTCCTCTCAAGACTTTGTCTACGGGCGCGAAGGTCGCCCTTGGGGAACCCAGTCAGGCCTCCTTTTACGGGCGACAAAGGAGGCCACTGTGCCGCGCATTTTTCCGGGGGATCATGTCTGTGGATCATCAAGTCCTGGCTTCTGCCTCTGCTTCCTCATTTGGGCTGGAGGCTTGCTGGACTTTAACGCCGGTGCTACAGCTATTCTTTGCCAAACTGTGAGCCTGAAGCCAACTCCAGGCACTTCACAGACAGTATTTCTAGTGCTCACAGCAACCCTTCCATATAACAGTTGAAACATTTACTGAGTCACTCAACCTGCCCAAGGTCACCAGGCCAGTTAGTAATTTATGGAGGCAGGATTTGATAGCCCCTGAAGGGGTTTCCACAAACGGGGTTGCTTTGTTACATTTTTGAAGAGTGAATGAATGAGTGAATAAATGCATGAGGCTGCAGAGGGCCAAGAGAAGAAACCTGAACAGGTCCACAGAGGCCCCTTCCTTGAGTTGTGAATAGTATGTATGGTACTAGGGTGAGGCATTTACTCCAGTCGTTGGGCTGTAAATCAATGGCGCTGGGTATCTTTTCCTCCTCCCAGCTGCTGGTGTGCCATCTTTCTCTGGTTTCCGAGGTCCTATAGATTCTCCTTACCCCCTGCAGACCACACACCATGTCCAGGGTCACAGGGCCACAAGGAGAGGCAGTGGATGGTTCAGGGACTCTCAGCTAGCAGACCAAGGTTCTGCCAAAATGACTCCAAGGGCCCCCCTGGGTCTGTCTGTGCCAGTGGGCAGCCAGAGGCTGGGCCAGGGTCACCCAGAACAACCTGGAAGAAAAACACATGAAAGAGCATTGGTCTACGTTCAGCTCCCACTTTTGTTTGATTCTTGGGGGAACTGAGCTTCTCCAGGCTGTCCCTACACTCATTGGGAGCAGGGCTGAGAAACCATCTCTTAGGAGCTTCATCCCCTCCTTCTGTGTATCTTCAATGATGAGAATAAAGCAAACTCTGCCCACAGTCCACGAGGGAGGCAGGGATGTCCAGGCTGCGGACATGACTGCCCCCCCCACCCTTCCATCTATGGCAGGGCCTGGACTGTGAGCTGGGGGGAACATCAGAGTTTACCTTCCAGTTCACTTTCTGCCTCAGGCAGACAGATGGGGAAACTGAGGCCTAGAGGGAAGGAAGAGGATGAGAAAAGTAGGAAAGCTTTTGGTGCTCCCCAAGGAATTGAGGGCAGCTTCATCAAGAGAAAGAAATTTTCAGAAAATCTAAACATCTTTCAAATATGTTTATGGTAACAGGAGAGTAAAGCAGATTGTGTCTGTTTTCCTAATTCTAAGCAGGCATATATACCCCAGCATCTTTTCCTAGCATCCATAACACCATTGTTTTCCACATATGATGATGATGATGATATTGGCAACGTGTTGAATTGAAAATACTGGAAATACTTTGTGACAGCTTTAAGCCTAAGGAACAAGTCATTTCTTTACTGTATAATTTTCTGAAGTTTGCTTAACTTGTCTCGCTGGGAGGGTGAAACTAACTTTCTGTAAATGACATGAGTCAATAATTCTCAGATGTGAAGGATTAGTGATGCTTCCAGATAATGGCAGCAAAGAGAAAGAGATGAGGAAAGTGGGGAGGCACTTCAGCATCCTTTGCATGACAACCCAGCTACATAGTTGAATTCAAGATGTCTTGAGGTAATAGATTGGTTCTTGGAGTAGAGTGTAATCGAAGCATTGCCAAATTTTGGAAATGTCTTGTCTTTAGAAACTTGGCTGAATGGAAGGAGTCCATTTTAAAAGGTTATTTCTGAACTGGAAGAAATCTAGGCAGCTTCAGTCTGTTGCCAGAGAAAAATGACATTGAAAGATGAGTTTTAAAACAGACTATTCTATCTAATTTTGACCCCTCTGGAAACCCTACAAAAACTACAAAACAGGAAATAAAAAAAAAGACATAAGCCTACAAAGACAGGGAGAACAGACAGAAGACAACAGCAGGATCCTCCTGGAAGCTGGAAAGCAGATGGACAAGTGGTAACTGTAAGCCAGTAATGGGGAAAATTGAGAAGTAGCATGATTTATATGATAGAATTCTCAAAAAGAAACAAAAACAAAACAATAAACCAACCCTAAGGAACTGGCAGCACAAGGTATTCTGGAATGGGAGGGTGAAGGAGAGGCTAAAACAATGAAGCCCGGGAGAAAGCTGTTTGAAAAACACTATAGTTAGATCTCTGGAAACTGTACTCCATTCCTTCTGGCTGGGCAACTGTCCCTCAGCAGAAGTCTGAAGCATTGTTTTCTGAAGAGGTTAAAACTGAGGGAACTGGGCTGAGGAGTGCCAGGCATAGCTGAAGGCCTAGGAAACATTCTGAAAAATAGGTAGATAAAAGGAACATATGCATTCTCTATGCTGAGCTCCCTAGCCGCCAGGCCCCAACTTGCCTCCCAGATTGCAATAGTCTCAGTCCATTCTGGAGATAGAAAGAGTCTTCTTCTGGAGAATCTGACCAGCTCAAGGGGAAAGACCTAAAGATACAGATGTTTATCCCCATCAGTAGGCTGACCATATTGCTACAATGATGTTTCCAGTTGGTAAGCCCCACCAATTCAGCTTTTTGATCTCTCACATTTAAATATGACCAGGCGGTAGGATTTCAAGACATCTGAGGAAAGCATCTAACATGATAGAGTCAAAATCAACCAACTAACTAAACAGAAAAAAGCAACTTGGAGAAGAGAGACTATATAAGGAGAATAAAACAAAACAAAGCAAAGCAAAACAATTACTAACTTCTTTAGAAAGGTAGCAGATAATATTGTATCTATGCAGTAGGAACAGGATTTTATAAAAAATGAATATTCAGGGACCCACAGAAGAGTTCTTAGAAAAATTTTAAAACTATAGTAGACATTAAAAAATAAATAGAAAAGTTGGAAGATTTCCCAGAAAGTAAAGCAAAAAGATAAAGGTAAAAAATAGGAGAGAAAAATTAAGGTAATTAGAGGTCCAGTTCAGGAGATCCAACATCTGAATAATGGGTTTCCTAGAAAGAGAGAGCAGATGAAATAGAGACGACATCATCAGTAATATAATTCAAGAAATTTCCCAGGCCCGAATGACATGAGTTTTCAGATTTAAAGACTCATGGAGCATCCAACACAATGGATAAAATAGGCTCACATCAAGGTACATCACAGTGAAATTTCAGGAACCTGTGAACAAAGAGAACATTTTATGATTTCCAGATAATTTCCAGGGTCTCATGAGAAGAAATGAAAATCAAAATGGCTTTGCATTTCCCAACAGCAACTCTAGAAGCTGGAAGACAATGAAGCAATACCTTCAAAATTCTGAAGGTATAATAACTTCCAACTAAGAATTCTATACCCAGCCAAATTACCAGTTAAGTGGTAAGGTTCTGATTTAGACATTCAAAATCTAAAACAAAAACAAAACCAACAAAACCTCCAAACAACAAACTCCCACACACATTTCTCAGGAAAATACTGGAGGATGTGTTCTATTAAAACAAGAAATGCATGAGACACAGAGAGGGGTGAATGCAGGTGTGTGGGGCTGAACTTAATGACCTTAAGAAAAAGAATACAGAATTACAAATAGAAAATCAAGTGGGGAAAATGATTATTTATTTAGAATAAGTAAAGAAATGACAACAAATCACAAACTTGAAAAAATTGAAAAATACCCCAAATGTCACAAAATCAAAAAAAAATGTGATGTCTTCACAATTAACTCACTGGTACAGCTCTGTATCATTCATTCATTCATTTCTTCAGTTCATTTTGCTTCACTGATGTGTGTACTATCTGTTCTGGAACTTCCAGATTTCATCAAGATGCATCAGATAAGGTAAGATGCAATCTTTATTTGTTGGCACACCTTAGACATGTGAATTCATACATAGAAATACTCAGTGTTTATAGAAACATTACAGTGTTGTGCCCTACAAATACAGGAATTCTTACAAATTCTATATGTGTGATTCTTATTAAAGACCAAAATAGTGTGGGACATTTATAATTTTATATGCTGCATTATCCATTTATTTCTGACAGAAAATAGAAACCTTCATTTTTGATAAGACATGATGAGAACTGCATGTTCTGCTTCAAATTTTAGTTTTGATAATTGGAAGAATTTTCCAGACTAGCTTCTTTGATTCCTCCTCCTCCACTATCCACATACTTCTGGTTGGGCACGGTAGGACACATTCATAATATAATACCATCTCTGACCTTGCTCCTTTTGGTCACCTCACCTGATGAGTCAGCCCAGTGGATGGGAGGAGTATTCCTGGAAGCCGCTACTACAGCATGAGGGCAAGCAACGACACGAAAGTGACCGTGCATTATGTAAAGATATCCTAGCAACCCCCAATTAAATGTATCTCCAATTCAACTTCTCCTTAGCCAGATCCCAAAATGCCCATAGCCACTCAATCCTGCATTGCATCAGGGGAGGTGGGATAGAGGGGAGGTGGGGGAAAACTCTTTTTGCAGTTGAAATACATGCCTTTGCAAATTTTACAAGAAACATGACCAGATGAGTACATGCCTTTGGAAGGGCTGCACAGTGATATTTGAGCTTTCTTATCTTTATGATGTATTTGCCTCTGGACACAAGAAGCACAAGATCCAGCTCAAGGGAGAGGTAAGGAATTTCCAGGTTGATGTGCACTAGGCTTAGAGAAACTGGAGACCAGATTGAGTCAAGTTGTAAAATGTATGGCCAAGGATTGTGGAAGTCCCTCCCGAGCGAACCATTGCACAGAATAAAATCAAATGGAGTCATTACATTTGTTGATGAGATCCTCAAATAATAAGTGTTTGGCCAAGATGTGCCTACTCCACACCTCAGCATACCCATGCTCTTCAGATGCACTCGAGCCACACGCGGCTGAGCAACCAGAGACAAGGAGCTGGCACCGTGGAGTGACACAGCAGCCCTGAGGAATAAACTTTTTTTTAAGCTTCTGTGATTTGGGGCTTCCAGTCCCTTGTAATGGAACCTCATCCTTAGGCAAGCACGGGATATTTTTCCGGTGCCGTGGAATGTTAAAGGAAAGCAGACCCAAGTGATTCACTGCAAAAAGGAATTTGACCTAAATGAGAGAGGTGGAATGGCTCAATGACTAACAATGCGATTCTGCAGTCAGATGTCCTGGATTCAAATACAGGCTCTGCAACCTACCAGCTTGTGCAACTCTATATATGCCTCAGTTTCCTCACCTGCAAATTGGGGCTATGAGAGGACGTCCTTCAGAAAGTGCTGTAGAGATTAATGAGATAATATATGTAACAGGTTTAGCACAGTGCTTGGGACATAGTAAATGCATAATAAAGGTGGCTGTGATTGCCTTTGCTGTGGGGGTTGGTATGAAAGGAGAGGGTATCAGCTTGGTGGGGGTGGAGGGGAGGACTCTGGAAAGAGAGGTCTGGAGACCAGCTTCTTCATGATCTCATTCAAGCACGAAAGCGTCAGTTCCCCAGGACAGGAAGTTGTCTCGTCTTTACTCATCTGGATGTTCCCAGTGCTGAAAACAGTGCTTGGTACGTAGTCACTGCTCAGCAGATAGTTGGGGAATGAATGGATTCATCAAGCTGATGAATGCGTGGATGGCCCTGCTAACCCGACCAGCTGAGCCTGGGGAGCTCCTTGTAACTTGGGACCCTGAAAAGATGAATGGCAAGTGTTCATTTTAAAAAGGGGTGGGCCCCTGGCTTCCAGAAAGAGGCCATTGTGGCCCATGCCAGGTGTCTGGCAGAGACCCTGGCCTTGTGGGACTGGCCAGTGTCTGGTGGGCCAGGACTTCATCTGGTTTGAACAGAGGGGTGGAAAGAACATCTGTCTGCATGAGGCAGCTTCTCTGAGACTTTGCTTTCCAGGGGATTAAGCAAGTTAACAACGGGGAGATTCTTTCGGTGCACAAACAGCCCTTACTGTCACTGTAATGCCAACCACTGTTTCAAGGAGAAAACCTCGCAGTCACAGTTTGGGCAGAGGCCCCTTTGTGAGCCTTGAAACAGAGGAGTTTGCTGTGGTCTGGGGATGAGATAGGTGTTCCTAGTTTGCCAAGTAATTTTTTTTAATTAATTTATTTATTTTTGGCTGTGGTGGATCTTCGTTGCTGTGCTCAGGCTTTCTCTAGTTGCGGCGAGTGGGGGCTACTCTTCGTTGCGGTGCACACGCTTCTCATTGCGGTGGCTTCTCATTGCAGAGCATGGGCTCCAGGCACGCGGGCTTCAGTAGTTGTGGCTCGCGGGCTCTAGAGTGCAGGCTCAGTAGTTGTGGCACATGGGCTTCATTGCTCCATGGCATGTGGGATCTTCCCAGACCAGGGCTCGAACCCGTGTCCCCTGCATTGGCAGGCAGATTCTTACCCACTGCAGCACCAGGGAAGCCCAGTTTGACAAGTAATTTGCCCAAGGGGGAACCATGTGGTACAATTTCAGTCCTGGGATGAGTAAGACAAGGAAAATCCTCAAGGAGCAACTAGTCATGCTGCGGACCAGGGCTGCGTGAACGTGCATCTGCGTGACTCAGGAACTCGCCAGCAGGCCACCAAGCACCTTCTGTGCTCACCCCAAAGTTACCTGAAGCCCAGGAATCTGCACTTCATCACCTCCCCAAATCATGGCACCTAGGAGGTCACGGTAAAATGACAGGGGAGGAAAGAGGAAACGTGAAGCAGGAGACAGAGCTCTCCTCTCCTCCCTTTTTAAGCCTGTGCAGCCAGCTCCCTGTAAGTCTCTTGCCCGCAGGGTGAGGAAAGCCAGACCCTGCCCTCCCTGGAGAGCACCGCCCTCGGATATGACCCATACCCACGTCAGGCCTGTGCTTGCCAGCCTTGTTTCTTTCTTTCCTATATTTTCACTTGGAGTGTGGGAGGAAAACGGCCTTTAGAATGCCTTCAGAGATGTTCTTCCCCCGGGAGAGGGAATTGAGTCATAACCACTGAGCTGGAGCCTTGGAGCTCATCTGGTTGTCACCTCCTGTTGGATGGAGTCACAGAGACGGGATGTGACACCGTCAAGTCACACAGCAAGTCACCTTCACAGCGGAAGCCAGGTGTCCAGCCAGGAGTCTGTGAGCTCTCCTTCCTAAAAAAAACTTGGTCCAGGGCTTCCCTGATGGCGCAGTGGTTGAGAGCCCGCCTGCCAATGCAGGGGACACGGGTTCATGCCCCGGTCCGGGAAGATCCCACATGCCTGCATGCCGTGGAGCGGCTGGGCCCGTGAGCCATGGCCGCTGAGCCTGCACACCTGGGGCCTGTGCTCCACAATGGGAGAGGCCACAACAGTGAGAGGCCCGCGTACCGCAAAAAAAAAAAAAAAAAAAAAAACCTGGTCCAACTCTGCCGGCATCCTCATGCCCACCACCCACTCAGCACACTACCACCTGCCTCTGACCTTGGCAGCCTGGCTTCCACCCCCACTGCTCTGCTGAAATGTTTCTCCCCAGAATGGCCAATGCCCCTCCCCATGGTCACACCAGGCCTGGTGACAGGAAGATGGTTTCAGAAGGAGGAGAGGATGGGGAAGGGGTGTGGGCCGAGGTTCTGAGACTTCCCTAGTCCAGAACTGGCTTGAGAGCTGGACGGGCAAAGACTGGGCTAACCCAACAACACCAAAGCCATTGGTCACTGCCTTTGCCTGCAGTGCCCTCCCACCCCACTTAATGGGCTGAGAATCCAATCCATATCCTCAGGTGGCTCAGGTTGCACTTGTTGTGTAACCATCACCATCCACCTCCGGAACTTCCTGATCTTCCCAAATTGAAACTCTGTATTCATTAAACAACCTCTCTCCATTCTCCCTCCACCACCACCACCCCCCGTCCCCTGAGCAACCATTATTCTACTTTCTGTCTCTCTGACTTTATTATTTTAGGTATCTCATATAAATGAAATCATACAATATTTGTCTTTTTGTGTCTGGCTTATTTCACTTAGCATAATGTCTCCAAGGTTTATCCATTTTGTAGCATGTGTCAGCATTTCCTTCCTTTTTAAGACTGAATAATATTCCATTGTATGGATATACCACATTTTGTTTATCCGTTCATCCATCAATGGACATTTGGATTGTTTTCACCTTTTAGTTATAGTGAATAATGCTGCTAGGAACATGGGTGTACAAGTATCTATCTGAATCCCTCCTTTCAGTCCTTTTATTTATGTACCCAGAGCAAAATTGCTTGATCATATGGTAACAACAAAGCCATCACCACACCTACAACTAAATGGATGATGATGCCTTAATAGCATCAAATATCTAGTCAGTGTTCAAATTTACAGTTGTCTCATTAAAATCATTTTTAATAGTTTAGTTGTTTGAATCAAAATCAAAACATCTTTCCTGTATTGCAATTGATTGGTATGCCTTTTTTTTTCTTTTTTCTTTTTTTTGCAGTACGCGGGCCTCTCACTGTTGTGGCCTCTCCCGTTGCAGAGCACAGGCTCTGGAAGCGCAGGCTCAGTGGCTATGGCTCACGGGCCAACCGCTCTGCGACATGTGGATCCTCCCGGACTGGGGCACGAACCCGTGTCCCCTGCATCGGCAGGCAGACTCTCAACCACTGCACCACCAAGGAAGCCCTGGTATGCCTTTTTTTAAAATAAAATAACCTGTTTAGTTTGGAATAATTTTATATTTACAGAAAAGTGGCAAAGTCAGTACAGAGACGTCCCATGTACTCTTCACCCAGGTACCTCTAATGTTAATATCTTCCATAACATGAGAGATTGGTCAAAACTAAGAAATTGACACTGGTACTTTACTATTAACTAAACTCTAGACTTTACTTGGATTTCACCAGTTTCCCCACTAATATCCTTTTTCTGTTACAAGATTCCATCTTGGATACCACATTGCATTTAGTCATCATGTCTTCTTAGACTCCTCTGCTCTGTGACATTTTCTCAGTTTTTCATTTTTCATGACCTTGACAGTCTTGAGGAGTGCTGGCCGGGTATCCTCTAGAGGGTTCCCCAGTCTGGGTTTGTCTAATGTTTGTCTCATGATCAGACTGGGGATATGGATTTTGGTAAGGACAGCACAGAGGCAGAGCACTTCATCACATCCCATCAGGGGTGGGTGACATCCACAGGACATCACTGGTGATGCTCACCTTCATTTCTGGGATAAGTGGTGTCTCTTGGCTTCTCCGTCCTAAAGTTACTATCTCCCCCTTTCCCTGCTCTGTTCCTTGGAAGTGAACCATTAAGTTCATGGTATGTCTTTCAAATTCATTTTAATCAGTAGATTCCCCCATCTCTTAATTTTTTCTCAAAATTTATTTGTTGAAGAAACTGGGCCGTTTATCCTATTCCTTTGCCCTCTGCAGTTCCTTTAAACTGGATCTCAAAGCCTGATCTGCCTCATGCTTGATTTTTTCAGCAGGGCCACTGCACGGGTGGGGCTGTGGGCTTCTGTCAGGAGGCACCAATTGTCTCCTTTTTGTAACATTAGCAACTACTGATGCCCACTGTGTTACCCAGTTCTGATACCTTTAGATTCCTCAGGACTAACCTTATCATGCAGGTAACCTTTCCTACATGAAGACAGTTCCTTTTCTTCCTTCAATACACATAATAGATTTCAGCAAATCAAAGATAGCACCCATGGTAAGACACATTATTGTTTCTGTACAACCAAGAAAGAAAAAATGCTGTGAATTCACCTATGGCACATTGCCAGCCATAGAATACCAAGGTAGTGTTTTCCTTTTCCACTAACCTCATAGTTTTATTCTTTCCTCGGCTGAATTGTAGAAGTTCAGTCAAAGTCAGCGGTTGCTGGCGGATGGATGTTTGGGCAGCCCTTGTTGCAGGGGCATCGCTCACACCGGCTTTTGTGGTTCAGGTGTCACATTGCCTTCATCAATCCCTGGGACTCAGTTTCCTCTACACTCCCTTGCATTGTCGCTTGCTGTGTGGTCTGCCATCCTTTTGCACACTTCTCAGTGACAAAACAGCTTAATGGAATTCTATTTCTTCTACGTCCTTTCTTAAGTCCTGTAAGCACTTGGTTATAGCTTTGCAAGAAAATACAAAATTGTAGTCATTCCTCTAAAGGCAGATAATTGCTACTGGGCTGTTACATTTGTGTCCCACTGCCCTGTTTCCATGCCTTCCTGTGCCCATGCCAACTGTTTGTTTCCACGGTGAATTATATTGTCATCTTTTTGACGATATTTTAAATGATAGTTAGACCCTGTATGCGTAGAACCAACCATGCATATAATGCAATGGAAGGTGATGCATTATGAACAGTGATGGTCAAGTGTGAGTGTGTCCAGTCATGATGACCGCGCTGCCACTGGTGGGCAACGACTGTGAGAAGTGCCGCAGTTACAGAGATGTTAAAAGTTTTTAAGACATGTGCCTTGCAGTTGATGAAACACAGAGTTTCTGGTTAAGTGGCTGGCAAGAATCCCATTTTATTTATCTGGGTGATCTCCCCAGACCTTAGCTCAGTGTTTACAACTATTTCAAAAATATTTGTGGAGGAATGAAACCAACGGTAAGCAATATATATTTATTGAGCATTTACCAGGAACAAGGTCTAGTTGGGATAAATACTTGAGAACCCAAACCAATTCCCTTTCTTAAATGTTAGTTTGCTTTTCCCCATTCTCATCACATTTCTGTAGCTGTTCTCGGCCAGGTTGAAGTCTTCCACTACTATATTGGTAGCCTTTCTGTTTCTTTTCCACTTGAGTAATAAATACACCCAACTGTCTATCTTAGATTTTCTACAAGAGTCCTGATTCCCATCTTCAGGTCACCTGAATGGATCTGGGGATCAGAAAACATGGTCATGTCATGACCACCCTCTAGTTCATTTTCCTCCATGGACTCCTGACAAATCAGCTGGAAGATTTGCCTGAACCACAAAATGTCCATGTCAGAATGGGTGATTTCCAGTTAAATTCAAGCAACATTACCTTTCTTTTTTTCCCCACAGGACAGATAATTGTCTCTTTGGATTCTTTCCTTCTTTCTTTTCTTTTATTAATAGGCTTTATTTTTTAGAACAGTGTTAGATTCACAGAAAAATTGAGCAGATAGTACGGCGAATTCCCATGTACCCCCCCATGACAGTTTCCCCTATTAATATCTTACATTAGTGTGGTACGTGTGTTACAATTAATGAAGCAATACCAACACATTATTATTAACTAAAGTCCATATTCAGACATCCCTAGTTTTTACTAAGGATCCAGGATCCCACATTACAATTAGTTATCATGTCTCTTAGGCTCCTCTTGGCTGATACAGTCTCTCTCCCTTTCCTTGTTTTTGATGATCTTGACAGTGTTGAGGAGTCTAGTCAGGTATATAGTAAGATGCCCCTCTATTGGGATTTGTCTGATGTTTTTCTCATGATTAGACTGGGATTATGAGTTTGGGGGAGGAAGACCTCAAGGTAATGACATTTTCATCACATCTCATCAAGAGTGCCAACTATCAACATGACTTATCACTGTTGATATTAATCTTGATCACGTGGCTGGGGTGGTGCTCATCAGGTTTCTCTCCCTGCCCCCACTTTTCCATACAGGACTCTCTGGAAGGGGGTCACTAGGCTCAGTCCCACATTAGGTGATGGAAAGTTACAATTCCTCTCATTTAGGGTGGAGCTTGGATTTCTTTTTAAGAGTCAACCTCCTATGTTTCTCTCATCTCTTCTTCCCTTGCCCTCACCTCAGTTCCCTCCCAAAGTCTTCTTCCGAGGTTTTTCTTCCAATGTCTGTTTGATGTTTTTCTCTTCAGATTTAAATACTCCTGGATTTGGGGCTCAGTTCCCACATGCTCCTCTCTTCCTTAAAGTAGGTTTTTCTGAGTTGGTGCTACAGATCGCCCTTTCTCTGGGACACTCTGGTAGAAAAGGTTCTTTGGACCAATGCATGCGGAAAACGCTCATTCCTTACCCCTTCTTAGAGACTCAGAGCACACATGAGCATAATAAAAGGTCTGACAAGTCTGGCAATAAAGAGGCCTGATTAACTCAAAGGTTTCTCAAGCCTATTTCACCTTGAAACCTTTTACCATATTTCATTGACTCAGAGACACTCATTTTTTTTTTCTCACATATTAACATTTTTGAAGTTGGGTTGCATCTTACAGATCATTAGATAAGAAAATAGTATGTTTCTTCTTAGAGGTACCTGCAATAATGGTGTCAGATACACTGATGGTATTTGAGATTTGAGGACATACAGTATTCACGGCACATCTATAGATATTCTTCAGAACCAGTGAAAAGTGGAAACTGAATTAAGAAACTCAGCCTGCCAGGTCCTCAAACCCCACCTCTTCCTACTTGGATGACCTGCCTCCTTGATCTTAGGTATTCTTCAGTTTGGGGTACAGATGTCCTCTGCTTCCTCTGTGAGATGTGCCCCAGGGCCCACTCCCCACCCCCTTCTGGCACAGCCAGCCATGACTGACTGGCTAGGCCAGTTTAACTTAAGAGTGAGGTATTAAGGAGTCCCTTGGCCACAGATCTAAGCTTTGTACTCTGAGCAGCTTTATCATTAATGAGGTGCACTATTGTCCTTAAGGAAACACATTCCTAGACTGCCTGGCTTGAAATCTAGCCTGCTGTGTGATCTTGGGCAAGTCAGTTAACCTCTCTGTGTCCATTTCCTCACCAGTAAACTGGGGATAAATAATTGCATCTATTTGATAGGGTTGTTGTGAGGATCAGATGGGATATTACACGTAAAGCACTGAACCCAGGGCCTGGCACCTGGCAAGCTACTGTAAAACATCGGCTGTTACTAGAAAGACAACATTTTTATCTTTGGTTCCTGGGTCATTTTTCAGGAATAAAAAAGGCTTGGAGACACTGAGTAGCTTGGGTACTAATGGTGGCAGGAGGCAGTTGGTAGGAGGGCAGAAGAGAAATTTTCTGTAATAAATCACGGCCTGTGGTCAAGCTGGCCTTGGCCTGCTGCTCGGAGTTACTGACCCCAGCCAGAAGGTGGAGAGGAGAGAGCAAGAAAGTGATTCTCTTCCAACCAGCCCAGCCCCTAGAACAGAGGAACCTGGCAAAATAACAGCCTGAAGATTCAAAAGCAGTGAGTGGCATTCAGGCCCCAGGCGACTGGTTGTCTTCCAGGGTCCCCGCTGCCTGCTGCCATGTGCGCCGCCTTGGGCAGGACTCTGTCCACTCTATGCAATCTCCGCAGTTTCCTCCTCCTCCCCTTATTATTCAGGACATCTTGCTTCATATTCATTCCCCCACGGGCTCCATCCAATTTAATTGCTCTGTCACCAAAGATTAATCCCGACAGATAAGAAAAAAGACATCTGGAAACATTGACTCTGCTCCTTCTTATCGTCCCTCCCAGGGCCTTCACACTTTCAGTGGCTTCGCTTCAATGCCTTGTCAGGTTGTTGGAGTGGCTCATTTCAGGGGGTGAGCTCTCGGGGGTCTGGTGCCCAGTGCTCCCGGAGGCTGGTGGCTGTCAGGGTCTGGCCACCTGTTGCTGTGCTGGAAGGACAGAGCTGGGACTGGAGGCAGGGCCATCTGGGCCTCAGGTCCCATCCCAGGCAGGACAGTCCTTTGCCTTTCTGAGTTGCTAAGAGACAGAAAGACATCCGAGAGGCAGGCTGCTTTAAAGAATATCATTTTTTAAAGGCTCATTCTAAATGGAACATCATCAGAACTTTGCCAAGATCTTCCTGGTTGTTCAGAAGATGGCCACTCTTTCTTTTTCTCACTCCCTTCCCTCTGTATCCCTGTCCCTTCGCTCTCCTTCCATCTCTCTTTTTAGCTTCTGAGGGCTCAGTCCTTGCTGGTCTGTTGATGGGGCTGAGCAGGGGTCAGGGGTGATGGGGTGGCGGGTGAGGTCTCAGCCACAGGTCAGCCTGGGGGCCCAGGAAGTGTTTGGGGAAACTGGCTTCACTTCATCCAACCATGTCTGTGTCATTCACCAGGTGGCCTCTTCAGTGAGCAAACTCTTACCCATGTGTAGAATAAAGTGATTATCTGGGGAACAAGCATCCACACTTTTCGTGATTGCCACGGATCATTGTGTAGCCGTTTGCTGCTCTCTGGGTCCCGAGCTCCATATGTATTTTTCATATGTGTATCTGGCTCTATATTGTATTTTTATACAAATAGTAGCATATTATCACCTTGTTCTAGCCCTCGGGATTTTTTTTCTTTCATCCTAACAAGAGTCTTGATTATCTTAGTGTGTCTGTACATAGGAAGCAACATCAATCGTTTCGTTTTGTTTTAAACCACTTCACTAGATTATTCTTTTTTTTTTTTTTTTTTTTTTTTTTTTTTGGTGGTACGCGGGCCTCTCCCGTTGCGGGACGCGCAGGCTCAGCGGCCATGGCTCACGGGCCTAGTCGCGAACCCGTGTCTCCTGCATCGGCAGGCGGACTCCCAACCACTGCGCCACCAGGGAAGCCCTAGATTATTCTTTTTAAAAAACATTTATTTATGTATTTGGCTGTGCCGGGTCTTAGTTGCAGCACGCATGATCTTTTAGTTGCGGCACGCGGGATGTTTAGTCGCATCATGCGGGATCTAGTTCCCTGACCAGGGATTGAACCCGGGAGCATCGGGGGCGCAGAGTCTTAACCACTGGACCACCGGGGAAGTCCTCAGTCGTTTTCAATGGTTAATCAAACACTTCTGCTCTAGGGCACTGCTGCCAGCCCACCCTGAGGCCTGCAGACTATACAATGCATGTCCCCAGGCTGCTCTGTTACTCAGGGGGCAGGAAACAAGTGGCAACTCAAACCTGGTGACCAAGGAAGGCGCTGTTTACAAAGGTGTGGGTGCAGGATGGAGAACCAGCCCGGGTTGCGGGCACCAGGGCCAGCACCATCTAGTTTGCTCATTTTATCCAGTCCCGAGGGGCTGTGTGACTTGCCCAAGGTCACACAGCAAGAGGCAAAGCCATCAGAAAACCAGGTGTCCCGACTCCCAATCACTGTTCTTTCCTCTGGGTTTGCTTTGATTGTCAAAAATGAAACAAAACAAAAACACCCCTGGTTATTTAAATTCCAATCATGAGTCTAGGAAAGTTTTTTTTTTTTTTTTAACATCTTTATTGGAGTATAATTGCTTTACAATGGTGTGTTAGTTTCTGCTTTATAACAAAGTAAATCAGTTACACATATACATATATCCCCATATGTCCTCCCTCTTGTGTCTCCCTCCCACCCTCCCTATCCCACCCCTCTAGGTGGTGACAGATCACCAAGCTGATCTCCCTGTGCTATGCAGTTGCTTCCCACTAGCTATCTATTTTACATTTGGTAGTATATATAAGTCCATGCCACTCTTTCAGTTCATCCCAGCTTACCCTTCCCTCTCCCTGTGTCCTCAAGTCCATTTTCTACGTCTGTGTCTTTATTCCTGTCCTGCCCCTAGGTTCTTCAGAACCATTTTTTTTTTAGATAGGAAAGTTTTTAAATTAATCTTTTCCACAATCAAGACCAATTAGTCAGCTCTTCTGTCATGAGTTTCCATAATTTTTCGATTTCCCTCACTTACAAATTGCTTTTTAAATCATAATTTGCAAATTTATTCATGACAAATGTTTTTAAAAGCCAAAATTTGGTATCAGCTTAAGTGTCCCCAAATAGGATAATGGGCAAGTAAATGAGGATACATCTATCCAGTGGAAAATTATGTATTTCTTAAACTTGATATTTATGAAGAGTGTGCAATAAACTGGAAAATGTTTAGCTGTAATGCTCAAGTAAAATTGTAATCTCCAGTTTATTTCGAGTATCATCAGAATTATGTTAATTCATACATGCACTGAAACAAACCAAAAAAACCCTAAAGTTACGTAAAGAAAAACAAATATGGTAAAGGAATATACCAATATGTTACTGATAATGATTATCTTTAGCTGGGTGAAATATGGGTGATTTTGATTTGCTTCTTTCAACATTTCCAGATTTTCTACATTGATCTACTAATATGTTCATAATAACAACAGCAACAACTATAATAATCACAATTCAAGATTTTTAAAAGTCACTGTGATAATTTGACGAGGGATGCATATCCAAAACCATACAATTCCACACCTCTGACCCAGTCATTTCTCTTCCAGGAATCTGTCCTGAGAAACGAATTCTGCTTTGGGGCAAATCTCTAGGCAGGAAGAAGTTTACTGCAGGGAAAAGCTGGAAACCACCTAAATGCCAAACAGTGGAGTAATGTGGTTCAGCTGCTCAATGCTGCTACATGTTCATTAGGAAAGAAACTTATGACAAGAGTATGTGCTACAACATTTAACAGAAAACTCAGGATTCATAATTAAATGTAAAATATGACTCTAACAGGTTTTTTAAAAAAAGGTGTAGGTTTGGGGGGAAAATACACAAAGATGAGCTTGATGAGCTGGCAGGGCGGGGTGGTGGAATCGTCAATAATTTTTCTTCTTGATTTTCTAACATTTTCTGTAATGTAGTTACCTTGCCTTTGTAACTTAAAAAACACAATAAATAGCTGTTCATCTGGGAAGTTGGTTCTCAAGTTGTACCTGCTAAGCCACAATCTCACAGGGAAGGCGGTGGAGACCCAGCCCCGATGTTGGCAGGACGACAAGAGGAAAGTGTTCATCAATGAGGGCCTGATGAAGTCTGAGTTATTTACTCCAGGGGTGATGAAGCACTGAGTAGGTAATAGAAATTGCTGGGCCCTGCAGGGGTCAAGGTGGGGAATGAGATAAGTAGAAGAGATAAGGGGGCTTCCCCTGTGGCGCAGTGGTTGGGAGTCTGCCTGCCGACGCAGGGGACACGGGTTCTCGTGCTCCGGTCCGGGAAGATCCCACATGCCGCGGAGCGGCTGGGCCCATGAGCCTGCACGTCTGGAGCCTGTGCTCCGCAACGGGAGAGGTCACAGCAGTGAGAGGCCCGCGTACCGCAAAAAAAAAAAAAAAAAAAAAAGAGATAAGGAGTGCAGAGCACACAGTTAAAACAATCAGTTCACTAACCAGGTCCAGCTGACAAAGCCCTCACACCTGTCAGGGAGAGAACTGTGGTCATGGATGCCCAGGCTGAAACAGTGTGCAGGCAGCCTGCAGACGGGAGACACCCAGAATAGGGCCCTGGAGACATGGGTTCTGGGGTCCTCACCACCAGTCCTGAACCAAGGATCCCGGGATTGACTGGGGGCTCCAAGGCCCCTTCCAGCTCCCAGTGTCTGCGATCTGTACTGCCCTTTGCTCCTGAAATTCTCTTCCTCATACTCCAAGGTGTGGCACTAATGCCTTCACCCCTGCAGGACCTTCCTTCCCTGCCCCTGCCTGGACTGCACATCCCTCAGTCTGTGTGTCCACAGTGTTTGAAACCCAGTTCAGAACTGACTTGTTCCATCTGAAAACAAACAGAATAAACATCTGGCAGCTAAGGGAGCATTTAGGATGTGCCAGATATTGTACTTGGCTGCGTGTTGTCCTGAGATGGGCTTGTCTGTCCCCCGAGGACTGGGTCTGCGTATTTGTGCCCACTTACCTGTTACTGCACGGCAAACCATCCCGAAACTTATGTTTTGTTCACCTTTATGGTGATAGCTGGGGCAGGGCAAGAATTGTCTGAAGGACTCTCAGTCACACTCTGGTGGTTGATACTGGCTTCGGGTGGGACCACGGCCGGGGCTGTTGACCCACCGTTGGCCTCCTTCTGTATGGCCTGGGCCTCCTCACAGCAGGGTGGTAGAGAGATAGATAGAGAGAGAGAGCCAGACAGGAGGAAGTTGTATTCCTTTTATGACCTGGCCTCAGAAGTCACACAGTGTCATCCCCACTGTATTTTACTGAATAGAATCGCATAACTAAAGGTGACCCAAATACAAGGGAAGGGGAGTTGGAATTCGCCGTTTGATGTGAGGAATGTTCAAGAGCTTGCACATATGTTTTCTAACCACCACTGTTGGCCTTCCTTGTACCCCGCTCTTCCTTGCGCCTGACACAGAGCCTTGAACTAAACATTAGCCAGAATTGTTGGTAGAGCTGAATTGCCTTTCGGGTTGGTGCAGACCTGGGTGCAGAGGATAGTTTGGTGTGAACCCACTTGCTTCCTGTTTATGTTGTTCAGAAACACAAAACACTTGGAGAAGCCATGAATTTTTTGCCTCTGGCTGCCCACAGGCTTGGGATCTGGGTGGGTCAAGGTTGCTGTCTGTCATCTTCCCCTATTTTCCCATCCAGCCTTTCCCCCACTGCTCCATAAACTCAATCCCATGCTTTAATCAGACAGGTCCCCTAACTCTGTCCCAGTGGGGACAGCCTTTACCCAGGTGGGTTCATCTTCTGGGATGCCCTCTCTCCTTTCTATCAATACTTTCCACCTGCTACCCAGCCTTCATGACCCAGCTCAAGGAACTTTCTCTCTTGGCATTTCCCTCTTACCACCACCAACCTCTTCCCCACCATTTCCTCGGCAAGAGAAGTGAAAAGCAGGCTTAATTCCCAAAGCTGCAGTCCTGAGTCCTTAAGGAAGCCCAGGGGCAGCAAAGACAAAAGCCCTGGCACCAGGCAGGTGAGGAGGCTGAGAGAAACAGGCTGGAGGCCAGCTAGACCACAGGAAGGACCACAGCCAACTGGTCTACCAAAGGGGGGCAGCTCCTTCTTGCTTCAGCAAGTTGTTACCAGGGGAACTGAAGGACAGATCATCTAATCTTTCCCGAGAAGCAGAAAAATATGGATTTTTATGTGGGATTTCTTAATTTGTAATTATTGATGATTAATTTAAAATTTTAGAATTCAAGCTAATTCCATGGGCCACATTTGCCCCACCTCAGTTCACAACTTTTGGCTGAAAAGATCTGGGGCAGAGAGAAGGGTTTGGGAGGGAGGGAGGGAGGAGGCTGGAGAGAACTCCCCAGGCGGGGGCAGAGTTGAGGGGGCTGTTGAGGATGGAACTTCTGGAGGGTTCTCAAGGGGCCTCAGTCCAATGTAAGCTTCCGAACTTGGACTTCACACCAGGGGAAGCATACAGAACCTCAGCAGAATGGGGCTTTTGTGGAAGTTGGGTTCAGTTACAGAAAAATAAAATCCTATTTCTTGCTCCCCTGAGTTTGGGGTGAGATTCATACTCCAAAGCCTTCAGCGGAGGCTCACTGAACGAGGGTCCCTGTCTCAAGTCAGCTCCCCAGGGAAACAGATTTGGCATAGTTTCATCTGCAAAATCCAGGCTTGTGGGAGAGAGCTCTTGAGACCTCTAGGAGATAAAGAGAGCAGACCTGGCCAGAGGGCAAGGTTGAAAATGATTCAGTCTTGACAAAGACCTCAGTCCAGCCTATGGAGAGCTCTGGGTTCCTCCGAGGTCTTCCAAGTTGACCTGGATGGGGAAGAGGTTGCTGGGCCACAGTGACCAGGTACTGAATGCAGGCTGCCCTTGTGAACAGAGCTCGGCCTTGGGCAAGGGGGTTCTCTGCAGCAGAAGGCAAGTCCCAGAGAGACTCAGCGGGAGCCATCAACAGGCAGAGGAGTGAGATTCCAGTTCTTGAGGGAGGAGGTATCTGGGTGGTTCACACAGTGTCCACTGCCCCTCGCACTACTCAGATTCACTAGTTTCATATGATAAGTTTTGAGAAGCAGCTCCTCCAGATTCCACTGGACCTCTTTTCCAGGGGACGCTTACAGGGGGAAGCTTAGAGGGATGGAATTCAGCTCCTTCCTCCCTGCAGCTCGTCTTGAGGGTGTAACTGATACCCATCATCCTCTCCTCTACCACCATCCTCGTATCCCCATACCCTGAGCTAGCACCTCCACTGGTTAGGTGGCTTGGATGGGGTAACTGAGACCCTCATCCTTGAGAGGTCTGCTCCCCTCATCACCAGGTCCTTCTTGGTCTATGCATTTGTTTATTTCCTGTTGAAATTGGGTACAGGAGAACCAAGAGCCATCCCAGTGAACCGCTTGGGTGCCAAACATATTCTTTCCTGCCCCCCTTGTGTATCAGCGACTTGACTGTCTCCTGACGACCAGGGTCCATTACCCATGCCAGGAAGGTGACCTGTGGGGCAGTGTTCAACCATCCACCGTCACCACCAGCCACATTTTTACACCAGGCTCCATTGCAGCGTTGCCTCCAGAACTCTGCCTGGGATGGAACCAACCACTCTGGGTTGGAATCCTGGCACTGCCATTGATGGGTGAGCTTTGAGGGCTGCCTCTTCTTTGGAACATGTGTGGTCTTAGTGGTAATTGGGTAAGTGGGTCTGTGTTTCTGGGTTAAAAAGACAAACAAGTAGGGCTTCCCTGGTGGCGCAGTGGTTGAGAGTCCGCCTGCCGATGCAGGGGATGCGGGTTCGTGCCCCGGTCCGGGAAGATCCCATGTGCCACGGAGCAGCTGGGCCCGTGAGCCATGGCCGCTGAGCCTGCGCGTCTGGAGCCTGTGCTCCGCAATGGGAGAGGCCACAACAGTGGGCCTGCGTACCGCAAAAAAACAAACAAACAAACAAAAAAAACAAGTAGAAACACCTCCTAACCAGCCTAGATCAGGGTGGCAGAGAGGTACAGCCAGGAGTGTGGCCTTGGAGGAACAGATCTGAGACTGAGTCCCAGCACTTTTCTTTGCCATGAGGCTTGGGCCAGTCACTTAATCTCCTGAATTCCCAATTTCTCCAGATGTGACTTGGCACCCAAAATACTCCTGTTGACATCTGGCTCTGAAGATGGAGGGCACAGCCCAACTCACAAGTGTGTGTCCAGTGATGGTAACTCTTGCATGACTCTTGGAAGGTCCTGTGTTTTCACAGTCTCAGGTCAGATTCTTCTAGAACCTGGCCAAGGACTTGATGCCAGCTGTTTCTGAAGGCAGTGTTCTCAGGAGAACCAGGTCAGGCAGTGGGGAAAGCAGGAGAGGGAGGTGAAAGAGACACTCCCCCAACCCCACCCTCCCTCTGCCCAAGGGGGAGAGTTGAGGTGAAGCACAGCCTCAGCCTGATCCTGGGCATCAGGGAGCCCTGGGAGCTGGAGGCAAAGGAGCTGGTATTTGTCCTCTCATGTAGAGAGTTCTTGGTCACAGGCTGCTGGGGAGTGGGGGGATGCAGAGCTCCCAGGCCCTTCCAGCTCTCTGTAAGGGTGAGGCAGCTCCAGTGCAATCTCCTGAGAGTCTCAGGGACCGGCCCCAAGGAGCAGAGCATGCAGAAGCTGGGGGAAGGATTGGAGGAGATTTGTGCAATCTTGAATTTCCTCGCTTGTGCTCTAAGTGCTTTCTGAAGCCCAGGCTGCTGGGACCGGGACCCATTCCCTTGCCAAAGAACAAAGTTAACAAAATCTTGACTTTTAAGTCTGGAAGCCTTTGTCAGGTGTAAGACAGAAGATGTTTGGAAGGAAATGTGATTGAGTTCCTTTCCCCAAGAGAACTGGCCAGCCTCTGGGAAGGCCACCTGCCTGCCCTTAGGCACCTGGCCAGATCTGACTCCAGGTTGGCACTCTCTCTGGGATGTGGGGATCAGGCAGAGGCTTTCCTCTGCTGTTTGGGGGCAGCCAGAGGGAACTGAGGGCTTAGATACCTTGTCCAAGGACACAGAACTGTTAAGTGGAGCTGGGATTTGAACTTGCAACTGCAGTGCTTATATTTACTACCTAATGCTGCATAACAAATCACTCCAAAACTTAGTGGCTTAGAACAACAAACATTTATTATCTCACCATTTCTGTGGGCCTGGAATCTGGCAGCAGCTTAGCTGGGTGGTTCTGACTCAGGGTCTGTCGTGGGGTTGTACTCAATCTGTTGGCTGGGGCTGCAGTCATCTGAAGGCTCAACTGGGGCTGGAGGATCCAATACCAAGCAGACTCACTCACACTGCTGATGACTGGAGGCCTCAGTTCCTTACCACTAGGCTTTTCATAGGGCTGTTAGAGTATACCCCGAAATGGCAGCTGGCTTCCCCCAGAGCAGGCAGTCCAAGAGAGAGCAAGGAGGAAGCCACGATGTCTTTTATTTCCCCGTCTTACACACCATCACGCACCGTCACTTCTGCCACATCTTATTTGTTAGGAGCAAATCACTAAGTATAGCCATGCTCAGTGGAAGGGGAAGTGCCTTTTAGAGGGAGAAATATCAAAGAATTTAGGGACATGTTTTACAACCACTGCATTGTTATACAGCTGCTCCCCACCTTGCAGGTGTGCTTGGAGACTGCTGTCCTCAATCCCTGGGTGGTGAAGGCCCCTGTGTCATTCTGCCCCTGGGGTTGGGGGGGCTCTCTCCCACCTGTTGCTGCACGCACCCTTCCCCAGACCTGTAATACTCATGGTTCTTCCCTCCAAATCTCTTCTCTTCTTCTCTAGGCATCTCCGTTCTGCTTTCCCAGAGACGGATGTGAGTTGCTCTAAGACCTGTGATTTGACCTTTGTGGGAAAGGGGTGTTCAGTGTGGTCACATCTGCCAAGGATGCTGGGGAGGAGTCTCTGTGGGGCTGAGGCAGAGTGTCCCAGTCCCCATGAGAGATCTGAGCCTGTATGAAGCCTGATCCACTCAGCACACACCCACCCTTTGATCTGAGGATGAAGAAGTACTTGACCACATCATCCATTTCTCTTTCCAGTGCACCTGCGAGGTGGGGTGGGGAGGGAGGGGGAGGGAACTGGGGCAGAGATGTTTTTTCGTGACCTCATTTCAAAGGAGTTGAGCTGGGGCTGGAAGACAGGTGTCCAGTGGCAGCTGCTGCTGACCCGTCTGCCACTCTGGGCTTTGTATTGGGGTGTGGCAGCTGTGAGCATGTGCCTTGAAGACCTCCAACAAAGGGGAGCTTAACCAACCCAGGGCCACAGATCCTGGATCCTGACTCCACCCCCTCATTTGTGCTGAGGCCATGGCACTTCCCATGACCCATCAATACTGAGTGCAAAAGAGATACTAAGGCCAGCCCGTTTTGGGGAGACTCTTCGGATGTCCCCTAACTTTAGCTCAAGGACTCCCCAGTAGCTTTGCTGAACCTCCTTAGACAGCACAGCAATCTAGGACGTTCCCACTCAACCTACCTTTCTCCTTTGCTCAGAGTTAGGACTGCCAGATAAAATACAGGACACCCAGGTGAATGTGAATTTCAGACAAACAACAAACAATTCTTGTATAAGTATGTCCCCAGTACTGCATGAGATATGCTGATACTAAAAAATTTTTGTTGTTTATCTGAAATTCATATTTACCTGGGCATACTGGCTATTTATTTGCTAAATCTGGTAACCCTACTTGGGGTCAGGCTCACCTTGTAGCCTCCTCTGTTCCCTCTCTATTTCTTGTCACACATGCATTTCCTCTGATAAAATCCTTGCATGTTTAATCCCTCTTGGCATCTATATCTCAGAGGATCTGGACTAATACAGCAGGGCAGGGCTGGGAGTGGGGAGCTCAAGTAGGCAGCCTTGGCTTACAGACGTCTCGTTTCACTATAGCTGGCATGGTCCTGGCAGTGGGGCCATGTTTTGCTGCTCAAAGCTGTAGTAGTCGGGGAAGAGGAACTACTCTTTGGTCCAAATTGGAATGCACTTTCCAAGTGTAAGGAAGCTCTAAATCATTTATCCAATTTCAGGGTGCTCAAGAACTGCATGGGGAATACAAGGGAAGTGCAGATTCTTGGGTCCCTCCCTTCAGAAATTCCAGTTCTATAGGTCTACAGTTGGGGTCAGAAACTTGCATTTTTTGCAGGCTTCATAACTGATTTTAAAACTGCACAGGGAAGGTAACTTGGCATATTTTGTAAAACTTTCCATGAATGCTACTGCCCATGCTTATTCAATGCTCTCTCCAGGTGATAATTGGTTAGCATTTAGTAGTCAAGTTGTTAAAGCTGGGAGTAAGTTTGCTTTCCTTTCTTTCCCTTCATGCTTACTTTTCTGAAGGCTCTCTCTGGGTTAGAAAAATTTGCCAAGGGTCTGGGTCTCTGAGAAGATATGGTAGACTTTCTTTTGTTTGATAATGAGAGTGATAGTAAAAGTGATAATAAATCACTTTTCCCCTTGCCTGCTAGGAGGCTCTGAGCAAGATTTCTGTGTAAGTGGCAGTACTCCTCCTAAATCAGGATTTCTGATACAAGAAATTCCTGCCCCCTGCCAAGTAAACACACAGGGACTTCATTACACTGTTACTGTGGTTTCAATCCTGGCAGTAATAGTAGACTTGTCTGTTTCTCATTTTAAACAGCGGCCCCCAGTCCTTTCAGAATTATGCAAAGTACAAACCAGTCCTCACTTACCTGACTCCTGAGAACTGGAGGTGCTTCCCAGGGGCCAGGATCATCTGTTTCTGTGGGAGTTTTAAAGTAGAGGGTAAAGCTGCAGAGAGGGTGTGGGCCTCCAAGGAACAGCAAGCCGGGCGCCACCCTTAAAGGCAGAGCTGGGTGTGTATCAACATGAGGGTGGTGGCTGGCCGGTGTAACCAGTGTGTTTGGAATGGGTGTTGGTTGATTCGGATCCCATGCAGCAGGGTGAGTTGGCAGGGAAGGAATGTCCTGACTCATCCCTCTCTTGATTTCTCTTAGGGTGGAGGGCTGCCCCCAGGGGCTGAGGAATCTGGAAAGGAAAAGAGGGACAAGGGGGCTTAATATGAAGCCTGTGGGAACAGGAGCCCTGGCCACAAGGGTTCAAGGCCTCTTTCATTCCGCTAACCACTTATTGAAGACCTACAAAGAGTAGCTCTGTACTAGGAGCTGGATTTAGGGCCCCAGGATATCTCCCACCCCAGAGACTCAGGCCACCAAGTGCTTGTTTTAGGATCTTGTTTAGGATTGAGGCATCCTTCCTCCCATTTCCCTGCTCGTTAGCCTCAGCTGGGTGACATGGGGTAGGTTACTTGAGCTCCATCTGTTGAATGGGTGCATGGGGTTGGCGGGGAGGACAGGGGGCTCTGAGTCCCAGTGTCTTCCTTCTCGTGTGCTGGCATCACTTCCTCCTCCCCTGGCAGTGTGATGGCTGGACATGCTGATAGAAGCCTGGTGGGAATAGACCCTGTCCAGGCATCTCTCCATGTGCCCAGCCCTGGGCTGCTGGCTCAGAGCCACCCCCAGAAGGGGTTAACTGGCCAGAGTGACCCCACCTGCTTAGGAGCCAGGAGCATCTGTGTTGCATACGATCTCCTGCCTTTCACTGTGGAAGTCCCAAGGCCAGTGTTCTCATCAGCCCTAGGGACATGCACTTCTTTTAAACAGAACTCCAAATCTAAGGGTGTGGGGCTGGGGAAGTAGAGGTTCAATTCTGAGCAGGTTCATTTGGTCCATTTTTGAGAGGGGCTTCAAATGGGGATTCACCTACTGAAAGAAAAAGAAGCAACCCCTAAACCCTAGGCTTCTAAATACGAGACACAGGAGTGATGACACTACAAATGGGTTTCTACGCCCAAACCAAAGGTGGCCGGTGGACACTGCTAGCAGAACCAGGCCATGGCCAGTGACTCTGCAGGTGGGGGATTTGGCAAAATGTGGCCCACAGGAGCCGATGACCCTGGGCGAGTCGCTACCCATCTTGGAACTTCAAGTCCTCCCAGTAACACAGGGAAAATCTGTCTTCTGTGGAGTTGTCCCAAGGCCGGGGTGATGCGTGTGTGAGTATACCAGGTACCAGGTACTGGGGCTCTCACTACAATTAGCTCCCCTCTGCCTTCCAGGAAAATGAAGATCAGGATCTTGGGACTCCAATCTGCAGGGGGAATACAGAGCGATTTGAGGCCCTGCTAGATGCATTTCAGGAAATTAAGTCACAGTCACACAAACACTCCTCAAAAGGTACCATTTCAGAATATGGTAAAATGACCCCTAATTCCACCATGTTGGTATTTTCCCAGACACTGCTCCACCCCTGGAGAGCAGACAATTTTCTGTCCTTTTAAAAAGTGAGCTGGGGGACTTCCCTGGTGGCACACTGCTTAAGAATCCACCTGCCAAATGTAGGGGACACAGGTTCGAGCCCTGGTCCAGGAAGATTCCACATGCTGCGGAGCAACTAAGCCCGTGCATCACAACTACTGAGCCTGTGCTCTAGAGCCCGCAAGCCACAACGACTGAGCCTGCGTGCCACAACTACTGAAGCCCGCACGCCTAGAGCCCATGCTCCTCAACGAGAAGCCACAGCAATGAGAAGCCTGCACACTGCAACGAGGGGTAGCCCCCGCTCGATGCAGCTAAAGAAAGCCCCGCGTGCAGTATTGAAGACCCAATGCAGCCAAAAAAAAAAAAAAAGAATCCGCCTGCCAATGCAGGGGACACAGACAGGTTCGAGCCCTGGTCCAGGAAAATTCCACATGCCGTGGAGGAACTAAGCCCATGCGCCAAAACTACTGAGCCTGTGCTCTAGAGCCCACGTGCCACAATTACTGAAACCTGCTCATCTAGAGCTGGTGCTCTGCAGCAAGAGAAGCCACCGCAATGAGAAGCCCACGCACCGCAACAAAGAGTAGCCCCCACTCACTGCAACTAGAGAAAGCCCATGCGCAGCAACGAAGACCCAACACAGCCAAAAATGAATAAATAAATAAATAAATTTATTTATTTAAAAACAAAGTGAGCTGCACTGAGCAGGCCTCTGGAGAAATAACTTGCAGTTTGTAATTACCACTGAGTGTAGAATCTCTGGCTGGTGAAGACAATCATTAGCTAATAATGCCCGAGGCCATGGGAACTGCTAAGTGTAGCCCTCATTGTACAAGGGAGGGAATAGATGGAAGTGTGATGGGGCTTGTCATGGTGGGGTCTCAGTGGTGTCTGTTGCTGGCAGGTAGGAACAGTAGCGGTGATAAGAGCTAGGTGACCCTGTTAAGTGGACGCCCATGCTAGTGGCCCACCTGCAGACTCCACCTCCACCACATGGCTACTCCGTTCATGAGCTCAGGGTGCAAACACTGGATGGTCAGGGACAGAGACTGACTCATCTACTGGCCAAGTCATCCTGTTCACTTAATAATTTAGTGCCTCTTCTGGAGCAGATCTTGATGATGGGCACTAACAGGTGGCACAGAAATCCTCACAATTTGTGCCTTCACAAATTGTCTCCACCATATGCCTTTCCTGGGACTTCTTTGTTCCTGATCTTCCAGTCTTGCTCCTCCCAGGCCTCTGATCAACTGGCCAAGTCTTTCTTCACCTCTCGTGCATCTGTGTACATTCGTACCTCAAGCAAGGTGGATGGATGACCAGGTGCTCTTTGCCCAAAGCCCTGCCCATCAGGGACACTCCCTTTCTCTCCTGTCTTTTCTTTCCTGTTTGTGTTAGCATGACAGCAGTACCTTCCGTATGGTACCCACGCACTGAGTTCATCACCCAGCAGCCAAGGTCAGGCCTTTTCCTCTCTCTCAGCTGGCCATAGCGACCCCTCATGGGGCCAAAGGGGTGAGCTGAGGGAGAGACGTCTGTGCAACAGTGATGGGTGGCCTGAAAGTCCATGCCACCTGGTCACGCAGCTTAATTTTCCCCTCCAACCCAGTTTATGCCTGATCCTGGATGTCAATCCTTCCATTGTATGAAGGATTGTTCCTAGGCCTGCCCACTTAATGAATTGGTGGATCTGACACTACCCAGCTCATGATGGCCAGTCCTGCCACATGGCCATTTGGTCAGTCCCTACCTGGGTGCAGTAATATGATTGGTGCTTCTTTTTGAGTGGCATGTAGTTCTTTCCTGCAATTGTATGACCTTGATCCAGAACCCCATGGGTCTGTGCTGTGCATCTCTTGTTGAGGCACACAGAGGCTCTGCATAACATCTTTTTCTACCTCAGATACCTCTAGCAGCATGGGATTTTATGGGTCACATGGCCCATGAAGCAGGGCTGCAAGTATATATTATAGCCAGGACCTACTGCAGGGCCCTTTCTTGCTCTGTGCCCCACTCATAACCGTCAGTTTTCATCTTTCACCCCAAAGATGGATCATAGCATTTTTCTCAAAATGCTACCTCCAAAACCCAGAGGCGTATGCAGTATTGTGCTACTTTCACACAGGTAGAAGATCAAAGGACAAAATTTTATCTTTTACTTTGAACAGAATGTCTCCCTGTGTCCCAGAACCATTGCACCCTCGAGTCTTTGTATGACCCATTCTTTGTAGTGACTGTGCATCCAAGGTACTTGCCATTAATCTTGCACATCTCGTCCAATTTATATAATGTCATCTATAGAGTAGATCAATATGATGTTCTCAGGAATATCTAGCTAGCTTTAGACTCTATTGTGGCAGAGGTGAATTAACATAGCCCTAGGGCAAAACCTTGAGTCTACACTGTTGTCTGTCCCAAGTGACTGTAAACTGATCTGTATGGAACACAATGCATTTGCCACACCCCTTACCAGAGGCTATGTTAATCTGCTCAAATAAAGGTACCATATCAGGTTTAGCAGCAGCAATATGACTATTGTTTACTAATTTTGTGGTAGACTACTGTCATCAGACTATGGTCAGAGGCCAGGCTGGCTTTTGCAGAGGCCAGGCTGTCGAATTAAATGGGGATAGATTGGGGATGACCTTCGTCTTTGTGGGTGGCCTGATCTCTGTCATCCCCCTGAAGTATGATATCGTTTGTGACTTTCTGCCTTGTCAGGAGAGGATATGGTTTTAGGAGCTTTCACTTAGTCTTTGCTCTTATTGCTCTTATTCTACTGATCAAGGAATCAATGAGAGGATTTATTTTGAAGTAAATCCATTGCAATTAAACAATTGGGAGCTGGAGAAATGACCACTGGATAAGTCCAAGGACCCACTGGACCCACTGTGAGATGAACCTGGGCTGGAGCTCCATTTATTAACTGACCCCTACAAGCCTCAGTCTCATAGGGGGAGCATGATGGCTCTTTGGTGCCAAAAGATCTGGGCATTTCCCTTTTCCCATTGTGTATTACCTGAGTAAATATCCATGGGTCCCTTTGGGGAAGGACTCGGGGGTTCACTCCTGTATTCAGTTGGCATGATTTTGCAGGGTTCTCCCTCATAGAGACCTGGCATCTCCTTCAAATGATGGGTTCTGAGTCTAAGAGCTGGCTCAAGTCTGGAAATTGAGCAAAGGATTGTGACTGTATATTGACGTAGCTAAACTTGGCCTTCTGTTCATCCTGATCACTCTTGATTTTGTGTATGAATCAATACCCTTGTTAGATGCCCGTCTATTTTGCCACTAGGAGCATCATCTCATATTATCCATATCCATAGATCTGTGCAGGTTGGGCACCCCTGGCTGCTATTCCAAAATTGTCATCCATAATGGTAATTACTCCCACCTTGACTCTGATGGTTATGTGTTGTCACTGACCTCAGCTATCCCTAGATCCCCGCATCCTCATAGTTACTAATAGGAGCCCAGTTCTGTAATAGTTCCTCTTACATTTATCCCCTGCCTATGACAGACAGCCAGCTCTGAGATTTTCAACAATTCTGGTGCCCCCTTACCGGAGCACTGCTTTGGTAAATGGAGTGACCTCCAGGCCCTCCCAAGGAACACAATTAGCTAGGGGGTCTTTCAGTCTTATACATTAGTCCCATTCTAGCTGCCCACTTTTTGAATCTTTTGATCCATTTCCCTAGAGTCTTCCCTGGTAGTTTTGGCATTCCAACCTAATTTAATGTATTAGGTATTGCTTTTTCCAAGCTTCCAAGGGTCATCTTGTTACCAACCAGGGTTCTTGGCCTCCTTAATAAATAGAAGTTGATAAGAGGCCAGACAAAAAATTCAGGCAAGACTTTATTGGGGCCCCTGCTGCAGCAGGGGGGAGTGAAAACAGGTAACAGTTTCCCTTGCTTGCTCCCCAAGGGGGGAGCGAGCTGGTTCCTTATATGTGGTATGTCCAGGGATCAGGCAGGAGGGGTGACTTAAGTGGTTTGCTCACCCTTTTGGTGGTGGTGAGTGCAGGATAATACCCTGCTTTTGCTCCCTATACCCTGTTTTTGCTCCCGGCTCTTCAGAAGCAGCAGTTGGGCTTTTGGTCTTTTTGTATCTTGTTTTTCATAATTTGCCCCAACTGGGCATGCACGCAGTTATTTTTAGTCCCTCTTAGTTTCTTTATATTCTGTTGCTTGAGGAGACATTTGTCCAGGTGCAAGCACTGCAGCGAAGGGTCCCAGATCCCAGGTCCCAGGTCCCAGCCTGTCTTAATCTCAGCAGAGTATCAGGTCAAGCTCCTAGGACTTTCTCTGGGTGTTAAATCCTGTGTCATGGGAGAGTGTGCTCATATCAACAAACTCTTCCTTATTTAGTTTAGATTCTGGCCCCCTTGATCCAGCACCAAGAGGATCTCCTTCCAGGCATATTCTCCCAGATCCTGTTCGTACATATTAGGCGAGAACTTCAGCTCCTTCAACACAATCTGTCTCCTTCCTTAGCGTGGCCAGAACTTCCCCATCCGAACAAACTAGCTATGCTAAGATTCAAGCAAGGCTAAAAGTTAACCCTAGTTGTACGTCTGGTGGCCAGGAGGGGAGGTGGGGCAGATTCTGAGGAGGGCAGACATTGTCTTGTGTGGCCTTTGTCTCATCTGAAGCTTCTGCACAGTCACCGAGCAAGGGGAGGTACTTCTATCAAGGGGCAGTGAGCCACCCCTGCAGGCACAGAGGCTTCAGGAGAATCAGAGGTCAAGTTTTCCAAGTACATCTACCTAGATATTCCCATCCCGGGTCTCAGAGTCCCACTCCTTCCCTACCAGAGCTTTGACTAGGTGGAGAAATCAACTTCTCTGAAGTTCTGCTATTCTTATAGTTAGAGCCTAAGGCTGCTCCTCAGCTTGGTCTGCCCTTTGGTTACAGGAGATGAGGATTGCCTTAACCACTGCTAACGAGGCCCTCTGGCTTTCACATTTTGAACTTAATACTTGCCCTCAGTCTATTATTTTTTCTCTCTAAAGCATGAATGGTGTTCAGCAACAGTCTTACAGTTATCCTCTCTCTCTCCATATTTTTCACATGCCTGAGACATAACATGAGCCAGTGCACCCTTTCGACCCGTATCCCATCCCAATGAAGAACACATGAAAATCTTAGCATTTGTGCAGTTATAGCCCACCAGGCAGAGAGAAGGAGGAAGTGACTTGCCCGGTTCAGCCAGCAAGTGGATAACCAAGCCAGGACCAGTGTCCTTCTTCTGGCTCGACTGCCTCACAGGGTAGGGGGAGAGGTGGGGCTTTCTGGATTCTAAGAAAAGCAAACTCCCTTCAATGACATCAACTAAGGGAAAGTATAGTTACTGCAAGGATTCACGAGCTCAGAAAGCCAGGGAAGCCCAAGATCCAGTCCTGGGAAAACCATGGAACTGGGTCTACTGAGGCCAGAATCCTTATAAGTACCTCTGGGACCACAGCAGGAGGAGCTGTGAATCTCCCCCTGGGATCTGGGTACTTGCATGGGGCCTGCCCTCCTCTCTCCTCTCCATTCACTGGCCTTTTCTGTTCATACTTGGCAGCTAGGGAAATCTGACCGGCACAACTAATAACTGTTACACTGCTGGGAAGCCATTTGCTATCAGACCACATCCTGGGCTATTGACCAGACTGGGTATCAGCTGCCATTGGGCCAACCAGGTGGCAGCAGAGTACAGCGGGTGTGAGCAGAATCTGGGGCTGGCCTGCCTGGTTTCCAGTCCTGGCTCCACCACCCATGGGCTGTGTGTCCTTGGCCAAGTCATTGAACCTTTCTGTGCCCCATTTCTCATTTATACAACAGAGATGAAAATAGAGCCTGCCTCTGAGGGTTGCTAGGAGGGTTCCATGAGTAATATTGTTTAAAGCCCTTAGAACAGTGCCTGGCACACAGTCCATGCTCTGTGTCTGTTGAAGAAAAAAATGTGACAGAGTGGAGTCGGAAGGCTTAGAGGGGAAAACAGAAAATCTGCAAAGGAAGAAATTTGTTGAGGAAAGGACAGGTCCCTAGAATTGTTTCAGTTACCAAGTCTCCCATTTTCAGTTTAGTCCATGTACTTCCTGTAGGAGAACTCTTTTCATTAAGTAGTCTGAGTTGGGTTTTTCCCTTGCTACCAAAAAAGTCGGTCTAGAACAACCCCCTTTTCCCACTTCTATGCATTGAAGCCCTGCCCTCTCTTTCAAGTCTACATGAGCCTTTCTTTCTGTGAAGTCTGTCAGGGTTTCTCGTCAGACATCTCTACCTCTAAGCACCCAGAGCAGGGTCTGAATCTCCCTTAGGCCTCTTCCCACTGTCCACCTCACACTTTGGGTGCTTGTGCACAAGCCTCCCCTCCCCAGATAAACGTCATGATGTCCATAGAGTCAGGAAGCCCAGCGAAGAGATACAGCGCCAAGAGCTCTTCAATGTGTAAAATAATGAGATATGATCTACACCTCCGACTTCCTGGCTGCACCATAGATGCTTCTAGGGTACAGGAACCTGCCTTATTCTATCTTGAATGCACCCTCTTAGGACTCTATGCCTGTCACAGGGAGAGAGGGGTCTTCCTAGGCTGTCTCCCCATCTAGCTCCTCCCAAGTGAGGAAGTATTGGCAGAATGGTTGGTCAGAGCCTGAGACATCCATTGGGCCAAGTTTTACTGGTGGGCAGGCTCACTGGGTGTTAGAAGTGTGGGCACATTAGTGAACTTCCTCTTGCCCTTTCCGTCTCCGGGTGATGAGTATGACAAAGAAAAACCTGTTTTCTCAGGGCAGGCCCAGCTGTCCTCTTTCACTTTCTGTTCCACGCAGACCTCACACCTGGCAAGGTCTGCCTCCCTTTCTGGTCCACTTTCTCCACTTGAGGCTGGAAGCTGCAGATGCAGGTATCTGAGATTCAGGGGTTGGGAGGTGAGTGAGAATCAAGGGACCACTTAGTGACCACTAACCTGAACTGCCTTCTCCAAACCAGCTTGTCCCTGAGGCTGTCATTTGGGACACCATATAATCCATCATCCAAGTCAGGCATTTTGAGAATGAAAGGGGAGGTTATTAATATTGACCTTGGGAAAAGAGTCACAAACAGGGCACGTTCCAGGCCAACCAGGGCCCCTGGGCCCCCTCGTTGTCAGGCTCTTGCTCTGTATTCATGCAGTAGTACTTTATTTCCCATTCGGTTCTCATTCCTGGGGAGTACAGCTCCTTTGGTGAGAAATCACAGAGGGAGAGGAGAGGAAAGTCAGGATCTGAAAACCAAAACCCAACTTTGAATACCTTACATATGTAATAGACTGTCTTTTTTTTTTGGCCGTGCCTCGCGGCATGCGAGATCTTAGTTCCCCAAACGGGGATCAAACCTAGGCCCTTGGCAGTGAGACCACAGAATCCTGTGGACCGCCAGGGAATTCCCTAGACTCTTGATTAATATGGGTGAAAGTATAATGAATGTAGCTGAATTATTGCCAGTGATAATAAAAGTAGCAGACGATATTGTGGCAATACTAGTAGTTTAAAAAATAACATGGAAGACATGTTTCTTTACTTTGATGGATCTGAGTTAGAATGGGCTTGGGATCCTAGCTCATCTCTTACTAACTGTGTCATTCTGGGCATGATGCTTAACTCAAGACTGTGCATGATCTGAATGTCCCATGGGGCCTTCCTGCCCCTTGGAGATTTACCACATTTGACTTAAACATCCTGTGTAGTGGATTAGGTAATCCAGAGTTTTCCTCATCGTTTCTGCAAATTCTGATCCCTACTGTTTTTTTAAAAAAAACATTTTCCTTGATGCTGCTCTCTTTCCCCACATTCCATGTCTGTGTGTTGCCTCACATCAAACCCTGATGTGAACTTTAGCCCCATCGCTCTTTTTCCACAGGAAACCCAATCTTTCTCAACATCTGAGTTTGGAAACTTCATGGACTTGAGGGGTTATATGGAGGAGTTCATCACACACCACAACCATCTGCCGTCTGGGTGGTTCCAGACCTTCTTCCCTTTTCCACTTGGTTGTCGTTCAAAAGGGAGCAGCATCTCCTCCTGTGTGTCTCTTTTCCTCAAAGAAATAGTTCCCAAAAGCCACCCCCATAAACTCTCACTAATATCTCATTAGAATTGTTTTATCATATGTTCCTGTCTAAACTAAGCACAGGCAAGGTACTGGTACAACCAACTTGGGCTTAGACTAATTAGGACTCACTCCTGGGGGTAAGGCTGGACTCAAACCCCACAAATCTTCTAACTACCACAGTGGAGGGTGGATACCAGAGTAAAACTGAGTTTGTTGGACAAGTGACTGGACTTGCAGCCATGTGTCTGCCACTGTGAGACAATTGAGATTAATTGAGCTTTGAGTCGTGGAAGACAGAGGGAAAGGAGGGCACAGCCAAAGAAGGGTGTCATTTCCCTGGCGGGGGAGGCACGAGATGGTGGGTCAGACAGATCTCTCTTCTGGGGTGATGTACTGCTGTCAGTTGGGACATTTTGGTGATTCCCTAAAAAAACCTCAAGGCAAATAGGGGCTGGGGAAAGTATTATCTGAGTGGCCATGAGTATAGGCTCTGTTGAATACTCTGCTTCTTGGGAGAGTCTCTGATAAGATCTCATTTGCATGCTGTGTTGGCAGTTGTTTCTGCTTCAACGTTTCTGTTTCAATTCCTTTTCCATTGACTTGCTCTAATACGGAGCATGTCTTTCCTTGTCTCAGAATCTTTAAAGCTATATCTTTTCTGTTCTTTTTCTTTTTCTTTTTTTACCAAGTCTTTAATTTTCCAAAGTTCTCAAGAAGTAGTTTCCTCATCATTAATGTTTTCTCTGGACACTCTAAGTAGGGAAGCAGCTGCAGATTTCAGCTCAGATTCTGTTCTGCATGGTTATAAAAATGTTCAGTCCTTTCAGACCGCCCCCAGTGCCCAGGTGGAAATACCTTTCTACTAATGGTTTCAACTAATCATGTAGACCTTGCCTCAGATAACCAGCTCTTAGCCGATTTCCAGTCTATGGTATAAAGTCATCTCCGTCTGCATGGCATAATTTAAGTGCATTTTTATTTATTTTTAAAATTTTTAAAATTAATTAATTAATTTATTTTTGGCTGCATTGGGTCTTTGTTGCTGTGTGCAGGCTTTCTCTAGTTGCGGCAAGCAGGGGCTACTCTTCGTTGTGGTGCGCGGGCTTCTCATTGTGGTGGCTTCTCTTGTTTCTGAGCACGGGCTCTGGGCGCACGGGCTCAGCAGTTGTGGCTCGCTGGCTCTAGAGCACAGGCTTAGTAGTTGTGGTGCACGGGCTTAGTTGCTCCACAGCATGTGGGATCCTCCCAGGCCAGGGCTCCAATCCGTTTCCCCTGCATTGGCAGACGGATTCTTAACCACTGCGCCACCAGGGAAGTCCTAAGTGCATTTGTTTTTTTAATTTCATTTATTTATTTATTTTTATTTTTGGCTGCGTTGGGTCTTCGTTGCTGTGTGCGGGCTTTCTCTAGTTGCGGCGAGCGGGGGCTACTCTTTGTTGAGGCGCACGGGCTTCTCATTGCAGTGGCTTCTCTTGTTGCGGAGCACGGGCTCTAGGCGCGTGGGCTTCAGTAGTTGTGGCACACGGGCTCAGTAGTTGTGGCTCGCGGTCTCTAGAGCAGAGGCTCAGTAGTTGTGGCACACGGGCTTAGTTGCTCCGTGGCCTGTGGGATCTTCCCGGACCAGGGCTGAAACCCTTGTCCCCTCCATTAGCAGGCAGATTCTTAACCACTGTGCCACCAGGGAAGCCCCCTAAGTGCATTTTTAAGTCAAAGTGTTTTGCAAATAACTCTGCTGTTATATGTTCCCATAATGGCACTGGTGTCTGCTCAAGTCCAGAATGAAACTTGCAATAATGCTGCCACAACATCTGCTAGGAAAGATTCCTGTAACTGAAAGAGTTTTATTGCTAGCAGCTTTTGTGTCTCCATTCCTTCACCCTTGTTTCACTGAAATGCAATTTAAATAGTCCTTTTCTTAATTTCTGTCTCATCAAAGGTCTGATGTACACTGTGGAGATGAGGGCATTGGTTGAGATGATTCCAGTTAAGAGAGCAGTTTTGGTGGGCTGCTCAGGGCTTCAATGTCTAAAAAAACACTCTGCTCCCACCCAGCATCTCTTTGGGTACATAAGAGCTTTTGATCTGTAATGAGGGGAGGAGGGATGAGTTTTATTTGGGGGATGGGCTGAAGGAAACAGAAGGACTACAGGAGGAATGTTATGGCACCTGTTCTTTGACCCATGATAGAGAAAGGGATTCAAGACTGTAGCTGCTGAAGTGAGAGCTTTTAAGACCCTGGATCCAAGCACAACTGCCTTAGGGTCCAGGGAGTACAGCAGGGAGCTGGCTGTGGGGCGGACTTGTCACCTTGCCTCTGCCCCAGAACCACTGAGGGTATGCCCTTGGCCTGCACCTTGGTGTTTGATATTGATGGTTATCAGATGGCCTTGTGGGCAGTGATTCCTGACCAGGAAGAGTGGGGGCTGGGGCAGGAAGTGGGGCACTGGAGGGTAGGAACTGCAGCATTTTTAGCAAGACCAAGAGGACACCCCTCTGGGACGCCTAGAAGTAGCAGTTTGAACCACAGTGATCAAGCTGCTGGAGCTTGGTCCGTCACCATCTGGCTGCGATAAGGAAGGTTAGCATCATTTTGAAGTCATAGGCTGCTGAGGATTCTATCAATTTATTTTAAGGAAAGGTCCAGGAAAGGCAGGCAAACGTTTCTTTCCTGAAATGATTTGCAATGACTTCACCTCCCCACTTCATTTCCTGTCTAATCCAAACTTGGCCCGAACCACTGTTCCAGCTATCGAATGCTTTGTAACAAATCACCCCACTATTTAGCGCCTTAAGACAATAATCATTTTGTAACCTGCCGTGATCTCTGTAGGTGAGGAGCTTGGGAAAAGTTCATCTGGGCGTTTCTGGCTTGAGTCTCTTATGTGGTTACGGTCAGACAGTGGCCGGAGCTCAGAAAGCCTGGGCTGAAGCAGCAGGCAGCTGGCCAGGCACCTCTGTCTCTTCATGTGCTGTCAGGGCCTCTGTGTGGCCTCTCCATGTGGCCTAGTTTAGGCTTTCTCACAGCATGGAGGCCTCAGGGCAGTCAAAATATTCCAGAGGGCTGAAGGCTTCACGAGTGAGGACCACGGGTGGAATATGGATGTCTTTTATGGCCGAGCCTCTGAAGTCTCGCGTAGCATCACTTCAAGGGTGAGCTGCTAATTCAAAGTCACAAAAGGTCACTTAATGTCAAGGGCAAGGGAATTAGGCCCCACTTCTTGATGAGGGAGTGGCAAGGTTCTAGAAGAGTGTGGGGGTTGAGGAGAGGTGGAAGACTTTGCTGCACCCATCTTTGGAAAATATACCCACAACCGCCTTCTCCACGCAGGGTGAAATCATTCTTCCGAGTCTGTCTCCCTCCAAGGCTGGCTTCCTTTAAGACAGCCTTGATCTGGATCTTCCTCCCTTATCAGCTTTCTGCCACCTTTTCTACGTGCTTGAATCTCTGCCCCTTCCCCTCTTCTCCCAGCTCCTCAATCATGTTGGCTCATCTCCTCCCAAGCCCTATTTAATATGCAGGGCCTCGGATGGAAACCTCTCCAGGTCTCCTGCTTTCCTGCTGAGGGATCTTTTCCTAAAAAGGCACTGAACTGGCAGTTCTCGTGAGCAAAGAGAGTGCAGAAATCCATCAGAGCACTGACTAAGATGCAGGGCAGCTGTGGGACGCTGGCTGATTGAAACATCCCTGAGTTCTTTGATCTGAGCAAGGCACACACCAGGGAGGACAGAGGGAGTAAAGGGCTGGGGGAGAACGCCAGGATAATAAATGGACTTGGAAACCAGGAAAGGCTCTCAGGGAATATTTTCCAAGCTTGCAGGCATGTAAGGACACTCCCTAATTGCCAATAAGTGAATCATCACCAATTATCATGCAGCCCAGTTAAGGATAATTGTATGCTATAGGCCTAGAATCAAAGCCTTAAAAATGATATTATTAATAATATCATTATTATTAATAATATTATTTTTAAATCAACAGAAAAGAGAATCTGTTTAGAAGCCTGGAGGATGATCTAAAAGGAGAGGTCAAGATGGGAACACTTGGAGGCAGGACAGCAGAAAGACAGGGGTATTCCTATGTGACTGTGAGGAAGGGCAGGCTCATGGAGAAGCATGGAGCTTCTGGCCAGAAGAGACCTGTTCATAGAATCAGCTAGGTCCCCTGAAGTCACACTAAGCTGCCACCCTCTCCTCCCTGGGGTGTTTGTCCTTTTTTATGTGGCCGTGAAATAACCAGGCCTCACACGCATCATGCGTTTCCGTTTCTTTGCAGTAATTCTAGCCAGAGAAGGTGGCACTCAAACCCAAGTGTGAATTCTGGCTCTGTCACTATTAATCTGTGCAACTTTAGGCAAGGCACTTAACCTCTCTGAATCTCTGTTTGCTCACGGAAACTGTAAAATGGGGAATATTATACCTTACCTTTGTGTTGTGATAAAATGAGATCATATGAATCAAGTGTTTAGAATAGCCTTGGACCCAATTAGTGCTTAATCAAGTCTGTTCTCTTCTGTTCCCTCTTAATTATCCAAATAGCATCTTTTTTCATTTTGTAACCAGTCTCAAACTTGTTTCTTTTGATAGGCGTGCATTATTGCAAGAAAGCAAGACATTAAAAATCAAAACATGGTTATACTAAATGGCAGGCCATAATCATTTTGGGGGATTCAGCAAATGAAGAGTCCTTTCTCCTGGTTTCCTTTTCATGTGTGGGCCTTCCGAGATGCTACCGAGTTGGGAATGCAGCCCGCCCAGCATCCTGGCCTTTGTCCTTGGATCTAGGATTCCAGATTTCCCAGCCCTTCACCTGCTGCCATCACAGGTTTAGGAAGGGCTGTCTGGGGGTTTTGCTATGAGTCTGGGTCTGTGAGGCACACAGAGGCGTTGTAAAGGCAGATGCACATGCCCTATTCAAGTCCAGCCCCTTATGAACACACACCACAGATCATCTATTCCCTCTCCCTGGGGTAAAACATCCTCCATTTCCCCTGAGAACTCCCCTCTCAAGCAGTGACTTTCTCCTTTGGGGCCTCCTAATGCCTGTGACTCGCCTCCATCACAGCAGCTCTCCCTCGGCATCCACATCCTGATGATTTGGGTGCACACTGCCCTCCCTGCCAGGCTCCTCTCACACTACTGATTCCCAGCAGAGAGCTTGGCACAGAGAGGTGCTCAGTAGGTATTTGTTGACCTGAATCAAACTGATGAAAGGCAAGACTTACAAGACTTTCCCAACCCTAATATTCCATGATTTTAAAAAGTACCTCCAGGCTTCCCTGGTGGCACAGTGGTTAAGAATCCGCCTGCCAATGGAGGGGACAGGGGTTTGAGCCCTGGTCCGGGAAGATCCCACATGCCGCGGAGAAACTAAGCCCGTGCACCACAACAACTGAACCTGCGCTCTAGAGCCCGCGAGCCACAACTACTGAGCCCATGCGCCTATAGCCCATGCTCTGCAACAAGAGAAGCCACGGCAATGAGAAGCCTGCGCACTGCAACGAAGAGTAGCCCCTGCTCGCTGCATCTAGAGAAAGCCTGCACACAGCAACAAAGACCCAATGCGGCCAAAAATAAATAAATAAATTTATAGAAAAGAATCACTTCAGAAATGGAAAAAAAAAAAGACTAAATCAAATTTGCCCACCTTTTCACCCACTTCCCCTCTGATCATCAAGGTGGTCAAAAAGCTGGGCTCAAGACTTAGCGTGAGCACCATCCTCCACAAAGGTTAGGGCCCAAAACTCAGCTGGTGCTCAACGAATTATTTATTGCTCAATAAACAGATCAAATGAATGTGGCATGGTAACACCAGGAAGTATACTCACTGACCCAGGATGTATCATCTGAGGTGCTGATTTATCTTAGGGGGTTGATGAAGCATTTCTGGGAAACTCACAGGGCGACGGAAATGTAGGCATTGTCAGGAAAGCGGATTAAGGTGTTTTGATTGCTGGGCAGACCTAGTCTTCAGCATTTCCCCGTGGTTACAGCTCTGGATTTTGATGACCTGTCTGAGTGTTTACAGAAGCACAGCCTTTCCAGCAGCAGCCGAAAGGGTCTTTTGGGGAAGCCTATGTGAAGAACCCACTGTGACATGGATGTCACCACAGGCTGTGATGTGTCTGATGGAAAGATGTGGCAGACCTGGGTGAAGGAAGTGAAGTCTCTTTAATGATGAAGGTTATAGAAGTACGTGGAAATGGTTACAGAAAGTAGGAGGCAGCCTGCTTCAAGGGAGAGGTGAAGCTTCCCATGTCCCCAAAGTCCCCACGAGGACAGCCCCCCACAAGTGATGCGAGCTTCAGAGTGAGGCTCTGCCAGGGCACCACGAGGTGCCCTCTGCCATCCTCATGGGAGGAGTGAGTGGGTTTTTCTCCTGTTACTTCCTCTGCAACCCCAGATGTTTTGGAGACTCTGGCCACTTACCTGCCTACTCACCAGGTACGAGGGATGGGACAGAATAACTCTAGCACCTTCCTGAGTGTTCACCCTGAAAGTAATAGATGAAGTAAAAGCCTATTTCTCAGGAGGATCCATTCCTGCAAAGGGCAGTTGCCAACCCCTACTGGAAATATGTATCACCCCTATTGTGATGCATATTGCCAAATTACATTCCAAATTGCTTTCACAAATTTATACTCTCATCAGTGCCTTCATGAAGACATCCTTGCCAGCATTACATATTAATATTAAAAAAAACTCCCAAGGCTGGAGTTTTCACACATCAAGAAACCGAAGCTGAGAGAAGCTGAGTGATCATTCAGTGAATCATAGAGGATGGCAGAATACAGATATGACAAAAGAGAAGTTTCTATTCCACAGGAAGTACAGCTATTTTGGGACTTGGGGAAAGAATCGAGAAATAGGGCAAGAAAAGGCAGGCAGGGTCAGGCTGTGAGTGTGCTGATGCTTTCCAACCCACCCATCGGAATCAAACCCCAGGGGTAAGGGAAGATAGAAACACCCGGTAGTTTTAAGGGCTCCAAGAACACCAGGCTGGTGTCCGCACTTCCCTGGGTGTCCCCTGAGAAGGCTTCACACATTTCACTGGACCCTTGGGTCAGCCTGACGCTGCTTCCAACATGGCACCCAAGCCATGGAATAGAAATGACTGAGGGGGGTGCTTCGGTGGGTTGGGCCTGAGACGGCAGCCCTGGTTCGAAACGTCTGGTCCAGCATGAGATGTGGAGGAGGTCTAGAAGTTGCTTTGTGCCACAGGGGGACCCAAATAGTAGCTGAGGTACTGGCTGGTGAGTTCTCTAGGGTGTCACCCATGGGAAAAGCAAAGTGACCTTTTAACAGAGAGTTACAGGGAATTCCCTGGCCATCTAGTGGTAAGGACTGCACGCTTCCACTGCAGGGGACACGGGTTCGATCCCTGGTCTAGGAACTAAGATCCGGCAAGCTGTCTGGTGCGGCCAAAAAAACCCCCACAGAAAAACAAAAAACACAGAGAGCTACAGGATGGACTTCTCATACCAGGGATCAAGTGGCTTTCCCATGCAGGCCTCAGGGCATCAGTAGCCTCAGTGAGAGCCAGGTGAGACCTAGGTGGCAAGGCAGCACCTCCAACCTCGAAGGCAGCATACAGTTGTGCCACAAGACATGAAGACTTGTAAGCTTCCTCTGCAACGAGCTGTTATCTTGGAATGAAGAGGAGGAAGGAGAACCTTGTAGTGATCGAGAGACTAAAGATGAAGTAATTACCCAAAAGGAGATGATTTTAAACCAGAAAAGTATGAGATACCATGATGGCACAAACAAGAGGTTTTTGCCTCCAGTGGAAAAAGGGGGCTTGTGAGCTGCTGGGGATCTTATTGACAGTCGTGTTTTGCACATCTCAGCACACTCCACCTTCATGACTTCTATAATAACATACTTTATTTTTACTTGGAGAACAATAGTATAAAGAAGAAAATAAAAATCATCCTATGATCTCACCAACCACAGATAACCACTGTGCTATCTTGGTGTATTTCCTTCCAGTCTTTTTTCTACGTATACGTGTGTGTGTGTGTGTGTGTGTGTGTGTGTTACTGTGATTGTATGCTGGTGCTTCTTGTTTGTTGACAACAGTCTTTAATGTCTGAGGCACTTTTGTTTGTGGAAAAGAATACCCACCACTTTGTGTACTTTGTTTATTATCTGTAAATAATTAACAATTCTTAATGTTCACAGCACTCATGACCACCAAACTGAAAATGTAAGAAGTCATCAAATCCAATTTCCCCAGATGCTTAAACATTGATAGAAGTGTGATCAATTAAACTTCTGTAAACATTTGATTACAAATCTCCAATATTATCAGATTCTCTCATGTGCTGTAAATGCCTTAAAATGCAGACAGAACAGACCCACAATGACAATGATTTCTACACTGAGCAGCAGTTACAAAAGTGCTCATTTTATCTCATCATCTCATTCTTACTCCTGTGTTTATTTCTTGCCAGAGGCTTGGCTTCCTTTCCTTAGCCCAGAGATCTGGCTGCCTCTTCGCTGGCTGAAATGGGAGAAAGTGTTATGGGTCAGGGACTGCTCAGATTATCAGCTCTGACTTCTTAGATATGATATGATTTTTTTGTAGTCCTGTCAGATGGGGAGACTGACTTGATTTAGATAAAAACTTGTCACACTGAAAGTACAGCTTCTCTTTCTCATTGATTATTTTGACCTCTAATGTTGACACTATTCTTCCTCTTCATTTCATGTGCATTTCATGGGTGATTAAGTTTTCTTCAAAAAAAAATTTTTAATGGCTGCCTGACATTTACTGGAATGGATGCGCCACCATTTATTTAACCTGGTTACTTAATTGTTGGGCATTTAGATGATGTTCAGTTTGTTTTCAGTTAAACTCATCTCCATTTGAACAATGTACGCTTATGAATCTCAGTGTGCCTTTCTAGTTTCTTGGGTTAAACTCATAGAAGGGAACCTCCTGGGTCAATGGTTATGAAGATATTTAAGACTTTTGATACATAATGCCAAATTGCCTTCCAGAATGGCTCTGTAGGCCTCATTGTTCTGGTGTGGTCCCACATAGGATAGGAGAAGGCACTGCTGTCTCTCTTTAAAGGAGGAGAAATCAAGACATGGCAGAGTGGGACTTCCCTGGTGGTCCAGTGGTAAAGAATCAGCCTTCCAATGCAGGGGGCGCAGGTTCAATCCCTGGTTAGGGAACTAAGATCTCACATGCCACGGGGCAGCTAAGCCCGCACACCACAACGACAGAGCCCACGCACTCTGGAGGCTGCGGGCCACAACTAGAGAGAGAAACCCCCCACACACCACAACTAGAGGGAAGCCCGCGCGCCGCAATGAAGAGCCCGCACGCTGCAACTAAGACCCGATGCAGCCAAAAAAAAAAAAAGAGAGAAGACATGGGAGAGCAAATTGTCAGAGGAGAGCGTCACTACTGGAGGTTCTGGTGAAGGAAGATCCATGCCAGATTTCCAAACACTGCCCGGTTACTCACATATGGTAACTGTGCTTTTCAAACTAACAATTCAGACTCAGCCTGACAAGTCCAGGCATACTTAATGGACAATGGAAAAGAATCTTTGGAATTAGGACTGTTCCAGAAAAGCTGGAATGTATTATAATTAGCTATTCATCCCTGCATTGTCCAATATGGCAGACATCAGCCACATGCAGATATTGAGCTAATGTGACTAAGGAATGGAATTTTTAAATTTAATTTAATTAATTTAAATTTAAAAGCTGATATTTGATGCAGTTATTGGAAAACTTTTAATGGTGTTTGGAACAACTTGAACATGTGAATTTATTTTTTGACTCTAAGTTTTATGAAACCTAACTAAATATGGTCAATATTTCCAGAGAAAATTTAGCATCCAAGTTAAGATGTGCTATAAATGTAAAATGCATAGTGGATTTCAAAGACTTAGTATGAAAAAAGAACGTAAGCTGTCCCATTAGTAAATGTTTTATATTGATCACAGGTTGTAATGATAATATTTTGGATATGTAAGGTTAAATAAAATGTCATTAAAATTAATTTCACCTTGTTCTCCTTTTTTAAAATAAACTTTTAATTTTAGAATACTTTCAGATTTACAGAAAAATTGCAAAGATAAAATGGAGAAGTCTCATATGCCCCACACCCAATTTCCCAATTATCAACATCTTAATATTAGTAGGATATAATAACCAACAAGGACCTACTGTATAGCACAGGGAACTATACTCAATATTTTGTAATAACCTATAAGGAAAAAGAATCTAAAAAAGAATATATATATATATATATATATATATATATATATATAACTGACTTGCTGTGCTGTACACTTGAAACTAACATGATACTGTAAATCAACTATACTTCAATTTAAAAAAGTTTTTCAAAATTAAGTATATATATTAATAGGATATATTTGTCACAGTTAACGAGCCAGTATTGATACATTATTATTGACTGAACTTTATTCAAATTTCCTTAGTTTTTACCTAATGCCTTTTTTCTGTTCCAGGATCCCAACCCAGATACCACATTACATCACATCTCCTTAGGCTCCTCTTGGCTGTGACCATTTCTCACAGTTTCCTTGGCTGTGATGATCTTGACAGTTTTTTGAGGAGTACTGGCCAGGTGTTTTGTAGAATGAGCCTCAGTTGGAATTTGTCTGATATTTTCTCATGGTTAGACTGGGGTTATGGGTTTTGGGGAGAAGGACCATAAAGGTAAGATGTCCATCTCATCATATCATATCAAGAGTATATACTGTCAACATAGCCATCATTGTCAATGCAAACCTTGGTCACCTGGCCAAGGTGGCCTCTGTCAGGTTCTCCACTGTAAAGTGACTCTTTCTCTGCCCACACTTACAAGTGAGGAGCTGTGCTTCACCCCCTTGGGAGTGGAGATCTGCATAGATCATTTGGAATGCTTCTGGAAGGAAGAGTTGTCTCTTCTCATATATTTACTTATTCAATCATTTATTTATGTCAGTATGGACTCATGGATATTTATTTTTATTCTTTGGGTTATTATCCAATACAACTTTAAATTTACGTTCTTAGTCTAATTGTTCTATAGCTTTGGCCATTGATTGGAAGCTCTCTCAGTTTGTCCTATGTCCCTTTGACATACCCCATTGTTGTGAGGTTTTTTGAGTGGGCTTCTTTTTTTTAATGTAGCTACTAGAACATTTAAAAATCACATTTGTGCATGCATTGTATTTCTATTGGACAGCTCTGATCTAGACTGTCTTGTATGCAGGCACTATGTACTTAGAAAATTCTTAACCTTGGGACCAGCAAGAGTGTCTAAACTGTGTGGGCATCCTAAATCTTGCATTCAGTTAATTTCTCCTCTTTGCTTTGGCTCCTGGGAAACTCAGTGCTGTTATTGTGATCCTTGTCTAGAAATATCCTACCATACTAAGTTTCCTTCTGGATATATTTCCTTTTTATCTGTTTCCCCATGGCCTCAACTCCAACAATTAATCATTTAATTTTTTTTTGTATTGTACCTAATTTTGTTAAGCCATCCTGAACCCTCTATGGAATAAGGCATGTTTATAGGACAATGTTAATGCTCTGCTCAGATCTCTCAGATCCCTTTTACTGTTTTGTGTGTGTGTGTGTGTGTGTGTGTGTGTGTGTTTCCCCGCTGCCACACTTCCAATAGCTGGCCCCTGTCTAGTCTCTGGAGATCGAGTCTTAGGCTATTGGGGGAGGCATTGCCTGAGAATTAACATCCCTCTGGGGCAGCCCTTAACCATTGACTGGTGGGGTGTAAGAAGTGGAAGCTTTGTTTAGGTGCCCTGAGGGCGGGAACCGGGGGGATTCTGAGGTGCTGCTTACACTGCAGAACCCTCTATGGATTCAGGCTACAGCCGCCCTCCATGGGACTTTGCCTGAGATGGCACCTTATCGTGGCTTCCCTGAGATGGCATCCTTCATAAGTCACTTGCATACGAAGCTCATCTCAATGTCTGCTTGGGGAACATGACTTAAGACAGCCAGTGATACTTTTTTTTTTGAATTTAATTTAATTTATTTTTTTATACAGCAAGTTCTTATTAGTTATCTGTTTTACACATATTAGTGTATATATGTCAATCCCAATCTCCCAATTCATCCCACCACCACCACCACTCCCACCACTTTCCCCACTTGGTGTCCATTCTTTTGTTCTCTACATCTATGTTTCTATTTCTGCCCTGCAAACCAGTTCATCTGTACCATTTTTCTAGGTTCCACATATATGCGTTAATATATATTTGTTTTTCTCTTTCTGACTTACTTCACTCTGTATAACAGTCTCTAGATCGATCCACATCTCTACAAATGACCCAATTTTGTTCCTTTTTATGGCTGAGTAATATTCCATTGTATATATGTACCACATCTTCTTTATCCGTTTGTCTGTCGAGGGGCATTTAGGTTGCTTCCATGACCTGGCTATTGTAAATAGTGCCGCAATGAACATTGGGGTGCATGTGTCTTTTTGATTTATGGTTTTCTCCGGGTATATGCCCAGTAGTGGGATTGTTGGGTCATATGGTAATTATATTTTTAGTTTTTTAAGGAACCTCCATACTGTTCTCCATAGTGGCTGTATCAATTTACATTCCCACCAACAGTGCAAGAGGGTTTCCTTTTCTCCACACCCTCTCCAGCATTTGTTGTTTGTAGATTTTTCTGATGATGCCCATTCTAACCAGTGTGAGGTGATACCTCATTATAGTTTTGATTTGCATTTCTCTAATACTTAGTGATGTTGAGCAGCTTTTCATGTGCTTCTCGGCCATCTGTATGTCTTCCTTGGAGAAATGTCTATTTAGGGCTTCTGCCCATTTTTGGATTGGGTTGTTTGTTTTTTTTAATATTGAGCTGCATGAGTTGTTGAATATTTTGGAGATTAATCCTCTGTCTGTTGATTCGTTTGCAAATATTTTCTCCCATTCTGAAGGTTGTCTTTTCATCTTGTTTGTAGTTTCCTTTGCTTTGCAAAATCTTTTAAGTTTCATTAGGTTCCATTTGTTTATTTTTATTTCCATTACTCTAGGAGGTGGATCAAAAAAGATCTTGCTGTGACTTATGTCAAAGAGTGTTCTTCCTATGTTTTCCTCTAAGAGTTTTATAGTGTCCGATCTTACATTTAGGTCTCGAATCCATTTTGAGTTTATTTTTGTGTATGGTGTTCGGGAGTGTTCTAATTTCATTCTTTTACATGTAGCTGTCCAGTTTTCCCAGCACCACTTATTGAAGAGACTGTCTTTTCTCCATTGTATATCCTTGCCTCCTTTGTCATAAATTAGTTGACCATAGGTGCGTGGGTTTATCTCTGGGCTTTCTATCCTGTTCCATTGATGTATATTTCTGTTTTTGTGCTAGTACCATATTGTCTTGATTACTGTAGCTTTGTAGTATAGTCTGAAGTCAGGGAGTCTGATTCCTCCAGCTACGTTTTTTTCCTCAAGACTGCTTTGGCTATTTGGGGTCTTTTGTGTCTCTGTACAAATTTTAAGACTTTTTGTTCTAGTTCTGTAAGAAATGCCACTGGTAATTTGATAGGGATTGCATTGAATCTGTAGATTGCTTTGGGTAGTATAGTCATTTTCACAATATTGATTCTTCCAATCCAAGAACATGGTATATCTCTCCATCTGTTTGTGCAGTGATACATTTTTAAAGTAAAATAAATTTGAAAGAAAAGAGCAGTTTCTGTAGGTATACTCAGAAATTTGAGTTAGTCTGCTGTACAGCTTATTAAGTAAAAAATGAAGCCAGACTTACTTCCCTTGACATATCAGTCTGGAGTCACAACTGTAGCAGCAGGGAAATAGGAGGGGGATCCCTGTGCATTATGGGTGCTCATACTGTGTCCTCTGGACACTGATGCCAGATCCTAAAGAACTTCTATGGGGGTTGGGATCATCTCAGAGAATGGGGAGCAGGCTTCCCTCCCTGCTGCCCTCCCAAGTGCATGGGTGAGGCCAGAGGCCAGAACAGGGGCAGTTCAACCGAAATAACTGTCCTGCTGCACCTGACTCGTGGGCCCCACACCCCAGGTCCACCCACAGGCCACAGGGAAGGAAGAGGCAGAGTACAGAGGGCTGAGTGGAGATGGAGTTTGATTTGCCACCCTGAGTGACCACAGAGAGGGTTTCTAGAACTCTTCACCCTCCTGGCAGCTTTGGAGAGAGGAGCACTCTGTCCTCCCACTGCTAACAGCTGGGGAAGTATGACTGTGGGTTATTCTACACAGCTCAGAGGTCCTGGGAGTTCTGAGAGGCCTCCTAATTCAGGTTCTGCCTTTTGTGGGGAGGCAGAAGGTGGACACCTTGGTTCTTCGAACTAGCTGGGTCACAACTAATGACCACTTGCTCATAGCGTCTAGAGTCTGCAGAGCCAGCCTCGGCTTCCTGGGAAGGGCGCCACCTGGTGGTGGGCACTCTAGGGATGGGAGTGCATTCTCTTGCTCATCTGGGGCACTTGGAGATGGAGACTAAACAGAGGTGAAGGGGTGGAGATTTGCCTCCTGCAGCCTCAGACTTCCCTGGCAAGTCACTGCCTGGGGCACATTTGCTGACTAGCTGTGATTGAGGGCTTCCTGGGGCAGTGGAGCCAGATGCTGGAATTCAAGCCCCATTTTCACCACTGTGGGAACTTAGACAAGCTACTAGAACTCTCCAAGCCTCAGTTTCTTATCCATAAAAGGGAGATCAAGGGACTTGCCTCCCTTGATTCTTTGTAAAGAATGAATGAGATTAGGCATTATCTGAGTCTGGGTTCCCCAAAAGCAGATCCTGAGATTCAGATGTAAGTACTTTATTTTGGAGGTGATCTCAGGAAATACCACTTGGGGAGGATATGCGACAGCTGAGGGGAAGAAAACAGCAAGAGTGATTTATCCAGCAGGCGTTCTGCCACTGGGGCACTGGGTGGTGCTTAGTCCCTCTCAGCATTACTTGGCCTGAGGGGCATAGAGCTGGGGTATTTCCACTGATTCCCATCTGTCTCTGACTACGGGGGAGGTCCTGCTGGGGTGCTTTAATTCCCTAGCACTTCTGGCCTATTCAGTGCATGCACATAGCAGGCTCCAGCAGCCAGTGTCCTAAGAGTCAGAAATGATGATATTTGGAAGTTGGGCCAATATGTGTGGAAATGTTCAGTGTGTGTGGGAGGGGTGAATCGCAAAATCTTCTATATGCATATTTAAAAGTTCTCAGAACAGACTGGGACACTAGTAACATCTCAATAAACAATAGTTCTCAATAATAGTACACATCAGTGACCCAATGTAGCCCACCCCTTCTCCACCAAAGTGGGATGTGGCTGACAAACTAGAAGGGGGACAGATAGACTGTGCCATGGGGAGCACAGGTGCCAACAGCCCTACCAGCAGGGGTTTGATGCTCCCCATTTTGTAGATAAGGAAGCTGGGGCTCACAGAGTATGAGACCCTCGCCCTGGTCCTGGGTCAGATGACATCAGTGTTGGTCTCCCGTGGGCAGGTACCGCTGCTCCCACCAGTGCCAGGATTGTAAAGAATTCATTCTGTGCCTGAATAAAAATGCTCTCTCTCTCTGAGCCCAGCCATGACTGTGCAGAAATGTGTTTCCTTCTGTAAAATGTCAAGGCTGAATCTTTTATGTTCTGCCCTCGGTCTGCGCCCAATAATGAACTCCACCCAAGCCCCACGGCTGCCTCCAGCCCCTGAGACTCATTGGGAGCCTTGGAATAATAACAAAAGGACTAATTCTCAATGGTTGGAGAGAGTGAGGGAATGGCCTTATCATTCTTTTCCTGCACCACTTAGACCTGAGAGAGGAGAAGAGGGAATTGGTGGAAACAGGAAAAGGTTGGGGGCCTGCTCTCTCTCTCATTTCCAGTTGTGACCACATGGAATATTGGAGCTTGCCTGCCCATGGGGCCTGCTTCCTGTCCACCAGGAGCCAGAGACCCAGGGTCTCATTGCCAGCATCATAGCCTGGAATAGAGGGTCTGCTCAGCTCTCCTTCCTAAGTGCTACGGCCACATCTGTCAGTGCTGGTGACGGGGTTCATGTGGTACTAGCAGGAGAGCAGCCTGGGAGTGGGCTGGGCAGGGCTGCCATGAAGAGCATCGTGGTTTGGGGGCAAGGAGCTGTTTCCAGGTGACTCCACTGGGCAGAGGACAAAACCCATCTTTAATGGTCAGTTCTTGGATGGAGTCAGGTAAGCCTTTTTCTTGTTATGATTATTTAAAAATTTTTTTTATTGTGGTAAAATATGTAACATAAAACTTTCCATTTTAACTATTTTGAAATGTATAATTCAGTGACATTAATTACATTCACAATGTTTTGCAACTATCCTCATGCTGTTTCCAAAACCTTTTTATCACCCCAAACAGAAGCCCTGTCCCCATTAAGCAACAACTCACCATTCTCTCCTACTCCCAGTCCCACAACCACAATTCTACTTTCTGTCTCTATGATTTTGACTACTGTAAGTACCTCATAATACTAGTGGGTATGTGTCCTGTTTTTTAAAATTTATTTATTTTTGGCTTCATTGGGTCTTCGTTGCTGCACGCGGGCTTTCTCTAGTTGCGGCAAGTGGGGGCTGCTCTTTGTTGTGGTGCGCAGGCTTCTCTTGTTGCAGAGCACAGGCTCTAGGTACGCAGGCTCAGTAGTTGTGGCACAGTTGTGGCTTAGTTGCTCCGTGGCATGTGGGATCCTCCTCCTGGACCAGGGATCGAACCCGTGTCCCCTGCGTTGGCCGGCGGATTCTTAACCACTGTACCACCAGGGAAGTCCCGGTATTTGTTCTTTCTTGACTAGCTTATTTTACTCGGCATGATGTTTTCAAGTTTCATTCATGTTGTGGCATGTGCCAGAATCTCCCTCCTTTTTAAGTGAGATTATCCCATCATCTGTTGATGGAGGCAAGTCTTTCCCTTACATTTCTATCCACTGTGCCCTTTAAAAAAAAAAAAAAAAAAAGAACACTTTTGAAAGAAACAAAGAGGGCACCCAGCCCATATGACCCTCTCACAGCACTGGCCTGGCTTGCCCGGCCACCAAAGATACCATTGATCACCGACACTCTTCGGTAACGCTTCTGAGAACAGCAGCTAACAGTAAGAATAACATACACGTTTCAGTCAATTACACATAAGCATGGATTTAATATTTTGGTCCTTGGAAGTGATCAGACTGGGCTGTGTGTTCCATGAGGGCAAGGTCCACGATCGTTTGATCTCCATTCTGTACCCAGGGCTCACTCTGACCTGCCTAGCATGTAGTACAGTAATACTAAATGAGTATTTTCTGAATATGGAATGAGACAGCTGGTCCACAGGGCTGGAGTGGATTGCTGCCCTGGAGTAATAATACTGCTAGTACTGTTTGTTGAGCACCGACATGTACCTGGTGCTTAACGCTCACTCTTCCTCCCAACAGCCCTGCAAAGGTAAGCATCATCATGCCCATTTTACAGACAAGGAAGTTGAGGTTAAGTATTTAACCCAAGGGAGTAGAGGGCAGAGCCAGGTCCCAGTTGGAATCTGTGTTCCTGGAAGGGTGTGAAGAGGAAGTAAACACTTCGCTAGGTCATCTTTTAAAATCTTTACAACAATACCTATGGAGAGAGGTACTGATACTATTGCCATTTTACAGACAAGAAAATTGAGGCCTGAAAAGCAGCTAGCAAGTGCCAGGGCCAATATTAGAACCTGACCAGTCTGGCCTTACTGCCCACTGCCTCTGCCCCACTGGACTGGCCCTGTTTCTCACTTCGTTCTGCTGGAGTCACTCAGCGAGCTGAAATGTCAAGCATTGCTGGGGCTTCGGCTTCCCTCCGAATGTAACTGGAAGACTGAAGTGAGTCTGTGGGAATTTTGCCATCTCATCTGGCTAATTAAGTGTGATTTGGGGGCTCCTGAATGATGTGGATGTGAATCATAATAAACGCGGGCTCATTCAAACTTAGTAACCCCACTAGTCATGCATCTATGTTTAGAAGGGATTTGGGAGCTGCATGAGTTGGGGCTGGGGCATTCCTGGAGGACCCCGTGTCTGTTTTTTGCTGCCTTCCTCGTAGGACAAGCACTTATCAACCAGAAGAGAACAATTTGCAGATCAGTTTAAATAAATAAATTTTATAATAACAAACAAACCATTGTGTACGAGATAAATTTTGCATGAATTTTAAAAAGAAAACATAATATTTTTAAAAATTGCCCCTTGCAAGAGGCAGCATTAGGTAACAACCTCAGCATGCCCAAGGTGGAGGGGCATTCTGTGGCCAGGAGACTTTTGCAGAAGGGTTTGAGAATTAATTCGCTGCATCATTATACCACCACGCCAGTGCGTCTGGCCGCCAGCTCCTGCCTCTCCTCTGTTGGCCTGCTCTGCTCACTGAGCAAGCAGGCTCTAGTCTGATGCTCAGGGTCAGGCACGCCTGGTACCTGCCCTTGGGGTAGAGGTGGTGTGTGTGGTTGTCTGCTGTGTTCCCTGTTGTAATCTACCAGGTAGACAGAAAAGGACATGGAACTTCTAAACGTGGTGCATAAGGCACCATCACACTTTATGTTGTAGGGTCTATCAACTCAGAGAATCAGAACTCTGATTCTTTCCATGTCCATGAGATGAACATTTCAGGGAAGATCAGAAAGAGTTTCCCCATGGCCTTTATTGCTCATCAAATGCTGTGTGCAAACACTCCTTTCCACACTGCTTCCATCTCTCTGCCTGCCTGATGATGGGACTCCTCAGTCATCTGAACCTGGGAGATGGATGGTGTAGAGCAGGCATCTGCAAACTATGGCAAAGGACCGTGGGCCTGTTTTTGTATGACCTGTGAGCTAAGAATAATTTTTACATTTTTAGTGGTTGAAAAAAATCAAAAGCATAATTCATTTTGTATGGAATTTAAGCAAAATTCAAATTTTGTATAAATGTATACAAAATTCAAATTTCTGTGTCCATATATAAACTTATAAATACATAACTTTATATAACATATATAACTGTAAAATAAATAAATAAATAAATAGCCACACCTATTCATTTACATATTCCTTATGGCTGTCTTTGAGCTACACCAGCAGAGCCGCATGGCCCACAAAGCTGAAAATAGTTACTACTTGGCCCTTTACAGGAAAACTTTGCCAACTTCCGGGTGTCTTTTTTTTTTTTTTTTTGGCTGCATTGAGTCTTCGCTGCTGCACATGGGGAGTGGGAGGGCTGCTCTTCATTGCGGTGCACGGGCTTCTCATTGCAGTGGCTTCTCTTGTTGTGGAGCACGGGCTTCAGTAGTTGTGGCTTATGGGCTTAGTTGCTCCGCAGCATCTGGGATCTTTTCGGACCAGGGATCGAACCCTCCCCTGCATTGGCAGGCAGATTCTTAACCACTGCGCCACCAGGGAAGTCCCCTTCTGGGTGTTTTGCTCAGAGCCCACAGGGATCCTGTAGGGGGGATAGTCACAATGACCCAGGAGCAATGTCTAGGGCAAGCTGTCTCTCCTCCCTCAGTAGAGTGTGCGTGCTGCTCCCAAATTCAGCTTCCCACGACATTGGTGGTTTCTCCCCCAGTGGGGAAGGCCGGACATGACCTCACCATTCCCAAGTCTACAGGTTCTAGGTAGCCAGCTCTCCCGGGACTCTCCTGGATATCTTGCACCCAAACTCAGAGTCTTATCTGGTGCATGGAAGAATGGTCTTGTTCCCCATGCGACACATATTTTTTAGTCTGGCACCAAAGATTCTGATTTTAAAAAATAAGACAATTTCCCTAACTGACCACTTAATTTTTAATTTGGAAAGGCATGCTAAAAATATACTTCTGGTTATCCTAAGTGAAAATATGCCTGGTTAGATGTAAATCTTCTAAATATGGTTTACATGGGGAAAAAAAAGAAAAGAAAGAAAAAAAAGGATGCAAGTGTTGAATGAATTCACAATTGTTTGTTTGTTTGTTTTAAAATAACTTCCAGCAGAGAGTTAATGAACCGAGTAAACCTTAGCAAAGGGGGTGTGGATTCGAAGGAGGGGTGTGGGCTTTGTGACATTCTCCTGTGTCTGAGCCGTGAAAGTTATTCAGCCTCCCAGAGCCTGAGTCTGTCCATAAATATTTAAAATAGTGAAAACATAGCCTCCCTTGTAAGATTGCGGTGAGGATTTGGAAGGTCAAGTTCCTGGCATGTAGTAGGTGCACAACCCATGTTAATTTCTCCTGTTCCTTGCCTTGTGCAGACCACCTTAGAGTATGATACCAAGTGTTAACTCACAAAGTCAAAGAAGTCATTTTTTTTAATGTGAAAAATTTCTCATTTTTTGTTTGCTTCATTGTCTTGAAAAACCTTTATTCCATGGCTGTGGCCATTTGAATACAGGAAAATAAAAATCATAATTTTATAGATTATTAGACCCACACAAGAAGCCAGTATAGACAGTCTGGTGGTAAAAACCACTCATATCTTAAAACCCCTCTTCTCTAATTTGTACTATACTTTTCCCCTGCAAGTCACCCAGAAAAATGAGTGGGCACAATGGTACAATGAAGAAATGCTTGAGGGGTGTGTCTTTGTAGCTGGTATGGTCTGACTAGCCTGGAAGATGGGGAGGGGAAGCCAGAACACGAAACTGCAGGCCTGGAAGGACCAAGGCCTTGTCTTGTCCAACAACCTTGTTCTGTAGGTGAGGAAACCGAGACCAAACAGCTTATTAATGGCAAGGCCAGAACCCTAAGCAGGTGGCCCAGTGCCCTGTCTCATGTTACTACCAGTTTCCTGGCAGTCTTGGGGATGCTAATACTGTATCTAATGCTGATACTAATACTGTGGGACCTCCCTTATAATGCAAGTACCTGGGATCCAGGGCTTTGAACACAGAGGCAAATGGCAGGGACTTCAGACTTCATCAGGAAGGGCCAGCATGCTAGAGCTGGCTGCACCTCAGTTGGCACAAGTGCAGGACACCCGGAGGCAAGGCCAGCTAGCCAGACATCATCTGAGACAGGCCAGAGTCCTGGAGGTCAGCTGGCGAGTGGGACGGGGAGTTTAAAGTTCACTTGGTGCCTTTCAGCTTCACTCCCCACCTGCCACTACTGGGTACAGGACTCAAGAGCAAGGTGAGGTCTGCAGTGAATCCTGTGGGTGTCCCACCCCAGACCCCCTTTACAGGCCTGCGCACCCATCCTCCGGCTGCTGAGGGTGTGGTTGCTAATATCTCCCAGTTGCCTCTTTCTATGGAGAACTGGGCCAAGCTAAATGGGAGCTGCCAGGGAGGTATTGCAGCCCGTACCCCCAGACTTTGGCCAACGACTGAAATGGGAGGACAAAAGACCAGCCCTTTGCATCAAGTGAAGAGAGGGTACAACTCTGTGGTGCAATTCCTGCACGAGAGCCCCCATGGGATCAGGCTGAAGCTGACTCCAGCTGAGACCACATCCTTGCTTTGCTCCTTCCCTGCCCCATCCTGATTCCTCCACTCCCTTCCTCCCGAGTGCACCCTTCAATCAATCCCTTGTGTGAATCTTTACATCTCAAGCTCCGCTTCCAGGGACCCCAGTCCTAGACAAGATCCCTCCTGGAAGGCCTTAATACGGTCCATTTATTGTGAGTGGTGCTGAATACATTTTGACCCAGTAATGGTTTTTGTCCTTGGCTGATTCCCCCACCTCTGGCCCCAGCTCTGTCCTTTCTCTGGGTAGGTTCTGTCTTCAGTCCCTGACCCCGACAGCAGAGGCATCTGAATGCAGCTGTTACTTGGCCATGTGGAGTTGTGACAGCTTTGGGGGCAGCATTATACAGGAGCAATATCCTTCTTGCTTACTGAATCTCAGAATTCATTTCACACCAAAGGCATCAAACAAACCCAGACAATACAAGGCAGCTCCATGGTTATGATTGGAGGAGATGAATTGCATTGTTCATCCTCTAAAGTTGTGTTCTGTTCCTTATCAGCCTCATCTGAAACCTCAGGCTCAGAGTAGAGATGTTTCTCCGGCCGGAGTGGAAAGTTTGGTCTGCTTTGTTATGTGTCGGAGATGATAGATTTGGGATGGGAAAGATAGAAGACCTCCCCAGCCCGCTCCCTGCCAACAATCTCCATCAGGCCTTTGGCCCTCAGATAGGTTTCAATATCCTGTGCAGCTGACTTCTGACCCACATCAGGAATACAGCCTTTATATACCCACTGCCCAGAGAAGCCCTCTATCACCTTCTGCAGAGGGAGGGACCCCCAAAGAACCCCTGAGTAGAGAAAGCAGAGTGGCCTCTGAGAAGCAGGTGCCTGCTGTGGTTAAAATATGTAGAATATATGCATGAACATTTGTCGATAAATATTAGTCACAGTCACTGGGGATGCTGGGGTTGTTGCTGCCATTGATTTCTTTATCTTATGGAGGGTGTTTTCTCAGTTTTCTATGATGTAGCACTTGTATAATAAAGAAAAGTTTTCAAAACAGGTACAGAACAATTCCATTTTTAATGTAAATAACTACTCACAGACACATATACATGTGTAAAAATAGACTGGAAGTATATTCACCAAAATGCTGGCAGGGCTTATTTTTGGGTAGTAGGAAGATGAGTTCTCTTTTCCTTCTTTTTTGTGTGTCCTCATTTCTAATACTTCTACAATGGATAGATAGTATCGTGTTCAAGCAAGAATATAAGGATGATGCTCTATAGCAAATTGTCCTTTCTGAGCAGTGTTAACCCCCACGGGGTCATGGTGACAACCTGGAGCTGGCACTGTGGGATGTGCCTCTCAGGCTGGGTGAGACACAATTTGGAACTCAGTGATTCAAGCCCCTTCCAGGGCCAAAAGAGAAGAGTGTTTCAGGGCAGAGGAGAGAGTTGGTTGGGCTGTCCACTCAGGGGTAGCTCTTTATTTTATTTTTTGGCTGCGCCGCACAGCTTGTGGGATCTTATTTCCCTGACCAGGGATTGAACCTGCATCCTTGGCAGTGAAAGTGCAGAGTCCTAACCACTGATTCGCCAGCGAAGTCCCCCAGGGGTTAGCTCTTATAAGAGGGATACCAGCAGAATCTGTTCCCAACTGTTGTCCCCATGTGCTCCCGCCAGTGCCCATCCCGTTGTAGGTCCCCCAGATGGCCTTCCTGTGGCCCATTCTTCACCTGCTTCAGGCTATGGCTCCAGGTCAACCACTCCATTTTAATGTCCTTTGTGCCTTTATGTGGGGTCTTTTATTGTGTGTGAGGGCAGGATGAGGTGGGAGATAATCTTTATGTTCTTAAAGCTGTTTTATTTTTTTAATCTTTTATTAAAGTATAGTTGATTTACAATGTTGTGTTAATTTCTGCTGTACAGCAAAGTGATTCAGTTATACATATATCTACATTCTTTTTTATATTCGTTTCCATTATGGTTTGTCACAGGATACTGAATATAGTTTCCTGTGCTATACAGTAGGACCTTGTTGTTTATCCATTCTATATATACTAATTTGCATCTGCTAACTCCAAACTCCCACTCCATCCCTCCCCCACCCCTTTTCCCCCTTGGCAACCACAAGTCTGTTCTCTATGTCTGTGAGTCTGTTTCTATTTCATAGATAAGTTTACTTGTGTCATATTTTAGATTCTACATATAAGTGATATCATATGGTATTTGTCTTTCTCTTTCTGACATTTATTTTTGATGATTTTTTTAAAATTTAATTTTATTTATTTTTTTATACAGCAGGTTCTTATTAGTTATCCATTTAATACATATTAGAGTATATATGTCAAACCCAGTCTCCCAATTCATCACACCACCACCACCACCCCACAACGCTTTCCCCCTTGGTGTCCATACGATTGTTCTCTGCACCTGTGTCTCAATTTCTGCCCTGCAAACCTGTTCAACTGTACCATTTTTCTAGGTTCCACATATATGCGCTAATATATGATATTTGTTTTTCTCTTTCTGACTTACTTCACTCTGTATAACAGTCTCTAGATTCATCCACATCTCTACAAATGACCCAATTTCGTTCCTTTTTACGGCTGAGTGATATTCCATTGTGTATATATACCACATCTTCTTTATCCATTCATCTGTAGATGGGCATTTAGGTTGCTTCCATAACCTGGCTATTGTAAATATTGCCGCAATGAATGTTGGGGTGCATGTGTCTTTTTGAATTACGGTTTTCTCTGGGATTGCTGGGTCATACGGTAATTCTATTTTTAGTTTTTTAAGGAACCTCCATACTGTTCTCCATAGTGGCTGTATCAATTTACATTCCCACCAGCAATGCAAAAGGGTTCCCTTTTCTCCACACCCTTTCCTGCATTTTTTGTTTGTAGGTTTTCTGATGATGCCCATTCTAACTGGTGTGAGGTGATACCTCATTATAGTTTTGATTTGCATTTCCCTAATAATTAGTGATGTTGAGCAGCCTTTCATGTGCTTCCTGGCCATCTGTATGTCTCTTTGGAGAAATGTCTATTTAGGTCTTCTACCCATTTTTGGATTGGGTTGTTTGTTTTTTTAATATTGAGCTGTTTATATATTTTTGAGGTTAATCCTTTGTCCGTTGATTCATTTTCAAATTTTTTCTCCCATTCTGAGGGTTGTCTTTTCGTCTTGTTTGTAGTTTTCTTTGCTGTGCAAAAACTTTTAAGTTTCAATAGATCTCATTTGTTTATTTTTGTTTTTATTTCCATTACTCTAGGCGGTTGATCAAAAAAGATCTTGCTGTGATTTATGTCAAAGAGTGTTCTTCCTATGTTTTCCTCTAAGAGTTTTATAGTGTCCGGTCTTACATTTAGGTCTCTAATGCATTTTGAGTTTATTTTTGTGTATGGTGTTCGGGAGTGTTCTAATTTCATTCTTTTACATGTAGCTGTCCAGTTTTCCCAGCACCACTTATTGAAGAGACTGTCTTTTCTCCATTGTATATCCTTGCCTTCTTTGTCATAGATTAGTTGACCATAGGTGCGTGGGTTTATCTCTGGGCTTTCTATCCTGTTCCATTGATGTATATTTCTGTTTTTGTGTCAGTACCATATTGTCTTCATTACTGTAGCTTTGTAGTATAGTCCGAAGTCTGGGAGCCTGATTCCTCCAGCTCCGTTTTTTTCCCTCAAGACCACTTTGCTATTCGGGGTCTTTTGTGTCTCCATATAAATTTTAAGACTTTTTGTTCTAGTTCTATAAAAAATGCCATTGGTAATTTGATAGGGATTGCATTGACTCTGTACATTGCTTTGGGTGGTATAGTCATTTTCACAATATTGATTCTTCCAATCCAAGAACATGGTATATCTCTCCATCTGTTGGTATTATCTTTAATTTCTTTCATCAGTGTCTTATAGTCTTCTGCATACAGGTCTTTTGTCTCCTTAGGTAGGTTTATTCCTAGGTATTTTATTCTTTTTGTTGCAATGGTAAATGGGAGTGTTTCCATAATTTCTCTTTCAGAGTTTTCATCATTAGTGTATAGGAATGCAAGAGATTTCTGTGCATTAGTATTGTATCCTGCAACTTTACCAAATTCATTGATTAGCTCTAGTAGTTCTCTGGTGGCATCTTTAGGATTCTCTATGTATAGTATCATGTCATCTGCAAACAGTGACAGTTTTACTTCTTCTTTTCCAATTTGTATTCCTTTTATTTCTTTTTCTTCTCTGACTGCCATGGCTAGGACTTCCAAAACTATGTTGAATAATAGTGGTGAGAGTGGACAATCCTTGTCTTGTTCCCGATCTTAGAGGAAATGTTTTCAGTTTTTCACCATTGAGAATAATGTTTGCTGTGGGTTTGTCGTATATGGCCTTTATTATGTTGAGGTAGGTTCCCGCTATGCCAACCTTATGGAGAGTTTTTATCATAAATGGGTGTTGAATTTTGTCAAAAGCTTTTTCTGCATCTATTGAGATGATCATATGGTTTTTCTTCTTCAGTTTGTTAATATGGTGTATCACATTGATTGATTTGCGTATATTGAAGAATCCTTGCATCCCTGGGATAAATCCCACTTGATCATGGTGTATGATCCTTTTAATGTGTTGTTGGATTCTGTTTGCTAGCATTTTGTTGAGAATTTTTGCATCTATATTCATCAGTGATATTGGTCTGTAATTTTCATTTTTTGTAGTATCTTTGTCTGGTTTTGGTATCAGGGTGATGGTGGCCTCATAGAATCAGTTTGGGAGTGGTCCTTCCTCTACAATTTTTTGGAAGAGTTTGAGAGGATGGGTGTTAGCTCTTCTCCAAATGTTTGATAGAATTCACCTGTGAAGCCATCTGGTCCTGGACTTTTGTTTGTTGGAAGATTTTTAATCACAGTTTCAATTTCGTTACTTGTGATTGGTCTGTTCATATATTCTGTTTCTTCCTGGTTCAGTCTTGGGAGGTTATACCTTTCTAAGAATTTGTCCATTTCTTCCAGGTTGTCCATTTTATTGGCATAGAGTTGCTTGTAGTAATCTCTTAGGATGCTTTGTATTTCTCTGGTGTCTGTTGTAACTTCTCCTTTTCCATTTCTAATGTTAATGATTTGAGTCCTCTCCCTCTTTTTCTTGATGAGTCGGCTAATGGTTTATCAATTTTGTTTATCTTCTCAAAGAACCAGCTTTTAGTTTTATTGATCCTTGCTATTGCTTTCTTTGTTTCTATTTCATTTATTTCTGCTCTGATCTGTATGTTTTCTTTCCTTCTACTAATTTTGGGTTTTGTTTGTTCTTTTTCTAGTTCCTTTAGGTGTAAGGTTAGATTGTTTATTTGAGATGTTTGTTGTTTCTTGAGGCAGGATTTTATTGCTATAAACTTCCCTCTTAGAACTGCTTTTGCTGCATCCCATAGGTTTTGGGTTGACGTGTTTTCATTGTCATTTGTTTCTAGGTATTTTTTGATTTCTTCAGTGATCTCTCGGTTATTTAGTAACGTATTGTTTAGCCTCCATGTGTTTGTGTTTTTTACGTTTTTTTCCCTGTAATTCATTTCTAATCTCAGAGCCTTGTGGTCAGAAAAGATGCCTGATATGATTTCAATTTTCTTAAACTTACTGAGGCTTGATTTGTGACCCAAGATGTGATCAATCCTGGAGAATGTTCCATGTGCACTTGAGAAGAAAGTGTAATCTGCTGTTTTTGGATGGAATGTCCTATAAATATCAATTAAATCTATCTGGTCTATTGTGTCATTTAAAGCTTGTGTTTCCTTATTAATTTTCTGTTTGGATGATCTGTCCATTGGTTTAAGTGAGGTGTTAAAGTCCCCCACTATTATTGTGTTACTGTCGATTTCCTCTTTTATAGCTGTTAGCAGTTGCCTTATGTACTGAGGTGCTCCTATGTTGGGTGCATATATATTTATAATTCTTATATCTTCTTCTTAGATTGATCCCTCGATCATTATGTAGTGTCCTTGCTTGTCTCTTGTAACATTCTTTATTTGAAAGTCTATTTTATCTGATATGAGTATTGCTACTCCAGCTTTCTTTTGATTTCCATTTGCATGGAATATCTTTTTCCATCCCCTCACTTTCAGTCTGTATGTGTCCCTAGGTTTGAAGTGGGTCTCTTGTAGACAGCATATATATGGGTCTTGTTTTTGTATCCATTCAGCGAGCCTGTGTCTTTCAGTTGGAGTGTTTCATCCATTCACGTTTAAGGTAATTATCGATATGTATGTTTTCTTAATTGTTTTGGGTTTGTTTTTATAGGTCCTTTTCTTCTCTTGTGTTTCCCACTTAGAGAAGTTCCTTTAGCATTTGTTGTAGAGCTGGTTTGGTGGGGCTGAATTCTCTCAGGTTTTACTTGTCTGTAAAGCTTTTGATTTCTCCATTGAATCTGAATGAGATCCTTGCCGGGTAGAGTAATCTTGGTTGTAGGTTATTCCCTTTCATGACTTTAAATATGTCATGCCACTCCCTTCTGGCTTGTAGAGTTTCTGCTGAGAAATCAGCTGTTAACCTTATGGGAGTTCCCTTGTATGTTATTTGTCAGTTTTACCTTGCTGCTATAAATAATTTTTCTTTGTCTTTGATTATTGCCAATTTGATTACTATGTGTCTTGGCATGTTTCTCCTTGGGTTTATCCTGTATGGGACTCTCTACACTTCCTGGACTTGGGTGGCTATTTCCTTTCCCATGTTAGGGAAGTTTTCGACTATAATCTCTTCAATATTTTCTCGGATCCTTTCTCTCCCTATTCTCCTTCTGGGACCCCTATAATGTGAATGTTGTTGCATTTAATGTTGTCCCAGAGGTCTCTTAGGGTGTCGTCATTTCTTTTCATTCTTTGTTCTTTACTCTGTTCCACAGCAGCGAATTCTACCATCCTGTCTTCCAGGTCACTTATCCTTTTTTCTGCCTCAGTTATTCTGCTATGGATTCCCTCTAGTGTAGTTTTCATTTCAGTTATTGTATTGTTCATCTCTGTTTGTTTGTTCTTTAATTCTTCTAGATCTTTGTTAAACATTTCTTGAATCTTCTCGATCTTTGCCTCCATTCTTTTTCTGAGGTCCTGGATCATCTTCACTATCATTATTCTGAATTCTTTTTCTGGAAGGTTGCCTATCTCCACTTCATTTAGTTGTTTTTCTGGCATTTTATCTTGTTCCTTTATCTGGTACATAGCCCTCTGCCTTTTCATCTTGTCTATCTTTCTGTGAATGTGGTTTTTATTCCACAGGCTGCAGGATTGTAGTTCTTCTTGCTTCTGCTCTCTGCCCTCTGGTGGATTAGGCTATCTCCTGACTTATTGCACTTAGTATGATAATCTCTAGGTCCATATAGATGGCATTATTTCATTCTTTTTTATGACTGAGTAGTATTCCATTGTATAAATGTACCACATCTTCTTTATCCATTCCTCTGTTGATGGACATTTAGGTTGTTTCCATGTCTTGGCTAGTGTGAATAGTGCCCCTATGAACATTGGGAGGCATGTATCTTTTCGAATTAGAATTTTCTCTGGATATACACCCAGGAATGGGATTGCTGGATTATATGGCAACTCTATTTTTAGTTTTTTGAGGCACCTCCATACCATTTTCCCTAGTGGCTGTACCAACTTACATTCCCACCAACAGTGTAAGAGTGCTCCCTCTTCTCCATCCCCTCTCCAGCATTTGTTATTTGTAGACTTTTTAATGATGGCCATTCTGGCCAGTGTGAGGTGGTACCTCACTGTGGTTTTGATTTGCACTTCTCTAATAATTAGCCATGTTGAGCATCTTTTCATGTGCCTGTTGGCCATCTGTATGTCTTCTTTGGAGAAATTTCTATTTAGATATTCTGCCCATTTTTCAATTGGGTTATTTGTGGGGATTTTTTTTTGTTGAGTTGTGTGAGTTGTTTGCATATTTTGGAAATTAAGTCCTGTCGGTCACATGGTTTGCAAATATTTTCTCCCATTCTGTAGGTTGTCTTTTCATTTTGTTTATGGTTTTGTTTGCTGTGCAAAATTAAAGCTGGTGTTTTAAATTCACGTCTCCTCTCCTGTTAGTTATTGTTTTCCCTTCTACTTCTCCCTCTCTAATTCAAAAGAACAATTAATAACAATAGTATTTTTGATGATGATTATTATTATTATTATTTCCAGTGTAGTCCTCCTCTAGAGGTTGCAGAATTATCTAGGAACACAGGAGGTGATTTAGGGTATAATGTTAAGAAACTCAGCATCTTTCGTACTAGGAGAACCAAAGAATATGGCATTTAACTCAAGACAGGGTACTCCTATGATCATAAAATATTCTGAAATAAGATTCCAAATTATTACAATGATAAAAATCACAATTCTAGATCATTACACAGTGTGAATCATGATTTAAGTCCAGAGTGGCTAAGTGTACAAGGCCAAGAGCTAGGCTGCAATTCACAAGTATATCCTCTGGGATAGAACAACACGGAGCCTTGGACTGCCGGGAAAACAGCAGGGACTCAGAGACACTGTAGCACAGCCACTGGGAGGGGTTGGGGAGCTCTTCTAGGTTCCGAACAAGGTTCACACCTGCAGTCCAGGGTCAGACCGGGGTGGGGTAGAGAGCTATGCGGTCAGCAATTTTTCCCCACCCCCTCCCTGCCTGCTGACCCTCAGAAAGTCTGATAAAACTTCCCAGGAGCCCAGGAAGGATTCTGGTCACAGAGTAAAGTGGGGCCTGCTGGGTACCCCCAAGGTAAGTTATTTTCTCAAGTGCCAAAAAAGCTTTCTAGGAGACAATTTGTATGAAGAGTCAAAATGAGGCCTTAGGATGTTATCAAGATGCCAATTATTTTGACTTTCATCACTGCCCCTGTGAAAGCACAAAAAATAATGGGTCCTCAGAGGCACACTAACTCACCCCGGTACTTTAAGGAGACAGTTCTGGGAATACTCAGGCAGTAAGAACACCAGGAAAATGCTCAGGGTGAGGGAGGAGAGAGGCCTTTAATTGTCCTGGGTGAGCAGCAGCCATGCTACCAGCCCTCAGAGAACCACAGTAAATCCCCATCATCCTCAAAATATGCTTGGACCCTGGCCTTTCCCAGGGCATGGCAGAAATTACCACGCCTCAGCACCTGTGTGGGGGATGCCAAGGCTGGGCTGCAGACTGTGCGATCCTGGTAGCTAGAGGTGAGGAGGGAGAGATGGCAGCTTCTCAGGAAGAAGGTAGAGGAAAAGCAGAGGGCTGTGAATGGTAAGGGGCCTGCTGGTAGCAGAGACCCTGGCTTTGGAGAGAACAGCAGGAGCTGACCAGTGATGGAGCTGCCAGGTGGGGCATTAGGAAAAATCGCGTAAATTTAAGAAATTACTCAGAGCTGATGGGAGGTTGCAGGCCCAGAGAAGAGGGAGGTTCTTGAAGATTTCTGAGAGCTGGAGACTGCTAGGAATGCTTGTCCTTAGGGTAAGACCCAGGGAAGGTGAAGATCTAGAGAACAAGAACCCCAGAGAACCAAGAGTTGGCAAGGAGGAGCTGGGGGACCTCGGGGTCTGCTGATGCCTAGTGTGAGCACACTGCACAGCACAGTTTTGCACTAAAACCAAAGACCCAGAAGGGAAGAGCCAGAGAGAGTGGTAGGTGGTATCTGGTAAATACCTGAGTTCCGGTTTCCGGTTTGTTGCCAGGCGGTCCCCACGTGCTTAAGTGGTTTGGCACTCCCAGCCCAGAAGGAGCCAAGTGTTGCACTGGGAGAGATGTCCCAGGAGATGCAAAGCAAAGGCATTGTCTGAAGGAGAGACTGCCCTGGTTTGGGGGCTGGGGGCAACAGAAGGTCTACAGCAGGAGACCAGACAGGAGACGGGACGCTGATGACCCGAACAGGCGCTGTGGAGCACCCAGGATGAGGTGAGAGGTGTACAGCATAGCAGCCAGACCACAGCGACCTGGGTGGGTCTGGGCCATTGCCCTCTGTCATCCTCATCCTCTCTTAGTGACTTTTTCTCCCAGTGTTCCCAGGGAAAGGCTCAGCCATGCACTCAGTGTCTTTATATTGCTCTTAACTCTCCCAATCCTTGTAGCTTTAAACCTTTTAACCTAGCTGAGAAATGGATGATTCTTCCCCAGTGAAAGGAGAGAATTGGAACAGTGAAGACCAGCCCTCTTCTTGCCCCTGTTGTCAATGAACGAGTCATTTCTGTGCGGTGGGGGAGGGGCTAGGCCAGGGGAGGGGACGCCTGCTCTGACCTTCTCTCCATTCCTTTCTTTCCTTTTTTTTGGTATGCGGGCCTCTCACTGTTGTGGCCTCTCCCGTTGCGGAGCACAGGCTCCGGACACGCAGGCTAAGCGGCCGTGGCTCACAGGCCCAGCCGCTCTGTGGCATGTGGGATCTTCCCAGACCGGTGCACGAACCCGTGTCCCCTGCATCAGCAGGTGGACTCTCAATCACTGCGCCACCAGGGAAGCCCCCTTTCTTTCATTTTAACTCCTTCCATCCTTCTGCCTTGATGACTCCTAGGTCATGGAGATCCAGAGTGTATTTTTGTCTAAATCTCCCCAGTTGAGTTCTTTTGGGACCCACTCTACCCAAACATTGGAATGGCCACCAGGCTGATGACCTCCATCACTCAGGAGACTTAAAGAATGAACTGTAATGTGGGAATTGCACACGTAGGTGCACACAGGCTACAGTGGCACACTTCCTGTCCCGTCAAAGAAGTACTGATTTAGTACTTTAGTAAACTGCATTTTTGGAAGTGTTTCACTACTGAGATGATGCAAATCAAACTGACTAGGAGCACAGACCCTGAAGCTGAGCCTGCCAGCATCTTACTTCCTTTACCCAGTGGATGGTTCCAACTTAGAGAGACCAACAGGACACAGGCTCCATCCTCACTTTGCAGTCTCCTGCTTAGAGCTCTGGCTCTTAGAAAGCAGCCAAAGTCAGCATAGTGAACTAACCGATCATCCAACGTGTGTGTGTGTGTGTGTGTGTGTGTGTAGCACGATTGATCGATAGATCTAAATACGTTTTAGGTGTGTGTGTGTGTAAAGATACATAGATAGAAAGTTTTATCAAGTGCCTGAGTGTCTCATTTAAAAAATTGATGCTCTCCGGCTCCTTTGCATTTGTGACTACACAGAATCTGACAGTGACAGGGGTGGGTCAACAGAGGATCAGACTCTGAGTGGCTAGCTCCTAATTCACCTAGAAAGGGCAGTTTCTGGTGATGAAAAAAGAAGAGTCAGGGAGGCAGAAGACCCAGGTTTGGTTTCAGCTCTGCTTTTTTGTGTAGCTGTGTGATTGTAGGCAAAATGCTGAACCTGAGCCTCAATTTTCATCTTGGAAAAATCAGGGTGACTGTGTGTGTGTGTGTGTGTGTGTGTGTGTGTGTGTTGTCCTAGGAATTCTTAATATGCCTTCCAGAATTACAAATGCTATGACTATATTAAAATTGACCAAGGTTAGGAAAGTTATTGATTTTCCCCTGCTAGTTACCACAGGGTTAGAGAAAAGAGCAGTTCACAACCTACCTTGCTTTGGGGTATAAGAAGGTTTACAGTGACGCATGAGGCTAGCGGATTTGCATTATACTGAACTTCTCCAATGCCTGGATCAGGAGATAGAGGAAGACTGCCACCCTCATGCTTTCCTCTCTTAAGAGGCTGGCTTCTGCTAGAGATATCCTGGACCCCTAAGAGACAGGAACAACTGAAGCTACAGGGCAATGACCCAGACTCTCCTCCAGACAGATTCCTGTGAAAAAAGGGTCCCATTTCTTTGATATAATAGAGACATCTTGAGATAAAAGGAGGCTACGTATTTTGAAGGTTCTCTTCCACTAGTACACAGTGGTTCTCAAATTTGAATCCCATCAGAATTTGTCACAGGGCTTGTTAAAGCAGATTGCTGGGCCCCACCCCAGAGTTTCTGCATCTGTAGGTCCTGGGCAGGGCCCCAGTTCTGCATCTCTAACAAGTTCCCGGGTGTTACTGATGTTGCTGTTCCAGGGACACCACTTTGAGAACTATCAAGAACGATACCTAGTATTCACTAGAACAGTATGCTCTAGAACAGTTATCAAGTATTCACTCAAAAGTGGGGATGGGGAGGAGATGGAACAAGAGAAAGTAGTTTAAATTTTTTTTAAGGTGTTAATTAGTCTGTAAGAGTTTACCTTGAAAAAATCTTAATGCCAAAATAGCTCAGGCTTTAAAACCAGCTTTTGAAATGTGTTTGTATACTAAAGGTTACACATATGAAAAGGAAGTCTACATGCCTTTTAAAATGAGTCATTTTCATGAAAGACACCTGGCTCAGAGGAACTACCGATTTCACCGTTTTGGCACTTAACTTGGTGTTTTGCAGGGCCTGAGGGAAATGCGTAAAAAGATAAATCACATAAAACCCTGTATGCCGCCGTGACCGGTGTCAGTGAGGCTGAGGGGTGGGGGTGGCCGCGTGGTGAGAGGCAAAAACACTGCCATTAGGGTCAGTAGTATGGTTTCCATCTCCCGCCTCTCCCAGACAGGTAAGGGAGACAGAGTTAGCCCTTCTCTCACTTTCTGAAGATTCCCTTCCTCACGTTTCAGGGGATTATCTTGTAATTCTTGGATTCCTTTTCCGAATCAAATAAAGACACATACGCATCTCTGGAGGAAAATGTCTGTATTAAAAGCCAAAAAAACACAGAAGTACAAGAAGAAATGCCCATCTGGCCACGTCACTGGATAGATCGACTTGGAAAAAGGTTAATAAAGTTCATTTTCAGCGGTAACAATATATCAGTGTTAAATCATTCCCATGCCTCCTCCCCCTTCTAAATAAATTAAAAAACAACAAACTTCAATTACTATGTTCAGATACAAAGAGCTTCCCTTACTACAGCAATAGCAATTTGATTTTTTTTACTAAAACTTTCATTTAAAACAGTTATTAAATATATAAAACAAATACACAGGATTTGGTCATTTTCTGCCATGGATATAGGGCACGTGGGTGCGGGGAGGAAGGAGGGCAGGGGGACGCAAAGAGGGGAAAGGGCCCCATTTCCCTCCTCTCCGTCTTCCAAGCTGCGGATCTCACCCTGCAGGGCAAGGGCTTGCATCTGCTTTTCGGAGCCAGAAGCGCGGCACAAACCTGGCTTTTCCCACACGCTGGGGCCTCTTCCGCGGACCCCTCCCCGGAAGAACTAACGGTCACTACTGCACGAAGCACACCGGCCGAGTCTCCCGGCGGGAAAGGCACCGAGAGCGCGGACATAGGGAGGACAAGGGGAGGAGTGGGGCGGGTCACTTGGTCGCCGCCCCCGAGGTGACGGCCGCGGCTGCTGCTGCGGCGGCGGCGGCTGCGGCGGCGGCGGCGGTGGTCCCAGCGGGTACGGCGGCGGGGGCGGCGGCGGCGGCGCTGGCGGTGGTCCGGCGCTGCTCCATGCCGTTGGGCAGGAAGCCGGCGATGATGGGCACCGGCCAGATGAGGGCGGCCACGCTCCACACGACGATGACCAGGGTCATGAAGCAGGCCACCAGCGTGGACTCGATGGGCTTGCGGTTCAGCCGCCAGCCCGGCTCGCCCTGCAGCTCCTCCAGGCTGAAGTCCAGGCAGCAGAAATGCAGCGGCTCTCCCTGCAGCCACAGCGGCCCGGGGGGCTCGGCCGCGGGGTAGGCGGGCAGCGCGGTGGGCGTCCCGGCGGTGGCGCCGGCGGGCCGGAGGCGGCCGGGGCGGCGGCCGCGCACCCAGCCGCAGCCCACGCAGAGGCGCAGGTCCTGCTGCGCGCCGCCCGCCGCCAGCCCTAGGTGCTCGATAAGTAGCGGCGGCCCGACTCGGTGGAAGGCGGCGGCGAAGAAGGCGCGGCCATGCGCGTTGGTGGAGAAGAGGAGCAGGTCGCACTGGAAGCCCCGCGGGCGGCCCCAGCGCACGAGCAGCGAGCTCAGCATCTGTCGCTGCACGCTGATGTTGCACGGCGCCGCCGCCTCCTCCTCCGGGCCGGGGCGCTCGGGGGCCCCGGGCGCAGCCGAGGCCAGCAGCCGCGGGGCGGCAGGCTCGTCCGCAGACGACGCGTTGACCGAGGCGTTGAGGGGCGCCCCGAGGAGGCCCGGCGCGTCCGCGGCCCCGCCGCGGGCGGGCGGCAGCGGGCAGGCGGCGGCCAGCAGCGCGGCGAGCAGGGGCAGCATGGCCTGTGGCGGGCGCCTACGCGCGCAGGGCAGGCGGTGGCTGCATGGCGCGCGGGAGACGAGCCGGCGAGCGGACGGCGGGACCGCGGGGACTGGCGGCGGGCGGAGTGAAGACGCGTCGGGCCCCCCTCAGCCCACGGGGGCGGCGCGGAGGCGGGGGCGGCGGCTCGCTTGGCGCGTGGCTCCCTCCCGGCCCGGCGGTGTCTGGGGTTCCCCGCCGCCCCCGACGCGGGAGCCCTCGGACGGCCAGGCGGCTCTGCTGGGCCCTGCGCTCGCCGGGAGCAGGATTCCCCGACTCGGCTCCGCCCCCCGCGCGCCTCGCCCCATCCCGCCCCGCCCTCCGCCCGCTAGGCTCGGAGACTCCGGGGAGGGCGGGGTTGCACGCGCCGCGGCGGGAGCGGGGGCGTGGTCGGGCGGGCCGGGAGGGGTGTCGGCAGCTTGCGGGGGTGGGACTCCGAGGCCTGCGCGTGGGCCCGGACGGTCGCTTCTGTGGCTGTTTTCCGATAGTTTGGGGTGGGGTGGCTTGGCCCGGTTCGCGAAGCTTGCGGACGCGCCCTGGCGGCCCCGCCACACCGCCGGAGTCCAACTCCAAGCGGCGAAGGCACTTTGAGGGAATGGCGTCCTCGGAGGGAGGCTTTTGTCACGCCTGAGGCGGGCCTGAGATGTCTCACCTTAGTGCTCACCTGGACCTCGCTCCTTTTCCAGAAGGTAAAACTGAGGCGGAGAGAGGGGGAAAGACTTCCCCAGGCCACCCCAAGAGCCAGAACCAGAACTCCTGGCCACGAGTGACTCTTAGGTCCGGAGAGTTTGGCGGGTTTTTAATGTACCTCCAACACAATAGATCCACTTGGTATTCTCACAGCAAGCAAACCCCAAAATTCCAAGAACTCTATGGAGTTGGGGTGGAGAGGGTCGGGTGGGAATGTGAGCCCCATAACCTTGCAGCTCTGGGGTTTCCTGATAAGGACTTTCATTCCCAGGAAACAGCTCCTCATGTGCAAGGCCCTGTCTGGCAAGTCCAATGAGCACGTATTTATGAAAGATTTGTATGTAGAGTCTGTTCAAGGGAAGATTCATCTCCGTTAGGATATTAAGTGGAGGAAGGCCTGTCAAGAATAACGTGCCAAGATCAGATTTATATTTTAAAAAACACTTTCCTAGCAGTTTGGCCTTTTACACTTGGTAAGAAAAATTCACTGATGCTGCTCCAAGAGAATACCCCTGTGGTTTGAAGCCAGTGTGCTGCGTGAGCACCAGCTATTCCTGAGTCTGAGAGGGAAGGGGTGGAGAGAGCAGAAACAGGCCATCACCGAAATGGCACTCCGTCTAAACCAGCTCCATTTCCTGAACAGAACTACATCGCTAGGCTTGGTGGCTGATTACATTTCTGGCAGAGTTATCCATTGTTTCTAACAATAAGTCAAACCAGGTTGAGGAAGATGTAAAAACAGCTCCAAAATATAGGTCGCAAACCTACCTGCCTTCTTTCCACTTGGGCAAGTTATTATTCTGACTTGGCCTTGGCTTCCCAATCTGAACAGTGGGGTCAGTGGTACCTGCCTTGCGGGGTTGCTGTGATCAGTGCACTCAACCCAGTGTCTGTCCATCTGTTCACAGAGGTGCTCATGCGTTGGCTGATGAGATGTAGTTCCTATCAGTCTAGCCCGAGCTGGCTGTCTGGAATGACCCTTGGTTTCTACAGAAATGATGAATTTCCTTGAGGGGATGGGACTCCCTTTTGTTTAAGCCTTCGTCACATTTCTGCTGGGAAGCAAGCTACCAGAGAGAACAATGTGAATTTTCGTGCTTTTATTAAAAGTTAGTTTTCCTTTTAGACTTGCATGCCAGGAACAGAATTTATTGTCTGATACGGCAGAGCGGTTTTAGTCTGAGCCATGTGGCTGGTGAACAGCCCAAGAACAGGGGCCTCAGGTAATCTTCAGGGCTGAGAGAGGCCCAGTCTTCAAGGGGTGGGTTTTGAGTCCACTGTCTTTGACAGTAGGTGATGCTCTCCAGGGTTTCAGCCAGAGGTGGGAGCTTGCTGGCTTTGTCTGAGCAGCAGGGAGGCAGCAGCAAAGGAAGAAGACACAGAGCCACTTGGGGAGCCAAATAGTTAGCTGCAAGGCTGTGCCACCATTGCCCTGCGTCCTAGGAACCTGAATTCTGCCCACTTTTCCAGCACGTGTAGGACTCCAAAACCTTACCCTCGTTCAGAGGGACAACCACACAGTTCTAGATTGATTTGCTGTCTTTAGGGGCAATTGGAATTTGGGAAGATAAGATAAAATTACGTTGTTTTCGGTCTTGTTTACTTCTGTGTTACCAGCAATGGCAGAAGCACTTGAGCACAGGGGAGAGGCTGTGTTTGTTGATTGGACAAATTTGCCTGTTTGCTAATAGCTCTGACCAGCCACCATTTATTTAGTACTTTCCACATGCCAGGTGTTTTACACACATCATCTCTACTCTTTTCAACAATCCTATGGATGTGATACCTATTTTACAGTGAAAAGACTGAGGCTCAAAGAGCGTGAGTAACCCACCTGAGGCCCCACAGCAACTGGTGGCAAAACCGGAATATCAGTCCAGTCTCCACTGACTCGAAAGTTTGTGCTTTTCAAAGAACTAGTTGTGTCTTGTCTTATTGAGGTTGGGTACCAAAGTCTGTGCATAAGTTAAAAGAATATATGGTGTAATTCTAATTTCATTTTGATAAAAACTTTTGGTCGAGTTTCTTTTTAAAGATATATATATAACCAACATATTATAACAGCATTAGACAAAGATTGGAAAACAGTGGAGGAAACCATTAGAATCCCGGCTACCTGATTCTTTACTTCTCTGCTCTTTTCTGCAATCTTCGTATTCTCTAAATGTGCAACTAATACTTAAAAAAAAAAAAAAAAAAGGAAATTGAAGTCCCACTACCTTTTACAGCCATTATCACTTTGTGTTCTTCCCTTCAGCCCAGAGGGGATCTGGGGTCCAGCCAGGAGCATAGGGCACTCAACATGCAGTTGCTGACTGAGTGAGTTGGCCTGCTGGTTAAGAATTCTGCCCAAGCTACAGGCGGAGACCTGGTTAAGTTGTCTGGCTCCTGGTCCCTTCTCTGATCCATCTCCTACCACTTTCCCTTTCCCTCACCGGCTCTGTTCCAGGCATACTGCCTTCCTTGCTATTCCTGGAACACAGCAAGCAAATGCAGACGCAGAGCCTTTGCCCATGCTGTTTCCTCTGCCTAGGATGCCATTCTTTCTGATAGCTATCTTGCTTGCTCCCTCCCTTCCCACAGATCTCTGTTAAGATGTCAGCTTCCCCAGAGAGGCCTTTCCGGACCAGTCCTGTAAAACAGCACCCATTCCCAGCATCCCCATCCCTCTCCATCCTCTTGTGCATGGTTCCGTGTCTTCCTGGTACTTATCTTCAGCCGTCACACCGTAGGTTTTTCTTCTTTGTTTAATGTCTATCCCTTCTTTGGAATGCTTGCTGCCTCAAAGCAGGGCTTTATCTGTTTTGTTCAATGGAACAGTGCGTGGCATATAGTAGGGGTTCAATGACTAGCTGATGAATGAGTGAGTGAATTTAATAGACTGGGCCAACCCAGCAGGCAGGATGTCGGGGAGCGGTCAGGGAATTGAGATGGACAGAGCCACGCCAGTTCCACAGCAACAAGACTCACGTAGCCCCTACCAGCCTGCAGGCCTGGAGCCGCCCACCTGGCCCTGCCCTGCCCGGGACTGGTGGAGGAGCCAGGTCCCATGGGGAACCACCTGCCGGGGCAGAGTTTGGCCTGGAAGACTGAATTGATCTCGCAAACCCTGACACCCAGCAGCACTGAGGGACATGAGTCAGGGCAAGCTGAATGACTAGGAAGAACATCCCAGATGAGCCCAGACTTCCCTTCTATCTAAGGAAGAAAGGCAAACGAGACTCCTTCCATCTCCTCAAGTCCTATCATTTTTATCAAACGAATGGAAGACTTTGATAAATCTCTGTTTTGTCTATAAAATACAAATAGCAAGTTCTTCTACATGGACCGTATTGTTAGAAAACAATCATGAGGACTTCAAAGAAAATAATTACTAATGATGCCCAGTTGTTTCATTCTTTTCATTTCCTGTGTCCTTCCCCCGGTGTTAGCTAATTTTTCCTTATGCTGCCTACTGAAGTTATAATTAACAAAAAGATCTCCCTGGGTTATTTGAATTCCTTTCATCTAACGACCTCAGAGTGCCACAGGTACAGTAATTTGTTAGATATGATTACCACACGCTGTAGACTGAGAAGTAAGCAAGAACCACAAAAGAATCGTAAAAATAGGACAGAGGAAAGAGGGGCTTAGAAACCAGTGGTTCAGCTATACCAGAGTCACTGGTGAAGGCTGTGGTAGTTGGGTTGGCATGTGTTTTGACGGGGCGGGGGGGGGGGGGGGGGCGGGCACTAGGAAATAGGGGAAGAATTCTTTTCATTCCAGTCTCCCTGTGAAATCCCATTCCTCAGATGGGAAACTTGACTGCAGGAGCAGCTGAAGAGCTGGGCCTTTGTACCAGGCACTGGGGGAGGGCTGGGGGCCCCCAGTGTTCAGGTGATTAGAGCCTGACCAGTCCTGTGCCCTCTGCTTCCAGGCTGCTTCGTGACCTCACCGGGTGGCTCAGCCAGATCTCCAGGGTGTGGATGTTTATTCTTCCTGATCACTGTGGTCAGAAGGGAGATTTCCCTCCACGTACTTCTGGCAGCAATTATAGCCCACACAATTCATTTGGCAATTAATCGTGGGCTGCCTTGGGACAAGGCTGCTGTGGCCAGCTCAAGCTGTTACTAAGACAATTCAGTCTGGTGCATTCATTGTTTGCTTGTGGATATCCTCTGTGCATGGTGGGCAGGGCCACTGCTGGTATTTCTTTTCTATCCAGAGACCCAGACATCATGCTGGGCTTCTGGTAAGATTTCAGCAAAGACTTTTTGAGGCAATAAGAAGCTTGTGCTGTTATAGGAAGATGGAGAGTATCTAAGAGAGAACTGTGAGGAAGAAAATGGTGCCCAGGTGATAACATATGTGAAATAATTTGAAGGGGAGAGAAATCCTGCCAAGTGAGACCCTCTTTTGGGTTTGGCCTAGCATTGGTACCTTCACCAGATGATAACTGTCCCTTGACAGACACTTACTGTGCTCCAGGCACTGTGTCAACCACTTGAAATGCATCCCCACCGTAGTCTCCTGAGAAAGAGATTACTGTGACCATTTTACAGATGAGGTAAACGGAGCCTCGAGGGATTAAGTCACTTATGCAGAATCACAGTGGTGGAACCAAAATCCAAACCTCATCTGACAACAGTGTTCTTAATCACAGCCCTGCTAAATGGTCTCTGCCATCACCGACAGCCTTGTGAGTTGGAGGTTATTGTCCTGTTTTAATGATGAGGAAGCAGGAGCAGGATGTCTGGGCAGTTGGCAAAGGATGGGTCATCTGCATCTCTTCAGCATTCCAATTATATCTAGCCTACACTCAGTCCCAGTTCATAAATTCCATCAATACTGAAATTCTGGAGGATGTTTTCCCAATCTGGTGCATCCTTATGGATGGAGCCCTGGATTCCCCATGCCTGTTGCTCTGCCTCCAGGGCCATCAGGGCTCCTGGTACTCAGTAAGTGCTGGTCAGGAACCTGGGATTCAGCAGGGACTGCTCAGCTGCGCAGACATCCAGCCTGGAGCTCCTGAGATACCTGAGAGCTTTCAGGTATGACGTTGATGGATTCTAAGATAATGTATTCACAAGTTGCTTGGCGAAATATTCAAGAGGTATTGACTAAACCCCATTGATGGGGATAGCAGAATAGTTTCTGTGAAAAAACCGCCATTAAACACTTATTTCCAGGGTGAGCATCTGTCAGGCAAACTAACTGAAACTATCTTTTAAAAACTTTTTTTTTTTTTGGTAATATGGTGATGTGCATTTCTAAAACTTTGGTGTTGCTTAAAGTAATTTCTTTTGGAAAGACAACCCTTAAAGCAAATGATATTTTGTTGTTCTTTTTTTTTTTTGCGGTATGCGGCCCTCTCACTGTTGTGGCCTCTCCCGTTGCGGAGCACAGGCTCCGGACGCGCGACGCGCAGGCTCACTGGCCATGGCTCACGGGCCCAGCTGCTCCGCAGCATGTGGGATCTTCCCGAACCGGGGCACGAACCCGTGTCCCCTGCATCAGCAGGCAGACTCTCAACCACTGCGCCACCAGGGAAGCCCTATTTTGTTGTTCTTGTATCCACCTTATAAAAAATTAAAATGTCATTTAACATTTATAAATGTAAATTCTGAGAGTTTCAGTATGGCAAATATGGGAGACAGAGCTGGGTCATCAGAGCCAAGGCAGCTGAAATGTTCCCCATCAAGCAGTAACCAGCGTCATAAAAATTTACTTCATGCTGCTTCAAAACAGCACCAAACACTCCCTTCAAGTGAAATCGTTGGTGTTCCGTTTCCAGAGGTAGGGAGGAGACGGAGGAAGCAAGAGCCCATTTGGAGAGGGCCAGGAACATTGGAACACATTTGTCAAAGTCTTTCATGCCTTCTCACTGCGCCCCCTTCCTGCTGGATCTACTGGCCCCACATTCAAGGGGACATCTGCCACTTGCCTGGGCATGTCCTGTCACTCAGGGGTCCTGCCTGGCATTGCCTTCGTGTTGAGTTGGCCTCTTGGTCTACCCATTCTTTCTCTACTAAAGTCCCCAGATTTGGAGATTTGAGAGAGTTGTGACTATGAACATGGCCTTTGGAGCTGGGCAGACCTAGACTGGATGCAGTACTTTACTGTGTCTCGGTTTTCTTGTCTGTGAAATGGGCCTAAGAGCTGCTCTCTTCTAAGGGTTAAATGGGATTCTTATTGCAAAACAGCATTCAGTGAGAGTGGCTAGCACTTTGGGTTCCAGAAACATGGGCACGCAGCTCTTCCTCTCTCCTTACACTGCTGTGGAAACGGATGTATTTGCACCTGCAGGGGTTCATCATTGTATGTGGAAAATAAAGAAAGAGGGATGGCTCCTGGCTTAAAAGAAGCTAACGTACATTCCTGTCTACCCGGAGCCATCCCTAGTAATCAAGCACACTTGGATTCCTGTGGCCATGAGAGTTGGAAGGGATCGCAGAGGCCACCTAGTCCAAGCTCCTCGTTTTATAAATGGGGAAACCAAGGCCCAAAGATGGCTGCTGGCCTCACCAAAGATCACAGTCTGGTTGGCAGCAAAACCAGGGCTGGAAGCCAAAACCCATGGCCAACTGGCCATCAAACATGGCACCTCTGTAAGTACAGTCTGTTGCAGTGCTTTTACAGCTGCACTTTAAAAATGAGGTCCAGTTGCAAAGGGAGAGCAAAGAGCCTTTCTAATTTACTTAGAGAAGAAGAGGAAAATAATGGGCTTTATAATTGCCAGAATCACACTCCTAACTCTATTTACACGATGGAGGATTGACTGCGTGGGCTGAAAGTGTCAGCACACTTGGCAAGCTTCCATTCTGATGCATTGAAGCCTTTCTCCTTCCAGCTCTGCTAAGAACCTGGGTCAGGCCCCAGGAGACCCCGATGTGAGTGGAAGCCCAGGCTGAACCAACCCCACCCTTAAGTCCTGAAGGAGTCCATGGGAATAGGCAGGAACTTGGAGCCCACTGTCCAAGTGAGGCCACTGGGGCCATCAGGTCATGCTTCTTCCTGGTACCCGGCCTGTTGGCCAAACTCCTGCAGTCCTTTGCATGGTATGAGAATCCCCAGGTGACTGCCTGCTTGAAGCTATGTACCAGGGTCACCCAGAGCTGGCTGTGCCCTGTCCTCACCATCCAGGCTGTCCCCGTCAATGGCAGTCTTCATTTTGATGGTACCTCAGTTTGCTTTGCCCTGTGCACTTTGGAGATGTGAGCTGTGAGCCCCTCCATGGAAGAACCCAGTGCCACCCTGGAACTGGGCCTGTGGTTCCAGCCCTGTCCACCCTAGCCCAGCATGTATCGCCCTCTCTGGCTGGCTGCTGACTAAGCAATGGAGCACACAGGTGGGAGGGATCAGATTTCTCTTAAAGCCAAACTCCTGTGGAAATCTAATGAGTGAAGCTCAGAGATTTCCCACACTGCCCACTTGCGACTCGCTTTTCAGTGACAGTAATGGAAAGGAAACACATTTGGCTTCCCATAGGCAGACAGTCTCACAATGTCCCATGCTCCACCAGGGCCCAACCATCTCACTGTCACAGAGACTGATACCTGCAGTCACCTACAGTCCCCTGAGCAGGCATCTCCCAGAGGGGACCCATTAGGGTTCTGAACTGACCCCTGTGGCTTACACCTTTCTTAAATCCAGTTCACTTTAGTCTCTTGTTCATCAGTGATCTGGCATCTTGTTTTAAGCCTCAAAATGGCAGATCACTTTTATCTTGTAGGCTAGCTTGGATTGGCTGGAAGTCATTACCTGAGTGCTGTGTTCAGAAGGATTCTGAGGCTGAATCTTGGCTCAAGGGGGAAATATTGTGATGGACTAACAGTAGCTGCCAGGGTATGAAGGAATACAGATAGTGAATATCTGGTTTTGTCTGCCTGTTTCTTCAGGAAAGGACCTCCCTTTCTCTGGGGTATCTGCTGCTCCCTAAATCCGTATGGTTTTGGTGGTGCTACCAGTTAGAGTACCTGGACCCTGGTTTCAGTGATGAACATGTGACCCAGGCCTAGCCAATCATAGTGCCCCAGCCACCTAACCCTAATGATTTGCCCAGGGAGCATGTGACCCAAGCCAGCCAATCAGAGACCGTCCTTGGGATTTGATACATGAAGCTGGAGGAGAGAAGGCATCTCTTTCCTCTGGCATGTCTGGCTGGAATGAAGGAATACTGGAGTTGTCTGCAGCTCTGTCCACTCCTTCCTCCACCCCCTGCCCATTTCTCCTCTCCCTGCACACAGAAAGCCTGTTTACAGTAGGAAGGAATAACCAATAGCAGTTTCTGAGAGATGCCGGAAGGCTTGTTGTTATCATTTGTGACCCTTGATCTAGCAGGACTTGAAGCCTGCACTGCCCCTGTTCTGACCAGATTGTGAGCTTAAAAGCACAGTTGTGAAAATGGAAGCAGGCTAGAGTTGCGTGTCTGACACATGCAACCAAATACATGCAGCAGCTATCTGTCAGCCCTCTTGTTATCACTCAAAACACCCTCAGCTTTAGCACTGCTTTAATCTTACTGGGAAGCCCCTCTACTCCCTTTTCTCACAGCCCCCAGAATGCCAGCTGTACTCTTTGAACCCCTCTAATTCTCTCAAAGAAAGAAGACACTTTTTTCTCTCCTTGATCATATTCATAAATGAGCACCACTCCCTCCCCTGCTCAATCTCAGGGGAAATTTCTGTTCTCTATATAATTAGCATTTGAACCGAATCACTCAACATTTGTGAATCTGTGTTCCAAGGTCATAATCGTGAATAAAGAGAAAGTTTGTAGCTCCAAGACATTTATCATGTTGTTTACGATGGTGAAAAATTGGAGACCAACAAAATGCCCCCCAGTAAGGGGATGGCTAGGAAATAGAGAAACGTTCTCCATATGAAAGAGTACGCAGCCATGACAATTCTCTTTACAGAGAGTTTTCTGCTGAGTGTGGCATTGAGACCATCATGCAGACTTTAGCTCCTCTCATGGTGTCCAGAGTGTAGAACCCCCAGAACTTTGGTTATTTGCATAACCTTCACCGATGCTTTGTGCAGTTTAGGGAGAGGGCACGTTGCATAAGGCTTGTGATTCCACCGACAATATCTTGAGATACTCCCTGTTATGGGGGTCTCACTCTCTCTTCCTTTTTCCCACATAGCACCCAGCCTCACTGTCTTCACTCTCCTCTCCCCTAGATTTCCTCAGGGGACCTCAGAAGTCCTTCCCTTCTATTGTAAAGAGCAATCCAGTTCTTCCCTGGATCCTACCTCCCAATCTATCCTGGGACTCCCCTGACCTGAGCCATGCAGGGAACCAGACCCTTCCTTCTTACAAGACCATTGAGCCCTGGATTTTGCCACTGGAGCATGTTCTGGAGCTTCCCGATCTCCACCAAAATTGGCTTTCCAGACCTTAACTGCTCCTGAATCCCCTGGAGGGCCCACCCTAGTGGTTCTGATGCAGCAATGCAGGGTGGGGCCTGAGAATCTGCATCTCTAACAAGACCCCTGATGGTTTCCAGGTGATGCTGAGGCTGCTGGTCTGGGGACACACTTTGAGAACCACTGACTTGGAGCATTTCTCTTGAACACATAGAATACTCTCCCTAAGAGGAATTTTGTGAACAGTGTTTGCTCCATCTTGTCACATATTATTATAGTACTATTCCTGGAGATAGAAAACGTTACATAAAAATGTTTATGCCAGGGGCATCTGCTTCCCAGTTTCTCCAGAGAAGGGGATCCCAGACTGCCCATCATCTGGATTTGCTTAACTAAAGAGATCCAGATCTTTCCATGGTTTGGAAAGATGATTTCCAGCAACTAACCAGGGCAGCTTCCATGGTATCCAGGCCAGAGAAGGTGCCAGGATGGGGAGCAGTGTTGGGAGCAGGGCTGGGCCAGCAGAGGTTGGAGTCCGGCCCCAGAAGCCAGGTCAGGGACCAGTCAACTCACTGGCAGCTCTACTCAATCATCACTGTACCAAGCGCATGTCAGAGGTGACCAGGGACACAGCTCTCTGCTGGTGGAGGAAGGGGAGCCAGGCCAAGTCAGCACGTGAAAATATGAAGTCACCCCAGACTCATGGTGGGCACTGACGGAAAAGCTACGGGAGGTTGGGAAGCCCCAGGGCACATGGTTCTAGTCCTGCCCTGGTGTTGGCTGGTGAGCCTTCCATCTTGAGCACATCGCGTCACCTGTTTCAGTTCCAGTGTCTCATTGGTAAAACGAGGGGCCTGCACCAGATGATGTCCTTGGCTCCTTTAGATTCCACGGTCAAATGTGTCCTCAGGGCTGGCACTTCTCCTCTTCATTGGGACTGTCTTCCTTTTGTGGGGTAAGGGGGATAAAGGGCCAGCTCGGGTGTTACGAGAACTTGGGCCGGTTAGCACGCCTTGATGCGTGTGACAGCCTCTTTGGTTATGAGGGGTCGTCAGGCGGTGAGAGATCCAACACGCTGTCTCAGTCCCTGGGGTGCTCCTTTTACTCTGACAAGTGGAAGCAGGATGTTGGGGAGCACAGGTGTGGAGATGGGTCGCATACTGGGCTTCCAGATGTGGGGAGTGCCCAGCACAGCTGGACCACATTTGGTCCCCACTGGCTGCTGGGATCTGAAGGACAGGAGGAAAAGCATCGATAGCTCTTGCAGGGCCTCTCTGGACAGCAGCCCTGATGGCTTAAAATGGATGTGGATTGTGAAGGGAAGGGAGGCACTCCACTGGGGCAGGGGCACCGAGGACAGTATTGTCGTCTGAGTGCAGGAGTGTGGCTCCTCCCTGCAGCCAGCCGTGGGATGTGGCATTGCCCACTAGGGTACTGCTGGGGATTTGCCGGGCATTTATATAGTTTCCCCAGGTTCTATAGTCAGACTGTTCCCAGGACTCGGAGAGCTCTCATCTGCCAGCAGGAGCTCCTGGTGGCCTTGCCAGCCTCAGGCAGGGCCCTTCTCTGGCCCGATGGGGCTTCCCCTGTAACTTTGGGACAGACCTAGGCTCTGGGTGTTTCCCCTGCTTTCTCCCTTCCCGTGTCCCTCTTTCCAGGTGCCTGGGGATTCTCTTAGCCGACAGCCAGCTGAGCACTTCACACTTCATTGAAAAGTCACCACAATAATTACCAGATCATTAACAAGGGATTTTGAAAAGGCACTTAAGCATCTCTCCCATAATTGCAAAGACAGGTGTAACAGTCTATCTGGGCAGAGAAGAATGGTTTAAAGGGATGTTGGGGACTGAGTGTAAAAATAATTAAAGTGGGCTGAGCAGCGGCAGGAGTGGGTAACCTTCTTATCTGAGCATGGTAACAACCCAGGCAGCAGTGAGGAGGCCTCACAGTTTTAGACAAAACACAAAACCTACAGACTTTGTTTCTCCTCTTACACTTTAATAAGGAATTTGACATAAATCCTAGGTCTTCCTTAGAACGCCTGGTACCTGTTTCGACAAGGTTCGTGTACAAGAAACATAACCTATCCTGCACCACGGGCTTCATTATTAATTTTATTCATTACAGTTAATGAAAAATCAAATGTCCAAATGGCTGGGGACGAGGTGGGCAGATAAGCTCTCCTTATATCAAAAGTCCCACAGGAAGGAAGATAAATGGTTATGTCTCAAATAGGTGGACGATTAGGTATGCCTGCTTAAGCTACCCCCTTTACTGAAACTTTAGATCAAGTTGTTGCCTCCTGACAAATCTGCATACTGTTTGGACGGAGATACAACCCTTCCCTACCTGGGAACCTTGTTTCCAGAGATCCTTGCCCAATTGCAAGTGATACCCGGGTGGCAACAGACTCAAGTACAGATCATCACCTTTCTTTGATGGTCCAAGTCAGTGGGTTTCAGCCCTGGCTGCATATCAAAATCCTAGTAACACAGGTGTTGGGACTCACACAAGACATGTGGAATCAAAATCCCTGGGGCTGAAAACCTGGCATCCATATTTTTAAACACCTCTCAAGGTGATTGTTGTGTAATTTTTAGAGTACTGGTATTTGGGAACTAACCACAGGAACTGAGAATACTTTTTGTGAGGTTTTTTTTTCTCCTTTTCATATTCAAAGCTACTTTAGAGCACAGCTGCTTTAAAATGTCACCTGAGGGTCTTCAGCCTCCTTGAGAGGGCTGATTTGCATGAAGTATTTTCTAGATGCCAGGCAGAAAATGTAAGCTAAGCATAGGAGTGTTTGGGCTCGTGGTGACCATCTTTAGCATCAGGGAAGCATCTGTCTGGCACCTTGCAGGCTGGCGAGGCAAAGTGTGAAGTTCATGGTATTTCTTATTCGGAGAATAGCAAACTCTACCTAGGACATCATGCTATCTGGGTATGACTTGCTAAAATGCAACTGTGTCCGTCTGTGCATGAGATCATGCGTGCTGTGTGGGCCTAAATGTGCAGGTCCAAACTCCATGCCCTGTCCCAGATTCTCTGCCTGACTCTTGGACAGTGATCATGAAGCCTGAGACAACCGTGGTAGGAAAGGGAGGTCCTGGGTGGTCCCAGAGGGAATGAGGGTGATGGAAGATGCTGGGTAGACCTGGGGGGACAAGTAGATGGGAGGGGCTGGCTGTCTCCAGAAGGGATGGATGAGAGTGATGGGTGGGGTGCCGTGCTTAGGAGGAAGGTGTCACCAGCTAGATCGGAATCCACAGTTTGGGAGACCCGCTGTAACTAACAGATCAGTCTGCCCCTCCCCAAATCCTTAAATGTGCAGGCATCAACTTGTCATTTTGGATTTTATTAAGTTTTATTAAAATCACCTTGGAAATCTGCCCTATTTATCATAGACACCCTGATGTCTCTGAAACATCTCTGGGCATTGGGGTATTCACATTTCTCCTGCTCACCTCTGGCCCCGATTCCTGTTGGATTCCCAGTCTCTATTATGTGCTCTTGTTTTCCCCGTAGGATATCACCCCACCTCCCTCAGCCCTGATCTCTTCTTACCCTCAAAGTCCCACCAGCTCAAAGCTTTGGGAGGACCGACTTCCAGGCCCAGATCAGCAGAGTCCAGCCACATCACAAGGATACCCTTGCCCTTAGCCTGGTCGGGACCCTTTACACTCATGCTGCTCCTCGTGTTATAAAAGCAAAGCATCCCATTCCTGGCCCATTGCCCCTCTCATCTAGCATCTCCTCACCCCTTAGAGACCTCTGACACCCCACTTACCAGGCCAACGCTGCCAGCTGGGAAGGAAGAGTAGAAAGATAGATTGAGGGAGGCAGAGGGAATGACCCTCCTGTATATCTTAATTTCAGCATTAAAATCGAATAGCCAGAGATCCGATTCTGTAGACAGAAGCCAGTTACACACAAATTTTGGCAAATCATATGCAAATAACACATGTGTCTACCCTGGATTACATCTGCTTAGATGTGTTTTTCAGGAGCAGACAAGGAGAGATCACGGGGAAAGAGTGTTCGGGATGTGGGGGCAAAGAAGCAAGAGAGGGAATGATGGATTCTTAAAGCCAACCACATGCCAGGAAATTTTACTTATGTCATTTGCTCAGCTAGCCCTTCTTAAGTGGCTGTTGTGCGCTTTGTATATTGGCCACGTTTCTCCCTATCATTTAAAAGTGGCTGCCATTGCCCCAAACACCATGTCATCACACAGTGAGGGCCAGAAACAGAAAAAGAAAGGGGAAAGATAGCCTCACGCCTTTCTCTCTTTCATTTTTCAGAGAAGACAATTGCTTCTCAAAGCTACCCAATAATCTTCCCAAGGCCACAGAGCTGGGAATATAGTGGAGCAGTGATTTCAGTGTGGACAGTCTGACTCTAGATGGTCCAGCAGAAACATAATGCAAGCCACATATGCAATTTTAATCTTTTAGTAGCTACATTTAAAAAGTAAAAAGTAGGTGAAATTAATATATTTTATTTAACCCAATGTATCCGGAAGATTATTTCAACATGTCAACAGAAAAATTACTAGATATATTTTACATTTTTTATACTAAGTCTTTGAAATCTAATATATCTTTTATACTTAGAGTACATCTCAATTCAGTCATCATATTTTCACTGGAAATACTTGATCTGTATTTTATATTTTATAAAATTTATATATAGATACACATACTCAAGTTGTTCCAGATAGACTTAAAGTTTCCCAGTTATTGAATCAAGTAGTGGTTTTTGCATTCACATTTAAATTAATTAAAGTTAAATAAAATTTAAAATTTGGTTGCTCAGTGTTTCTAGCCACAGTTCAAGTGCTCAGAAGCCACATGTGCGGTGGCTACTGTATCGAATAGCATCGTCTAGAGTCAGCACACTTAAGCTCATTTTGATCAAATTCCCTGTACCCAGGTACATAGTGATGTGTTAGTAAGTGTCCACCTATATTTAAGTGATGCACAAACTCTCCAGCTAGAAGACTGGAGACCTGCCTTGTGTTCTTGCCCTGGTTCCAATCAGCTGTGTGACCTCAGGTGAGTTACTCTATTTCTCTGGCCTTTGTTGACTCATTTGTTAATGAGGTGGTATGTCTCAAATGTCTCTTTGAGCTCTCAAATTACCTATTTTTTCTCTTTTCTAAAAGAGAAAGGAATGAGGTCATTATTAAAGCCATGGGCACCAGGGTACGCGCACACACACACACACACACACACACACACACACACACACACACACACACACACACACACACACACACACACACACACACACACACACACACACACACACACACACACACACACACACACACACACACACACACACACACACACACACACACGTTCTCCTCAAAGTAATATATACAATCCGTGTTGGCAGTCTCCAGTATCTGCTGAAATGCTGTGGGCAAGCATGGCTCCCAGGGTGTTCTCTTCCTCCCCTCCAGCACTGAGGGACTTTCTCCAGAATGCCCATGATAAAGAAACATTGAGGCATTGTCTGGCCTCCAAATTCCAGGAAATATTGCTAGTTTGTTCCCTTTTATACACTGCCTTTTAAGGAAGAAAAATCCTATACATGGAAGGAATTCTGCGTTGGTTTCTACAATGATTTTGAGTCACTGGCTTCCTGGAACAGGCTGTGTTCTTTTTTTTTTTTTTTTTTTTTTTTTTGCAGTACGCGGGCCTCCTCTCACTGTTGTGGCCTCTCCCGTTGCGGAGCACAGGCTCCAGACACGGAGACTCAGCGGCCATGGCTCACGGGCCTAGCCACTCTGTGGCATGTGGGATCTTCCTGGACTGGGGCACGAACCTGCGTCCCCTGCACTGGCAGGCGGACTCTCAACCACTGTGCCACCAGGGAAGCCCAGCTGTGTTCTTTTAATATATATAAAAGAAAGGGCCTTGGCTCTCCCATACTCCCCTTTGTTACAGTTTGTATTGTGTGCACCTGACTTGTTAGTCAGAATGGGCCTTTGGGTTTATTGGTTTTTATAAAAGCTTTTATAAAAGTTTTTTATAAAAGCTCAACTATATTTTAGGTACAGAGCCATGAAAGGATGGTCAGGGGATTCGAGTCAAACCAGAGAGTAACTACTGAGTCTGAAGGCCCAGCAATCCACATAATAATTGGATTTGACCAGAACTTGCCTTCCAAATGGAGGACATGGATGTGCCAGGGGCATAAAAACTTAACGGCCGTGTAGGAAGGTCTCAGTTCTGAAAAATAATTGCCCCAGACTGGTGACATTTTACTACTTAGAGTCTCATTTCTTTGGGTCTTGTAAGGTGGGCAAAGTGGAACTAGCCTCCTCACCCCAAAATGAGAGATTGTAGTCTGGGTTTGAATTGGGGAGAAGAGAATAATAAGAAACTGAATGAGAGAAGAGGGCAGGAGGGGGCAGGAGGAACTAAAACGACACTAAAGGAAGACGCTAAAAGTTGTCAGCCATTTTATGTGACGCTAATGCCATACTGGAATTTATACAGACCAGCAAAGACATAAAGAATCTGTCACCAGTTTATTCTCTGCTTAACGAAAGACAGGCTGAAAAGAATCAGGAGTGTGGGGTTTAGTGTCTTCATTTCTTTAACCAGCGTGAGAATCAGAAGGAAGTTGATAACTCACTCATTTGTTCATCTTTTCATCCATTCATTGTGGTAGGTAACTTTGAAAGATGGTCACCATCAATTCTTGCCACTCCGTTCATCATGTCCTTCCATTAAGAGCTGAGTTTGTTTTCCCCTCCAGGTGATTCTGGGCTGGCCTGTGACTTGCTCTGACCAGTGGAATGTGCTGGAAGTGATGCTATGCCCTTGGGAGGCTGCGCTGTGCCGTAAAGGAGCTCAGGCTAGATTACTGGCTGATGAGAGGCCACGCAGAGAGGGAGAGGCCAGGAGGAGGAACCTGAGGTGCCAGAGGTGAAGGAAGCCTTCCCACCCAGCCCACCTACTGTTGGAATGCAGGTAAGTGACCTCAGTCAATGCCAGATGGACCGGAAAAACGGCCCAGCTTTGAACACTGCCCAAATTCAGCACCAACAGAGTCATGAAATTGTTGTGGTTTTAAGCCACTATGTTTTGGGATAGTTTGTCATCCAGCCATAGATAACTGAATATATATGTTTTTGGCAGCTGTATTTAAGGGGTTCCTTTTTTTTAGTTTTCTAAAATAGATTTTTGATCATAAATATGAGTTGAAATTTGTTAAATGACTTTTTCTGCCTCTGTTAAAATGGTCATGTGGTTACTTTTCTCCTTTAGTCCATTAATCTTTAATCTGCTCTGCATTTTTGGTTGTTTTTTAGCAGAGGTATTGCACATCATCTTTCATTAAATTTATCCTAAATATTGTATGTTTTTTGATGCTATTATAAATGGTACCTTAAAAAATTTTATATTCTAATTGTTTGTGACAGTATAAAAATAACACTGATTTTTCTATATATTAACACTGTATTCTGTGACTTTGCTAAACTCATCTATTAGTTTTAGTAATTTTTAAAAAGATTCCTTAGGATTTTCTATATACACAATCATATTGTCTACAAATAGAGATGGTTTCACTTCTTCCTGTCCCATATTTCTACTTCTTATTTATTTTTCTTGCTTTATTGAACTTGCTATGACCTCTAGGACTATGGTGAATAGAAGTGTTAAGAGTGAACATCCTTGCCTTATTCCTATTCTTAGGGGGAAAGCACTCACTCTTTCATATCTAAGTATGATGTTATCTTTAGGTTTTATATAGATGTTTTTTATCAGGTTGAGAAAGTTGTCTTCTGTTAATAATTTGCTGAAAATTTTTATTATGAATGGATGTTGAATTTTGTTAAACACTTTTTCTTCGTAAATTAAATGATCACATTTACTGTCCTTTATTCTGATCTTTTAATGGATTGAACTACAGTGTGGTTTGCAGCCCCTCACATGGTCCCCAGTAATCCCCTTTTCCTGGTATTCATGCTTTTGTGTAATTTCCTCTACTTGAGAATGACCTGGACTTAGTGACTCACTTACAATGAATGTAATACAGCAGAAGTAGTGGCTTGTCACTCTTGAAATTAGGTTATAAAAAGACTGTGGCTTCCATCATGGGTGACTTCCCTCACTCACTTGCTCCGAGGAAAGCCAGCTGCCATGTTGTGAGCCACCCTCTGGAGAGAGAGGTCCACATGGCATGGAACAGAGGGAAGCCTCTGGCCATTAGCCAGAGAAGAACTGAGGGCTTCAGTCCCAACAGCCCATAAGGAACTGAATCTTGCCAAGAACCACATGAGTCATCATGAAGCAGATCCGCCCTCAGTCAGGTCTTCAGATGAGATGACTATCCAGGCTGACCCCTTGACTACAGCCTCATGAGAGACCCTGTACCTGAAAACGCAGTTAAATAGCACCAGGATTCCTCACCCACAGAAACAGTGAGATAATAAATGTTCATTGCTTTAGTATGCTGCATTTTGGGAGTGATTTCTTTATGCAGCAATAGATAACTAATATATACATTGATTACTTTTTGAAGGTAAAATAAGTCTTGCATTCTTGGAATAAACCTCACTTCGTCATGAAACATTATCCTCTTAAACACTGTTAAATTTGATTTACTAATTTTATTTTATTTATTTATTTTTTTGCTGTACGTGAGCCTCTCACTGTTGTGGCCTCTCCCGTTGCAGAGCACAGGCTCCGGATGCGCAGGCTCAGTGGCCATGGCTCACGGGCCCAGCTGCTCCGTGGCATGTGGGATCCTCCCAGACCGGGGCACGAACCCGTATCCCCTGCATCGGCAGGCAGACTCTCAACCACTGCGCCACCAGGGAAGCCCGATTTACTAATATTTTTGTGTCTAGGTTAAGGATTTTTGTGTCTAGGTTCATAAGGGATATTGGTCTGTATTTCTTTTGTAATGTGTTTGTCAGGTTTTGATATTAGAGATAAGCTAGCCTCATAAAATGAAATCCCTCCTCCTCTATTTTTTGAAAGAGGTTATATGATGTTCATATTGTTTCTTCCTTAAATTTTTGATAGAATTCACCAGTGAGCCTGGAGTGTTCTTGTAATGAACTTTTTTTTTCTTAATTATAAATTCAGTTGTCTTACAGATATAGGACTATTCAGATTTTGTTTCTTCTTAGGTCACTTTTTCCCCTTCTCCAGCTTTAAATATTAAAAGAAAAAATATACGGGTTGATTATCAAAAGAAAGGCAATTATGTTGTAACAAGAACTCCTAAGGCTGCTTTGCGTAGCAGGATTGTACAACATAAAAGGAACACGTTGCCTGGAAATGTATTGATGATGGGAAAAGACAGCATGGATGAGAGTTATGTTGGAGCAGAAGAGTGAAAAAGTATTAGGAGTTTTAGGTGTTAGCGAGTAGAGAGCAGGAGACTTTAATAAGTTGCTATGGCCTAAATCAGATTCCCTGATATCTCTGAAAGAAACATGCCTTAAGATTAAAATTCTTGTCTGCACCAAGCTTAAGAGTAACACCCGTTTGGGACAACAATATGGATGCTTGGAATACACAAGAGGAGGGATATTCAAACCTTTGTAAGCATCCCTTTTCCATTGCTCTGATGTCACTGAACTTCATTAAAATAATGTGTACTTTGTTACCATTGCTTCATAACAAATTATGCCAAAACTCTGTGGCATACAACAACCATTTATTATTATGCTTGTGGATTCTTTGGGTCAGGAATTTGAACAAGACATAGTAGGAACAGGAGTTGTCTCTGCTCCGTGCTGTCTTAAAGTCCCAGCTCTCTCCAGCTCTCTTTTTTTCTCTACCCACTATGCCTTCCAGGCCCAGTCATCTGAAAGTCTTTTACTTTCCTTAACACACTCTGCATTTTCTCTTACTGAGGTCCTTCCTCCATACATGCTCTTCCCAGTACAGAATGCTCTTCTCATATCTCCTTGTCCAATTAATTCCCAGTCTCCTTTGGGGACCACTTAGATGCTACCTCCTGTGACCCTCTGCACCTGCTTCAAGTGCCCTTCCTCCAGGCTCCCATAATCCTCTGTACTTCCCCATTGTAAAGCTCATCACACATTATTTATTTCCTGATTCTAATGTCCAACTCCTCAACCAGGATGCTAGCTCCATGAAGCCAGAGACAGCCTCTATGCTGTTCAAGTGCTTTCCCTAGCATGTGGCACAAGGCTGGATATTTACTTGTTGACTGCATTAATGGGCAAGGCAGGCATTGTTGTTCCCATTCACAGAAGTGAAAACATGGTGGGGGAGAGTAAGAACCAAGCCCAGTCATGGTCAGTTCATGACATAGCTGAGTCTAAGTGCAGGTCACACCACCATCCAACACTCTCGTGCAGCCTGGAAACAGAAAATTTGCAACAAGCCCCCGCAGCGGTGGTCCTTGATACTCTACCAGCTGTGTCCACTGTCTTTCCAGCCTGGACATGCCAGGCAGCTGGGTCCATGGAGGGAAAAGTCCTGGTTATTAACTTATTTTTATTCATTTGCTTGTGAACCACCCAGTGAGAGATGGTGCTTTTGACTTGTCTTGGTAAGAAACAGCCAGAGAGATGCAAGTTCTATTCCCATGATTAAGACTTCTCCACAACTAAAATATTGATCTTAATTAAGAAATAATGCAGGGCTTCCCTGGTGGCCCAGTGGTTAAGAATCCACCTGCTAGTGCAGGGGACACGGGTTCGAGCCCTGCCCGGGAAGATCCCACATGCTGCAGAGCAACTAAGCCTGTGTGCCACAACTACTGAGCCTGCGCTCTAGAGCCCGTGAGCCACAACTAGTGAAGCCCGCATGCCTAGAGCCTGTGCTCCGCAACAAGAGAAGCCACGACAATGAGAAGCCCATGCACCACAATGAAGAGTAGCCCCCACTCATCGCAACTAGAGAAAGCCCGCGTGCAGCAATGAAGACCCAACACAGCCAAAAAAAAATAAAAACAAACAAATAAATTAATTTTTAAAAAAGAGAAATAGTGCATAAGGAGGATGCTGGGAACAGTGGCCATAGGCTATGGAGACAGGAGGCTTTTGTGAGAAGAGGAGAAGATGGAAGTTCCATCCGCTCTCATTGCCAGCGTTTTTCTTTCCCACTTAGAATAGTGACAAATAGTTTTCTTTTTTCCATTTGGGAGAAAAGTACCCGGAAAGTACTTAACTCAGGGAAAAACAAGCCCCAAAGCCAGACAACTGGATCACCCTGTCTCTTAACAGCTGCTACTAATGGGTGTAGAATCAATACCATCGAACCCCCAGACTTCCCAGAGCAGACACTTCCAAATGCCCAGCTCGGAGCAGGAGGAACTAAGAGGTGAGGCAGGGCTGGACCAGCCAGAGCTGGGCCCATGAGATGGTAACCAAACAACAGGCCCACACTCTGAACCAGGGCAACCAAGGGCATGTGGCTGGATGGCAAGCAGAATTCAGGACTGCGGCATCTCAAGGCAGGGTGAGAGAGGTCCCAAGGCAGAGAGCTCAGGAGCTAGATAAACAGGAGGAAAGAGCACCTGGTTACCAGAGGTAAGAAAGCCAGACAGTCATGGGAATTTCTGCATTCTGTGGCAATGACAACAACGAAATAACCTTGATACAGAAGCCAGACCCCAGCCCACAGAGGAGCTTCCCATACACTTCCTTTTAAGGATGAAACCATTTTAATACTCAATAAATAACACACAGGAACACTTTAAAAAAGAGCTATACAAGTGTCCGCTAAGCATATGTAAAAAGTCTCCAATGTTTTAGTCATCAGGGAAATAACAACTGAAACCACGGTGAAAAACCATTTCACGCCACTAGGATGGCCAACCTCAGAATGACACCACCTCTTGGTGAGGATGTGGAACAACTGCCTGTAGGAATGCAAAATAGTATAACCACTTCGGAAACTTGTTTGACAAGTTCTTGTAAGGTTAAACAAATATACATCTACCCTTTGACTCCGTAGTTTCATTCTTACTATTCTTACCCAAGAAAATGAAAACACATGTCCTCAAAACGATTTGTATATGAACGTTCGTAAGCAACTTTATTTATAAATAGCCTCAAACTGAAAACAACCCAAATGCCCATCAGATTGAGAATGATGAAAATGATCATTCCAGGATGATGAAAATGTTCCATATCTTGCTTGTGGTGGTGGTTCCAAGGACGTAGGCAGTTGTCAAAACCTATCAAGCTGAACACCTAAGATCATTGCACCTTGCTGTGTGCTAATTATATCTCAGTTTTTAAAAGAAAAGCCATAGGCAAATTGAAATCTTTAGGTCTAGAATGACAAACACAAAGCTCATATGCTGTTGCTTCTGATTCTTCTCCCATGGCAGACATGATTAATTGATTTCAGCATTCTGTGCCCTTGAACTTCAGTGGGGCTTCAGAATACATCACAGTGTAGCTCTTCAAGCAGCCAGTATTAGTCCACCAATCTGTTAGAGGTCAAAGCCAGTGCAACTCATTCTTGCTACTGTGATCTCAACTTGTTTCTCTAGTTTGGTGAGGCCTGGGGAAATTCAAGTTTTCTATGAAAATAATCCATTTCAGAAAAGTTTTAAAGTAACTCAAAATCCCACTCTCCTATTACCATCACTAATACCATTGAAGTTATTTCCTTGTATTATGTTGTCCTAGGTAGGCTTATTTAACATACAAGTGCAGGTCCTGTTTCTCACTATTCTAAGAATTTTTCTAGGCTACTAATAGTTGTCATAACTTCTTTTTATTTTTTAAATGGTGGCATAATTCTCTGAGCAGCTGCACTATCATTTACTGACCCTGCCCCTATGGTGCTCTGTTTTCACTCATTCCAGAAATATAGTTTTGTTGGGTTTATAAATCTAGTTGACAGTTATTTCTATCAGCACTTTGAAGACTTGATTCCACTATCTTCTGGCTTCTATATTTGAGAAGTCAGATATTGATTTTTATATTTTTGTAGATAATCTATCTTTTCTTTCAGGCTTCTTTTAAGATCTTCTTTGTCTTTGGCATTCTGTCTTTTCACTATGATGTCTGGATATGGCCTTTTTTATTGTTTATCCCGTTTAGGACTTTTGGGGAACTTTCTAAATATGAGGATTCACAGCTTCACCAAATTCTGCAAAAATTCTCAGCTACTATTTCTTTGACTATTGCCTCTTCCCCCATTCTCTCCGTTATCTGCTTTTCTAACCCTGATTGAATGTATGTTGAAATTTCTCACTCCATCTTGTCATTTTCTAAACCAAAGTTTTCCATATTTCTGCCTCTCTGAGCTGCATTCTGTGTAATTTCTTCAGATTTATATTTGAGTTCACTGTTTCTTTTTTCAGCTCTTTTTTGCTTTTCAACTCACAGATATTTTAATTTTTATTATAGCCTTCATTTCTAGAAGAAGTCTTTTTGGTTCTTTTGTAGTACATTTGCTGCTCATTTATATAGTTTTTTCTTTTAAATTCTCTGTTATTTACATAATCATATTAAAATAATATTTTCAATTTGATAATTCTAATCTTTGTGAGTAACCTTTTTTCCTTGCTGTCTCTTACTCATCACAGTGGCTTGTTTATTGCGGCATTTTCTGGTTTTATATTGTGAGCTCATATATGATGGAACTTTGCCTGCAGGAGTTTTATGAAGCCTGGGTTGAAGGTACATGCTTGCCTCTGTCAGGAGTTTTAGGCACTAAAGACCTGGGTCCCTCTAAATTAAATTCTTACCTTGGGATTTTTTGGTATATTTCAGTGTATGAATCTATATGAGTGTTGGCCAGTGGCCTTGAAATCTCAGGGGAAGCTTTTTTTTCTCCTCCAACAGAATTGGTCCTAAGTCACTGTTTCTTGCAATCAGCCTCTGATAGGCAGTATTTCTTCTACTTCACCCCTTTTCTCAGGGTATAACCCCCTCTGAGTCCTGGATTGATGCCAGGTTTTGCTGCTCTGTGTCTGTATCACTACTCACATCTAAGGCTTGTTCTCCTTTCCCATCCACCCCTCACCCCAGTTAGCTTCTATGTGAGGAAATTCTCGTTCTCTTTTCTCTAAAGATGACCTCAGGCTGGGAAGTGCTTTTTGATTTTTATTTACCTTCAAGGGCTGGTATTCCTGCCGATTTTCTAAATCACAGATGATTCCCTTACTTTACTTTCTTGCAGACTATTTCATTGCTATAAAGGAGATTGTGTGTGTGTGTATCATGTTAAGATATTTTGTTGCTAGAAGATCTCAGGATGCTCAAATTATTTGCTACTCTTCTTCAGTCATTCTGTTCTCTTTACATTGACTTATCTTTGTTCATAATACCTATTCTCTTCTTTCTAATTGCATTAATATCTTTGTATTTTTCCTTTTTCATTGTCATGATTATAAGTTCTTTTATGATAGCAATTTGATTTTGAGCCTTTTATTTCTTACTGTTTGTAAATTTTTAAAAAAATTATTATTTTATTCTTGGCTGCATTGGGTCTTCATTGCTATGCACAGGCTTTCTCTAGTTGCGGTGTGCGGGCTTCTCATTTCCGTGACCTTTCTTGTTGCGGAGCACGGGCTTTAGGTGAGCAGGAGTCAGTAGTTGTGGCACGTGGGCTCAGTAGTTTTTGCTCCTGAACTCTAGAGCACAGCCTCAGTAGTCGTGGCGCATGGGCTTAGTTGCTCCACAGCATGTGGTATCTTCCCGGACCAGGGCTTAAACCCGTGTTCCCTGCATTGGCAGGCGGATTCTTAACCACTGCACCACCAGGGATGTCCCTGTAATATTTTTATTAATTCTTTTATGATATTGTGTTTGTCCTCGATTTGTTTTCTTAATTCTGAAAGATCTGGTTTAACTGTGGTCTATTGATTTTATGAACTCACCTTTCAGTTCTTGTTCTGTTGAATTCGTGAGAAGAAGCACTCATGTTCTGTTTTTTGAGTTGTTTTCTTTTAGAATATGTTCTTCACTTATCTTTGGCATGCTTTGTCCTTTTCTTTCCTTTTGTTTATTGGGGTATTTTTTCCTAGTTTGAATGTGGACTGCTATATCCACACAGAGTATATTCTGTGAGAAATTTCGCTACAAGTATTTCTTGTTCTGTCTTCTTTTCTGTAACATGAGAGCGTGGGGTAGGGGTGAATATTCTCCTAATTCACTGCGGAGTCCTAAAGCCCTTGCTTTCATCTGAGAAAGTACCTCCCTTCTCCTCTCAGTGGCTGTTTCCACTACTCTTACTCTCCCACCCAGCCCCCCACCCAAATAGAAGAGGAAAAGAAAATGTCACATTCTCTCCAGAATAGGTCTATAAGTAGAATTCTCAGGATCCTGTTGACTCACCAGAGTTACATGTAGGAGGTAGGCTGCACTCCACCGTATTCTGAGTTATTTTTTTCCCCTTTGTCACCACTTCTTGAATTCTTATGTCATTAGGTTATGCCTTTGTCTGGCTCCTACTAGTAAAATTTTCTGGTTTGTTTATTTTTTCTTAGTGTTTTTGTCATTTCCTTAGGAGTTAGAGAAAAAAGCCTCTCTGATCCTATTTCACTTTGCCAAATCAGCTCAGACTCATCTGTTTTCTATCTTCCATAATTCTCTCAAACTTCCTGTTAGCTGTAACAGACATTATTGTCTTCCAGCACTTTTATAGTTTCATTCCTTAAACACGCACACAGCCACACACACTCTGCTTGGGGAGCAGCCATGTATAAAGGATGTGTTTTGACTGAGGTGCCTGTTTACTTAGGGCAGCTCACCAGCTTTTGGCTCATATGGACTTTTCTGTGCCAACTTGAGAAAGGCTTCTTGTGAACTAAGGCAGTACTCTTAAGCAATTACTGTACTTCTGTACCCCACAATTGGCTAATGTCAAGTACACGAGTTAGATTCATCAGGGCTTCTCAAACAGAGAAATGTCAGTTATCGGTGTTGGTGCATGAGGACATTTTTCTGGGGAAAGAGGCCTCAGCTTTCATCACACAACCTATCTAAGCCTCTGATTCCTCATCTGTAAAATGGGGATTATAATAAAGGTACCCACTGCAGAGGCTCATTATGAGGATTAAACAATGGAATTCTTATTTAATCTTATTTATTTAAGTAAAGCATTCGACCTAAGGCCTAGCATGTAATGAGTACTATTATTATTCTCAAAGGAGCCCATGTCCCCCAGATTTTAATAACCACTGAAATAGAAGATTTTCCTTCTAGTTTTCCACTGCTATATAACAAAATGCTGTAACATCTGGTGGATTAAACAACAATTTCTTGTCACTTGCTATTTTGTGGGTTGACTTGGACTCAGCTGAGCAGTTCCCACTTGGGGTCTCTCAAACAGTTGCCATCAGACATTGGCTGGAGTCGTCAACAGGCTCGACTGGGTTGGCCATCAAGATGGCTCGCCCTCATGGCTGGTAGTGGATTCTGGAGGCTGGCTGAGAGCTCAGCTGTGTCATGCAGAGCGCCTACACATGGCTTCTCCTTGTGACTTGGGGGCTTCACACAGCATGGGAGCTGGGTCCTAAGGGCAAGAATCCCAAAAGTAAACTACCCAAGAGACCCAGTCATGGAAACCTCAAGGCTCCTTATGACCTAAGGGAGTGAATACTGGGAGATGTGAGTCCTGAGAGGCTTGGTTCACTGATGGAGGGGGAGGGACATTTTGGGGAAACTAGCTACCACAGTTAAAGGTCTCTTCTAGCTCTAATATTCCACAGTTACATTGTCATAAACTGTTCTCTTTTCTCATTTTATGCTTATAAGCAACCTTTTGAACTCCCATTTTAAAGATGAGGAGACACAGACAGGGTAAGTAACTTGGCCAGGGTCCCTTAACTCCAAGTCCAGTACTGTTTGCCCTAGTGGCTTGTAAACACGAACTGGAGTGCTGCCATCTATTGAAACCCTGCCCACATTCCTAGCATGAGGCTGGGTACCCAGAAGAGGCTGAACTTGTGCTTGCTAATGAAGCAAAGGTCTTTTCTTTGAGAACTCACCGAAAGAAGGAGTTGCTCAAGTCTTTCCCTGGGGTGGTTCACAGGACTTGAGAACTGCAAACACATTTTCCTTTACTGACTATATGTAAGACAGGCAAAAATCTCTCCTTGAACAGCCGTCTTCGGGAAGAGAAATGTAAACCAAAGCACGCTGCAGCCACTGCCCAGCCTCTGTCCTTTGCCGCAGACCTGGATGGGCATCCATGCTGTGCTGGGATGTTGTGTATCTATGACTGTGTGGTCACAGAGGAGGATCTTGACAGCTGAGCAGGCCCAGAATTAATCTTTTCCACCACCAAAATATAGATCAGCTCCAACCCATCCTGTCTGGGCATGTAGCTGCCCACACTGAAACAGGCAGCGTCAATTAAACACCCTTAAAATACCCTCCCCCAGAGGAACTAGTGAGAACAAAGTGACATGGTGGTTGAAGTTATGGCTGAAAAGTGTTTTCCTCTGACATACTTCCTCCCCCAGGGCATCGCGGGAGTTTGCCCAGCCTACCTGCCCAGGAGGGAGAGGAAATACCAGAGGCTCTGAGGGTCCCCTCTTAGTCTCTCCCTAACAACTGCTGTTCTGCCCAGCACTTCACAGTTTATAAATTCTCTCACATGCCTCTTCACAGAGATCTTGTGAGCTGGGTTTTACAGGAAAGGAAAAGCAGGTGGAAAGAAGGAAGGGAACTGGCTCAAGGAAATGTACAGGCAGACCTCCTTTTATTGTAATTTGCTTTATTGCGTTTCGCAGATATTGTGTTTTTTCACAAATTGAAGATTCGTGGCAACTGTGCATCAAGCAAGCCTGTCAGCGTCATTTTCCCAACGGCATTTGCTAACTTCATGTTTCTTTGTCTCATTTTGGTAATTGTCACAACATTTCAAACTTTTTCACTGTTATTATATTTGCTATAGTGATCTGTGATCAGTAGTCTTTATGTTATTTACTACTATGGCTCGCTGAAGGCTCAGATGATGGTTAAGGATTTTTAGCAATAAAGTATTCTTTAATTAAGGTATGTACATTGTTCTTTTAGACAATGCTATTGGACACTTAATAGACTACAGTATAGTGTAAGCATAACTTTCCTGTGCACTGGGAAACCAAACAATTCTTGTGACTGCCTTATTGTGATATTCGTTTTATTGCTGTGGTCTGGAATCCAACCCACAATATCTCCAGGGTCTGCCTGTAGTCAGTGAAGATCATAGTCAGAACCTGAATGATTGTCTTTGGACACCAAATGCCAGCCCCTTCTGCTCCCCTGCGGCCCCCACTGTCCCACAATTACAGTGGGAGCATTACCTGCCCCCCACGCCTCTTGGGGACCACAGTGAGCTACTCAGCCTTCCCCTCCCACCCGCCCTTGGTGTCTGCCGGTCTCCTCAGTGGAGCCACTTTGAGAACAGGACTGCCCCAGCCAGGTCACTGCAGCTCCTGGTTTTCAGTTCAGTATGTTACACAGCACAAGTTCCAACCATGAGACTTAATTTTTTTTCTTCCCAACCTTAAGTCTTTCAAAAACAGTCCCAGCTAAATATAATAAGGATGCCCTTTGGCACATCTTGCCAATCTTATGAATGAATCATAGAGCTCACTGAAGATGCCCAGGGACACAGTAGCTGCCATATAGTAAAAATAGCTGCCGTGCTGGAAGGTGGCACAGATGGTTCTTAATGAGCTCACCCTGCTCCTCCGGAGCCGTGCAGTGGTGTGCACAAGTGAGCCTGGCAGGGGACAGGGTTACGCTGGGCTTCCTCTGGGCCTCCAGTCGGCTTATCAGCCCAGTGGAGTTCCCAGAGTCTTCCCACAAGCCCACAGTGCTGGCCGGGCAGAGCTGGCCCCGTTGCACACAGAGTCTGCCTCCTTTGACCACCCCTGAGGCACTGTCTTTGGTTGGGTTCCCCAGAAACAGAGCCTGAGACAGGGGTTTACTGGGGGACTACTCCCAGGTAAAACCTGTAAGGGAGTGAGGGAATCAGGATAGGGCAGAGAGGAGGCTGGGCAAACGTGTAGGTCAAACTGAAGTCTAGTCTCAGCCTAATCCCACGGGGAGCTCGAAGGCATGAGTTTTTCCACCTGGAGGTAAGGCCTTTGGCCCTTGGACACACAGACCAGTCACCGCTGGCTGGCAGCTGCTTCTGCGGGAGGGCGGAACCTCCCAGGCTTTTTCGGGTGAGGATGATTCCCTGGAGAAGGGAATCCATTAGTCACTGACACCCGCGGCAGCTGGGGGCTGGGTGCGCTGGCCAGGAAAAGAGGAGCTCAGTGGGACGCCAACTGTACCTACTCCAGGCACCATTTCTCACCTATTGGGAAAACCAGAATGATCAAGCATCGGAAGGTAAGTCACTTGCTCATAGCAAAACATTATTTTCTATTTGTCCCAAGGGTGGGAGGAAGCCAAATACAGCATCAATTCATTTATCTTTCATCTTGCATTACGTCTGATTTTCCACACGCAGGGCAATCCCTGTGGCTGAGGAAGAAGTAAAAGTATAAACACTACTGAGTCTTTCTTAAACATTCTAACCTCCTATACGACCAGGAAATGCCATAGTTTTCATCTCACTTCCTCAGTTCTTTCACTCTGAAATAAATTCCCTGCTGAGATGCATGTGGTGTGGGATACAGCAATGAGGGAGTAAAGCATTCAGTAAGTCTACTGATGATGTTGCTGGAAGAAACATGGTGACCATGGAAGGCAAATTCAAATCCAGAGTGGGCCCTTACTACCTGAGGACAACCCATTGCCCGGTTCAAGATGGAAGGGATTATAAACAACCTGCCACTGGGTACCTGAGGTAGGTACCATATCAGATGCCCAGCAATGGTCTTTGCTGCTGGCAAACTGGGGAAACAGGAGTGGCAGTACCAGATCATCTTGGTGAGGGGGAGTCCCTATTGTTTTTAATTTTGGAATGCAAGAGAAGCTCTAGGGACTCCCTCCTTCTTGCTATAATTGTCTTTAGTCCAAGGTCAAAGAGTCAGTGTGGGGATTCTTCCTCTTGCTGAACTGGGAAATGAGCCATTATGTGCTAGGATATAAGTGTGTAAGATATCAGGAGGCTGACTGAGGTGGACTAGTACCAGAATGTAGTCCTGGGTCCCTCAGAGCAGATGTCCAATGCTCCTCAAATGGTCTGATGATTTCCCTGTCCCCAGAACATAGTTACCCTGGGAAATGGCCACAGGTCCGTTTGGGAGAGTGGTGATGTCATGGAGTAAGGGCAGCCTGGAGAAACTTTGATTTCCCCATGAAAGTAACTTCTTTAGGTGATACCATTACAGGGCTCAAGCAAGGTGGGAAGAGGCTTTTCAAACTGGGAAGGAAGGGACATTTTCTGGCAAGTGGATTAGTGGGACTTCGTACCTCTCTTACTAAGCCATTCAGTGCCACAGGAAGAAGCCAGTTTATCCCAGGTTAGGAATAAGAAGTTATGTACATACTTGTGATATTATCACATTATCCAGAAATTCTGGGTCTTCTAAATAACTCAGATCTGGGAACTGCTCTGGTGGCTCGAGGTAAGCTCCAGTTGGCCAAACTAGAGGTTTGGGGTTATAAGGTCAAGTGGCACCACAGTTAGCTGCCATCCTATTTTAGTCCTAAGGACCCCATGATCACTTGGCTACTCCAAAAAGCTCTGTGGTCAGACTATGCGAGTGCTACCCCAGCCTCTCTGCTGATTGCCGTGATCCCAAAGCACCTTCTGGAAGCTAGGCCACCTCTTGGCCTCAGCCACCTCTGTATCCCTTCACCCCCTGCTGATATCAGGGAACCCATTTTAATGCAGTCTCTCCCACTAGCACATCCAAACTACAGATAAGAGCTACAGTAGTGCCTTTCAAACATTCCCATTCGTTCCTTATTAATGTAATTCTCAATACTTTGGCAAAGAGAGTGTCTTCAGGGCCCTTTCAGGGGACATGTCTAGGGAATGACATGTCCCCTGACATATTATATGAACAGATCTCATATACTTAGTCCAACATTTATGGCTCCCTCCTCTACATCAGGGCTTCGTAACCTTGGGTCTACATTTTAATCATCTGAGGAGCTTTGACAAAATACTGGTGCCCAGGCCCCATCCACAGATATATATATATATATATATATTTTTTTTTCTTTTTTTTGGCTGCTTTGGGTCTTCATTGCTGGGGGCAGGCTTTCTCTAGTTGCGGCGAGCGGGGGCTATTCTTGGTTGCGGTGCGCAGGCTTCTCATTGCGGTGGCTTCTCGTTGTGGAGCACAGGCTCTAGGCACACGGACTTCAGTAGTTGCAGCATGCGAGCTCATTAGTTGTGGCACGTGGGCTCAGTAGTTGTGGCTTGCGGGCTGTAGAGTGCAGGCTCAGTAGTTGTGGCACATGGGCTTAGTTGTTCCGTGGCATGTGGGAATCTTCCAGGACCAGGGCTCGAACCCATGTCCCCTGCATTGTCAGGCAGATTCTTAACCACTGCACTACCAGGGAAATCCCCATCCACAGATATTCTCATTTAATTGGTCTTCAGTGCAACCCTAGCATCAGTAGTTTGAAAAGCCCCTCAGATGATTCTAATGTGCAACCATGCTTGAAAGCTGCCATTCTACATTAGGCCGTGAAATTTCTGGAACTCTGTTTTATGTTGGCTGTCATTGAATTCAGGATTAAGTCCACCAATCAATTAGAGAGAGTAATTAGAATAGTAATCACCTGCTCAAGACAGTCCATTAAACATGGACTCTGGTCAGAGCACTCCAGTTGACAAATGCAGGTCTATCCATGTTATGTTCTTGCCTCCCTGGCCCAGCATCTTCAGAATCAATCCCTACACACGCCTCCATGCTTCTTTCTGGCACAAATTAGCAGGTTCTTGCACATTTTTAAATACAGATGCCTTTTCTTTCCAAGTTTGACTTTATATTTGGCCTCCTGTGACTGCTGGGTTCTGATCTCCTGATAGGTCTCAGGGCAATGAGTGGTGATGGCCGGGGGTGAGGGGAACTTGGAGGGATTTAGAGTTACCGGGCCAAGTAACTCCTGTGGGTGAGGCATTCCAGGCCCTCAAGCAGGCAGGGAAGTCAGGGGATACTGTTCTAACAAAAGCAGGATGGAGGGGCTTAGTGCTCCTCTTGGTGAGCTGTCCAGTGTACTGGGGGCAGCCAGTTTACCACCCGTCTGGCCCTGAATTCCTCATACTTTTCATACCATTTGATGGCAGCACCATTAGATCACCCTGAGCTTTGCCTTCAACGTGCTTTCCAAGGCAGCCACAGGAAAACACTGTTTTCAGGAGTCATGCCTTGGACTGCCTGGTCCCCTTCCTTATTGCCAGCTGGCCCTTCAGCGCCATCCCTTCCAACTAAGTCAGATAACCAAGCCCACATTCCTTCCCAGGGTTTTGTAGCTGGGACCGACTTCCAGTCCCAATTTCTGGATAAGTCAGGTGTCTGATGGCGAGACTGACTCTAAGTAGGAAAGGCATTTATTAAAAACACATTGCCATAGCTCGTAGAAGTGTTGGGAGGGTGGAGAATCATGCTCACAGCTGAGCTCCCAGAATCACACTGCAGACCTGACTTGATGAGGACACTGCTGCCTCTGGCACTAGAGGAACACTCCCCCTACCTCCAGCCCACCCCTCTGAGGCTGATTTTTCCCCAGGAAGTGACTTTGTACCCGTTGCTGACGCTGAAAGCTAGATGCCTCTGCCACCACCCTGCAGCAGGTTCTGAATAGAGCCGCCTTTGTTGAGTTGCTCATTTCTGAAATTGTATCTCACACAGGTGAGAGTTGACATATAGGTCGTGTGCCTGTGTCCCAGCAGCAATGGAGGTTGGGGAACTGATTTTTCTGGGTTCTGCTCTCCATAAGCAGAATTTGTAAGGCTGGTATACGCGATTTATCCTAAGGAATTGGCTTATGTGATTGTGGGGGTGGGCCTGAAACCCTCAGGGCAGCCCAGAAGGCTGGAAGCTTCCAGGCAGGAGTTGATGCAACCATCTTGACGCAGGAGTTTTTGTTCCTCAGGGAAACTTCAGTTTTCCTCTTAACACTTTCAACTGATTAGATGAGGCTCTCCAACATTATCTACGATAATCTCCTTTACTTAATGTCAACTGAGCAACACCTAGATGGAGTGTTGGATTGAATCACTGGGCTCTATAGCCTAGTACCCATAAAAAGTTAACACATAAAAATACCCATCACAGATGGTTATTTCTCAGAGTTAGCAATGGTGTTCAGAAGGTCCTGGGAACCCAGAAGACATGGCAGATGTTTACGATGCACCCCAAACTCACCACTAAAGAGGAGATGATGAGGATGATGGTGATGATGACGACGCCTACAACAATTTGTTGAGCTCCTACCATGCAGCAAATGCCTAGTCTATTACTATCTCATTTAATCCTCACAATAATTCCATAAAGTGGTTGTAATTATCTCCATGTTATCAATAAAGAATCTGAGGCTCAGAAAGGTTAGTTCATGGGCACAGTGCACGTGGAGGAGAGAGGAGCAAGAGATGCTCTGCTGGATTCCAAATCTCCGCCCACTCCACACTGCCTCTCCAATTGTCCTAAGAGGGCACTTCGGTAATTTAACTAATTCTCAACATTCGTGCTAAGGAGGGGACAAAGGAAGTCAGTAAAAGCAGTGATTCTCCAACTTTAAGGCACATAAGGATCACCTGGAGAGGTTGTTAAAGCACAGATTTTTTTTTTTTTTTTTTTTTTGCAGTACGCCGGCCTCTCACTGTTGTGGCCTCTCCCGTTGCTGAGCATAGGTTCCGGACGCGCAGGCTCAGCGGCCATGGCTCATGGGCCCAGCCGCTCCGCGGCATGTGGGATAGTCCCAGATTGGGGCACGAACCCGTGTCCCCTGCATCGGCAGGCGGACTCTCAACCACTGCGCCACCAGGGAAGCCCTAAAGCACAGATATTTTGGCCCTATCAGCTGTGATTCTGATCTCGTGGGTCAGAGGTGGAGCCTGAGAGTCTGCATTTTTTAACAAATTCCCAGATGATGCTGATGGTGCTGGTGTGGGACCAGACTTTAGGTAGCATGGGGTAAAGAAATCCACACGTATTACGAGCATCTCTCCCCAGTGAAACCTTTAAGAGCGACATCTGTAAATAGCAGACAGCTGACTAGAGTGGGCGCTGTTTTCTCTAGCCTGGGGCTGACAGTGCAATGATCAGAAGTCAACGAGGTGATCCTGCAGGAGAAGCAGCAGCAAAGGGCAGCTTGCTAATCTCTTTGTCAAAGAGGAGCCACTGTCAGAGAACTGGGTTTCAGTTTTGTGAGCTCTTCTGCAAGCCTGCAAAAACCCCGGTCCCGGGCTCTGAGGGAGCCCTGGTAGGAGGATTTGACACAGCATCATTTTCCCCACTGAGGAAACTCTAGGCAGAAGTTCAGCTCTTGGAAGAGAAGAGAGGATGGGCTTGGCATGGGTGGGGGCCATGGCCAGCTCACTCGTACCGGGTATCCAGCCATTGAAGTTCTACCCAGGCCCATGCTTGACTACGTGTGAGGAGACCCCACTGCTCTCTCCTGGCAGCTTACTGGAGTGGGGATTTAAGACACGGTCCTGAGCGGTACCAGGAGAGGAATGAGCATTCAGAAAATGGGAGAAGAGTTCCAGTTCAATCATTTAAGCTATAAAACATCTGAGTCTCAGTTTTGTCACTTGCAAAATGGGATCTACCTTACAGAGAAAGGTTTCAGTGCATGGTTGTAAAATTTTATATTGCTTTGACTCTTTCCCTGCCTCATTTCCTTTTTTATTTTATATCCTTTTTTATTTTATGTGACTGATACTACAACTGAGCACAAACTGTTCTCAATTTAGAAGGAAGAACAGTCACTTCCAGATTCTTTAAGGATTTGGATAATCTGGACTTGATCAAATACCTGGGTGAACATGAGACAAGATAATGAGAAGGGTTTCTTAGCTTAGGCCTCTGGAAAGCAGAGCCAGAAGCAAAGACTAAAACATTGACATTAATTGTTTGTTTTGTTTTTTTCTCTTTTAATCAATATTTTTAAATTGAAGTATAGTTGATTTACATTGTTGTGTTAATTTCTGCTGCACAGCAAAGTGATTCAGTTATACATATATATACATTTTTTATATTATTTTCCTTTATGGTTTATCATAGGATATTGAATATAGTTCTCTGTGCTATACAGTAGGACCTTGTTTATCCATTCCTTATATAAAAGGTTACATCTGCTAACCCCAACCTCCTACTCCATCCCTCCCCCAATCCCCTCCCCGTTGGCAACCACCAGTCTGTTCTCTATGTCTGTGATTCTGTTTCATAGATAGGTTCATCTGTGTCATATTTCAGATTCCACATATAAGTGATGTCATATGGTATTTGTCTTTCTCTGTTTGACTGACTTCATTTAGTATGATAATCTCTAGTTGCATCCATTTTGCTGCAAATGGCATTATTTTGTTGGTTTTTTTATGGCTGAGCAGTATTCCATTGTATCTTCTTGATCCATTCATCTGTCGATGGACATTTAGGTTGTTTCCATGTCTTGGCTATTGTGAATAGTGCTGCTGTGAACATAGGGGTGCATGTATCTTTTTGAATTATAGTTTTGTCTGGATATATGCCCAGGAGTGAGATTGCTGGATCATATGGTAATGCTATTTTTAGTTTTCTGAGGAACCGCCATACTGTTTTCCACAGTGGCTGCACCAACTTAGATTTCCACCAACGGAGTAGGAGGGTTCCCTTTTCTCCACACCCTCTCCAGCATTTGTTATTTGTAGATTTTTAATGATGGCCATTCTGGCCAGTGTGAGATGGTACCTCATTGTAGTTTTGGTTTTCATTTTTCTAATAATTAGCGATGTTGAGCATCTTTTCATGTGCCTATTGGCCATCTGTATTTCTTCTTTGGAGAAATGTCTATTTAGGTCTCATGTAAATCAATGAAGCTAGAACACACCCTCTCACCATACACAAAAATAAGCTCAAAATGGCTTAAAGACTTAAACATAAGACATGACACCATAAAACTCCTAGAAGAGAGCATAGGCAAAACATTTTCTGACATAAATCGTACCAATGTTTTCTTAGGTCAGTCTCCCAAGGCAATAGAAATAAAAATAAAAATAAACAAATGGGACCTAATCAAACTTACAAGCTTTTGCACAGCAAAGGAAACCATAAACAAAACAAAAGGACAACCTACAGAATGGGAAAAACTATTTACAAATGATGCGACTGACAAGGGCTTAATTTCCAAAATATACAAACAGCTCATACAACTCAACAACAAAAAAACAACCCAATCAAAAAATGGACATTAATTGTTTGAGAAGTGTCTAGCCCAGGGTGGTAAGAGTGGGGAAAAAGAGAAGGGGGGCAGGGATAAGGAAAGATGCAAAACAACATGGTGCAACGTGTTACCACCCTGGGTACCACTTCACGACAAGCTGAGAAGGAAGAAGCAGGTAACTTAGCAGGTATGTTTATCCAGCACATGGGACTCCTCCACAATAATTGCAAGGGAGAGCTAATCTTTTATGGTAGTCCATGGAAGAGAGAAAGGAGGGCACACTTGGTGCTGCCATTGATGAATGCCAAAGGGGGAAAGCCTTTGCCTCCCTCCATCTCTTGTTGTGTCTTGCAAGTATGGGCACCTTGAACTTTAGCTGGAAACTAATTGATGTTCTCTGGCCCCTCTCCTAGGGATGATGGTAGATTCTCTGATTCCATTCCAATCTCCCCACCCATGATATCTGTAGCCAATTTCCCCACTAAGTTATTCAAGAAGCAAGCAACTTCACCAAGGCAAGCATTGTCCTTGTTCCCCTCAGAGGTAAGTCCAGCCTCAATATGAGGAAAATGTCTGCCTGCCTTGAGCATGACTATCATACCCCTGGTATAATTGTGGCAAGATGAATTTGACTTTTTCTGTCCCTGCAAGTGTTGCCAAAGTGGCTATAAATGGCCTCCCTCTCAGCCACCTGCAGGGGTGGTACCAGCTCAGATTAAAAGTCTTCTTGATTCCAGTTCACTCTGACACAGTGGCTGATGCATAGGAGATGCACAGTGTGCATATCTGCCCCCTTCAACACTCCTCTTATTTATGATTATGTTGGCATTGATCCTATTAAATAGCTATTTTCCCCCATCACCTCTTTCTTTTACATTTTCTCCCTCCCCTCTTCTTTTATTTCTGACCTCATCTTTGTAGTTTAATCTCTTCTTTGTGGTTTTGTATATCCTTTGTAATTATGAAGTGGAAGGGCTCTTTGGTGATAATTTCTTGAGAAATTCGTACCAGAGAAGAACAAGAAATTTAAAGTCTTCTCTCATCTCAACAAAGAGCTGTGGTTCTGTTTATGTCAGTAGAGGTGCAATTCAGAAGTACTAAACAGCCCAGATTAAGGCTCCAAACAGCTTCTGTGTGGGTGGGCAAGGCAATTAAAAACTAGACATGTTCAAGTTTTTAGCGGATGTCTAGGTGATCAAAATGCTGTCAACACATCCAAAGAGGAGTCTGCCAGCTTTTGTTGGAACAACACAATTCTCGTGTCCACAAAGGAAACTCTCATCTTTTCTTCAAGTTCAGTGTCAAACTGGAGAGGAGTATTAATGGGAGCTTGGGATGGGGGGAATGGGGATGGAGCAGAGACAGCAGGTGGCTTTGTGTTTAAAGGACAGCCAAGGAGATACCCATTAAAATCGGGATTATGCTACAGAACTTTAAAACACCAATCTCTAAAGTTCTAGATGAAAAAAGAGATGAGTTGCTTTAGGATGTCTCTAAAGGTCGCTTTCAAAAAGTTTGAAGGGCCCTTCAGCACACGCTGGGTTTGCAGCTTGGAATGGCTCATTGTCATTGCCCTTAAGTTTTTGTTGATTCTCTTTAGTGTAACAGAAATGTTGCCATGAGCTTCATGTATACCATCTCGTTCTTCACAATAATAGGCATTAAAATCTCCATTTTGCAGATGACAAGACTGGGTCTCACACAAGTTAAGAAGCAGAGCAAAAGTTACCCAGTTTCCAATAGTGAATAGTTGTTCTATTCACTATTGAAAGTGGGGTAATGAAATTTCCAAGTATGATTGTTGAATGGTCTATTTCTCCCTTCAATTCAGTTAGTTTTTGCTTCAATTATTTTAGGGTTCTCTTGTTAGGTGCATATATAACTATAATTGTTATATCTTCCTGATGGAATGACCCTTTTATCATTATAAAAAGTTCATATTTAACTCTAGTAACATTTCTGTTTTAAAGTCTATTTTGTCTGACATTTGCATAGCCACTCCAGCTCTCTTATGGTTGCTGTTTGCATGGTATATCTCTTTCCATTCTTTTACTTTCAATTTACTTATATCTTTGAGTACATAACTCAAAGCCCATTGAGTACTAACTCCAAAGCTTATTGCTCTCTACTCTCTGAGAAGACACTTCAGATTCAAAGTAGTTCTATTTTAGTCTACTACCACTACATTTTGTAAGTGACTCAAGTTTCATTCTGCTTTGTTCTCTCATTAGAATACATCCATTATGGTATAGATTAAAATTCTCTTTTATAGAAAGGCTTTCTGAAGAAGGTTTTTAAAATAAAAAAAGTCACTTGAAAGCCAACAAAAACATTATTTATTAAACTTATATATCTCAAAGGAGCTTTAATCAATGAAAACTAGGAGTTGGATTAGAAAACATCAAAAGGATGGAAGAAAGACACTGTAATTTCTGTCTGATGTACTCTGGTAATTTTTCATTTTCTCCATACCTAGTTGTTTGACCATCTGGAGATGTATAACTAATAGAAGACACTCCTACTTGCACGACCAACTGGGACCCATCATTAAACTGAACCCACACAGCTCCACTAGTTAACTGTGTAGCCCAACCAACATTTTTCACAAAAACAGACTTGAAAAGTTGTGCTGATTTAGGGAGACAATCTTTTAGACTACTAGGAGAGCTGTTAGTTCCAGAAGCTGCACCTGCAAGGCCAAGTCCTTCATTTGTAACCTTAGAAGGATTAAGTATTGGTGCCTGTTTTGGAGAAGCAGCACTATTTATGATCATTCTATTCAGAGGTGGTGTCTCTCTCATTGGGTAGTTTGGATCCACAGAAGGAGGAGGTGTTAAGGCCTTAGGTGAACTAGTACTACTAGGTTTTCTTCCTAAGATTATTGGGAAAAAGGGAGCACTTCCACTTTTCTTTTCCTGTTCTGAAATTATGGATTTAAGAGATAATAAAGGGTGTTGAGTAAGCCAATACTTCTGTGGAAAGCAGAACAGTGTCTGGCACATAGAAGGTGGTCAATACGTTTTAACTAGAGTTAGCAGAGCTTAGATGTTAAGGGCCTTAACACCACAGATCCTCAGTTTCCTAACCTGTAAACTGGGGATGACAATACCCATCTCCAGAGGGATATTGTGAGAACCAGTGCAATACCATGAACAATGCAATTAACGGAGGGCCTAGCTGTTACTGTTTATTATCATCAGGCTCTTTGAGTCAATAGAGGAAAAGAATGAGATGTTCAAATGAGAGGCAAAGCTGACCTGCAGAGTCAGCAGAGTTTGGATGCCCATGTGGTGTCACAGAGGCCTCTAGTAAATGCAATTACCCTTTGGAGCCATGAAGACCAGGACAGTGCTGGTAGCAGCCAGTGTTAATTGACGATCAATGACCAGGCACTTCTCTAAGTGCTTCTGTAAGGTATATGACCTATTATAATATGCCTATTTTATGATGAGTAAACTGAAACAAGCCTAACTGTGTGATGTGTAAGCTGAAATATAGTGATGGGAAGAAGGCTACTAATGTGACACACTAATAGTGGTGGAGCCAGGATTTGAACCCAGGCAGAATGGCTGCAGAGGTTAGGCCCTTAACAACTAAGCTCTGCTAACTCTAGTTAAAACGTATTGAGCACCTTCTATGTGCCAGACACTGTTCTGTTTTCCATAGAATTATTGGCTTACTCAACACCCTTCCCTACCTCTTTCTAAAATATCTTCCTACACTGCAAAGACTGGAAAGCTAGGCATTTTCCAGACCTCCTAAAAGCTTGCCTCCAGTTGTTCTCCTATGAGACTTTGATTTACAACTGAGTTACTTGAGCAGAGAAGCAGGGTCCAAGGCTCAATTTTCCTGGCACAGGTTGGTCTAGAGGTGGCATGGTTCTTAAGTCAGCAACTGTAGAGTTCGCTTCCTGATCCTGCAGTTTCCTAATTAAGCAGAGGAACAGTTTTATTTTTTTTTTTTTTTTTTTTTTTTTGCGGTACGCGGGCCTCTCACTGGTGTGGCCTCTCCCGTTGCGGAGCACAGGCTCCGGACGCGCAGGCTCAGCAGGCATGGCTCACGGGACCAGCTGCTCCGCAGCATGTGGGATCTTCCCGGACCGGGGCACGAACCCGTGTACCCTGCATCGGCAGGCGGACTCTCAACCACTGCGCCACCAGAGAAACCCAGGAACAGTTCTTTTGGTGGCCAGTTTGGCACTGTGGTTTTGGCAGTTGTTCCTGGAAGCTCAGTCCAGAGCCAATTTCCTCAGCCCCTATAATGATTCTGTAAGTTTTCTATTCTCCCTTATAAATTTCTTAGCTAGAACAGATACTGTTGCCTGCAACCAAGGGTCCTCATTAACACCCTTGGATTCCCTCACCCTGGGGTTAGTCGATTTCTTCAAGAGCAAATTGAAACTCCAGGAAGTTAAAAGATTTGTCAAAGTCATACAGTAAGCCAGGAACTAAGATTTAGTTCTGTCAGACTCCAAAGCCTGGGATTCAACCACTGTATTTCACTGTTTTGGTTTTCTTGTTTGTTTGTTTTTTCCATTTTTCTGCTAGGCTCGAATATAATCACAACCCGTCATTTTTGAGATATCCTTATTATCAGAGGCAGCTATGTTCCTTTCTTCCTCTCTCAGTCTTCTTGGAATGTGGTTCTGAATATCTGGCAGTTCCAGCAGCATTACCTTTTAATGACTTATCCCCATTGTCATGTGTTGAGCTGGGCCTCATGCTGGGCATTCCACATCATCCTGCAACAATCCCAGAGATGGATAACATAATCCTCATCTTAAAAAGCAGAGAAGAGATCCTGAGGGCTGTTGATTGAAGATCATAGCTGGTTAATTAAGGTCATGCTAGCTGTTGGAACAAACCTAACAATATACAGCGGCTCAAACATGATAGGAATTTATTTTTCATTCACCCAAAGCCTAAAACTAGTGTTCCTGATTGGCAGTGGCTCCCCTCCAAGTGGTGATTTAGGGACCCAGGCCATCTCTGTCCTATGGTTTTGTCACTTTCGACAGGTGGCTTCCTCTAAGTCAAGGCAGTTGATGGAGAAAGGGCATGGGTGACCCCATGTGGGAGGGTTTTATGGACCAGGCCTGAAAGTGATGCTTGTCACTTCTGCTCACTTTCTATTAGCAAAGACTCAACCAAAAGGCCACATGATCTCAGGGGAGGCTGGGAAAAGTCTATGTAAGGAACACTTGGAAATGTAGCCTGGCCACATGCCCAGGGAGAAGAGGAAATGGGACTGGTGATCGTTAACCAGTGCCACACGGCAGCCTCAGCGGGGCCAGTGCCAGCCCTACTCTCCTCCCTGCTGCCCAATCGTCTTTGTCAGCAGTGGTGGTGCAGAGGGAAGGAGATTGGACTGGAGACAGGAGTCCTAGTGCTCACTCTGTCGCTGGCTACATGACTCTGGGTAAGTCATGTTACTGTTCTCGACCTCACTGTCCAACTCAGTAAAATGAAGGGGTTGGGCTAGCTATGTCTACCGCCCTAGCCAGCGCTAACATTGACTTTGACTATGCTAATTGCTTTAATTATGCTTTTGTCTAGAAAAGATGTTCTTAAACCATCTTTTTAAAACATTTATTCTTTCTTCAAAAGGCAGATCACCTGGAAGCCCAATATAGGACAGATAAAAGGAGAGCTGCTCCGGCTGGAGGCAGGAGAGGGGCTGGGAGCCATGTGTCCTTGGCTGCCTGCTCCCTCTTTCCTGCAGTGGCCCCTGGAGGGTCTCTGTGGACCTTAAGTCTCCAAGAAGCATAGTCTGGAAACCAGTTGTTGAAACCATAGTGGTCGCTCCACATGTGCATGCTAGGTCTCTGAATAGCACAGGTAACCCCTAGATTCATTCTTTCACTGCTCCATCCAATCTTACTGAGTTCCTATTTTGAGAGGCAGGAGAGTACAGTGGTTAGTCATGTGGTATCCGAACCTGGGTTTCAATTTTGAATCTGCCACTTAATAGCCAAAGGATTAGATTTTGAACAAGTTCCTTAACTTCTCTCCACCTCAGTTTCCTCAGCTACGAGACATGGAAAGTATGCATCTCATATGCTTGCTCAACCCTCTTCCTTGTACTGTCTTTCTCCTTAGCACTTATCACCTTGTACTATGTCAAGTAATTTACTTATTTATCTTGTTTCTTGTCTGTCTTCTCCACTAGAATATCCACTCCTTGAGGTGGTGACTTTTGTCTATTTTGTTCTCGGATGTATCCCCAGCACCTATGACCAAGCCTAGCTCAATAACCATTGCTCAATAAATATTGTTAAATGTTGTTAATTTCCTTAAAGCACTCAGAATGGGGTCAGGTACATTATAAGCATTTAGTAAATGTTGACTGTTAGTATTTTTATTGAGTACTATTGATGAGGATACAGTGTTGAAAAGAATCAGATAGCGCTCCAGCCTTCATGAACTTTACAGTTCAGAGGGGAGACATACAAATAAAGAAGCAAAAATAAATATCTATTATATGTTACACATATTTAAATTTTGACAATTGTTAGGAAAGTTTAGGGAGCCATGAAAGGATGTAACAGAAAAATATCATTTGGTTTTGGTTTTTTGGAGGTGGACAGGGGTCCAAGCTGGCTTCTTTGCGATAAACCATTTAAGCTGAGACCTGACAGGTGAACATGAGTGGGCCAGGCACAGGGACAGTGTTCCAGGCACGGGGACAGGTATGTGAGGCCTCAAGGCAGGATGGAACTTGGAATTTCTGGGATCTGAAGGAAGACCAGTGGGGCTGGTGCCCAGTTAGTGAGGGGAACAGGAATAGGAAAGTCCGCTGGAGAGGCAGGGATTGGAGGGGACAGGATATACAGAACCTCAGCATCCCCAGCAGGGTGGAGTCTTGGCTCGACAAGCAATGGGTCCCACAGGCAAGTGATGTATTTAAAGAACAGAGGAGGGACATGGTCACGTTCACAAGATCCCTCTGGTTGCTGAGTGGGGAGGGAGCTGCAGGGGGAGGAGGGAAGCGGGACACAGAGGCTACACTTCACCCCTGCACCACATTCCACAGGTCAGCGTTCTTTTTCTGCCATTTGTTTTCCCACAAGTTTTGAATTACTTAGGCAAACTCTTTCCTCTGTTTACTGATCAAGTTCTAGTGCTTGATCTTGAAACTGCAGGTCCTTCTAACTGCTGGGGAAAGAATTCTCATGGCACTAAGAAAGAAAGATATTGCCTCCTTTCCTGCAGCTTAGGCAAACCTCCTTTGCCTTAGCAAAGCAGGTACTGTTCTACATCTTAAAACTGTCTTTGCATATGCTGTTTCTGACAAGGTCTTCTCCAAGATGCCTGGATTTTGGAGATGGTTGCTCTGCCCTATAACTACCTTTTTTTTTTTTTAACATCTTTATTGGAGTATAATTGCTTTAGAATGCTGTATTAGTTTCTGCTTTATAACAAAGTGAATCAGTTATACATATACATATGTTCCCATATCTCTTCCCTCTTGTGTCTCCCTCCCTCTCACCCTCCCTATCCCACCCCTGTAGGTGGCCACAAAGCACCGAGCTGATCTCCCTGTGCCATGCAGCTGCTTCCCACTAGCTATCTATTTTACGTTTGGTAGTGTATATATGTCCATGCCTTTTAACCTCTAAGATGTCTCTTGTCTTAATTGAGAACCCTGGTAATAATATTTAAAATGGCATCTTTATTCTCTAAAAGTGATAAGTACTTGCGAGGTTTCTTTCTCGAGCCTGGAGGAGAACATGAACCCTCCCTTCTTCTCTCTTTATAAAAAAAATACCATTTTGTATTTCTTTTTTAAACAGAGTTTGCTAGCTTTGGCTCACTGAAATTAACCCTGGAGACTCGTAGGGAGCTTTTGCAAAGTCAGGTGACAGATGCTGCAGGTTTGGATTGGGGGGGAGGGCGGTGGGGATGAGAGAGCTGGGAATTGGACAGAATTGAGAAAGATTCTGGAGGGAGAATTGACAGGACTTGGGAAAAGACTGAACTGAGTGTGGGAGGAACTTTGACAGATGACTCCCAGGTTCCTTGCATGAACCACCAGGAGGATTGTCCGTGAAAAGAAATGAGAGGGTAGAATGTCCCTCGGAACTCCGTTTACTCCACAATTAATGATGTCAGGAGGTCCTTTGTGCAAAATTTCCCTCCTCAGAGGACCCAGAGTGAAAACTTAAAGGTCATTGACTGTGTCTGAACAGTATTAGAGGAAATGGGGGTGGGGTGGGTCACGGGGGTTCTTGGTGACTCAGCAGGTGGATTTTCCTCCATAGACATCTCTGATGATGTACTGGGACGTGAATGGGAGCAGAGCTCCACCCTGAGCCCCCAAAGAGGTGGCATTTCTGCTTGAACTCCTCTCAGCTCTGCCCTCTGGGCACTGAGAGCTTAGGGGGTTGGGGGAAGACATCTCACGAGTCGGGGAAAGTCTGACCCTGGATTGTTCTGTGGGAAGTAAGGACAGGGCTGAATGGCTGAGGAGATGTGCTGGGAATTGAATTCCCTGTGAGTGATTAAATGTACAAATGCAGGCAGCTGGACCACATGTAAAAATAGAACTCTGACCCACAATCTGCTGCCACCAGCTCAGGAAGCCAACCCACAAGGCTCGTAACATTCTGCCCAAAATGACTGGGACATTACAATCAATAACTGCCAGCTTCCCTAATGTGTGTCTTCCTTCCAACTTAGGACCAATCACAGAAGGCCAAATATGCTCCCCTAACCAATCACATAGGATGCCCGGCTTCTAGTTAGCCCACCTCCAGCTCCCTCTGCCCACAGCCTCCAATCAGGACACACCTGAAACCTTCCCTTTCTCCACTACACAGCTTTCCCACTCCCCCGCCTGCCTTTGAGTCTCTGCCAAAGGCAAGTGCTGACTCCCTTGCTATATAGCAAGCTCTGAATAAGTAACGTTTGTTTGTTCTCATTTGGGTAGTCTTCACTTATTTCCGCACCTGGCACCTTCCAGGACTTCATCGAAGCTACCTTGCTGGGGACTTGGGGAGGGGGAAAGCAGACACGGACCTTGAGATCTCTGTATTTCTCAGTGTTGGGGCAGAAGGCTGATTCTTCATCAGAGGTGATGCCGGCAACATCTGGCAATTAATCTGACACCTTACCAATGTAGCTGGGGAGTATGACTGAGTAGGAGGAGGGCCGTCTGCTGGGGCAGACCCTCTGAGAAACAGCAGTTTAAAGGGGTGTGTGTGTGCGTGTGCACATGTTTTTCTGAAATCGTTTAGCTCCTTTACAGGAAGAAAGCCCACAATGGCCACCAGCATAGCATTAGAGTTTAGAGCTGTACAAGTGGCCCACATGATGTGTTCTCCTTCCCAAAGAATATGTACAGAGTATGTGCACCTCTGACTGCAACTGAGTCTGAATCCTGGCTTTATCACTCTCCAGCTGTGTGATCTTGGACAAGTTACTTCCCCCCTCCCCCTCCCCAGGGTCTCAAAGTCCTCCTGTGTTTATTTCATGGGCATTTCCATGCTGCCATGCTGGTTTAAGTGTGGTCTACATACCACCTGCATTTGAATCCCCTGGGTTATTTGTTAAGCATACAGGTTTCTGGGCCCCACCGCAGACCTAATGAATCAGAATCTCTGGCTGTGGTCTGGATATCTATCAGACTAGCCAACTCTCCAAGTGATTTTTCCACTCATTAAAGTGTGGAAACCTCAGGGTTACTGCATCTTAGGTACTTGCGAGGTTACAATAATGATCAAGAGCTGATGCTCCTCCAAGGCAAAGCACATTGCAATAAACCCAGAAATGGAGGACCCAACAGCTGTGGGAAAAGGGATGGATTCCAATCTGGGAAATTTGAGAAGGCTGCATGAAGGAAGTGGTTTCCAGTCTAAGCCTTGAGGGAGAAGTAGAATTTCATCCTGCGGACATGGAGCCCCATCTGAGGTGCTGGTGGTAGGGAAGAGGAAAACCTTCTCCCTCCAGAGGAGAGAGGCATAGACTCAACGCTGCCTGGATGTCACTTATTACAGTGGCACAGGCCCATTCTAAAGCCCCGTTAGATGCCACCTGCCTATGGGCTAGATAGTACTGTCCCTGTTTTATGCATGGGGGACCAGAGGGCCAGCGAAGACCTGGGACTTACCCAAGGATGTGCAGCTAGGAAGGAGGACGCCAGAGGTTTGCCTATGGAGTTAGAGAATCTGCAGGAAGAAGGGGGTTTCTGTGGAGCATTTGAGGAGCAGGGAGCCCCCGCTGATCGTTTTTTTTGGAAAAAGGTTGTGGTGCTGATTTGTCACTATGGGAAACCTGGCCTCAAGGCAGGGGTAGGCTGGTGTATGTTTAACTGGTCACCAGCTCTGGGGAGAGCAGGGGCCCTGAGTTGTAGCGTTTGCTGGTTGCTGTGGTGTAATCACTCCCACCACGGCCCATTTCAAGCTGTTGACATGATGCCACTGAATAAAGTCGGGAAGAGATGCACCCAATGGGCTCTCGAGCCAGAAGAGTGGCTCCAGCACCCTGTGTCTAGGGCATGAATGAAGGGGAAATGTGAGCCAGACTCACCCATCGAGAATGAAGTAATGCCGTGGGCTGGTTTGCGGACTGACTGTGGCCTTCGGCTGGTTTAGAATGCCCCTTAGTCTGTTTGATGGGCTGTGCCATCTTTATTGCTTCTTGGGCACATGTCTTTGCTGAAACATTTGCAGTTGAGGAACCCTGGCTGTGAGGGAGGCGGGGAGCTGAACGCTGCTCTTCTGTCTCAGAAGGGAGTGCATCCAAGATTTTTACAATGTTGCCTTTGAAAAACAACCGGTCTCAACATGGTCGAAGGGGATCTGTGGGCGCATGGAAGAGCCAGAGGAGAAAGAATGAGGGTGTCCTGGCCTTTGGGACACTGGGAGGAGAGGTCCTAGGAAGACAGTGAGAAATGAAGGGGACCTCCCAACCGAGCTGGGCTTCGTGGGGCAGAGACAAAGCGGAGGGAAGGAGGGAAATTTACTTTCAACAGACCTATGCAGAACCATGGCAACCAGATAATTAAGAAGTTATTATAATTTCAGCCTACATATAAATATTGCGCTTTATGATTTTTATTTGGAGTTAGGTATACGGAGGAGACATGACAGATAATAGATGTCTTTTCTTGCCCAGGGCACTAAATGGATTCATCCAACCGCACCCCACTGCCTCCTGACCCATATCTGCCTCCTCCAGCCCCTCACCCCACTCAAACATAGCCCATGTTGGTAGTGGGAGAGGGAAGGGGTGCCGTTTCTCCCCCTTGGAGAGGAAGCCAAGCTGTCCCTCTCTGAGGGCATCCTCAGTGACAAAGGGGGCCAAGCTGAGGCGGAACACACCTGACGAGGGCCATACCCACCATCTACGCAGAGAGCACCCCACCAGCAAAACCAGAGGGAGCCAGAGAGAGGCCTGAGACCTCACCCAATGATGGAAGACCATCCTTGATCCTTGATTCTCTTAGGTCCCCAAGACCTAAGGACCCAGGAGAAGGCATTTGGTTGTAATTATTATTCTCTAGTGGTATCTTAGGAACCTCAGGGCTGGAACAATGCCTGCTATGTGGCATCCACTCAGGCATCTACTAAGATTGTGGGTAGGTCTTGTAACCCACTCTGTGGAGGACAGATTGGACAAAAGAGGCACGAAAAGAGGCTAGGAGAATGTGGCAATAAGTAATAAAGAGCAGGGTGGAATGATGAGGATGGGGGCACTCCACCTCTGCACGCTTCCTCCCAGAAACCCATAACCCCATCCAAGCACGAGAAAAAACATCAGACAAGCCCAAACTGTGATTGAAGAACTATCACACATCAGGGGAACCTAAGGAGAAATGACAGCTGCATGTAATGTGCATCCTGGAGGGGATCCTGGGACAGAAAAAGGACTTTAAGGAAAAACGAATGAAATCTGGACAAAGTGTGAAGTTTAGTTCACAGTAGTGTACCAATGTTGGTTTTTTCATTTGGCAAATGTACCATGGTAATCTAAGATATTAACATCAGGGGACACTGGATAAGGAGTATTTAGGAACTCTTGCTGCTATCTTGGAACTTGTTCATAAATCTAAAACTGTTCTTTAATTAGATTATTTAAAAGGGGGTGAGGAGAGGAGGCATGGCTTCCTAGTGGGGCACCTGGGGACAGCTTTGTGGACAAGGTGTCGTCTGAGCTGTTGAAGAGCATGCAGGGATTGGGTGGGACAGGGTTTACAGGGGTGGAGCAGCCTGAGCACAGACCCAGGAAACCAAGGGGGCTCGGTGGTCAACGGGCACTGCCTGTCCTCCAAGCAGAGGTGGACAAACAGCACAATGATGTCAGCTAGTATTATTTGCTTTTGACTTAAGGATTCTCTAAATCAGGAGGGAATTAGACCACCCCAGGCTGAACGAGGGCACGTGTATTTTCGTCGGCGAGGAGTGTGGTCCATGGGGGACTCTAGTGACCAGGAGCTCTGCTACAGTCTCAGATGGGCCCGGGGCAGGGTCGGAGAGGGGCATTGCAGTGGCTCCCTCTTCCCACTACGACAAAAGACTAGTATGTTGGGTGTATACCAAAACCTGCATATGGATGTTTATAGCAGTTTTAATCATAATTGCTAAAACTTAGAAGCAACCAAGATGTCCTTCAGTAGGTGCATGGATAAATAAACTTTGGTACATCCAGACAGTGGATGTATTGTATTATTCAGCGCTAAAAAGAAATGAGCTATCAAGCTATGAAAAGACACGGAGAAACCATAAGTACCTGTTACTAAGTGAGAGAAGCCAATCTGAAAAGGCCACATGCTGTAGGGTTCCAACTATATCACATTTTGGAAAAGGCAAAATTAAGGCGACAATAAAAAGCTCAGTGGTTCCCAGGAGTTGGAAGGAGGGCAGAGGCTACTGGGATGAATAGGTGGAGCACAGAGAATTTTTAGAACAGTGAAACTACTCTGTGTGATACTGTAATGGTGGATATATGTCATTATACTTCTGTCCAAACCCACAGAAGGCACAACACCAAGAGCAAGCCCTAAGGTAAACTGTGGACTTTGGGTGACTATGATAGGTCATCAGTTGTAACAAATGTACCACTCTGGTGGAGGATGTTGATAATGGGGGAGGCTACGTATAAGTGCAGGCAGAGAGCTTATGGGAAATCTCTGTACCTTCTCCCTTAATTTTGCTGTGAACCTAAAACTCCTCTAAAAAAAAATAGTCTTAAGAAAAGGAAACAGAGCCACAAAACAAAACACAATGAAACAAGTCTGTTGTGAGTGGAACAGGGGTCCAGAGGAGCCACCCAGCTCCCTTTGGAGGCCCCCAGCCCTGGTCTGCCTGGGAGGCTTTGCCTGAACTGAAGTCATTCCAAGGCCCAGGGGAGTGCGGATCATCAGGGTCCCGGGAGCAGAGCACACATTACTTTAGACTTTTAGAGGAGCAGTTTGTGAGGGAGGAATCATTTGAGCTGGAGTTTCATTGACTTCACCAGGTAGCCTAAGTCCCACCCTGGCCTCTCCATTTTTTCCCAAGTCCTCCCTACATGGGAACATTTTGTTAAAGACACTTCCACACAGGCACCACTCCTTGTTCATCATGTTTCTGCCACTCAGCTTGTCCCTGGGCCCCCTCCTGCCCTGGACACTGAGGTCAGAGTTCATGTGATGTGAGCATCACAGGGGAGGGCGTGATGGAGTTGACATACTACCGGGCCCCTAGGTGGGCGGTTCTCCTTCCACAAAATCAGAAAGATAAGATCTCGAAGGCCCCTCCCTGCTTTGGAAACCCTGTTCTACCCTTATGACAGCTGCTCTGGAAAAGGGAAAGGGACAGAGTGGGAATTTCTCGTTCTGTTCATTCCATCCTGATTCCCAAATAACTGGCTTGGAGGTACAGATGAGCTCCGGCCTCCAGGGCATCTGCCTTTGGAAAGGAACCAGGTAGCTGCTAAGGAACTGATGCTGCTTCAAAGAGTGGACGACTGTTTGTCCTCCAAAGCCTTGTCTGGATTGTCCCTGGTGCAGATGGCAGCTTCTGGTGTGGGACCCTAATTTGAAGAAGATCCTGTGACCTCTGGACCAATTAAATCATGTCTCAGGAGCTGGGAACAGCTGTGTGAGGAAAGTGTTTGTGATGGCTTTTGGGTAACAGGTGAATTTTTTTCTCCCACCAGAAGTCGTTTGAGCGAGGTATTGACTGTGGGTGTTGTGTAGTTCAGGAAAATTGGTCTCAGGAGAAGCAAGAAAAGTGAATTTAGCAACCTGCCTTTTTCAACAGAGGCTCTAATGAGGCAGAGCTGGTTTTGGGGGAATAATTGCTTCCAATTATCAGGAAAGTTGCCTGGACCAGAAATAGGAGAAGGTACCAGAGACATGCTACTTTGAGAGGGGCAGAGAGTTGGGGGGATTAGGTTTTGAACCTCTACCTCCAATCAGGCCACTGGAACTACATTCAAAAGTGTCCCTCGAGACTATTTTGTGGTGATAGAACTGTTCTGTATCTTGATTGTGGTTGATGGTTACAGGATCATATGCCTCTGTCAAACCTGCCATAAAACTGTAAACTTCAGAGTCAATTCTACTCTATGTAAATTTTCCCTAAATTTAAACATACACAGTACACACATACACAGGATCACTTAGGCTGGCTCTCCTCACCCAGACCCAGTAGGCCTCTGTTGGTCAGATATTAACTCCAAGTCCTGCCTACAACTCCTGGGATCCTTGTATAATTTTTTAAAGGAGGGGAGAAGGAGGAGAAACGCCAATGCAGGATTATAAAAACTGGGAGGTCTCTGAAGCAGGGGCTTGCCACCTTGGCTGTCCCCAGCACCCGCTGGGAGCTCTGACAGCTCCAGGCCACACCTGACAAATGAAGTCAGAATCTCTGGAAATGGGACCCATCCTCAGGATTTAAAAGTCCTCCCACCCCAACCCCCACCCCATGATAGTTTTGTGTGAACGGTTTGGGACACTAATGGCTCTAAAATCATGAGGAGTGGCTCGTATATTCCATCCTTCACTTACATCTTTGGAGTCAGTGTCCGAGGCCTACATCTGAGGCTCTGTGCTCTCTTGCCCCGCCCACCCCCCACCCGCCCTACAGGTTGCTGGATGCCCTTGGATTTCCATCTTGCTGCTATGATGGGACGTCAGTAGACTCCTTCCTCTCCCACTCAAGGATCGATTTGGAACTTTGGCCCTGGGTTCCCACTGCCTCCGGCCCCTGCCCTCCTCCCTCTCTCCCTGGGAATGTACATACATATCGTGTCCCCAGAGGAAGAACTTAGAACTGAACTCTGGTTCCAGCTCCCCATCTTGGGTGAGATTCCTGGAGGGTCCCAGGTTAGGGCAAATCACTCATCCTCTTTGAGCCTCAGGTTTCTCACCAGTAAGATGGGGAAGATGGCTGAGATGATATGAGCACTCACTTTGGAAACCCAAGCATTCAAGCCCTAGTTAACATTTTCACCAATGGCTCCCTGGAGGACAGGACTTTATATCCTACATTTCTTGGTTTCCAACAGGAGTCTCTGCAGTGTTCTCCCAGGGATGCCCGATCATCGTTTGCCAAATTAATTACTGTTAAACCTTGTTTTTCATGGGGAAAAGGACCAAGCTATTTTCAGGCTGGTGGGTTAAGTCAGAACTCGGTGCAGGCTTCCAAAACAGCTGCTGGTTCCTGCTGGGAGGTTTCTGAAGTGGCGCAGATTTCTAAGTGCCCCTGTCCTGAGGGAAAGGCTGTCACCATGCCTGCCCGCCCACTGTGAGGGAAGAGGATGAGCACTGCCCTCCTATGCGTTCTGTTCTTTCCTGTACGGCATGGACAGGGAATGAGGCTCTCCCCTCTGGAGGGGAAAGTTGAGGGACACAGTGGGAAGTGGTGTTGTATTTTGAAGCTTTTCCAGAATTGATTGTTTCGAGGACACTTTTTTAAAGGGTCCCTTCTTGAATGTTGGCAAAGTGGCCAGACTGCCAGAAAAAGATATGACATGGACAGTGTCCCTGTGCCCTCATTAGATTTCCCCACCCACTTCAGAGCCCAGGGAGGCTGCACATCCCACCCCAGGGTCCAGGGTTCCCACTCAGCGTGTCAAGTCTGGACTGTGTTCTGTGCTTGGCAGAGCAGGGTGGTAGGGGTGGGGGTGGTGCTTGAAACAACAGAAATTGATTCTCTCTCAGTTCTAGAGGCTGAAAGTCCAAAATCAAGGTGACCCATCCTCCCTCTGACAGCTCCAGGGAAAAATACTTCCTTGATTCTTCCTAGCTTCTGGTGGCTACTGACAATCCTGATGCTCTTTGGTTTGTAGCTGCATCACTGCAATCTGTGCCCCATCGCCACATGGCCTTCTTCCTGGTGTGTCTTCAAATGACCCTCTTAGAAGGGTCATTGGATTTAGTTAGTCATTGGATTTAGGGCCCTCTCTAATCCAGTATGACTTCATCTTAACCAATTATAACCTAGACCCTATTTCCAAGGAAGGTTTGAGTAGAGCTGAATTTTAGGCAGACACTGTTTAACCCAGTACAGTATCCCTGGGGCCTACGTAACCTTATATATCCTCTGTGTGAGGGGTTTTGTTTTGGCAAATCTGAGCAGGGTGAGCTCAGCACCACAGTAGTGAAGACAGGCACTGTGGTGTGAAAGAAGGGCCAGGGCTTGGATCTGAAGACTTGGGTCAACTTCCTGTGGACCTGAGCAAGTCACTACCCTCAGAGCATGAAGCTACCTGCAGACCCACAGCTTAATAGGATTAAGTTCTAAGACTGTGTGCATTAAAATTAACCCTCCGACATTCACAGAAAGATAGACAAGATGAGAAGGCAGAGGGCTATGTACCAGATGAAGGAACAGGATAAAACCCCAGAAAAAAACCTAAATGAAGTGGAGACCTTTTTTTGGATGTGGCAACCTTCCAGAAAAAGAATTCAGAATAATGATAGTAAAGATGATCCAGAACCTTGGAAAAAGAATGGAGTCAAAGATCAAGAAGATGCACGAAATGTTTAACAAAGATCTAGAAGAATTAAAGAACAAACAGAGATGAACAATACAATAACTGAAACGAAACCTACACTAGAAGGAATCAATAGCAGAATAACTGAGGCAGAAGAACAGATAAGGGACATGGAACACAGAATGGTGGAATTCACGGCTGCGGAACAGAGTAAAGAAAAAAGAATGAAAAGAAATGAAGACAGCCTAAGAGACCTCTGGGACAACATTAAACGCAACAACATTCACATTATAGGTGTCCCAGAAGGAGAAGAGAGAGAGAAAGGACCTGAGAAAATATTTGAAGAGATTATAGTCAAAAACTTCCCTAACATGGGAAAGGAAATAGCCACCCAAGTCCAGGAAGTGCAGAGAGTCCCATACAGGATAAACCTAGGAGAAACACACCAAGACACATAGTAATCAAATTGGCAAAAAGTAAAGACAAAGAAAAATTATTGAAAGCAGCAAGGGAAAAACAAAACATAACATACAAAGGAATCCCCATAAGGTTATCAGCTGATTTTTCAGTGGAAAATCTGCAGCCCAGAAAGGAGTGGCAGGATATACTTAAAGTGATGAAAGGGAAGAACCTACAACCAAGATTACTCTACCCGGCAAGGATCTCATTCAGATTCGACAGAGAAATCAAAAGCTTTACAGACAAGCAAAAGCTAAGAGAATTCCGCACCACCAAACCAGCTCTACAACAAATGCTAAAGGAACTTCTTTAAGTGGGAAACACAAGAGAAGAAAAGAACCTATAAAAACAAACCCAAAACAATTAAGAAAATGGAAATAGGAACATACGTATCGATAATTACCTTAAACATCAATGGATTAAATGCTCCAACCAAACGACACAGCCTTGCTGAATGGATACAAAAACAAGACCTGTATATATGCTGTCTACAAGAGACCCACTTCAGACCTAGGGACACATACAGACTGAAAGTGAGGGGATGGAAAAAGATATTCCATGCAAATGGAAATCAAAAGAAAACGGGAGTAGCAATACTCATATCAGATAAAATAGACTTTAAAATAAAGAATGTTACAAGAGACAAGAAGGACACTACATAATGATCTAGGGATCAATCTAAGAAGAAGATATAACAATTATAAATATATATGCACCCAACATAGGAGCACCTCAGTACATAAGGCAGCTGCTAGCAGCTCTAAAAGAGGAAATCGACAGTAACACAATAATAGTAAGGGACTTTAACACCTCACTTACACCAATGGACAGATCATCCAAACAGAAAAATAATAAGGAAACACAAGCTTTAAATGGCACAATAGACCAGATAGATTTAATTGATGTTTATAAGGCATTCCATCAAAAAAAAGCAGATTACACTTGCTTCTCAAGTGCACATGGAACATTCTCCAGGATAGATCACATCTTGGGTCACAAATCAAGCCTCAGCAAATTTAAGAAAATTGAAATCATATCAAGCATCTTTTCTGACCACAAGGCTCTGAGATTAGAAATCAACTACAGGGGAAAAAATGTAAAAAACGCAAACACATGGAGGCTAAACAGTACGTTACTAAATAACCAAGAGATCACTGAAGAAATCAAAGAGGAAATCAAAAAACATCTAGAGACAAATAATAATGAAAACACGATGATCAAAAACCTATGGGATGCAGCAAAAGCCATTCTAAGAGGGAAGTTTATAGCTATACAAGCCTACCTCAAGAAAATAGAAAAATCTGAAATAAACTATTTAACCTTACACCTAAAGGAACTAGAGAAAGAAGAACAAACAAAACCCAAAGTTAGCAGAAGGAAAGAAATCATAAAGACCAGAGCAGAAATAAATGAAATAGAAACAAAGAAAACAATAGCAAAGATCAATGAAACTAAAAGCTGGTTCTTTGAGAAGATAAACAAAATTGATAAACCACTAGCCAGACTCATCAAGAAAAAGAGGGAGAGGACTGAAATCAATAAAATTAGAAATGGAAAAGGAGAAGTTACAACAGACACCACAGAAATACAAAGCATCCTAAGAGATGACTGCAAGCAACTCTATGCCAATAAAATGGACAACCTGGAAGAAATGGACAAATTCTTAGAAAGGTATAACCTCCCAAGACTGAACCAGGAAGAAATAGAAAATATGAAAAGACCAATCACAAGTAATGAAATTGAAACTATGATTAAAAATCTTCCAACAAACAAAAGTCCAGGACCAGATGGCTTCACAGGTGAATTCTGTCAAACATTTAGAGAAGAGCTAACACCCTTCCTCTCAAACTCTTCCAAAAATTACAGAGGAAGGACCACTTTCAAACTCATTCTATGAGGCCACCATCACCCTGCTACCAAAACCAGACAAAGTTACTACAAAAAAAGAAAATTACAGACCAATATCGCTGATGAATATGATGCAAAAATCCTCAACAAAATACTAGCAAACAGAATCCAACAACACATTAAAACTATCATACACTGTGATCAAGTGGAATTTATCCCAGGGATGCAAGGATTCTTCAATATATGCAAGTCAATCAATGTGATACACCATATTAACAAACTGAAGAATAAAAACCATGTGATCATCTCAATAGATGCAGAAAAAGCTTTCGACAAAATTCAACACCCATTTATGATAAAAACTCTCCAGAGAGTGGGCATGGAGGGAACCTACCTCAACATAATAAAGGCCATATACGATAAACCCACAGCAAACATTATTCTCACTAGTGAAAAACTGAAAGCATTTCCTCTAAGATCAGGAAGAAGACAAGAATGTCCACTCTCACCACTATTATTCAACATAGTTTTGGAAGGCCTAGCCATGGCAATCAGAGAAGAAAAAGAAATAAAAGGAATACAAATTGGAAAAGAAGAAGTAAAACTGTCACTGTTTGCAGATGACATGATAGTATAGATAGAGAATCCTAAAGATGCCACCAGAAAACTCCTGGAGCTAATCTATGAATTTGGTAAAGTTGCAGGATACAATATTAATGCACAGAAATCTCTTGCATTCCTATACACTAATGATGAAAACTCTGAAAGAGAAATTAAGGAAACCGTCCCATTTACCATTGCAACAAAAAGAATAAAATACCTAGGAATAAACCTAGCTGGGGAGACAAAAGACCTGTATGCAGAAAACTATAAGACACTGATGAAAGAAATTAAAGATGATACCAACAGATGGAGAGATATATCATGTTCTTGGATTGGAAGAATCAATATTGTGAAAATGACTGTACCACCCAAAGCAATGTACAGATTCAATGCAATCCCTATCAAATTACCAATGGCATTTTTTACAGAACTAGAACAAAAAATCTTAAAATTTGTATGGAGACACAAAAGACCCCGAATAGCCAAAGCGGTCTTGAGGGAAAAAAATGGAGGTGGAGGAATCAGGCTCCCAGACTTCAGACTATACTACAAAGCTACAGTAATCAAGACAATATGGTACTGGCACAAAAACAGAAATTTAATCAATGGAACCGTATAGAAGACCCAGAGATAAACCCATGCACCTATGGTCAACTAATCTATGACTAGGAAGGCGAGGATATACAATGGAGAAAAGACGGTCTCTTCAATAAGTGGTGCTGGGAAAACTGGACAGCTACATGTAAAAGAATGAAATTAGAACAGTCCCGCACACCATACACCAAAATAAACTCAAAATGCATTAGAGACCTAAATGTAAGACCGGACACTATAAAACTCTTAGAGGAAAATATAGGAAGAACACTCTTTGACATAAGTCACAGCAAGATCTTTTTTGATCCACCTCCTAGAGTAGTGGAAATAAAAACAAAAATAAACAAATGGGACCTAATGAAACTTAAAAGGTTTTGCACAGCAAAGGAAACCATAAATAAGACGAAAAGACAACCCTCAGAATGGGAGAAAAAATTTGCAAACGAATCAACGGACAAAGGATTAATCTCCAAAATATATAAACAGCTCATGCAGCTCAATATTAAAAAAACAATCAACCCAATCCAAAAATGGACAGAAGACCTAAGTAGACATTTCTCCAAAGAAGACATACAGATGGCCAAGAAGCACATGAAAAGCTGCTCAACCTCACTAATTATTAGAGAAATGCAAATGAAAACTACAATGAGGTATCACCTCCCACCAGTTAGAATGGGCATCATCAGAAAATCTACAAACAACAAATGCTGGAGAGGGTGTGGAGAAAAGGGAACCCTCTTGCACTATTGGTGGGAATGTAAATTGATACAGCCACTATGGAGAACAGTATGGAGGTTCCCTAAAAAACTAAAAATAGAATTACCATATGACCCAGTAATCCCTCTACTGGGCATATACCCAGAGAAAACCATAATTGAAAAAGACACATGCACCCCAATGTTCATTGCAGCACTATTTACAATAGCCAGGTCTGGAAGCAACCTAAATGCCCATCGACAGACGAACAGATAAAGAAGATGTGGTACATATATACAATTGAATATTACTCAGCCATAAAAAGGAACGAAATTGGGTCCTTTGTAGAGACGTGGATGGATCTAGAGACTGTCATACAGAGTGAAGTAAGTCAGAAAGAGAAAAACAAATATCGTATATTAACGCATATATGTGAAATCTAGAAAAATGGTACAGATGATCCGGTTTGCAGGGCAGAAATTGAGACAGAGATGTGGAGAACAAACGTATGGACACCAAGGGGGAAAGCGTTGGGGGGGTGGGGTGGGATGAATTGGGAGATTGGGATTGACATGTATACACTGATGTGTATAAAATGGGTTACTAGTAAGAACCTGCTGTATAAAAAAATAAAGAAAATAAAATTCAAAAAAATAAAATTAGCCCTCCGCTCTCTGCAGAATATTCCTGCCCAGGAAGATGAAGTTACAAATAATTGTTTTATTTGTCTTATGAACTTACTGAAAATCCATTTATCTGAATTTTTATTTATCACTCAACTAGCCTTCGTCAGGGTAAATAGCCCCTTTCTCAGAACAGTGGATCGCTCAGCTGGTTTTTGCAAATGACTGTTTACTCTTAAGGTTCATTCAAAACCTTCCTTTCTTTGTTTTTTCCAACCTTCAACTATTGTATCAGGAAGTTAGTCCAATTCCGATCAGCTCCCCACAGTTGAAGATCCACCTTAAACCAAACCCTCAAATCCTATAAATATGGTACCCTTGACCTCCCCACTTGCTGCAGAGCAATAAACTGAGCTTTGCGGGCCCCACAGGCTATCCAGGTGTATTTTGCCTGGAGTTGGCAGCTGGCATATCTCTGAGTGTCAATCTCCTATATTTTATATTTATATTGTATATAGCAAATGCATATTCTTATATAGAAATATATTTTTACATTATATATTTTTATATTTATATTATAAAAAGTCTATAAAATGGGGATAACAATTCCCTACTTTACCCACCACATAGACTTGTGGGTTCCCTGCTCACCCCTACCCCTGCACCAAAGAAGAAAATGGAGACTGGCAAAAATTCTCGTCAACAAGGACGTACTCCAAGACTGAAAGGAACAGTTGCCCCCTTGGGAGCTTTGGAGTCTTTTAAATGTGATGTGTCAGTAAAAGAATTCTGTAAGTCATAGGCTGCTGTTAGATACTTTTGTCCCTCTACCCACAAACGGAAGCTTTTGAACCAAATAACAGAATCTAGTGAGGTAAAGTTGATGACTTGTTGTAAAATTGGTCCCTGAATCAAGAGTTTCCTAGCTTTTGTTAATTAGAAGTAGACGCGTGCGCGCACACACACACACACGCACACCCCACTGGGCTCAGGATTAGCCTGGGGGATGTCAGGCACCCATGTGGAATGAGGGACAGTACTGGGTGGTCTCCGTCCACAAGCCCACCCACAGCATCTTACATGTCCCCGCTGGTTGGGAGTCACGGGGTATTACTGTGCAGTAAGCCAAGATGTTGATACTTAATAAGTGGTACTTACTGAAAGTTTAGTTACCAAAACTGAATTTAAATAGTTTTCTAATAGGCATTTTTTGTAAAATGAAGAAAAATGTGCTATTTTGAGGTTGTGCAGAATTCCCCTTGGTTTAGGAACATACCATAATGGCCTCTCTGAGTGTGTCTGTTATGGACTGTGATTCTAGGGGTGGGGCTTTTGCAGATCAGGTATTTGCCAGCTGGGTGGCACGTCTGTAGTTTGGCCAAGTGAAGATCAAAATGAAGATCCATATTTCACTTTCCCCAATTGTCCCTACAATGTCATTTGGACCTGACTCTGAGTCAGGACCCAATCAAGATTTGAACGTGGCATTTGGTTGCTATGCCTGTTTAGTTTTCGTTCATCTAGAATGGTTCCCCCAATTGTTTGTCCCTTATCATGTCAACTTTTGGAGAAGATAATCGGTTTCTTTATAAAAGGTTCCATCTTCTGGATGTTGTCAACTTGTTTCTTCGTGGTGTCATTTCACTTATCTCTCTCTTTCATGCAAAGTGGGAGTTAAGGCTCATTTGATTAATTTTTGGCAAGAATATGTCACAGATTTTTAAAAGTATTTTTTCAGATAATGAAAGCAATTCAAAGTTATTATGGAAAAATTTAAAGAAAAAATAAATAAAGGCAGCCCATAGTCCTGCCTTTCCAAAATAAATATGTTTTGGTGCATTTCTTGCCAGTCTTTTTTTCTCTGCGTGTATATAAAGAGAAACAATGAGAGAAAATATATAAATATCCTTTTTAACAAAATTAAGCTCAGATTCTCTGTGTGGGGAAGTGTGTGTGTATGTGTACGATCAACCCATCATCTGATCAGTTGTCCTATTATTGGGCCTTGAGGTCATTTCCAGTTTTTGTCTTTTACATGTATGACAAACATCCTTGCATCCACATCCTTATCTATCTTCTTCTAAAATGGAACTACTAGGCTAGTACTATGTACACCTTGGTACACATTAACAAGGTGCCATAGTTGATTAATTTATACATCTGCCAGCCATTACTCGCCTGCCCATTTTATTACAACTTCACCAAACCAGAATTTTCTTTAAAAATATTTTGATAGATGAAGACATAATGGTATCTAATTTTAGTTTTCATACCAGATTGTTTAAGGAAGCTGAGCATATTTCCATACGCTCATTAGCCCATCATGGGGTTTTTTTAGTATAATTTTATCCATAATTTCTTGACTGCACAGTCCTTTATATTAAGAATAATCCTTTGTCATATATGTTGCTCTTATCAAGTTGGAAAAGGAAAGGCCGCTCATAGCCTCAGATTTCACTCATAGCCACTCTCTCCTTGGGATCATGCTGGAGTCTAGGGCCTGTTGAGAGGGTAGGAGCTTGGTATAGAGAAAGCCCTTGGCACAGGGCCTGGCACACAGTAGGCACTCAGCAAAGGTCGGGAGCATACTGGTGATCCCAGTAAGCCCCCGGGACACGTCCCCTCCTGTGACCCTGTCATAAACCACCAGGATGAAGCTCAGAACTGCTCCCAACCTTGCCTCCCCATTCCCACTTCATTCCCTTCTCTCCATCTGCTCCTCGTGAGTCCAGACCTGCTTGGATTTGCCTCTTGATTTTCCCTTTGTTGAACTACAAACCATAATCCCCAGTTGACAAGGGCCTGATTTGCAGAAGCCCCACCCCCAGAATCAGGTTCAGAATACCTGGTTCAGAGGACTGAACCTCTGAAGGCTGCAGAAGGTGAGGGCCGGGGTGGGTGCAGAGGGAGACTGGACAAACCTAGTCCAGGCTGGCCTAAGGCATGAGGACATCCTGGGCAGCCTGATAATTTGGTGCCCCATCACGCTGATATACTTTTTAAATTCTTCAATGGGAAGTAAATAGAAAGTAATTTTCTGTTTTAAAAAATAGCATGCAGAGACAGCTCTCTCCCTCTATGTTCCCAGCATGGTTTCTCTAAACCTTTGCTCTGGTTTCCATTGTGATCACCAGCAACTGTCTATCTCTTCCAACCAGACTGTGAGTGCCTGGAAGGTGGGGACTTTCCCTCTTTGTCTCAGAGTCCCCAGCACCTGGGGCAGTGTCTGGCACATAGAAGGTCCTGGAATGAATTGCTGACTCTCCTTCTGTAAAAGGCTGCAGTAGACACGTGGGCTCAAAGGGAAGAGCAAGAAACCCACACATTGCTGATCTCAGGCCCCTTTGGACACCGGGGCTCAGCCCTTATGACTTGGAGCCCCTATGCCTGGGCCCTGGAGGGAAGCCCAGGACTCCCTCTCCTCCCCTCAGTTCTTCTGGGAACTGCATCCTGAGACACATTTGGCTCTTCTTGTCCTGGATTAACTTTAAAATGCAGCAGTTCCTCTTGGAGGAAGAGATGGAGACCGAGAGGGAGAGCAAGCTGGAAGTGATCTGAATGAGGGTGGGGGCTAAGTGGACCACGATGCTGCCCTGGACAGCAAGAGTAGGAAATCAGATCAGAAGCCAAGAAGCTGTTGGCAAAAGGGTTGGGGTTAGCAAAAAGGGTGTCATAAAATACCTGTTCTAAAGAGAAGTCACTGGGGCTGAAAGGCTATGGCCTCGCCACTCTAATCCTGTTCCCAGGTCTCTGCTGCTTCTCCCCTGCGAGAAGCCTGGCCTCACACTTCTATGCTGACCACATCAACCTAGGCAAATAATAATAGTTGCCATTTGTGAATGTCCTCTGTGAACTCTGCTTCACATATGCTTTCTCCTTTAATGTAGACCTCACCGCTTCTCATCTGCTCTTTGATATATGATGATACCTATCCTCACTTCCTTTTGTAGCTATAATAAAAATCAGTATAACATTAAAAAGCACTAGGGACTTCCCTGGTGGTGCAGTGGTTAATAATCTGCCTGCCAGTTCAGGGGACACGGATTCGAGCCCTGGTCGGGGAAGATCCCACATGCCGCAGAGCAACTAAGCCCGTGTGCCACAGCTACTAAGCCTGTGCTCTAGGGCCTGCGAGCCACAACTACTGAGCCCGTGTGCTACAACTGCTGAAGCCCACGCGCCTAGAGTCCATGCTCCACAACAAGAGAAGCCCGCACGCCACAACAAAAAGTAGCCCCCGCTTGACACAGCTAGAGAAAGCCCGTGCTCAGCAACAAAGACCCAATGCAGCCAAAAATAAATAAATAAGTAAATATATATATAAAAAATAAAATAAGCACTAAATTTTTTTTTTTTTTTGCGGCGCACGGGCCTCTCACTGTGTGGCCTCTCCCGTTGCGGAGCACAGGCTCCGGACGCTCAGGCTCAACGTCCATGGCTCACGGGCCCAGCCACTCCGCGGCATGTGGGATCTTCCCAGACCGGGGTACGAACCCGTGTCCCCTGCATCAGCAGGCGGACTCTCAACCACTGCGCCACCAGGGAAGCCCCAGCACTAAATTTTTATAACGAAAAAAAAACCCTATAGATATGATGCTAACACCCCCTCTTGGAACAGAGCTTGGCTGCACTAGGTTCCCAGTTATAACTGATAGGCTTGGTCTTAGAGGATAAATCACTGGGTTCAGGCATCGCGTAGATAAGCCATGCCCTGCACCACCACCCCACTCCTATCCTCCAACTGCTCCCTCTCCCCAAGCCTGTCACATCAGAACTCAAAGCTTATGTTTGCATTAATATATCATTTACATAAAGTTCACCCGTTTGAAGTGTACACTTTGAAGAGTTTGAGTAACTGTATACAGTCATGTAACTACCATCACAACACAGACCAGAACCATCCCCTAACCCTAAGAAATCCCTCCTGCCCCTGTGCAGTTGCTCCCCGCCCCCCACCAGCCTCATGCAACCACTGGTCTGCTCTCTGTCATTATAGTTTAGCCTTCTCTAGAATTACACATAAATGCTCTCATGTAATATATTGCCTTTTGTGTTTGACTTCTTTCACTTTAGCATAAAGTTTTTGAGATTGATCTGTGTTGTTCCATGTATTGCTATTTTGTTCCTTTTTTAATATAAATTTATTTATTTTATTTATTTATTTTTGCCTGCATTGGGTCTTTCGTTGCTGCGCACAGGCTTTCTCTAGTTGTGACGAGTGGGGCTACTGTTTGTTGTGGTACACGGGCTTCTCATTGTGGTGGCTTCTCTTGTTGCAGAGCACGGGCTCTAGGCGCACAAGCTTCAGTAGTTGTGGCATGTGGGCTCAGTAGTTGTGGCTCACAGGCTCTAGAGTGCAGGCTCAGTAGTTGCGGTGCTCGGGCTTAGTTGTTCTGCGGCATGTGGGATATTCCCCGACCAGGGCTGGAACCCATGTCCCCTGCATTGGCAGGCGGATTCTTAACCACTGCACCACCAGGGAAGCCCGTATTTTGTTCCTTTTTATTGCTGAGTAGTATGCCACTGTATGCATATTCTACAATTTGTTTATCCGTCCACCATTTGTTGCTTCCAGTTTTGGGTGATTATGACTAAAGCTACTATGAACATTCACACACACATCTTTGTGTGGACGTATGTTTTCATTTGTCATAGGTAAATATCTAGGAGTGGAATGGCAGAATCATATAGTAAGTTTATGTTTAACTTTAAAAGATACTGCCATACTGTTTTCCAGAGTGACTGCACCACGTTGCATTCCTATCAGTAATGTGCAAGAGTTCCAATCGTTCCACATCCTTGTCAGCACTTGGTATTGTCAGTTTTTGTTGTTATTTTGTGTGTTTTAGCCATTCTATTAGTTGCATGGTGGTGTATTGTTGTGGTTTTACTTTGCATTTCCCTGATGACTAATGATGCTGAGTATCTTTTCATGTGTTTATTGGCCATTTGTGTATCTTCATTGGTGAAATGTCTGTTCACATCTTTTTCCTATATTTGTATTGTGTTGTTTGTCCTTTTATTATTGAATTGTACAATGCCTAATTTTTTAAAAATTTATTTTATTCTAGTATAGTTGATTTACAATGTGTTAATTTCTGCTGCACAGCAAAGTGATTCAACTATACGTATACATACATCTTTTTCATATTCTTTTCCATTATGGTTTATCACAGGATATTGAATATAGTTCCCTGTGCTGTACAGTAGGACCCTGTTGTTTATCCATTCTATACATAATAGTTTGCATCTGCTAACCCCAAACTCCCAATCCATCCCTCCCCCACTCCCCCTTCCTTGGCAACCACAAGTCTGTTCTCTATGTCTGTGAGTCTGTTTTGTAGTAAGTTCGTCTGTGTCATATTTTAGATTCCACATATAAGTGATATCATATGGTATTTGTCCTTCTCTTTCTGACTTCACTTAGTATGCTAATCTCTAGGTCCATCCATGTTGCTGCAAATGGCATTATTTCATTTTTTTATGTAAAATGCCAAATTTTTAATAGCTAAATGTTCCCTATGACCCAGTCTGAGGCACGGAAGTCTGATTTCTGTCTCAACTGCTTTATCTCACTTAGAGAGACAGATTTAATAATAGTAAAATACAGAATGTACCTCCATCCAAGTCATGTTGACCACTGCAAAGTTATTTTAATCCACTGCACCTTTTAAAACTGAACAAGCATTTGTCCTCTGAACCCTAAACATGGTTAATATGACTTTTACTTCCTTTTTTCAGGAACGTAAACATGTAACAATGCTTGTGTAAGAAAACACCCACACTTTAGCTGACACCTGCTTTTTCTCTTCTTATGTCAACTAAAGTTAAATAATCACCAACGGAACTTGGAGAAATCTATTCCAGAGATAAATCCCTTAGCTTCTTGATACTCTGATGGGTCATTGTGCTGAGTAAGAAAATCCTTACATCAGGAAATTTATGCCTTGGCTCAAATTCTTGGAGTTTCTGATTTTTACATAAAGTCCTAACCATGCCAGGGGGAAACCTTACATACAGTTCGTCCATGTGTCTGTGCTTCATTCAATCCTCTCCCATGGTGGGACACAGAATAAACCTAGTAAGTTTGATAATTTAATAATGGTTACCATTGTAGATGGCTTACTGTGTGCCTGGTCCTTGGAACTTGGAGTCCATAATCTCATCTAATACTCAAGTAAGCCCTGAGAAATGGTGGCTGTTATTATCCCCACTTATAGGTGTGGAAGCTAAAGGTTACAGAGAAGTAACTAACCTGCCCGAGATCTCATAGCCAGCAGAAGCTGGGCCAGGTTCAAACATTGGATCCAGTGCTACTAACCACCCTACTGCACTGCCTCTCATTCTGTGTATCAGGATTACCTCATCTGTTCATCCAGAATACAGCGGTGTTTGCACGGTGGCCCCTGTGCTAGCCACATGTGTGGGCTTTCCCCCTTTATTCGCCCTCACTCTATTTGACCAGTTGGAAGGCTAACACTGCATTTCCTAGACTTCTGGATGTGAATGAGGTTGTGCCAATGAGATGCAACGTTAGGAAATGTTATAGGTTAAATTGTGTTCCCCCGAAAAGATATGTTAAAGTCCTAACCTCCGGTGCCTGTGAATATGACCTTATTTGGAAATTGAGTCTTTGCAGACATAATCAAGTTAAGATGAGGTCATGAGGGTGTGTCGCTATCCAATATGACTGGTGTCTTTGTAAGAAGAGGAAAATGCCATGTGAAGACAGAGACACACGGAGAACTCCATGCGACGACAGAGGCAGAGATGGGAGTGATGCAGCTTTAAGCCGAGGAACGCGGCCACCACCAGGGGTTAGGAAGAGGCAAGGGAGGATTCTACCTAGAGCTTTAGAGGGAGCATGGCCCCGCCCACACCTTGATCTCAGATGTCTAGCCTCCAGAGCTATGAGAGAATACATTTCTGGTTTTAGGCCACCCAGTTCGTGAGACTCTGTTACCAGCCCGAGCTGACTAACACCGGAAGGTAGAGCAAGGCAGAGGCTGCTGGCAGGCAAGCTGGAGGCCGGGGGCATGAGCAGTTTCAGGGGCCAACTCTCCGTCCACTGCCATCACAGCTTGTGGCCAGAGACAGTCACAGCAGATCCTGGCTCTGGATCTTGGCGTTGAGGCTGGACCTTGAAGGCTGTGCTGCAGTGGTGGTCCCTGGCTCCACTTCTCCAGCCCTTCCAGCAACTTTTGTAAGTGCTCAGTTCCCTGGATTAAATCCTTTTCTGCTCTATTTCCTGTACTGAACTCTGATTGACACACATTCCTAATGCTGCTAAATATTGGATAGACTTAAAAGTGGAGAAGATTCCCGTGTGGAAATCAGGGCAAGCTATACTAGAAACGCAGCTGCAGGGGGGGTGGGCTTCAAGCCTGCCTTGGTCCGCAGGTCTCTCTCTAATCTCCAGGTGACGCACCTTTCCGTTTTCCAACAGCCTGAATTCCTTTCGCAGAGCTGGCATCCTCAGTGGGTTTCACCTCCCTTGGGTTGGCAACCTTTGCTGGATTGTTCTATTGTCAACTTGTTTACCCTGGGAACTCTGTTTTCCAAAATTGCCTTCCTGGTGTGGTTCTGAGTTTGATTTGGCCACAGCTGAAGTTCTGCAAGACCCAAGAAGCAGAATTGCTGCAGCAACCCTGAAGGTTGTTATTGGGGGAGGCACTGAAAGAGAGTTTGTCACACCCTCCTTGCTCTGTTTCCCCTCCTGACTGCCAGGTGCCTGACCAGTAATGGCCCAGGGTCACTGTTGGATGCTGCACTGTCACCTCCCAGAGACAGTAGCCACTGCTCTTTGGTTAGCACTTAGGATGGCTAATCCCTTCTTTGAATATCCTGTTTCTCCTTGTCCCAGAGCTAGGGGCACCGTCTGCTCAGAGTTCCTGCATTTTCTTCTTTTTTCAGGCTTTTTATTTTCTTTTTTGGAATCAGGATGCAATAGGGTAGATTTCCTTCCAAGCCTCCATCTCTCTCCTGTTTGATTCACATGATTCAGGTAGTTTTCTTTGATGCTTGTCCTATTTTGAGGTTGGGTGATGGGGGAGGGAAGGACAAGGAAGGATTTAAGGGTCATTTCTTGTAGCAGGATCCAGTGGGGACTGTTATGGGGCTAACCGATGCGTGTACATCTCAAAATGTCAGAAACCACAGGCAGATTGGAGGGTTGAGAAAACTCTCAGTGAGAACCATCAAGCTGCTCATTCTGTCTGTCTTGATAAATGCCCTTTTTATTAGGGGATGAGGGTGTTATGGTGATGGGAGAGGGCTGAATGGGGAAGGGTTCGGTGTTTTGGTTTTATGTGATTATTTATAGGCAGGGGCATAACTTGTACGAACCACTGTAAAAGTTTTCTTCTCTGAGCTGTACTGAAGTCATGTCCTCCTAACACTGTGGACACCATAAGGGAGGAGAATGCCCTTTTCTATGTTTCCCAGACCAGATCGGTTCCTACCTTCTTGGCATTGCCCAGAGACCAACAAGGAACCCACAGCTACTAAAGAGGGCAGGGAACAGCCGGGGCAGGTGACCCAGTGGCTGGGAATGGACGTATTTTATTGGTCATCTTTCCATCCATTTCTTTGGGTTCTAGAATTTGCACATGTTGGAGTGAAGTGTGTGGATGCAGTTCTGAACTCATCATAACGTTCTGATGGGTACAGACTGCTTTCACTTGCAAAAAAGACACAGAGCCTGGCTGGAAAAAATCACGCGTCAGACTTGAGTCATCTGTCCTTAAGGAAATTCTTGGACTGTGGAAATCCTTTTCTGATATTCTGGCCGACCCCACATTTACTCACATATGGGAGAGCCTGGGGAGATCCTCTCAATAGCTATCACAACACTTCTGTCTCCACCTGAAATCTCGGGACCACCCAGACCTTCTCACCTTTGGCTTCCATGGCTCAGGGAAGCAATCATATTGCCACAAGCTCCGGGAAGACTCAGGCTTGCTTCATACACACTGCTCTTGACTGCTGGCATTAACCTTGCAGGCAGAGGCCCTAATTATACCAGTCACTCTGCCCGATAGACCTGGAGTATCCCCGTGATTAATGGGAGCGATTCACTCAAAACACAAGATATCTCATTTCCTAGTGGGTGTACAAGCAAAGTACTGCGGAAATGTAGCCTCCGCTACTCCAGCTGAAATGTCTCGGCAGGTTTCCTTCTATTCCCAAGCAACTGGAAACAGCAGGAGTGTCTCCTTAGAATCCAAAATCATATTCAGGAAGAGGTGGGGGAGGTAGTCATTGGAGGTCCCAGGTGGTTTTCTAACAAAAGTCACTTTATATAAGTTCACTATAGAAAAGTTGGAAATTATAGAAAAATATGTAAAAGAAACCAAAAGTCACGCACAATCCCACCAGCCACAGATAACTCTGGTTGGCATTTTTGGATATCTATTTCCATCTGTTTTGATGCATACATAGAGTAATAGCTCACACAAAATACTCTGTTTTTTAATTTTTTTTCTTTTACTTTAGCATACTATCCAAATTATTAAATACTGCCAGTCAACACATATAGAGCATTAGCTGTGCACTGGGACCAGTTTTCCACACTCCGCACTCTACTGATAATACCTCATTTAATCCTCTCAGTTACTAGAAAGAAAGCTACTTTATGAAAGCTACTTTTATCCCCACCACTCTACAGATGAGGAAATTGAGGTGAGGAGGTGTTAAAACAACTTGCCCAAGATCATTAGTTAATACACAGTAGAGTTAGGATTCAAACCCTGGCAGCCTGGCCACAAACCTGTGCTCTTAGCTGCCACTGTGCCGTGCTCTGGTTTCCAGTGCTGGCTCCCCAGCAAATGAGCTGTTGACCTTGGTAGGTCTCTGGTCCTTCTTGTCACAGCTTGTGTAGGCCTGGCACCAACGCATGCTGTGCAAACGTTTTCTGAGCACCTACTGTGTGTAAGGTGCTGTGGCTGCAAATTTAACAAACACAGGGTCCTGTTCTCAAGAGTGTCGAAAGGTCATAAGGAGACAAACACCATTTCCTTAAAGCATGGCACAGCCAGGGAATTCATGGAAAGACCTCCAGGGGGTGTCCTTCAGGCAACAGCGAGAGCAGGACCTGCAGTTTGCGGTGACCCTGAAAGTGGCCAGCAGCCCAGCTTTCAGCACCTGAAAGAGGGGGATTGCTCTAAACAGTTGTGGATCCTCGTAGGGTTGACCTGGCCAGGACCGGGGCAGTAATGCTGCTTGGAATCAGGTGGTGAAAGAGCCGTGTGTCCAGGAAGTGCATTTGTTGCCATGGTGCCCAGATAGCAGGAGGGACCAGAGAGAGAGGAGCCTCTGTGCCGTCTGCCCTGTCCCCAGGAAGGTATTTATGGGGGGAGGATGAGCCCAGGAAAGAATTAGGGACCAATTCCAGCCCCAGGAGGACAAGAGGAGGACGACATTCCTGGCCACGGCCTGGTCTCCTACAGGCTAGACTCTTGGAAGCCTGAGCTTTGAGTGACAAGGATGCTCAGGGCAGCCGACACCACACTGCCAGCCTTGGCCAGGACCACTCGTCCTCAGAGCTTGCAACCAAGTGACAAGCTGGGCTGCCACTCCTGTGTTCTCCCTCTTTCATCTGTCCTACTGTGTGGATGAGAGGAAAGGGAGATGCTTTGAATAGTGAAAGCAGCAGGCTAGGGTAAGGCGTCTATAGGTGTGCTTATGCCTGCAGAAAACTAGGTCCTCGTCATTAATCCATGTCTCATGAAAATTGAACCCGTCCCCCTCCAGGTTGGTGACTGGGCTGTGCCCGTCTTGTCAAAGAAGTGTCAGTGTCTGGGAAGCATGGACAGGCCGTATTTTCCTGCTAGAAAGTCCTGACTGCAGCCCCCAGGCATGTCCTCCGGGCAGGCACTGAGTCGAGACTTTTCTGTGCACTATCGCACAGAAACCACACAGCATGAGGCAGGTTCTAGGATTTCTCTTGTGTGGACAAGGAAATGAGCCTTGGGGAAGCCAGTGCCACACCGGGGCCACATTGGGGCGATGCTGCTACTGAGTGACAGAGTTTGGATTCAAACCCAGAGGCATCTAATCACAAACTGCTCGCTTGGTCTTGTGTGACTGCATCCATTTGTGTGACACTTGAAGCTCACTTTGGCCTGGAAATAAACTAACAAGTTAAATCCTTTGGGCTCATTTGGTGTCAGTTTATTTAGGCAAAGTGTTACTGGGTCAGGGAACCAGAGAAGTGGCGGGTAGGTTCTGTCTTTATCCGTCTTAGAGCCCAGGTGTCCAGGTTCCAGTCCACACTCCAACCCCACCGAGGACTCCAAGGAGAGCTGGGAGGGGCGGCACGGTTGCCTGCTCACTCCTGTATCCACAGCAACTAGACCAGCATCTGCCCCACACCCAGGGCTCCATCCACACGCTGGATGAAGAGGGGGTGAGGCTCAGGACACCGAGGCTGAAGGCAGACTCCTATCCATCAGGGAAGCTCTTTCTCACCTGTCTCAACCAGCCTCCTTACCTCCCCACACACCCCCTGTTCTGGCGGAGGTCATCTGCACCCCACCCCGTCCCACCTCTCACTTTTGCTCATGACAAAAGTATGCCCTCCTACCAGGCGTACACCACTCCCGTCTCCAAGGCCCAGATCCACATTCCTCCCTCCTGCACAGAACTCCCCACTGGCCAGTGGCTTCCTCCCCGTCTCAACTCCTGGCACATCTGTCTGAGCTATGAAAGCCTGGGGGCCCCTCCAGAAGGTCCCCCATCCTGCTCTCCTTCCCCTCTGTCTCCCACTTGCCATTTCATCCTCACCATTTGTGTGTGTGCTGGAGTGGGGGGATGCAGTAAGGAACTGTTGCATCACAGCTGTTGTATTGTTACAGGAGGTAGGAAATTATAAAGACATTACGTTTCTAGAATGATGCTTGCAGAATAATGTTTGTAGAATAATATTAGCACTAAGCATATTTCAGTCCCAGCTTCTTTTGTTTTTAAGACGCTGAAATTCCAAGTCTCATTTTTCCGTGCCCATTAAGAAATTGAACCTTCCTGTGGGCTTTTACCACCACCATCCCCCACTTTCATCAGGAGCTCACATGAGCCGTGTACTCACACTCCCACCACACAGGTAGCAGTCCAAACACACAGCAGGCCCTGATTCTGGACAAAGAGACCTCTGCCAAGGCTGGGGGAAGAAAATCGAATCCCATTCATTCATACTTTCATGTTTGCTGAGTATCTCCTATGTTCCAGGCACTGCCTTGAGGACGCAGTAGTGACTAACATTCCAGTGCAGGGAGCCAGGAGTAGGCAGATAGCACTTTCTAGGGAGGGAAGGAGGTGCTATGGAGAAAGTAAAGCAGAAAACTGAACGAGTGGTGGGAGCCCAGCGTGGGCTCCAGGCAGAGGGATCAGCAAGCAAGAGCAAAGGCCCTGGGGTGGGAGCGTGCATGGCAAGCCAGGCCCGCAGGAAGGCGGAGGAGTGGACCATGGCAGTGGAGCAGGGAGAGAGTCAGGTGCCGAGGTCGGGGCAGGGGGTAGATCGTAGGACCTTGCAGATGACTTCACATGGCTTTGTGCTGTGCCCAGGTCAGCTGGAGAACCTTTGGAGGATCTTGACTTGTTTTTTTACTTCTGTGTTAAAGAATCACTCTGGCTGCTGAGTGGTGAACAGACTTGGGGGCTGGGGCAAACGTGGATGCAGGAAAACCAGTTCGGAGGCTGATGGTGGTCTAGGGGCTGGATTCTAGGTACACTTTCAAAGACAAGCTGATGGGATTTCCTGATGTCTTGGATGTGAGTGTTAGAGGAAAAAGAAGTTTGATGAGGTTGACTTTATATGGAAACCATTTTCAAAGTGCTCGTGCGCATATTATTAGGGTCTTTGATGACCCCTGGGAGGTGGGTGGGACTTCTCTTTACAGATGGAGAGTCTGAGGGCCAGAGAGAGAAGGGGCTTGTCCCATGTCACAGGTGTTGTTTCTTAGACCCAGGCCATTGGCTGCTCCTGAGGCATTTAATCTCGTTTCGTGCTTTATGTTCTGAGAGAGCCTGAGCAGGAGGGCTGTGCAGGCCGGGAGAGGGTGAGCTGGGCTCCAAGAGGGGGTCTGCACAGAGGCCAGTGTGAAAGGAGTTGGGGCACCACAGGCGGGGCCTGGGGTTATGGTCGGAGGCTGTCTCTGCACCCTCCACCCTGAAGAGCAAACGTCCTTCACCCTCAGTAGAAAGACTGGGAAGGTGGCACCCTTGGCTCTGCTGGCTCCCCTCTGGCACTAGACTGCAGAGTCGATTCTACTTATTACCACCCCGAGCTTCCACTCCAGCACCTTCCATGGTGGTCACAGCATGATTTGTTGGTGACACAGAGGTCCCACTTGCCTCAGACAGTTGGGGAAACCCAGACCCTTTGCAGTAATTCAGCGAGGAAATGGGATAAACGGGAGGGTGACCCTGTGCTGCCAAAAGGCTCAAGACATCTTGTCACCCGGTTCCTCAGTGGGGTCCCAGCTGGAACAGAATCTAGCCCTTGCGGTTCAAGAGACTTCAATGCTGGGACTGTTATTACAGAGTTTGGGCAGGTTAAGGAAACCCAGAGACCAGCCGCAATGGAGGCTGTTGTTACCACCGGACCTAAAAAGGAGGAGGAAAGGTATTCCTGGAGGCCCGAGGGCTGGAGCATGAAGGAAGGACTGCCCCGAGGGAGCAGTGGTCATGGGTCCATGGCCAGGGCCAGAGCAGGGCCAACAGGGCAGACCTTCCCCGGCTCTCCTCCCCGAGGAAGGTCTCGCATTGGCCAACCCCGCCAGAATCCAGAAGGCGAGGGAACCCCTGGTGCTGCCGTCCTCAGGATCAGCCTTGGGGTACACAGGGCAGGGCCAAGAACAGAAGAAGGGAGAAGCAGAGGGAGAATAACAAACACACCAGAGATGCCTCAAACCTGGGGGAAATGTGTGCTTAAACACTGCCTTGATCGTTCATTACTGCTTTCCCTGAACCTGTGCTTAAGTTACCACTGGAGAAAATCAAGTTCTCGGGAAAGAATATTCTGGTAGGAATAGTGATTAGGTACTAAAATCCAGAGACTGAAATCTTGACTCCTGGGGACTTTCCAAAACAGACTTAAAAAATCACTGGCTTCAGATGTCAGCTTTCAGAAGGCAGAGGAATAGACCTAAGCCCCAGGAAGTCATTTCTAGCTCTAGTGTTAACGTATGTGATCCAGTATTTTCCAAAGTGACCTATATAATTTTGATATAATGGAAACATAAGTCATTTTCCAGGCAGAGTCTATACTAGCAGATAGGCTACTACTGTGTAACCCTTTTCAGGGCAGACACATCTGGATAATTGGGATGGTGTAGATGGGTCTTAAATTCCTCATAAATTCTAGATAATTAGGATGCTTTGGAACCAAAAGGAATTTGTTGTAAACTGGGACTAAACATGTTGCCTTCTTAGTGTGAAAATTTTTTTAATTAAGACTTTTTTTTATTCCTCTTTTTCCTCAACTAAAATCTAGGTTTCCACAGGCGACCAGCTGGCCTTTTGATTTGAGCAGAATTTGCTACTGCTTATAAAGTCAAAGATCAGTGCTTATCGAAAATCGTCAGCCTGGAAATCTCTTTAATTTCCTGAGCTGTGTAGGCGGCTTTTCTGATAACATGCACTCATTCTGATGCTACATTTTGAAGGCGGTCTGCATCTGAAAAACACCCTACAATCTGCTTTCCCTCCCAACACCCAGGCACATTGGTCGGCAATTCCCATCAGTCCTTTCTAGCTGCTCCATGGGGCCAAGGCTGTGTCACAAAGCTCTGAATTCACTTCATCTATCCAGAGAGAGGGAGATGGGAGTACAGACCTGCAGGAGGGCCTCCACACTTCACTGAGATGCACCCTCTTTAGGTCCCTGTCTCCTTCGCCTTCTCTCTGTGGCTGCTTCATGGTGTTTCTGTCCTTTTTTGCCCTTTTTTTCCCCTTTCTCCTCTGGTAGGGATTTTTGGGAAAGGATCTTAAATTGTAAGGGTTTGCACTCCCACTCCTTTAAATCATCTCTACCTCACTTATAATACCTAATACAATGTAAATGCTATGTAAACAGTTATAAATACAATGTAAATGCTATGTAAATAGTTGCCAGTGCACATCAAATGCAAGTTATGCTTTTTGGAACTCTCTGGAATCTTTTAAAAAATATATTTTCTAGGGGACTTCCCTGGTGGTCCAGTGGTTGGGACTCCCCTCTTCCGCTGCAGGGGGCAAGGGTTCAATCCCCGGTCAGGGAATTAGGATCCTGCATGCCGTGCAGTGTGGCCAAAAATTTTTAGATAAAATAAAATAAAAAAAATCTGCTACCCCTGGTTGGTTGAATCTGCAGACGTGGAAGGCGGACTGTAATTCTTCTGAAAGAAAGAAGGCAACCTTCACTGACAGTGCATACATTCCTCCAGCTGATAGGGGCACTGCATTCGATTACTGTCAGTACCCTAGAAATTTAAAAGGAAAAATTTGTATTTCTAGATATAATTAAACAGTTGTGATTTCCACTTTATTATCTTTCTTTTCTTTTATCATGCCATTTCTTTTAGTTCAATATAGCAAGAAGAAAGATGAAAAAGGAACTCAAAGCCTATGTAAAATCTTGTGCTGATGAATTAAACCAAAGCACCTCATTCATTCGTTCATCCAATCATTCATTCAATGATATTAACAAGGAATACTTTCTGAGTATTTACTCTGTGGCAGACTTTATGCTAAGAACTTTAGATGATTACCTCATTCAATCTATATAATTACTCTATGGGATAACTGCTAATATTATCACTATTTCATAAGTAAGAAATTTTCAAGAAGTATGCCAGGTCCTATGCTAAATGGGGAGGAACAGAAAAACTAACATATTTTCTTGGCATCAAGGATTTAGGACCATGGAGGCAGAGACAAATGCATAAACAAAAACATAAAATAAAACATTATAGGAGCCACCATGACCAGCTGTTAGGGTCCAGCTGGGCACAAAGGAGGGAATGGTCCCTTCTCCTTAGTGTTATTCAGCTGGCTGTAAGTCCTGAGGCTTTCCAATGGGTTGGGAAAAAATGGGCCTAGCACCAGCATCTCAGCACACTTGTTTTTCAGCCAAAGCTCTTGGCCACTCCCCCTTTTCCCAATCACCTCTGCTTGCAGGTTCTACTCCACCCTATTGACTGTGTTATCCCCCAGACCCTTGGGTATGCTCACCCCCAGCCCTAGAAAAGAAAAGCCCAATACTTTCTGTGATAACCATGTTGTGATGTAAAAAGTATACTCTGTTAACTGTAGGTACCCTAAGCCCTCTTAGGAAAGCCAGCCTGGGAAGATACCATGATCAACTTTTGAGGGCAGCGCAGGGAGGTTACAAGATGAAAAGTCAAAAGTAATGCTTAAAGCCGAGAGAGTAAGAGGAATTTTCTGTGCTCCTGAGAGGAAGAAGGAAAAAGAAATGAGGCAGAGAGAAGCCAGAGCTACCCAGAGGGTGGGTCCCTAGGGGTAAAAGTAGCAGAAACAGGTGGTCCATGCTGGTGGCCCAAGGAAACTTCTAAGAATGAGGACGCCTAGTGGCCAGTTGTAGTTGTAATCCCTTTCTTCCCATCCCCACCGCAAAAGACACACACACACACACACACACACACACACACACACACACACACACACACACACACACACAGAGTAGAGAGGTCTACCACATTCAGGAATACCTTGACACCTTTTGGAGGAAAACAAAGGGCTGAATCTTGTGTGAGGGTGAATGCACTGTGGCATACAGACAGGGAGCTAAGTGCAGGGGCAGATCCAAAGTTCATGGAATCTGAAGCTCATACAGTTTGGTGAGATGCCCTTAAAGAAAAATAATATAAAAATATCAACCTTTTGCAAATTTTACCAAAACATATGACCACGTGAACACTTTGCTAGGGCCTCCCACAAGGGAACGGCCCTGGAATTTAAGCTTCATTAGCTTTCTTATAAATCTTTCACTGGGAAGACGTGACCACAGGAGAGCCAGACCCCATTTGAAAATCCTCAGAAATTTTTGAGGGGGCTTCGGGCTCCATAGTCCACACAGTGGGGGAGTTTGAGTCAAGCTGATCTAGATCTCAGGGGTTGGCTGGGTATGACTGACAGCTGGGTTATAATCACTTTCCTAGTCTCCAGAACAAACTACAATCTCAGAGGAGGAGAGACCACAGTGAAGGAGGGACTAAAGGCAGCTGCGTCGGAACCTGGAAGGGTAAGTCTGAGAGCTTGTGTTTCTGGAGGGGATGGGAGGCAGGATGACCACAGGCCTGCAGAGTGAGGTGAGCCGGCTCTTAAAAAGCTCTTCAAGTCTTATTAGAAAATTGCAATGGAGAGATCCCCTGCCCTCTCCTCCATCCCAGGGTACACAGTAAGGTCTGTCCTCCACTCTGATTACCCTCATTTTGGAGCTCAGAAAGAAGCTAATCAGAAGACGTACATTGTACAAGCTACTTCAAGTGCAATTTAGAATTCAGCGTGACGAAGGGAGTCATCGGGTGTGTGATTATAAAGAAACATTCCAACATAATTAAGGCATGAAGGTGCAGGAGTGGGAGGGTGAACAGGGATGGTCAGAAGAAACAGGGCACAGCTTACCACCACTCTCGATAGTTCCCAGCTCTGCACACCAACCAATGAGGAAACACAGCTTCCCTGTGTTCCTGCATATCCAGTAGCATCACTAATAATCCCCACAACCCTCTCAGTGGCGTGTATTAGTTTTCTCTTGCTGCTGTAACAAATTACCATAAATTTAATGTCTTAAAATAATACATTTATTTTCTTATAGTTCCATAGGTCAGAAGCCTGAGATGAGTCTCACTGGGCTTAAATCAAGGATTGATGTCAGCAGAGCTGCATTCCTTGCTGGAGGCTCTGGGGAGAAATCATTCTCTTTTCCAGCTTCTAGAAGCTGTCTACACTCCTTGGTCATGGTCCCCTTCCATCTTCAAAGCCAGCAAGTCTTTCTGACATCTCATTACTGTGACATTGACTCTCCTGCCTCCCTCTTTCACATGTAAGGATCCTTGTGATTACATTGGCCTCACCCAGATAATCCAAAATAATCTCTTTATTTTAAAGTCCAGGTGATTAGCAACCTTACTTCTCTTTTCCCAAATAATGTAACATATTCACAGGTTCCAGGGATTAGGGAATTAGTATGTGGACATCTTTGGGGCCATTATTCTGCTTATCACAATAGGAAATATTATTATCTCCTATTTTCCAGGTGAGGAGAATGAGGCACAGAGAGGTCCTGTGGCTTGCTCAACATCACAGAGCCGGTGAGCAGTAAAGTTGGGATTCACCCAGGCCCATCTGATGTCAGACCCTGTATTCTTAACCTTTAAACTGTACTCCTTTCATATAATCATTGTTCTTTTGTTCAATACTTTATTGAATTTTATTTGACACTTCCATTGATAGAAGCATTTGAGTAAGGCAAAGGCTCTGGGGGCAGGAACTGTTGGTGGTATGGACATGCAGGTGTGGGAGAGGCATACTGTATACCCCATAACAGTGGGGGACCATCTGCCTGTGTTAGGTCACAAGAGACCGGGGTTCACATCTCAGCTCTGTCACTTGTATCTATGTGCCTTCCAGCCAATTGCTGGATCTCCTGAGTTTCCTCTGCAAATGATAATAACAGAACAGAACCCACCTTACAGGCTTGTTATAGTAACTAGAACAGCATGTATGAAGCTCCCAGCTGTGCCTAGAGCACAGGTGGTGTTCCATGAATGCTGCTGTTACTGCCTCTCTCTCCTTGGCCCCTCTCCCCAAGGAACCTTAACTTCTCGCAGGTAGGTATTAACAGAGGAAATGGTGGCTGAGATTTCTGGATTCTGAGGAAGCAGATCTGGGGAAGCTGAATCAGAACAGGTAGGAGGAGGACAAGGAGCTCTGCTTTTATCTGTCTTAGGTAGAGTCCACATTAGATCTAATTAGAGAAAAAGGGCTCTGTGGCTAAAACACATTTTAAAAACACTGATGTCTCCCTCCCTCCCTTCCTTCCTTCTTTGTGTTTTCAGAAAAGTTTGGAAGAAGGAGAGGAGAAATAAAATGTCCATTAGATCTAGAGTTCTTGGTTGCAAGCAACAGAATCTGACTCTGACTAACTTAGATGAAAGTTGGAATTTAGTGGAAGGGCATGGGGTGACACCAAATTGAAGACAAAGTTGAACATCTGGGGCTCGGGAAGACAGGAGCATGTAGACAGCAGGAAGGAATAGATAGCCTCTTCAGGGCAGCAATGCCCTGAGTGGAGCCCTTCCCGCTGGCCCCCTGGGCTTGGCACTGGGTCCACTATCCATCTTCCTGGGAAGCAGAGTTACTGGACTAGCCTGGGACGCTTGCTGGCCCCATGTCTCAGTAGGCAGGGAACCTTGACTGACTGTCCCACCAGAGCATCTCCAGAGGGCAAGATGGGGTTCCCCAAGAAGATACCAGCAAGCAAACAACTGTCACCTTTGACAAAGGTCACCTTTGCAAAGCAACCATCGGTCACCTTTGCTATGTTTGAAAATGTATCTTTCACCCCGACCTGCCTCCAGGACTCTCTTTCATTTCCTCATTCTTTCTATTTAAACTGCAAAATGTCATTTTTGTAGCTACTGCCACCCTCCTCCCCCCCCCAAAAAAAGAAAAACAGGAAAAAGAAAAGCTTTGTACTTCTTGGAGTTGGGGAGAAATACTTTATGTTTTACCCTCAGTTGACTCAGGGTCAACTGAGTTTGGTTAATACGGGACCCTGAGCATAGTGGCTGTGTCAGCATCAGTCGAAAAAGGACCACTATGTCACAAAAGACTCACCTGTTAAAACCTCATATTTTACATTTGAGACACAGGTCGGAGATGCTCAGTGACCTGCTCAAGGTCACAAGGCAGTTTAGAGGCAGGATCTCTGCTGGTTCCTTCCATTAAACACCCTAGGCCTTTGGAGTGGCAGTGCCTCATCAAGAGGGAGCTTCCTCTTATCTGTCAGGCACAACGTTGCCCCATCATGGATGAGGATGTGAGTGGCGCCTCCTGGCATTTGCGGTACGATATGACGCTGAAACCCAGCACCCAGGGATGGGCTCCTGGGCGATGGAGCACCGCTGGCTGTGTTTGAGGTGTCCAGAGTCAGGTGCAGCTCCCTTGTCAGTCCGTGCCCCTGAGGGCTTAAAAAAGGAAAGAAAGAAAAAGAAAAGAGAAATGCTTCCAATCTCTGATTTTACAGAACAAGGCAAATTTCTCATTTTGACAGAATCAAAACCCAAATCCGCCTTACCAAGAGACCAGAGGAAAAAAACAAAGTTCAATAGATTTTTTTTTCTTAAACTGTTGGATCCCATTTGAAAGGAAATGGGTTTCTTTCTTTAAAAGAGAGAGACAAGAGAAATGAGAGTCTCTCCAGGATGGAGAATTCAGAAGTATGGTGTCCCTACGTGCCCGGAAACCAAGGGAGGGTCAGCAGTTTCAGGGTGTGGTTGACAGGTGATTTGACCAGGGGGTGTAGAACTGGAAGAGGGTAAGTTCTAGAAGAACTGGGGCGTCTCTTACCGTCCAGTGACTTCCAAATGGCATCCTTCAGTTTCAAGGTGGGCAGGGCAGGGTGAGCTACTCAAATCAAAGTTGGCACTACAGTGAGCCTCCAAGCCCCACCTCCAAATGCTGGGCCTAATTGTCTTGCTCTAAAGTAGATGGAATCTAAACCCAAACACCCCATTCTACCTTTATTGCATTTCTAGGCTGTCATTGCCCCCAGACTTTTCTTCCTGATGGGCCACTTGAGTGAAAAACAAAACAAAATAAGCCAAGACCTTGCAGCAAAATGAAGCAAAACCTATCCTGTATTTCACCAGGAATAAAGTATTCTGTTGTTGATTTTTAAATGCAGACACTTTGCCTTAGTATGATTTATACCTCATTTTATCTTTCCGATACATTTAGCCATCAGTGGGTGGGAAGTTTTCAGAGCCCTGCTCAAATGTCATCTTGTCCAAGAGATTGGCCATCCTATCCCCAAGAGAATATGCCTTAGTACCTAGAAAAGCCCTGGCATATATTAGGTGTCCAGTAAATATTTGTTGAATGAATGAATGACAAATTCTTTCACTCAGATGCGCCCAGACCCAGTTGTGCTGATGCCCACGATATTCATCGACTACCCTCCGAGGTAGATACAGGGGGCACTGTATGGGAGGGATAAAGGGAATAGTACCCCAGGCTGCCGCCCTGGAGGACTTGAATGTGTAATTTGGGAGGAAAAAAAAAATGTACGTGTTATAGAAGTTAGTTAACTCGTAACAGAAACAGAGCAACAAGGAGGCAAATGGGGCCGTCCATCTGCAAGTGATTTCATTCATCCATCAAATGTCCTGAGTGCTGACTGAGGCTGGCTGCTCAGCTGAGTGCTGGGGCATGATGAATCCTGAGGTCCACCCTGCCCTCCCCGAGCCTTGAGTCTGGTGGGGTGAAGGGAGAGTGAGAAGAACGCCCAGAGATAGGGAAAATGTAGGTCTCAGGCTTTATAAGAAACTTATTTAATATTCTTTAATTACCTTAAAATCAATGTAGAAATTTGACTAAGAATTGAGGACTGAAAAATCTATTTTAAGTTCACGTAATTGATTTTGTGGGATCAACTTTTAGAGCTGGGCAGAGCTTGGAGATCCTCTAGCCCACCCCACCCCCTCATTTATTATCAAATGTGGAAAGTGAGGCTCAGATCAGCCAATGAATAGTTTTCCATATAAGAAAGAGGACCCACATCCCTAGGATGACAAAATCACAACCTCTATACGGTCATATATAGTGGAGAAAGCATACAATATGATAGCGGCTTTGTGGTCATGGAATTTTACTTTTTAAATTTTATACATTATTAAAGCAGGATGTGAGATTTGTGTGTTTATCAAAATGAGAGTGTATGCCTGACCCAGTCCTCTGCCAAAGTAACACTGTTGTGAAAGATAATGGAAGAGAGAGAAACTGCCCAGATCAGAGGAAGCCATGGAGACCTAGTGACTGTATGTGCCATGATAAATGACTCATGGTTACGTAAGATGTTAACAACAGAGGGACCTAGGGGAAGAGCACACAGAATTTTCTGTACCATCTTTGCAAATCTTCACAATTATTTGAAAATAAAAAGCAATTTTTAAGAAGGAGCGCATGGTGTGGTAGATTGTATTTTCTAAAAGCGGATGCCACACGGTCTTCCAAAGTTTGCCACCTCCACGTCAAGAGGTAGAATCTATGTTCTCTCCTTTGAGGGGGCGCAGGTTACTTACCTTCTCTGTGCTTCTGCTGCCTCTGTAAAACGGGAAAACAGTGCTAGAATTGTTTTTACTATGAAATGGGAATACACATGTAAAGCATGTAGACAGAGCTTGGAAATGTTGGATGTCATTATTGTGGGGCACAAGTTAGGAACCCAGTTATCAGAGCTGGACTGGCAACCAAAGTAACTTAATACAGAATCCTGGGAATTCCTTAAACTCCTCCTGTTTCAGGGGAGAATCCTTGCCGAGGGTGGAGATGCCAAGTTTGCAGGTGGGCTCTGGGAGAGACGGGATGGAGAAGATAAATGCAGAGACCAGGGATGGACGATGATGTGTAGTGCATTCGCTCGGGGAAGGAGGAAACTTCCGTAGTCTGTGTCGATCAGGGGTGGTGTCAGGAGGGGGTTAGCTGTAGCTGTACCTTGAAGGCTGGCTCAGGTGCAAACGAGCAGAAAGGCAGGGAAGGGTAGCAGAGGTGGAACCAGGGCCTCACCAGGGGCCTGCCTGGGCACACTTTTAATGTTATTTGTTATTTGCCTTTAGCTATCCTTCTTTCTCGATTTTTACCAATGTGAAATGGTGGAAAAGAATCTGTACATTTCATCATTTTAAGGATAGTAGACTCTAGCCATGAACTCAAAGGTTCCTGCTGGCCTACAAGTACTCGTCAGCTAAGCCCTCTCCCTCCAAGGTCACATGTCCATCAAATGGCACAAATTGGAGCTTATACCCAAGACTGGTCACTTAGGACAGACACATCCATGTGCTGATGGTGATTGGTCCAGAGGTGGCCCTGGGATACCAGCAGGACCAATCAGTCACCTCTCCTGGGATCATAAGCTCTCTGGGAGAGACAGGGAACCCTTGTGGTGGTTTTAAGTCATGGCCACAAATTCTGTGATACTCCTACCTTAGAATTGTAGCCCATGACTTTCCCCTTGAATTTGGGCAGGATCATAACTGCTTTGAGCACAGAATATGATGTAAGTAACACCAGTTGACATGTGGCTTCTGTCTTGTTTGTTGAAACACTTGCTCTTACAGCCTTGAACCACCAGACAGTAGAATAGAGGAGAGGAGAGGAAGGAGGGAAGGGGAGGGGAGGGGAGGAGAGGGGAGGGAATATGAGCCCTTAGTCATTTGAGTCATCCCACCCCTTGTGCTAGACATGGAGTGAAAAAGCACTTAGATGATACCAGCTCCCAGCCATTTGAGTCTCACCAGCTGTTATGGATTGAATGTTATACCCCCAAATTCATATGTTGAAACCCTAATCCCTAATGTGATGGTATTTGGAGATGGGGCCTTTGGGAGGTCATTAGTGTCAGATGAGGTCATGAAGGTGGTGGCCTCATGATGGGACTAGTGCCCTCACAAGAAGAGACACCAGAGAGCTGTTGCAAGCACGTGCTAAGAAAAGACCTTCTGATCACATAGAAGGCAGCTGTCTGCAAGCCAGGAAGAAACCTGCACCAGAACCTGACTGTGCCGGTACCCTGATTTTGGACTTGCAGCCTCCAGACTGTAGGAAAATAAATTTCTGTTGTTTAAGTTACCCAATCTATGGTATTTTGTTATGGTAATCCAAGCACACTAAGATACCAGCTGAGACCCCAGACATAGTGGAGCAGAGAACAGCCAACCCTGCCATGCCCTGTCTGAATCCTTGGTGCATAGACTCCATAAGCATAAGAAACAGTTGTTTTATACCACTAAGCTTTGGAGTGACTTTTTAATATAGCGATATCTATTAACTGGATGATGGTTCCTATTAACTGGAACATTGTCCTTCCAGAGCCTTGAGCTGGGGACTGTGGAAGCTTTGAGTTGCCAACGGCCATATCAGCTAAATAAGGGACAGAGAGAAGGAGCTGGCCTGAGAAATAAGCTGGCACAGAGCTGGCAATGAAGAGGAGGAAAGGTCCAGCCCTCCTTGATGATACCACTGAAACCCCTGGATCAAGCTGTGTCAATCTCCTCTTGAACTTTTCAGTTATATGAGCCAATATATATTTTTTTAAGTCTTAAGCCAGTTTGATTTGGTTTATATTCCCTCCAGTTATAACTGGAATAGAGATTAAGAGGATAAAAAAGGGAATTCCCAGGCAGTCCAGTGGTTAGGAATTCACACTTTCACTGCCATGGCCTGGCTTCAGTTCATTGTCAGGGAACTAAGATCCTGCAACTTGCATGTGGGGCAGCCAAAAAAAAAGGAATGAAAAGGAAGACAAGAGAAATGGAGGAAGGCGGGAGGGGGTCAGGTGGGAAGGGGGACAAGACCAGACCTGTTCTGTTTTCCATTTAAATGTAAGTGGTATCTGTAGCAGACACTGTAGGTTGCCCATTTACCGTCCATTCCCCACCTTCCACCTTATTAACAGAACCAATCCAGGTTGTCCAATGTTCCTTACCACTGATTGGCTCAGGAGTGGGCATGTGATGAAGTTCCTCCAATGAGATGTGAGGGGAGGTCTCTGGGAGGAGCCTTTGGGAAAGGCTTCCTTCTCTTCAGGAGGCGAGACAGGCCCTCTTGCCGTCTCACCGCAGGAGTTGGGAAGTTCACCTGGAGGGGCCACAGCTACCTTGCAGAGAAGGAACCTGGGTCTTAGATGACATTGAGCTGCTGATTGTACCTTGCCTCAGGCGCACTGTCTTCTGCCTTTTGTGTGAAATAACAAATGACAATCCAGTTTGAACTGCGGTTTTCTGCTACTTGCAGCCCTGATATTGCAGAGCCTGAGGAAGGCCGACTCACCACCATCTTATTTTACTGAGGAAGGAACCAAGGCCTAGAGGGACATCTGTGTGTCCAGGTGTCAAAACTAACTGATGGCAGTGAGACACAAGAGCCTCACCTCCCTTCTAACCTAGGCCTCATCCCATGGTAAGACAGGTTCTAGAATCTTCCATGTTGCCTTGCCCCCCCCCCCCCCCAGCCCTGAGCCTTCTGTAGTCAGATGTGTATGCAGAAGCTCATCTGATTTGAATCCAGCAGGCTATATTCCACCTAATTAAGCAATTAAGAGCAGGAAGGCTACATCTCCAGAGCCTACCTGCTTTTCATGATGAGCCTTTATAAGCCCTGACTGGTTGTTGTGATGGATACCAGGGGCCGTGGAGACCTCTGGAAGCCGAGTCTTGCTGGGCTGGCCCGGGGGCTGTGGCCCTGACTTTTTATGGAATCTAAAGTCTGCCTTTGGAATAATTACCTTCATGTGATTGTGGGATTAATGTCACCTGGGCCAGAGGTCTGCTGTTTTCTGCTTAAGGGAGGAAAAACAAAACCCTTTGGAGAGGCTCAATGACTGTGAACTTGGAAATCGCCCTAAGAATTAGTGAGCCAGTGTGGTGAGGCCAGAGCACAGCCAGCAGCGTGCTGAACAAGTATGCTCGTGGGTGAGGTAGAGAGGAGCCTCATAGAAAGTGTGTTGATCTTCCTGCTTTCCTCACACACAGGCACAAGGGTGTGCAAATTCACTGAGAAGCAGGCAGCGGTGGGCTTCTGATATGACACCCTCTGTCCTGGGCGCCCGCTATCAGGAAAAATTCAAGCCAGAAGGTTCAGGAAGAAGATAGCTTGGGAAAAGCCGGGTCCAAATAGAAGCCACCTTCATGTTGGACACCTCAGCCATTGCTCTCATTACTCAAGGGCCCGCCCTGCAGCTCAGATTCACAGGCAGTAGTGTTTCAGCACCAAGGCAAACATCCTTCTCTCAGAAGAACTCCCTCAAAGAGACTGATGCTACAGGTAGAGGTGCCGTCTGCCACACGTCTGCCACTCAGCCAGACAGAGAGCTGCTGCTAAGTGGGTGGGAGGCACCCCCAGCCGATGTTCTAGAACAGCATTTTCCCTCAAGTTCAGTGTGGGGCGGGGCGGGGGCGGATGATGTCCTCAGGCAGGTGCTCTGTGGCTGGTCTTGGGGGTTGTGTGTCTTTGTGGCCCCGGGTCCTGTTTCCCTGAGTGGCTCTGTGGGACGGGTGGTGAGTGTTGAGGGTGGGGGAGGCAGAGTGTAAGTTGTCCTGCGCAAGCGGGTTGTGTGTGTGTGTGTGCGCGCGTTCGCTCGCTTACACAGGGACCTATAGGGATTTGAGTATCCCCAGATACGGGAAATGCCTGGTGCTTTGCAGGCAGAGCTCTAGACCAGGAATGTAGTCATGTTAATAAAAATAGAACGTGAGTTAGATATTAACTTTCAATCTTCTAGTAGCTACATTAGAAAAAAAGAAAAGAAAATCTATTTCCAAAATATATTTTATTTAACCCAGCATATCCAAAATTATCATTTCAACATACATTCAATATAAAAATATATAAATGGGATATCTTATGGTCTTTTTTCTCTTGTGAAGTCTTCAAAATCTGGTGTATATTTTACACTTACAGCAATATCTCAGTTTGGACCAGCCCCACGTCAAGTGTTCAATAGTCACGTGTGGCTCATGGCTGCTGCCCTGGACAGTGTGGGTCTGGAGACTTGAATCTGAGTCCCTGCTCGGTTTCCTTCTAGCTCTGTGGCCCTGAGAAAATTATTTATGTGTTCTGAGCTGCTGTGTAGCCATCTGTGTAATGCCATTGATAGTCCATCTCATGGCAGTCATTCATGTAGCGTCCTATGTGTTGCTGGGGTATCTAGGGTCCAAATCAGTGCTGCGGGGCTGGCTTGTACAGTGGTGTGCCAGAGCTGGACCATACATGCTCACAAGAGCCAATGGTTAAATATTCAGGAATTTTGTAAACTGATGGTAAACTATTGGTCTTTTGAAATCAGCCATGGTGGGAGAATGTTTACACCATGGAAATGAGCAAATGCTTACAAATCGGTCCCTGCCGCTCCAGAGAGCTGGTTGTTAAACATTTACTTGCACGCCATGGACTTGGGTATATTTATATGTGATTGCAGGGGTGAGTGTGGTCTGGGGGCTGCTTCCTTGGCTGTTTTTTCTCGCTGAGGCCTCATCATCTCCCTTTAGGTGCTCCTGTCTTGTGGCAGCCCCTTCCAGATTACTCTTTCCCACTGTGAGAGGCAGCATTGAGGAGTGGTTAAGCCAGCAGAATCTGGAGCAGACCCTGGATCCTCCATTTACTCATTTTGTAACTGTGGACAGGTTAACTTCTCTGTGCCTTAGTTTTCCTCATCCGTAAAAATAATAGCAGCTGAGAAATAGGGTTAAATACCATCCCCGTAGGGCTTCCCTGGTGGCGCAGTGGTTGAGAGTCGGCCTGCCGATGCAGGGGACACGGATTCGTGCCCCGGTCCGGGAGGATCCCACGTGCCGCGGAGCGGCTGGGCCCGTGAGCCATGGCCGCTGAGCCTGCGTGCCCGGAGCCTGTGCTCCGCAACGGGAGAGGCCGCCGCGGCAGTGAGAGGCCCGCGTACTACAAAAAAAAAAAGAAAAAAAAACCATCCCCGTAAAGTGATAGAACAGTGCCTGGCATACAGTATGTGCTCATGAATGTTGCCTGTTCTATGTTGATGATTCGCAGCTGATGTCTGCAGCTCCTCCTGGCCTGCAGGCTCTAACTGTCGGTCACTGTGGAACAGTCGTGAAGGGGCAGTGTTTATGGCAGGGGCATCCAGAGGCCGAGCTGGTGTGATGGTGGGGTAGGTAACACTACAGTCAGGTTGGACCTGGGGTTGTCTTTCCTTCCATTTTCCTTTCATCTTCTCTTTCTCATCCTGTCATGAGAATTGACCGCCTACTGTGTGTGAATTCTGTGGGGAGGGGATGGGCACACAAAACTGAGAAAGCTGATCCCTGCCCTCAAGGAGCTTACAAAAGCTCTTTGGGGTCTGCACTAATTTTTAAGAGTTTAAAGGGGTTCTGAGATGGAAAAGTTTGAGAACTGCTGGACTGCGGGTATAACGAAAAGACTACTAAATGTGGGGGCCAGCGGGGTTGGCAGGTTTGAGCTCTAGCACATATTACTGTGTTTCTAATCCCTTGACTTCTTCTGGCCTCAGTTTCTTCCTCTGTATAATGGGAGTGGTAATGTGGATGGATACCCCAGCCACCTCCAGGGCACTGTGAAAGTGCATTTAAAGACTCTGAAGGCCTGGGGGTGGCGAGGGGTTGCTGTAGGCACAAGCTGGGCCCTTGGGGACTATGTTCTAAAGCTGACATTTTACTATCTGGGGGATCTGGCTGACCTCCCTGAAGTGAAGAGAAGCCCAGAGAGTACTCAACAGGCTATCCCAAGCCCTGTCATCTGGCTTTCTGGAATACCAGGGATTCTCTGGGGTAATTCCCACATCAATGCATGGAAAGCAAAACCGACACATTTAGGTGACTTTGGAAACATTGCTGGAAAATGCAGGCAGGGAGTTCCCTGGTGGCCTAGTGGTTAGGATTCTGGGCTTTCACTGCCTTGGCCCAGGTTTAATCCCCGTTGGGGATCTGAGATCCAGCGAGCCAAGTGGCATGGCAAAAAAAAAGAGGCAGGGAAGGGATTTGGAGCTTGAAATTTCCAGATTTCTACCACCCTTCTTTGACTGGAATTGACAGCCTCAAGTGTGTTACCTACCAGGACCAGTCTCAAATGGAGGGCTGTTAAGACTCCAGAATAGCCCAAAGGGGACATTGCCCCACCCTACCCTGCTCCTGACCTTCTTCCATCAACCCTGGCTTCCTCCAGGATCCAGTGCTTTTTTCCTCCCCAAAAGATGCTGTCATGATTGTTCCTACCCATAAGAACCCCTAGGTTGTCTCCCACCAGAACCCCTATCTCCTACCTCATTCCCCCAGAGACCCCAGCCCTAACCTTGGCCAATGACTAGGTGGAATGAGGAGACTCCATAAGAGCTGAAGAGCTTTTCCCAAAGAAGAGCTTCAAAGGTTCCTGGGATGTTTAAATATGCCAATATTAATAGAGATGTTTTAAGTAGAAGAAAATGCCAAAATTGCAGCTGGTCAAAATGTTAAAAAACACTCCATGGCAAACTCAGCAACCAGCAGGGTAGAGAGGACAGGTTCTCCTTAGCATCACTCTGGCCAATTAACTCCAGTCCCTCTATTCCCCTCACAGAGGAGGAAGCCTTCCCAGCACCTCTCCCTTGCCCCTGCTTGTTAAGGAAGACAATTAGCATCTGAGCAGAGGTCTCCAAATGACATCCTGTCAGTTTTCTGTCTAGTTCAATACCATTTCCAACAGTGACTTTCAAAACAGAAATGATTTTTTTGTCATTTACTTACAATTTTTAATTTTTTTTTTTTTTTTTTTTTTTTTTGCGGTATGCGGGCCTCTCACTGTTGTGGCCTCTCCCATTGCGGAGCACGGGCTCCAGACGCGCAGGCCCAGCGGCCATGGCTCACGGGCCCAGCCGCTCCGCGGCACGTGGGACCCTCCCAGACCGGGGCACGAACCTGTGTCCCCTGCATCGGCAGGCAGACTCTCAACCACTGCGCCACCAGGGAAGCCCTACAATTTTTAATATTTTAAATCTGTTTTACATAGTTGTGTGATTATATTCTAAAAACAATTTAATAGGCTGTTTAACATTTTAATATAAGAAACACATTTTTTTTGGTTTTATTAAGCACTTCTTCTTCTTTTTGTTTTTTTTCTTTTCCAAAATGGAAATGGTTTTTTAAGTGTACAAAAGTAATGCATCGTTTAAGAAAAAGTTTAGGGGAATTCCCTGGCTGTCCAGTGGTTAGGACTCAGCGCTTTCGCTGCTGTGGTCCAGGTTCAGTCCCTGGTTGGGGAATTAAGATCTGGCAAGCCGTGCCACGTGGCCAAAAAAAAGAAAAAAGAAAAAGTTTAAAATAGGGAAAATAAAAAAACCACTCATAATCCCTTCCCCCCAACTCTAACACAGCAATACCATCATATTGGTGCTTTTTCCTTGCAGTCTCTGTCCCTATAAATACATTTTATTTGAACGTTGTGATGCTTGTCTTGGCTTGGTTCCCCAGAAAGCAGAGTCTGAGACAAAGGTTTCTGTGCAAATATTTCACTGAGGAACATGATTTCAGGGAGGAGGAATGAGAAATGGGGAGCGAAGCTGGCAAGAATGTGTTATGGAACTGGCCACAGCTGAGTGCACCTGGGTGCTGGATCCAAGATCATCTGAGGAGTCATAGGAAGACCTTGCGTGGGTGGGGGGAGAAAGAGAGAAGCATTTTCCATTGGCTCCCAACCCCTGTCGGTCGGTCAAAGGCTTTCCCCGTGGGGTAACTCACCCACATTTCTGAGGTGCCCTTGCATGGGTGCTGAGTGGGTTTCCCCTAAGTCTCAGGCGATGGCATTGACAGAGAAGCCCCAGGGTGAGCGGCATAAGCAGGGGACACATAATGTCAGGTTGCAGCTGTGAGAAGCTGGCCGGAGTTGACCCAGAACTGGTCACCCCAGCGTGGGCAGGACTAAGAGACAGGCAGGGCCAAGCAGATCTGAAGAGGTGCCCAATACAGTCTTGGTGATGCCCACCTAATTTTATCCTTGCTTTCCCCACTGAACTTTATATATTTTCCATATCGATCAATAGTTCTCAAAAATTTTTAATTGAAATATAGTTGATTTACAATGTTTCAGGTGTACAACAAAGCGATTCAATTATACATACATATATATATTCTTTTTCAGGTTATTTTCCATTACAGGTTGTTACAAGATATTGAATGTAGTTCCCTATGCTATACAGTAGGTCCTTGTTGTTCATCTATTTTATATATTGTAGTGTGTATCTTTTAATCACAAATTCCTAATTTATCCCTCCCCCACTTCCCCTTTGGCACCCGTAAGTTTGTTTTCTATGTCTGTGAGTCTGTTTGTTTTGTAAGTAAGTTCATTTATATTACATTTTAGATTCTCTATGTAAGTGGTGTCATATAGTATTTGTCTTTCTCTGTCTGACTTACTTCACTTAGTATGATAATTTCTAGGTCCATCCATGTTGCTGCAAATGGCATTATTTCATTCTTTTTTATAGTTGAGCAAGAGTCCATTGTATACATGTACCACATCCTCTTTAACCATTCAACTGTTAATGGACATTTTGGTTGCTTCCATGTCTTAGCTATTATAAATAGTGCTGCTCTGAACATTGGGGTGCATTATCTTTTGGAATTAGAGTTTTCATCTTTTCTGGATATATGTTCAGGAATAGGATTGTTGGATCATATGGTAACTTTATTTTTTAAGGAACCTCCATACTGTTCTCCATAGTGGCTGCACCAATTTACATTCCCACCAACAGGGTAGGAGGATTCCTTTTTTCCCACATCCTCTCCAGCATTTATTATTTGTAGACTTTTTGATGATGGCCATTCTGACTGGTGTGAGGTGATACTTCACTGTAGTTTTGATTTGCATTTCTCTAATGATTAGTGATGTTGAGCATCTTTTCATGTGCCTTTTGGCCTTCTGTATGTCTTCTATGGAGAAATATCTGTTTAGGTCTTCTGCCCATTTTTCGATTGGGCTGTTTGGTTTTTTTGATATTGAACTATATGAGCTGTTTGTATATTTTGGAAATCAATCCCTGTTGGTCACATCATTTGCAAATATTTTCTCCCATTCCATAGGTTATCTTCGTTCTCATAATTTTTAATGGCTGCTTTCCAAGTAGAGGGAAAAGTTTAAATTTTATATATAATCGATTTCTATATATTGTATTATTTGCAAAACATTGACAAGTTGGCCCACTGAGGTGACCTAAGAAGGGTCATTTTATACCTTTGTGGCATAGAGGGAGGTGTCATTCCTCAACCCAAGTGAGTGGAGGGAAGGCATTGATCTCCTTACTAAATACTTCTGTTTCTGTTTCAAATTCAAAACTTTTGGAATACATTGATGATTGGAAGTCAGGAGAAAAGAACCCTACTGACTTCAAGGTTCTCAATAAAACTCTATCCCTTTTCTTCCTTCCCAGCAGTAATACTTTTAGGGCTGCTAGAGAACTCTGGATAAAGATGGGTTTAGGACTCCATTTGTCTCTTGGCACTCATCCATTCCGCAAATACTTATTGAGCACTTGCCATATGTCAGGTATGGCACCAGGCACTGGGGACCCAGAGACCACGGACCATCTCTGTCCTCAGGGCATCAGGTGATACAGGCTTGTAAACAATCAAATGTTATGACAATGCTATGATAATAAGGGCAAGACACAGCAGGGAAAGAATAGGTCTGACATTTCATTCATTCACTGACTGTATTTGTCATTTATTGCTGGGCAATAAACTGCCCCAATACTTAGCTACCTAAAACAATAATAACTATTATCACACAGTTTTGGTGGATCAGGAATTTAGGTACAGTTTAGCTGGGTGGTTTAGGCTCAAGGTCTCTCATGATGTTGAAGTCAGGATGCCAGCCAGCGCTGCAGTCATCTGAAGGCTTGACCAGGACTCAGGGATCTGCATCCAATATGGTTCCCTCACATGGCTCTTAGCAAGAGGTTTTAGTTTCTTGCCATGTAAACCTGGACTGCTTGAGTGTCTGTGATGTGGCTGCCCCAGAGCAAGTGATCCTACAAAAGGAAGTTGAAGCCACAGTGTCTTTCATGAGCTAGCCTCAGAAATCGCACACCATCACTTCCACTATATTATATTGGTCCCACAGGACAATGCTATTCAGTACAGGAGGGGACTACCTGAAGAGTCAGCATTAGGAAGTGGGGATCATTGGGGGCCACTACCACGTTGGTTCATTGATTCATTCGATTGCCAGTTATTAAGCGCCTGCCAGGAGTCTGGCACTATGCTCGGGACTGGGGATACCAACATGGCTGGCAATAATTGAGTTCAGGAACCAATTCTTTGTTTAATTTTATATCTCCAGTGCCTGGAACACAAAGTCTCGGTAAAGGCTTATTTGTCAAAAGGAAGCAAAATGAAGTGGTTAGGAGCTGGACTTATGGAGCCAGTATGCCTAGGTTCAAATCTGGCCTCCTCCTCCCCACACTGATGGTTTTCCAACAAATCATGTTGGTTTATGTTGCTTACAACCAAGAATGCTAATGATATGCTCATTAGTTTTCCCACCAATCTCCTTTTATTGTTCAGACTCCACACAGGATCCCACATTACATTTAATTGTCATGTCTCCTTTAATCTGGGACAGTTTCTCAGTCTTGCCTTGTCTTTTATGACCTTGCCACTTCTGAAGAGTACTGAGTATGCATTTTGTAGAATGTCCCTCAATTTGGGTTTGTCTGAGATTTTCTCGTGATTAAATTGAGGTAATGCATTTTGGACAAAAGCACCAGAAGTGATATTATGAATCATATAAGGGATACGTGATATCAACATGTCTTATTACTGGTGCTGTTGACTTTCATCACTTGGTTAAGGTGGTAGGTATCTGCACAGTTTCTATTTTTTCCTTTGTAATTAATAATTATCTTGAGCTACTTTGAAACTGTGCAAATATCTTCTTTTTTCCTTCTTTTACCCATTGATTTGGCATCCATTGATAATGCCTTTGGACAACAATTATTCCATGTTGTTTGCCTATTCCTGATTTCCTATCTCTATCATTCATTCTACATTTATTAATCGGAATTTTACTTTAAAGAAGAATTATCCCTTCTCCTTCTTATTTACTTATTCAGGTATTTATTTATAACAGTATGGACTCATGGATTTTTTCCCCTATGGTTTATAATCCATTACTATGGTTATTTATCGCTCAAATTATCTCAGATTTGGCCATTGGGAACCCTCAAGCTGCCTCCTGTGTGTATAGGAGAAATTATTTTTAGTTTTAATTTTTTATTATAAAAGTTATATATGCCTGGGTGGAGGGTACATGAGACCTCTCTGTACTATTTTTGCAATTTCTTGTAAATATATAATTATTTCAAAAAGAAAGTGAAAAAAGTAATGTTTGCTCATTATAAAAAATCAGGAAAGGGCTTCCCTGGTGGTGCAGTGGTTGAAAGTCCGCCTGCCGATGCAGGGGACGCGGGTTCGTGCCCCGGTCCGGGAAGATCCCACATGCCGCGGAGCGGCTGGGCCCGTGAGCCATGGCCGCTGAGCCTGCGCGTCCGGAGCCTGTGCTCCGCAACGGGAGAGGCCACAACAGTAAGAGGCTCGCGTACCGCAAAAAAAAAAAAAAAATCAGGAAATACAGAAAAGTATAAAAATTACCTCATCTCTTAGACTTAATCACTGTCTGTATTCTGGTATGTTTCTCTCCATTCTTTCATTTTAAATGCTATCATAACACAATTGTGGCAGCTCTGAGCACTGACATTCTAGTTTTATAATGGAGAGAATGCCAGCCAGGGAGACAGGGATTACTAAAACAGTAATACCACCAACCCAACATCCATGTGTCTGCCACATGCCCCCAGCCCTCCTGGTGCTGGACCACATCTAATCCCTCCCCCGCCAGCATATGAGGTGGGGTGCTGTGTGCAGTACCCATCAGACAGGGTACTGGAGGGTCTCAATGTATTGATTCAGGTAGAAAAGAGTATCAAGGTTAGTTAGTAGAAAGAGAAGGAGTTAAAGCTAGTAAATTCCGGAGAATGTACACAGGTCAGGCTGACTTGAGAGAAGAAGAGAGAGATTAAGATGATTAGAGGGAGAGAAAAGAGGAGAAAAGCAGAAAATGTTGAATTTTTACATTCTTGCTTCCAGAAAACAGAGGGCAGCCAAGAACTCAGTGGGTGTTTAACCAAGCAGACTTAAGGTCTTGGTCAAGGATGAACTTCTCGCCTCCACTCTAGGTTGCCCTGACAACCTTCTCCTTCTGGTATTGACATAATGATGAAACAGAAGGGAAAACAGGCAAATGAAGAAAATAGTCATTAGAGGCAGAACCAGCTGTGGTCTGGCTTGCTTCATCTTGCAGGGAGGTCTGGGGAGGAGTCCAGGAGGGGCAGAGGGCTCTTGGGCTGGTGTTTCAGACAGAGGCATGAGGACTAGAGGGAGAGATGGGGTTTCCTGTACAGGGATGGACTTGAACTCATGTGCTAGAGACACCTGAAGCTCCTCTCAGAAATTTTAGTGAAGCCATTCAATTTAAATTAAATCTCACTGGTTGCATATCCTCCTTGCTTCCCTGGCTCTTCAGATTAGTCAAGGTTGCTTAGAAGGAAACTCCAGAACCCAGGTTCAGGGAATGGCAGCCACCCACTCTACCAGCAGGGCTCAGAGTCACCACATTAACCTGGGGCTTAGAGCCCTTTCTCCTTTTCCATCACCCAGAAGGGTTGGGACCATCAGAGGAGAGAGAAAGAATGGAAGAGGGTATCAACAGTAGTTATTACTCTCTTCTCTTTTCAGGTAGGGAAACTGAGGCTGAGACAGTAACTCGCCTACGGTCACAAAACTGAGAAATGTCCAGGATTCAAACCCAGGTCAGATCAAGTCAAGGTTTTGCTGGGTAATTACCTCATTCTGTGATACAGAACAGTGATTCCCAAACTCTATCGTGTGTCAGAATCTCCTGGAGGGCTTGTTAAAACACAGAAGGCGGGCTTCCCTGGTGGCGCAGTGGTTGAGAGTCCGCCTGCCGATGCAGGGGACGCGGGTTCGTGCCTCGGTCCAGGAAGATCCCACATGCCGCCGAGCGGCTGGGCCCGTGAGCCATGGCCGCTGAGCCTGCGCGTCCGGAGCCTGTGCTCCGCAACGGGAGAGGCCATAACAGTGAGAGGCCCGCGTACCGCAAAAAAACAAAACAAAACAAAAACACAGAAGGCTGAGCCCCACCCCAGAGTTTCTGATTTGGTAGATGTGGGACGTGGCTTGGGAATTAGTATTTCTGACAAGTTTCCAGAAGATATTGATGCTGCTGGTCCAGGAACCACACTTTGAGAACTACTGACATAAAGCAAGCCATTTAAGCCTTGGACCTTGAGTATAGTCTTTGTAAAACAAGGAGTACCTTTTTCAGAGGTGCTTTAGCCATGGGGATACGAAGGTTGAGGGAGTTTTACTTTTAGCAAAGTAGCTCCTTGGATCTCTTTACGTAATAGGTTCCATGTGAGAGGTTATTGGAAAGGATGTTTCTGCTATTAAACATAAAACCAAGAGTTATAAACTAGTGACCTAAAAGATGTCAAATACTGTTTGTTCCTGTTATCTCTTGGTGTGGCTTAAAACAACAACAATTTTAATACATGATTTTGTGGGTCAGGAATCTGGGCAGATCTACCCCTATGGTGCCCACCAGAGTTACTCAGGGCCACTCAGCTGGTGTCCGGGCTGGTCTGGAGGGTCCAAGATGGCTTCACTCACATGGCTGGAGCCTTGTCGGGGTGGTTGGAAGGCTGTTGACTGGAACATCTACCATGGCCTCTCCAGCAGGATGGTCTCAGGGTAATTGGATTTCATGACAGCTCAGGGTCCAGAGCAAGTGTTCCAAGAGACAGAAAGCAGAAAGCACCAGTCTTTTAAGGCCCAGGCCTGGAAACCAGCACAGCGTCACTTTGCCATCTGCCATCTGTCAGCATAATCACCAGAGGTCCCTGTCCCCAGATTCAGGGGAGGGCACATACACTGCCTTCTCAGTGGGCGGAATGTTTTGTGGCTGTCTCTTTGAACTCAAGCTTCATCCACACCTGAACCTTATGTCGATGATAAGCTTCTGATCCTCAAGCCAGATGTGGTAAAGGGATGAGACTTGGGGGTGGGGGGGGGGTTAGTATATTTTGCATGTGGGCTAAATGTAAATAACTTGAGCAGAGGGTGGGTTGTAATAAGTTCTAGAACACCTCTATCCTGCTGGAGGAAGCCCAGTCGGCCCCATGGAGAAGCCCATGTAGAGAGAAACCTGGCCCTGCACCTTTCTCCCAACAGCCCAGCTGAGCTCCCAGCCCATAGGCAGCGCTAACTTACCAGCCATGGGAGTGAGCCAGCTGGGAAGGTTTGGTCCTCCAGCTCCAGTCAAGCTTAGCTGATGGCGCATAGAGTGACATGACACTAAATAGGGCTGTGTGATGGTTCATGTTGTGTGTCAGTGCCCGGATGCCCGGATGTTTGGTCAAACATTATTCTGGATGTTTCTCTGAAGGTGTTTTTCAGATGAGAGTAACGTTTAAATCAGTGGACTTTGAATACATTAGATTGCCCTCCATAATGGGGTGGGCCTCATCCAATCAGTAGAAGGTCTGAATAGAACAAAGACTGACCTCCCCTGAGCAAGAAGGAATTCTTTTTAAGATTTATTATTTATTTATTTATTTATTTAATTTTTGGCTGTGTCGGGTCTTAGTTGCAGCACGCAGGATCTTCGCTGAGGCATGCAGGATCTTTTGTTGCAGCACGTGGGCTCTTCACTGTGGTGTGAGGGCTTCTCTCTAGTTGTGGCGTGAGGGTTTTTTCTCTTCTCTAGTTGTGGCGCACAGGCTCCAGGGCGCGTGGGCTCTGTAATTTGCGGCACGCGGGCTCTAGTTGAGGCGTGCGAGCTCAGTAGTTGTGGCACGTAGGCTTAGTTGCCCCACGGCATGTGGGATCTTAGTTCCCTGACCAGAGATTGAACCCGTATCCCCTGCCTTGTAAGGTGGATTCTTTACCACTGGACCACCAGGGAAATCCACGAGAAGGAATTCTGCAGCAGATCTTGAGGTCTTTGACTCTAACTGCAACTCTGCCATCTATGGAATACTAGTTTTTGATGAATGTTAATAAGTCCTCAGCTATTAAAAAAAATGTTTCCATGGTCAACTATGTTTGGGAAAACTATTTATCAAACAATGCTTAAAAGGTCTCTGTGTTGCAGAACTTCTAATTTGGCCATGGATCTGGAGCCTTGGAAAGGGCTGATCTGGGGTTATTGCGAGCTTCCTGACAGTGAATCTTTATTCTGTTTTGTAAGTGGGTCACCCTGGTCGGCTTCCACTCTTTTAGAGGGTCTCATTTATAGGAGAAAAGGAGTCTCCTTCTTGGGTAAAAGGAAAGCGATGCATCGCTTTGTTCTCTTCCATCAGAGCAGCACTGTGGGTCCATGCGTGAAGACTTTCCAGCCTGAGAGCTGCTGCTCCATCAGAGCCCTCCCCCAGCTCCTGAGGCTTCCCCTTTCTGCGAGGGAGTTTGGACCAGTCTATCAGATATTCTAGAGCAGAACCAATGAATTATTTATGTGCTTTCTGCTGGCAAAGATGCTAATGAGATGCTACTGCATACATTAGTGTAATACCTGGAGATTCTTTTTGCTCAGGACCACTGCCTCTGCCGCCTATTGGCTGTGGTGGTGGGTAGGGTATGGGGTGGCAAAGAAGCCAAGGAACTGAAGACTTGCCAGCCAGCAATTCATGACTAGGGAGAACAGAGGCCTATCCATCTTCCTAGGTCCCATGTTGGGGACTTGAAGAATGAACATCCCGAAGCTGTTTTCCACTCACACAAGCAGGACAGAGCTGAAATCACCTCCTCCAGGATGCCTTTCCTGACTTATCCCTACCCACTGTGCCCTCTCCTTCCTCTCCAGGCTGAGAGATGTGTCCCTCCTCTGTGTGCTGCAGTCCCTGTGCTGACCAGCATCATAGATGATGGCAGGGCTCCATTGTCTGTGTCCACCATTACACCCTGAGCTCCTGAGAGCGTGTGTTCAGTGCCTTTCTTCTCTTCCTCTCCAGGACCGAAGGTGGCGCTCAGTACATACAGGATGTTCAGATGTTGTTTGATGAGTTGAATTGAATTGTTCATACGTGATTAGTTCAATTCAGAAGGAAATATGGTTATTTTGATAGGGATTGGTCTTTGCCTTTGGAGCTGCTGAGCAAATTTAACGTGTAAACAAGACTCAGGTGGAGAGATGTTAAACACTCAAAAAAATATCTTTTCCAAGTACTTTGGCAGCTTCCATTTGATGAACAGTTGGTTGATTTCAAATGATTTAGTTGTATTTATTCAAGTAAGTTCAATAGGACCAATCTCTATTTGGCAAAATTCTGTTAACTCTTACTGTCTTTTACTGTATGGCCTTAGCAGTAATTCATTTTCATTTCATCTCCCTTCCTTCCTTCCTTCCTTCCTTCCTTCCTTCCTTCCTTCCTTCCTTCTTTCCTTCCTTCCTTCCCACTCATTCAGATGGGAGTTTTCTCCTCAAATTAAGAGAATAAGTATTAGGAAGTAAAGCTGTGGTCATGTATCTTGTCTGGTTTCTGCATTGCTTTCATGTTTCAATTGACACTATCACACCAAAGCTATTGATTAGCTCTTTACCGCTTACAGTGCAGTGCATGGGCTGGCAGTATCAGCATCTCCTGGGAGCCTGCTAGAAATGCAGAACCTCAGGCACACCCCAGACTTTCTGATCATTGGGTGATTCATATGCATGTACATGTCTGAGAACAAAGGTTTAACTAACCTGGACAATGTCCCTGTTTCATACCTTGGAGATGATGTGGGGACTGAACCAAAAGAAGAGGATTGAATATATACCTCTTTGCAATTTATCAGCACTAAGTGGCCTACACTTTTATGGGATCTACACACTGGAAAGGTTTCCCTACCTGTCCCACGCACACCTCCTGTAAGAAGCAGCACCGCCGCCCCTAAGGGGCTGCCATTAACCACTTTATATGCGTTCTCTCTCTCAATCCTTACAACAAATCTATGAGGTAGGCACCACCTCTGTCTCTTTACAGATGAAGAGCCTAAAGACTAGAGAGGAGAAACAGCTTGCTTGCCGCCACCCAGCTTGGCACAGTACCTGGCCTGTAACAAGGGTTCTGTAATTGAAGGCTTTCAGCATTCTCCTTCTCTTTTTGGGGACAGGGTGTCCAGATTTAAATGGCTGCAGAATAGTTCAGTTGACTCATAAACTGCACTGAGGTGTCATCTTCTGTTTTCAACCCTTTGCAGACTCTAGAATGGTATTTGCTACCCTGGGCCAAGAGCCAGGGATAGTATCTTATTGCCTGCCCCATCCCAAGGCTCCCACTTGTTCTTCCATGTACTTCTCCTCAATCTCCTCCTCCTTCTCTCCTTCCTCCAACTTCTCCTCTTTCTCTTTCTTGTCTTCCTCTTCTTCCTCCTTTCCTTTTTTTTAAGATTTTTTTTAAATTGAAGTATAGTTGATTTACAATGTATTAATTTCTGCTGTACAGCAAAGTGATTCATTATACATATATATACATTATTTTTTGTATTCTTTTTCATTATGGTTTATCTCAGGATATTGAATATAGTTCCTTGTGCTATACAGTAGGACCTTGTTGTTTATCCATTTTATATGTAATAGTTTGCATTTGCTAACCCCAAACTCCCACTCCATCCCGCCCCCACCCCTCTCCCCCTTGGCAACCACAAGTCTGTTCTCTATGTCTGTGAGTCTGTTTCTGTTTCATAGATAGATGTTTCCCTTTTTTCTCTTCTTTCTCCTCCCGTGGTCAAGCACTTGAACTCAGTGCAGCTCCTCTTTCTTCCATCCCCCTCCTTCCCTCCTTTCGCTCTGGGCTCCAGGTAGAGAATTCAGATGATGATGATGATGGTGACAATGATGACGATGATGATTTTATCGTTGTTATTGTTTGGCCATGCAGGATTTTCGGTCCCTTTTCCCCCTTTATTCTTTTCATCTTCTACCCTGGTGGGAAGGAGGTCATTCAGCATAAGAACATGAACTGCTATGAAAAGCAACCAACATTAGGAAGAGAAAGCCTGGTTTGTCTTAAAGATCTGGAAACTCTGTGGGTGAGGAGGAGGGACATGATGGGTAATAAGGACCGCAGGGAGTGAGGAGGGAGAGAAAAGAGAAGACACTAGAAAGAAGGAACTCCAGGGTGCTCCTCAGACACAGTCTGGTTGTTCTGCAAGGGGATGAGTAGGAAAAGCACAGACTATTTGGCGCCATCCTCTCTACTTGGAGTGTGTTCATCACCAGCCACTGGGAAGCCACTGTCAGGTTAAGGGTATGCCGGCAAGTCCTTCCAGCCACGTAATGATGTAATTACAGGGCAGTTACATCATTGTTACTGCTAATACCAGCCCACCACTTCCTACACTCCCTCTGCATGCCTGGCACTTTTTAAATTCTTTCCATACACGACTCCTACATGTCACAGATTGGGCAGGGTAGGAAACTGAGGCCTGTGCTTTCTCTATTTATCTGCTGTACAGTTTGGACTGTAACACAGTAAACTAGATCGTTGGGACTGACACACAACTTGCTGTCCTCTGTGTACAAGACTATGCTGCTGATCAAGGATCAGAGGAGTGTGATCCTTGACTTAATTAATTTATTGTCTACTTGGGAAGAGAAGACATATACACATAAATTCAAGGGCTAATTACCTCTACAAGAATACAAGAGATGCCAGAGATGGTCTGACTAAACACCAAATTAATGGCAGGGATATAGGACCTATAAGATCTTACTAACATTTATTTATTAAAATTGCAGATATCACCAAAAGATGGACAAGATACATTTTATACATCTGCAAATAAATATAAGTAACCCATAACCCACTCTTAGACTAAAAATAACAAATTCTGAATATCTTCAGGTCAAATGTAACTCAGTACTGTTTTATACATTCAGTATTTCTTCAAATAAGATTATCTTTTTCTAGAAGTAATCACAAAGCCTAAGGAGATTTGCAGCAGTGGAAAGGAGTTTTTTCTCCCCTGTAATGAACAGATCAAAAGCTTAATCCCAAGGTCTGTCTCTGTGTCCAAGGATAATTGTGGTGTGAGTCACTCCAAGTGGGTTTTTTCCTACACACTCAAGAACTGCAAGGCATGGCAGCAGGGTGGGGGAGACATAAAATTTTAAAAGTCAACAAAAGAGGTCACTTTCAGCAAACTTTGTATCCTGGAAGGGATGCCAAAAACGGGTACTGTTTTATATCAGGCACCTAGGAAAATATGTACTGATTTTGCTCCAGGCCACTCAAGGCCAAGACTGCTCTTCAGAAAGGCATCTACTCCCATGTTCTTGGTTCCTGATCTCTTGGACACTGGCTTTGCAAAGATCATTATGAGTCTTTTGACCCACCAGTGCTAGGCTTAACTTTCAGGTCAGCAAGAACTATTAAAGAAAAAATTATCCATGACACTAGTTAAAATAGTGAGGCAGACTTTATTCAGGGAGACTTTTACTATAGGTGTAGGGACTACTGCAATGGGGTTTTGCAGTAGGGGAGAAAGATTAGGCTTAGCTCTGAATATAACAAAGAGAAGTGGGAATTTATAGCCAAGGAGCAGAGTGAGGGTCAGTGGATAGAAAATTACCAATAGGAAACATCAAGGGTAAGGGGAGAGTCTGGCTAAGCCAACCTAACAGGATGCTTGCTGAAGGCAGGCCAGGGTGATCAGGCATCACTTGGGGGTTGGTGGAGGAAGAGGAACCCCGGGCAGGGGGAGTCTGGCTAAACTGACTTAGCAGGATTCTTGCTATGATTGAGCCATGCAAAGATAGACACAGAAGTGCCAAAGTTGAGGCCTAGTTGGGAAGAAGATTCTGAGACAGCTGGCTTCAGGTAGGGTTTGATCTGGCAGATCCTTCTGTAGCACCAGGACCCAATTCCTCTCTTAGCGTCCTGCCTTCATTCTTAGCAGACTCATCCATCTCGTTCTGGGATGGCTGCTGCAATTACTGAGATTTTTCTTTCCACCCAGCAGCAAAAAGAATCTGGGTTCTAGTGTTCCCAGCAGAAGTCCTATGCTTTCGTCTGGTTAGTCCAGCTTAGATAATGTGCCTGCCTCAACCGTCTTTGTGGTCAGGGGATGGAATAACTGGACTGGATTAAGCCAGACCTCAGACCTGGGGTATGAGGGGTGGAGTCAAGTTCACAAGACTAAATGGCTCAGAGTTGGGGTGAGGGGTGGCTTTTTAAAGGGAAGTCCAGAAGCATTGATCGGAAAAGGGGAAGGAGTAGGTAAGGGGAAAAATCATAGATGATAAGCCTATCTACACCTTCAGTGGCTTGATTATCACAGCTGGGGCATTTTTATTGAAAAACAGGCCTGTATACAGTAGCAAGAATCTTGGGGTTGGCCTTCATAATGGAAGACTTCAAGTTGTTCCCAGAAGATCTGAATCAATGTCTGAAATGTGACAGCTCAGATAAGAATTTACATGGCTGCCTCAGGACTTATTTTTTTGAAAGGTCGCAAAAGCATGGAAATAAATGTCAAGTTGGAATTATTTATTACTCTTGTACCTCGAGGTCATTTCTAGTGAGTTTGCTTTACCTAGTGAGGTAAGCAGGGGAAAAGCTTGTTTTTACACTAAGGGAAGAAATGAATGAAGAAATGGAGACTCCTATTCCTGGAAATTCCTGACACGCAGGCTTTTGTATTAATCAAAGAGAGTGCAGAGCAGGGTGCAAGAGGTAAGGAAAATGAACAAAGGATAGAGAAGTAAAGTTTCAGTGATTCAAATAAAACTCAAAGCTGTTAAGGGAGTCTGCAAAGAACTCAGGAAATTGGTCATTACAATTTTTAAAATAGTACTTGAATGAATCCGGAATGTCTAAACCTTGGTAGGGTCCAACAGAGTAGGTGGGGCAAGACGAGGTGGGAAGGGGGTGAGGAGGTGGCGTGGGAGGGACCAGAAAGAGACCAACTGATAAGGTGGTTGGGAAGAGAAAAAACAGTGAGAGAGGGAAGGGTTGGGGGGGGGGGAGAAGAGGAAGCAGCAGGGAGAGGAGGAGGAGGACGAAGAAGGATAAGGAGAAGAAGAAGAAGAAGAGAAACTTGGAGGATCAGACACCATAATATGAAAGGCACACAGGTGGGAGGAAAGGCAGGGGCACCCAGGCAGAGAGAACTAGAGAAGCAATTTGAAGATGAGCGTCTCCCTGAGGTCAGAGAAGCATGTTTTCTTCATCCTTGTCCACCCATTTCCTGATGCAGGGCCTGGCTCTTATGCTCTTATAGTGAAAACCAAGGCAGAAGAAGCACGCAGAGAAGGATGCCGGGAAGCTGGAGGGGGAGACACAGGGATGGGAGGTATGCAGTAGTTCAGGCTAAAGATCGAATGCCGGCTCTTAAAGGAGTAAACATGAGTAAATACGTTGGAAGGCAAGTAAAATTTTCAAGTCTCCACGCTATAGAAGCCTCTTACAATATGGGGGGAAAAGGTAGTATAATTTCTGAAACAAGATTGAGCCTAGAGTTTAAAAAAACAAGTCTTTTTCATTTTTTAATCACAAAAGTAATACATGTCTGTTGTTAAAAACTTCAGTGTTTTAATACAGAGAGTAAAATGTGAAAGTCCACCTCTGGGAGCTGGGCATCCTGCCCCCTCTCACTTTTTCAGGCTTCCCTCTTTCAGTCATTCCTTCCATGTCCGACACTGATTCCTCCTTTGACTTTACCATCTCCACCGCCTTACAAACATGTTCATGCATTTCCTATTCCTTTTAAAAAATGCACCAAGAAGGGCTCAGCCTTCACTTCTGTGGCATGTCTGCCCCATATACAAATCGTGAATTAAATCAGGAGGGACATTCTACAAAATACCTGACTGGAACTCTTCAGAAGTGTCAAGGTCATGCAAATAAAGATGGAGGAGCTGTCCCAGATTGGAGGAGACAAAGAAGAATTGTATCTCAATGCAGGGTATACCCTGGACTGGATCCTAGACCGGGTATTAAAGGAAACTCTCCTGATGTGATAAAGAGTGCATTAGTTATCTGTTGCTGAGAAAAATTATCCCAAAGCGTAGCAGCTTAAAACTACAAACATGTTCTATCTCATGCAGCTTCTGAGAATGACTTAGCTGGGGTTCCTCCTCAGGGTCTCTTGTGCTGTTTCAGTGAAGTTGTTGCCTGGGGCTGCAGTCTTAGAAGAGCTGACCGGACTGGAGGAACTGTTTCCAAGCCCACTGACCTGGCTGCTGGCAGACGACCTCAGTTCCTCACCATGTAGTTCCTCACCATGTAGCTCTCTGTTTTTATTTTGGCCGTGCCACTCCACACAGCATGCTGGATCTTAGTTCCCCAACCAGGGATCGAACCTATGCCCCCTACAGTGGAAGCATGGAGTCTTAACCACTGGACCACCACGGAAGTCCCTAGCTCTCTTTATAGCCTTGCTCATGACATACTCCCTCATACCCCATCACCTGAGTGAGTGATGCAACAAACACACACACCAAGATGGGAGCTGCAGTGCCTTTTACAACCTAATGTGGAAAGTTTAGGTACATAGAGTTATTTCTGCTGTATTCTATTGGTCACACTAACCCAACCCAGTATAACATGGGAGGGGATACACATGGGTGTGAAGACCAGGAGGTGGAGTTATCAGTGGTACTGGTGGTATCTTGGAGGTGGGATACCACAAAGAGTATTTACCAAAAACTTAAAGCAAGCATCATACGTTAAGGTAGAGCATTAGAAGCAACCCCAATCCAAGTGAGGGACCGAGGGAGTAAGACAAGGATGTCCACTATCACGGCTATTCGCAGTGCTTACTCAAGTGTGAAAGAAGGCTCTCCTTCTCTTTAAGGATTATCTGTGGTATCTGGCATGTTTGACCCTGACCTGTTCTTCAAGTTGAGTCCTGGCCAAAGGAGACAAATAATGTTTGAGTGAGACTCTGGAGAGCTAGGCTCCTTTGATGAGACGGTGCCATGTAAAGAAACTTTCTGAAGAATTAGAATGTTAATAACATACAATGCCCTATAAAGATGAAATCAAACAAATGGTGATGGGCATCACTCTATTTAATAAAAAGTCTTCTTAATCTTTTCTGTATACAAAGTCATAGAAGCTGAATAGTATACAAATTACCACACACTCGGTGGCTTAAAACAAAACACACTTATTTCCTTATAGTTCTGGATGTCAGAAATCCAAAATCAGTTTTACTGGGCCAAAATCAAGGTGTCAATAGAAGTCCACTCCCTTCTGGGAGGTTCTAGGAAAGGATCTGTTTTCTTTCCTTTTTTTAAATTGTGGTAAAATAATCATAAAATTTACCATCTCGGGACTTCCCTGGTGGCGCAGTGGATAAGAATCTGCCTGCCAATGCAGGGGACACGGGTTCGATCCCTGGTCCGGGAAGATCCCACATGCCGCGGAGCAGCTAATCCCGTGCACCACAACAACTGAGCCTGTGTTCTAGAGCCTGCGAGCCACAACTACTGAGCCCATGTGCCACAACTACTGAAGCCCGCATGCTTAGAGCCCGCGCTACACAATAAGAGAAGCCAGCACAAGGAGAAGCCCATGCACCGCAACCAAGAGTAGCCCCCACTCGCCACAACTAGAGAAAGCCTGTGCACAGCAACGAAAACCCAACACAGCCAAAAATAAATAAATAAATAAATTTTAAAATTACCATCTCAACCATTTTTAAATGTACAGTTCAGTGGCATTACATACATCCACATGGCTGTGCATTCACCATCATTCATCTCTGGACCTTTTCATCTTCCCAGACTGAAACTTTGTACATGTTAAACAATGACTCCCCATCCCCCCTCCTCCTAGCCCCTGAGCAACCACACTTCTACTTTCTGTCTCTATGACTTTGGCTACTCTAGGTACCTCATACAAGAGGAACCATGTAATACTTGTCCTTTTGTGACTGTTTCACTTAGCATGTCTTCAAGGTTTGTCCATGTTGTAGCATGTGTCAGAATTTCCCTCCTTTTAAGGCTGAATAATATTCCACTGTATTTATGTACCATGTTTTGTTTATCCAGTCATCCCTTGATGGACACTTGGGTTGCTTCCACCTTTTGATTACTGTGAACAATGCCTCTATGACATGGGCGTGCAAGTATCTCTTTAAGATCCTGTTTTCAGTTTTTTTGGGTATCTACCCAGAAATGGAATTGCTGGATCATATGGGGAAATCTATATTCTTGTCTTTTTCATCTTCTAGAGCTGCATTCCTTGCTTTCCTTTGCACATTGTCCTTCCTTCATCTTCTAAACCATCAGCACAGCATCTTGTCCAGTGGTCACATTGCCTCTTCTTCTGTCTCAAATTTCCCTCTGCCTCTCTCTGTCATTGCATTTAGGACCTACCAGGATAACCCAGGATAATCTCATCTCAAGATTTTTAATTTAATCATGTTGCAAAGTATCTTTTGCCATATAAAATAATATTCACAGGTTCCAGGGATTAGGACCTAGGTATCTTTGGGGACCATTATTCAGCCTACCACACAAGCTAATAGAAAAAGCAAAAGTAACATAGAAAACTATCATGAAGAGAAAGAAAGCCCCATAGAACCCCACTGTCCCTAGAGATCATCACAGGAAATAAATAGTATGAGACATATTTTTCTAGATTTCTTTTCATGCATATACTAACACATGTATTTCATTTATTTCCTTTCCTTTTTAAAAAATCAAAAATGGGTAACATTTTACACAGCCCAGCAACTTGTCTCTTTCATTTAATAATGTATCTCTGTAGCAAGCTCTTTAAGAGTGAAAGAAATTTACTTTCATGTTATGTCTTCTTTGATGTAAAAATAGCAACTTTCCAGTAAAGCAAGTGAACTTTTAGAAAAATTCTATTTGAAATAATCTCCTAGAAATGTCAATGTTAACTTTAATTCATAAGAGGAAAGAGGTATTTTGAATCAAAATAAGGGTAGAGGCTACTTAGAATTTAGTGTTTTGGGTAAATTAGAGAAAGGGCACCCTAGTTATATGTGCATACAGCATGAAGTCCTTGAAGATTGAATTACCTTGTGTGGTATGTTGGTATGAGAGTCAGTGCTTCCATGGTGTCAATTTAAATTAAGCATCTGGTTTCAGGGGTGGAGAGATCAGGAGACCTGGATGGGAATCCTGACTCTGCCATCAACTAGCTGTGTGACCTCAGGCAAGCTGTAGCCAATCTCTGGGCCTCAGTGTCCTCATCTTCGAAATGAGAGAATTGGCCTGGAAGTTGTCTCAACTAATGATCTTTCATTCTGCACTTTGGGAAGGGCACTATTTTAGCAGGTTAGAGACCCAGTTTTGAATACCAAATCTTTTACAGTCAGCCCTCTGTATCCGCGGGTTCTACATCAGTGGATTCAATCAACCACAGATGGGAAATATTCCCCCCCCAAATTCTAGAAAGTTCCAAAAAGCAAAACTTGAATTTCCTGTACACTGGCAACTATTTACATAGCATTTACATTGTAATAGGTATTATAACCTAGAGATGGTTTAAAGTGTACAAGAGGATATGCATAGGTTATATGCAAATATTACACCATTTTAAGAAGGGACTTGAACATCCTTGGATTTTGATATCCTCGAGGGGTCCTGGACCCAGGACAGGATCTGGGATCCTGGTATCCCCCTGGGATACCTTGGGATGACTGTACTAATTTGCTGTGATCTTGAGCTAGACAGCTCTATTGGGCCTCAGTTTATTCATCTGTAAAATGAGCCAGCTGGACTATTCTCAAGATCCTTTCTAACTCTCACATTCTAAGACAGTGAGTCTCAAACTTCAGTGTGCCTAAGAATTCCCTAGAGGTTTCTTAAAATGCGGAGTCCAATTCAGCAGGACTGGGGTGGGGCCTGAGATTCTATATTTCTAGCAAATTGCCAAGTGAGGCTGATGCTGGTCTGAAGTGTACACTGAATAACAAAGTATTTGGATTTCGAACTGTCAGGAAACTTTGTTAAAGACTTGGAAATTGGTGAGAGATTAGTGTGTGGGTGGAGTACTGGTCTGGGGATTATCTGGTGCTGTGGGGTATGCACATTTGCTTGTCTTCTATTGTCCAGCTCTGCAAAAGCTAAGATATAGACTATAGATGTAGAATACAGAATAATGGGATGAACTTTATTTGATAGAGGCACAAGTGATTTCAGCCCTGTAGAAAAAGATAGCTCTCAAACATTACTTTTTCTAGTCCTACATGATATCAACCAGTTTTGCACAAGTAGCAAATTTGTTTCAGTATTCCTGATTGCCCATATATATGTGTTCTTCTAAATCTCCTTTAAACAGGTTTTACGTTTTTGAAAATTATACTTTAACACCACTGTTCCTTTGCAATTCATTCATTGATTCATTCATTTATTTATTTATAGCAAGAAAGACTTGCCAGGGATGGGGAGGTTACAGGGTGGAATACATAAACTCTAATAGGAAAGTGGGTGGTCAGGCATCATGTTTTCCTGACTCCCAGCCCAAGTATCAGGTGAGGAAAGCACACTTTACCTCCAACTTTGGCCAGGTAATTCCCCTCCCACAGCTAGACCACGGATATGGTGGAAGATGGCTTAACCATCATGTGGTCCATTAAGGATCAAGAGGTTGAGAGAGGAGGAGGAGGCTGTAACTACGATGTACTTCGAACCGTGGCCTCGGGATTCCTCCAGTGGTCTTTACACCACGTGCCGCCTAGGGACACTAAACTGATGAATTTCACACGCCTGCTACAATTGTGAAGAATTTTATCCTTGGATATCCAGAGTTTTGCAGCCGCTAGACGCAGGGTGGAGGTCTGGGCCCAAGGGCGGGGCTTGGGGCCAGGGGGCGGTGCCAGTGACCGAAGAGCGGAACCCGCGACACCGCCCAGCGGCCCCGGCCTCAAGGAATGCCGGGAGTCAGGACCAGGCCGCGCTCTTACTCTTTCGGCTCCGCCCCCGCCTGTCTGTGTCTGCAGTGGCCGCCATCGATAAAGTTGTTGTTCTGCCAACATGGCGGCGCCCGTGGTGACTGGCCGGGCCGTGTTCGCCTAAGGTGGGAACCGAGGCGTAAGGAGCCGCAGGCCAGAGCCTGTGAGCAGGTAAACCCCTGACCCGGGCTCATAGGGGCAAGATAGGAGGCCTGATCTCCCCTTTACCCGGATTGGTAGATTTCGACTTGCCGGGAGCCGAAGGGAAAGTGCGGGCTGGGTTTGGTGGTCTCGGAGCTGTGCAGTTTCCCAGCTGGAAAAGTTTCTGAGATTCCGATCTTCAGATTCTTTGAGCCACTGACTCTGTTGACAGCTCTGGACCCTTTCCCAGAAAAACGCATATGTACGTATAGTTTTGTACTCAATTCCCTCTCTCCACCGCTCCACTACCCCGGCTGGTCCCTGGATCTTTGCTCCCGGGGCTGAGGCTTTAGACTCGAAGGACATCCATTGGCCCACATCCTCTCTGTGACCCACAGATCATTGTCACAGCATGTTAGGGCTCTAAGGTCATCAGAGAGCATCTGGATTTACCCCTTTATCTTAAGGAGAAGCTGATTTTCTAGGCAGGAAGTAATTTTCCTAAGGTCACAGAGAATTAGTTGGGGTTTTTTGTTGTTGTTTTTGCACATAGCTCCTTTAAGATTAATTTCCCAGGTACATTCTCGGACACTTTCTTTTGGGCGCACACTAATGCCCTCGTGTGCTTCTCTGTGTTCTGTTTCTTTGCCCGTTTTTTCCTACTCTGCTAGGTTTCTCTGTCCGTATATGATTGTCATTTTGGGTCCAGTTCTCAGGCCCCTCCCTCTATGGTCACAGGCCGCTACCCCCACCATTCTCAAAAAACTTAACCTTAAGCCCTAAGTGAGGTTGAGATCAGGGCTGACTCTTAAAGAGGAGTGGAGTAATGGGGATTGATACTTTGGAAGGATGTGGAAGATGAGACAAGATTCCAAACATCTAGGCAAGGAACTGGATGTGACAGAGCTAAGGAAGAAAAGGGCCAAGTTGATCATAGCACGAGATATGAATCACACCTTTCACATTCATGGTAGGGGCATGGTCCTCTAATAAAATGGCTGCTCCTTATCAGGAAGAGGCAATGTCCATCAGGGCTTTGGTGGTGGAGTGTCCCAGAGCAGGGCCTGGGATGTAAAGAAAGGGAACTGGACTGAGCTCCAGGGCTGCAGTAAATCATAGCCCTGAGTGCACTTATGGCTGAGTTCCCCTAACATAAAGGGTGTGGACTTTTCTTAAAGGGTCTTGACACATATATTACCAGATTGCTCCCCAGGGAGTTGGAATCAGTTTGCATTTCACCAGGAGTGTATAAAAGTGCACATTTCTTTTTATAACAGGTTTTTACCAATCTGATAAGCAAAATATTTCCTTGTTGTTTTAATTTGCATTTCTTTGATTAGTTGTAAAGTCATTCTTTTTCAGGTATTTGTTAGCCAGTTTGTATTTCCTCTTTTCTCCGTCTCCAATTTTTAAAATTAGGTTGTTACTCTTTCTCTTCTCATATGTGAACGCTTTATAGAGAAGGGTAATCTTTTGTTGTAGTTTTGGCAGTTTTCTCTCAGCTTGTTGTTTGCTTTCTAATTTTGTTCGTGGTGGTTTTGATATGCAGGTATTTTACATTTTTTAGAGAGTTTTATTAATATTTTCCTTTATGAAATCTTCCATTGCTTTTATGCTTAGGACAGAACATCCTGCACCTTTTACAAAATTAGTACATACTCATCTATATTTTTTCTTGTTTTATGGTATTTTTAAAAATTCTTTAATCTATGTGGGATTTACTCTGCTTTTTGGTTTGAGGTGGGGCTCTAATTTGAATCGGTCCCCCATTCATTGAATAGTCTATCACTTTCTAATCTATTTGTGCTTTTTGCTTTATGAACTTTAAGTTCTTTAAAATACCCAGATCCATTTCAGAATTCTCTAGTCTATACCATTGGTTTATGTACAGGAAAGGTTATTAGTGAGCCAGGTATTATGTAAACATTTTTAGAAAGCTTATTGTTATGTAGACAGGGAATGTTGTTATACGTTTTTTATAATTTGGTGCATAGTATAAGAAAGTTATAGAGACAGGATTAGAATTTTAAGTGAAATTAAGATTCCTTCCTTCATATTGCTCATATTGGTGATCTGTCTGCACTCTTTGGTATTTCTTTTTTCACAATGGCTAACCAGCATCGAAACAAAAATTTTGAGAGGATCAAGAATTAATGCCAGCTTAGAAATAGAGACACAGATGTAGAGAACAAACGTATGGACACCAAGGGGGGAAAGCGGGGGGTGGGGGGAGGTGATGAACTGGGAGATTGGGATTGACATACATACACTAATATGTATAAAATAGATAACTAATAAGAACCTGTGGTATAAAAAATAATAATAAATAAAATAAAATTCAAATCAAATCAAAACAAAACAAAAAAGAATTAATGCCAGCTCAGAGTGCCAGTTTCTTCCTTAATTTCTCTCTGGTTTTGAAAGGTCTGTTTTTGTCTGTTTCTGCACTATAGCTAATGCTCTTATGCAGGAAGGCAGAAAGTTTAGGCTATTTAGTCATAAATCTTAAATATTTGATGAACTGTCACCTTAGGCTTTAACACAGTGATAAAACATGAAACTTCTATGAGGTCATTTTTGGAATTCACCTTTGGAGGAAACCAATGAAACATTAAAGTTGAATTTTGATTCGCAGCTAGATGTCTTAGTGGGCCCCAACCTGTGGGTTGTATTCCAGAAAACCATAACACTCATCACTGTTCCACATGTTATATATTTATTTGTTTGTTTCTTATCTGCTTTTCTCTACTAGTATATAAGTGCCATGAAAGAAGGGACTTTGTTTTTGTTCACTGCTCTATCCCCAGTGCCTAGAATAGTGTGTGGACCTAGTGACACTCAATAAATATTTAGTAGGTGAATGAAGAACTAAATGGATAAGCAGTCTTCTAAATAATGGTTATTTCCTGGCTCAGCCTACTGAGTATACTTAGCTTGTAGTATGTATGAAGAACGCTAATCTTAGCTCAGAGTCTCCGATCTTCCTGGGAGACCTGTGTTCAGATCTCTTCTGATACTTGAGCCTAAGGCCAAGCCCAGATGTGCTTAGAGCTCTTCTGAAGCCTGGACAATGGGAATTAAAGCCTCCTGTACAGACCCTAGGCTGGCCTAAAGGCGAGGGCCGGAGGTGGCTCTGCTGCTTCCCACGCAAGCAAGCTGTGAGGTTGCAGCAGGAGCTGGCCCAGGTGGTGGTCTCCTTTTGTTCCTATGGGGCTTTTGTATCTTGCTGTTTGGGAGCATCGAACACGTTTAATATTTTCCAATTAAGAAGTTTGTGTTTAGCTCAATTGCACTTCTGAAATATTCTTTTCAGGGGAAGAAGTCATCAGAATAAGAGGAAAGCATGTGGACGGGCGGGGAGCGCTGGCTGTGCTGAATGGAAGGATGAGCTCGGGGAGGTTCCGGGCGGCTCACACGGTGTGCTTTCTGCCCTCTCTTTCAGGGCCTTCCCTCCTTTTGAAGAATGGCTCCTTCTTGGCAGAGGCTGGGTTTATATGCCTCTCTTCTGAAAAGGCAGCTACGTGATGGTCCAGATGTCATCAAATGGGGAAGGAGAGTGATTCCAGGATGTTCCAGAGGTATTTACAGTGCCACGGGAAAGTGGACCAAAGAGTATACGCTGCAGACAAGAAAGGATGTGGAGAAATGGTGGCATCAACGAATAAAAGAACAGGCCTCCAAAATTTCAGAAGCTGATGTGAGTATTCTTTTATATATATATATATATATATATATATATATATATATATATATTTTTTTTTTTTTTTTTTTTGGTTGCACCAGGTCTTAGTTGCAGCAGGTAGGCTCCTTAGTTGTGGCATGCGAGCTCTTAGTTGCTGCATGTATGTGGGATCCAGTTCCCTGAACAGGGATCGAACCCGGGCCCCCTGCACTGGGAACTTGAAGTCTTATCCACTGCGCCACCAAGGAAGTCCCATGAGTATTCTAAGAGACGCTGAAAGGGTAGAGAAGAGGGACTAAGAGCTTGGACTGGGGTGAGACTGCCTGAATTCAAATAAGTTATTGAGTATGTGACATTGAGCCAAATTTCTGAATCTCTCTGGGCTTCAACTTTTTTTTATCTAAAACGGGCATTGTTAATAGTAGTGCTCACCTGCTTCCCAGGATGCTTGTGAGGGGTAACTGGGATGAGACCAACCTGGTGCTTGGAGGAGTTTCAGTGTGGTGCACATACAAACAAGGTGCATGCAAATGGTGCCACACTGGGCATTCTGGAGCAGCATTTACTGGAGCCACAGCAGATGTCAGGTCCTCTGTGGTCCACTGCATGGTGGGGCAGCACACAGGGATCCAGCAGGGTCAGATAGGAGACGCTAGGAGAGGCACCTGGGCCCCTCAGCTGTGGAACTTTTAAGCTCCTGCATATTCTGAGAAGTACCTCCCTCTCTCCTCCCAGGACGCTGGCCTCCAGCCCTTTTCTGCCATCATGGCTTGGGAGGTACCAGCCCTTCCCAGATGTGATCTGGGACTGGGGTCCAACCTCATGGTTGCAGCTATATAAGTTAGGGGACCCTTGGCTTTTGGTCTGTCTGCACCAGCTCAGCGCTCTACCTGAATTGTCTTAAGCACTTGGCTGTAGCGACTTTCCATGGAGTTCTCTGCTGGAGGCCAGCTCCTTCTCTGGGAGACCAACCTGCTGGGGATCAGTCTTGGATGCATTAACCCTTACCTCTCGATATTGGTCAAAATGACAAATGGAAGATATGATTTGTTGAATGAAATATTGAATCTGATCAGAGCACAGGACTATAAAATAGAGTTTTACTCTTAAGTTCTGACCATCCTTTCATAATAGTTACCAGTAAAATAATGCTGACCCTTTATGTTTAATTAAAGAGATTAGGCCAAAGGCAAGCAGTTGAGTAAATATATATCTGCACAAGATGACACTGCTTGAATCGCCTTTCCTGATTCTCCACTCTTATCAGACTCATTCTTTCTATGAGATTGATCATTATGAACAATGTGGGTGGGTAGCTATTTGTATTAAACTGAAGGATGGTTTTCGGCATTAGTTACAAAGAAAATCTGGTCTTTAAAGAGATGTAATGTGTAACACGTGAAATGATAAAAAGCAAGGTTTAAATATATTGCATAATTATACAATAAAAGCTTGACTTTTACCTTATTAGGAAGTGAAAATTCTTTGTGGCAACATGACCAGACTAATGTAACTAAATGTATTTTGGAAGCAGACCTTAGGGAGCAGTTTAATTCTCAATGAGGAGCATAAAATTAGCTTTTTTTCTTTTGGTTTAAATTTAGTCACTTCCAAACATTTTGAAGTTGTAGCTTTTTCTTCTTGTGACATTGCATTCTTAAGCGTATGGTTGTGTAAAAACTTAAATGGATCAAAATAAACTGTGTTTCACTAGTTGGATAAATAGCTTGAGGGACATTTTGGGTCATCCCCTGGTGGCATTCTATGAGGGTTTGAATCAGGGAACGGCAAAGTGGAGAGAGCACTGGATCGGGAGCCTGAGCAGTAATACTGGCTCTGCCCCCAAATCGGTGTGATCTCATCAGCATCGTTTAACCTCTTTGATCCTCAGATTCTTTGCATTGTTTATCTCACAGGATTGCTTTGAAAATCAAATGAGAAAATATGACTGAACCCATTTTATAAACTGAAAGAGGATAAAAATGTGTGGTGTGTCTTTGTCAGGAATGAGAATATGACTAGATGCTGGTGGATTTTGAAGAATCTATAATCAACCTCCCTCTGGTATTAGAGCTACATTTGAAATCCACCTGAATGAGCTTCTAGATGCTGAATATTTTGCCATCATCATCATAATCATCATTACAAAAAGAACTTCCATTTAATGAGCATTTTACTATGTCAGCCACCATCTTTCCATTGATTATCTCATTTAAATCCTGAATCAACCCTGGGGGTGAGTAATATTATCCTCATTTTGGGGGTAAGAAAACAGGCTCAGAGGGAGGTTTGGTAACTTGTTGAGATGCACAACTCATTTGTGGCAGAGCCCAGGACTCAAACCCAGACACGTTTGATTTCTAAACTCATGCTTTCACCAGGAACCTTCTTTTGCCTTGCCTTTGATTTACAGATTGTAAACCGAGGCCAGAAAGACAAAAGAATTTGCCTAAGGTCTCACAGCTAGTGTCAAAGCTCGACCAGATCCCAGGCTGCAGGCTCCTATTGAGTGGTCCTTCCCCCTCCATCCTCTAGACTCAGCAACAGCTTCAGAGCATGATCTATAAAGAGGCAGAAGTTATCTTTCTCCTGATGTTAGAAGCTGACAAAAATAATAGGACCCACTTATAAAAACCATCCTTTTTCTATCGCTTCCAATCTTAATTTCTTTTTAAAGGCTTAAATTCTTACACTTTTATATAATTATGAAAATTTCCCTTTCAATCAGATTCCTACTCAATTATAGTATAAACTCCCGTAATTCCTGCTTTCCACTCCCAGAGATAGAACTCATTTCATTGTCACAGAGGAAAATGACTTAATTCACACAGAAAAGCAAAAGGCAGGGTCAGGCAATAAGCTGAATACCTTTTCTGCAATAAATAAAAATATTCATGAATAGTAAAGAGTTTTGCTAGCAATACTTTTCTTTTTTAAAAAAAATTATTTATTTATTTATTTATTTATTTTTGGCTGTGTTGGGTCTTCATTGCTGCGTGCGGACTTTCTCTAGTTGCTTCGAGCGGGGGCTACTCTTCGTTGGGGTGCGCGGGCCTCTTATCGAGGTGGCTTCTCTTGTTGCAGAGCGTGGGCTTTAGGTGCGTGGGCTTCAGTAGTTGTGGCACACGGGCTCAGTAGTTGTGGCTCACGGGCTCTAGAGCGCAAGCTTAGTAGTTGTGGCACATGGGCTTAGTTGTTCTGTGGCATGTGGGATCTTCCCGGACCAGGGCTCTAACCTGTGTCCCCTGCATTGGCAGGTGGATTCTTTTTTTGTTTTGTTTTGTTTTTTTGTTTTTGCGGTACGCGGGCCTCTAACTGTTGTGGCCTCTCCCACCGCGGAGCACAGGCTCCGGACGCGCAGGCTCAGCGGCCATGGCTCACGGGCCCAGCCGCTCCACGGCATGTGGGATCTTCCCGGGCCGGGGCACGAACCCGTGTCCCCTGCATCGGCAGGCGGACTCCCAACCACTGTGCCACCAGGGAAGCCCGGCAGGTGGATTCTTAACCACTGTGCTACCAGGGAAGCCCAATACTTTTCTATATATATTCTGTAAACTCAGTTTTGTAGTTCTGCTTAGCTAGTATGTAATGAATCCCTTGATTTTGCTATAAATTTAATCTTTGTTGGATAGACATACAAAATGGATATGTTAATGAAGAAGCTATATGTGGAAAATGTTTCGGGCAACATTGTTAAATAAACATCATTTTAAAATATATGTCACTATAATGAAAACAAAGTGATTATGATAAAAAATAGGTTTAATGTAAAAACTTTAAAATGAAAAACTAGAAATAGTTTATATCAAGGATTTTGTTGTTTTTTTCAGGTCCCAAAGAACTCTGTAACAGCTGTTTTCCCATGTCCCTAAAAATTCCCAAAGGAAAGGCAGTAGGCCAAATCCATTGCAATGAGTAATGTTTGAATCGAGTGGGTAGTCTGCTTATTTCCGATTCTGCACCAAGTATCAGAACGAGGTCTTGTACTTCCTTTGAGGGATTTGTTTACAAGCTGAGAGGATTGTCTGTCACTTGCCTTCTTAAAGAAGGAAAGTCCTAAGTCCCCACTAACTCCTGAATCTCAAGTCCTCTCTCATGCTCCTGAGGTTTTCCTAAGAGTTATGGATCCACATTAAAGTGCATGATCAACGTGGGGCTTTCCATCCATTTCTAGAAATCAACAGCAGCTGTCACTTCAGTATTCCAGATTTCCAAGTTTATGTATTATCCAAACTTCTTATTTATTCACTTTTCCCTTCTCTTCCTTCAGGCACCTTTACTTACCACTCAGTGGGTGATTTCCAGAAGATGGGCAGTACAGAGAAAAGTGCCACTCTGGTCTGTTTTGCCACCCTTTAGGGGCCCTGCTAAAGATTTGTTTAACTTCTTTGCTGAAGGAAGTGTAAAGCAAGGGGTCGAATGAGATTTGGAAAGAATCTGATTTCTGGTTTCTTCTGTTCCCCTGATTACAGTTGGCTGTCAATTATCAGTCATGCAAATACTTACCAAAAAATACCTCCCCAGTCCACACACATACCCAAAAGAGTGGTTATGAATATTCTGTCTTGCATTTGTTTTCATTCATTTTGAAGAAGCAAAGGCTTAAAGAACTCTAGTAGCGCTCATGGAAGGGAGTAAGGACAGAAAGAGAGAAATAGAAGGTGGCAAAAAAGTAATGATAACATCAGACAGTCCAGACCCTTAGTGACTAAACAGAAGCAGTTACCTGTTCTCTTCCTTTCTTCAGAGGCACCCCTTCTCCCCCATGGGAGGATTTGAGATTGGAGAGGGGGAACATTCCTGTCACTTGGATAGGATTGGTGAAGTGTGCTGGGAAAAGTGCCCTTCAGTAATAAGTGCACTGCAGAGGCCTGTTATCAGGCTTCAGAGCACAAAGGCCGACAAACATTTATCCAACATTTATTAAACTGGGAGGTGGGCAGCCGGGAAGGTGGGGTTGGGGGGAGGGATGATTAAAACATGGTCCTTGCCCTTGAACAATAGGTCCCCAGTAAGGAATCAATTAAATGATACCACCTTTCCTGTGGAGCCTTTTCCCCTCATGTGCACAAACTCATGACAGCATTCACCATTTTACTGTGGAAGCACTAAGGTGCCAAAAGTCAGTGTTCCTGTGAGGACCTCCCGCCCTGTGTTCATTCTGTTCCAATGCATTTACCTTTTTTCTGTGTTTCTCGAGATGAAGCCGCGTCTTTGGAAGTTGGAGAGTTATGTAACCCTGGCCTGAGGCTGCCTGTAGATCACCCCCTGGGAAATAGCTAAAATTTTCTCATTACCTTACCATTTCAACTTTTTCTGTTGAAAGATAAGCTCACAATACAGCAGAAAACCCGGGACCTGAACCGCTGCCTGAGGACCCTGCTCGTACTGTTCAATCCAAGTCTGCATGCAGCTACAGGGAATTTAGGGAGGGGCTCCATTTTTAGACATGTCACATCTCTGTGATTCACTATTGTTTCCTTGAATTATATGGACATATGTGTCAGAGCTTCATTTGGAAAAACATATAGTTCTTTAAGACCTAGATAGCTGTCCTAAAAGAGAAGCTTTTAAAAGAGAAAAAGACAGATTTAAAAATACATATGGGTAATAGGACTTTGAGGTTGTTTGGCATTATTTTGGACATTCTTTAGGTTAAGCCAGGGCTTTGAAGTTTGGTATTAGGCATTTTTGTCAGTTTACCTTATGGGAACGGTTTTTTTTAAAAGAAAACTTTTAAAAATGTTAAATTATTACCTTGAGTAAAATGCCAAAATATTATGTGCATGCGGGTTTCCCCGTGAATGCTTAATAAATACTCATTGTCATTTTTTTGTCATTCTTTCCTAGAAATCAAAGCCCAAGTTTTACGTGCTTTCCATGTTCCCTTATCCTTCCGGCAAGCTGCACATGGGCCACGTGCGTGTGTACACCATCAGCGACACCATTGCACGCTTCCAGAAGATGAGAGGGATGCAGGTAAGGCAAGATGCCTGCTGGAATAGCACTTTCCTGCCTGACTCAGGACAATAAGAATGTAGGACAAAGGAAGAAAACCAATCTTAGTTAAGATTAGGACAGCTTTGAAGATAAACGTGAAAAGCTCAGGGTTTCCTCTCATGAATTGGAGGACATAATAAAGCATCCAGATTAATTGGGGGGCAGCCGTGTGTTGGATGTTGTGCTAGGGAGGGAGGTGGGGTGTGGATGCAGTGGAAGGAGGTTACAAATGTGGGTACCACATGATATCTCCTCAGGAGGAGTTCACAGTCCAGTGGGGCTGACACCCATAAATAGACAAACATTGAACAGGGGAATGAATCCAATAGTAGAAATGAGGAACAAATGCTGTGAGTAGGAAGTGGGACCACAAGAGATTTTTCTCCTTGTATTTGATATTTTCTGTATTCTCTAATGAGCATGTATTTATTTTGTAATGGAAAAAGTAAAATTTTCCTAACAAAAAAATATGTGGGGAGTAACAGCTCTGCGGGAGTTGGGGAAGGCTCCGCTAAAGAGGGAGCATCTGTCCTTGAAGGACAAGGTGAAATTTCCTGGGAGAGGAGGAGAAGAAACCTTGCATGTCTGATGTTGGTAGACGCCTTCACCCCACTGCCAATTACCCCAGAGCCTGCGCTGTACTCTTTACCAACACGTCATCTGTAAGATGAGGTGGCAGTGATCATAGCAGCTTCTTTAACACCTTACAGAGAGAGGCAGGATTAAAGAGAGGCTGAGAGCATGGACCGTTGAACCAGATGGCCAGCATTTGAATGCTAGCCCTTAACACTTAGTAGCTATTCGACTTTTGACTAATTACTAAATTAACGTCTCTAATACCTAGTTTTCTCTCATCTGTAAAATGGGGATAAAATAGTACCTGCCCATTGAACTGTTACAGGGATTGAAAGAGGATGACTATGAAGCACTTAGCGCATAGCTGGCACATAAGTACGTAACTAGTAAATATTAGCATTGCCAGTGGAGGGCTGGAGCCTGCTTGTACCAGCTCCTGAGAGCTGTGGGCATGTCTGCCCAACTTCATGTTAATTATTTGTCACCTTAGTAGCTTGAAATCCACCATGGTGGGAGTATTTACATCATGGAAATCAGCAAAGCCTACAAATCAGGGCTTTTTCTGCCAGAGAGTTGATTGTTAAACATTTACTGGCACTGCCACTGGCTGTTGCTATTATTAACCTCTCAGGGTCTATGTAAAGGGTATCTGCCCCCTCCCAGTCCTTTATCAAGATTTTCTTTTAGAAAGGTACGTGAATCCATTGTCATAATTGGTTTGAAAATTTGTGCTGAACTGACATTGGCAGCAAGAAGTATTCCTAAAAAGGAAGTCAGGGTATAATGTCTCTTTGTCACTTGAAGAGTTAATGACTTTTACTGTCAGATTCAGAGATTTGCCTTCTACAGGGATGTCTCCCTGGGCTATGCGAGGTATTATTTTTCCCAGATACTGCTTTCCATCACTTCTGCAATGTTTATTAGAAAGAGGTGGTGCAGAATAAATTGACTCTTGTCATGAAGTATAATATCTGTGTTTCTTCAACTAGATTTATCTTTTTTTTTTTTTTTTTTTACTTAGGCCAACTTATTTTGGAAAATTAGTGAGTACAGGCCAGTTGCTGAAGATTAAACTTTTACAGCAAAACTGTACATTTGTGATACATTAGCGGATAAGTGGTTGAGGGGATGTAAGTGGGACGCTAATTCCCTTGGGTGGGTGAGACGTTACAGAGAAGGCTCAAGGCAGAACCCCAGGCCCAGAGATACTGGGACCCTTGTAGGCAGCTTAGGCCCAAAAGACAAAATGGAGTCCCTTACAGTAACTGAAGCCCAAGGTCAGGCTGGACCCAGGGACTGGGCAACCCAGGTTTGAACCCCATTGTACCACTTTCTCACTGAGTGACCCTGCACAAGTCATTTAATGTCTGTGAATCCCACTCTCCTTGTCTTTAAAATAGGGATAATAATATAATAATAATTATTTTTCCCTCCTGGGTCATTGTGTGGGTTAAATGAGATAGTACATGTGTCTGGCACATAATAGTCCCTTAATAAGTGGTAGCCCTGATTATTATTTATACTGATCTGACTTACTCTGGGAAGTCATTTAATAAATGAAATGAAATCTAATTCATTTAATAAATGAATCTGCTCTCTTCTGCTTGGGGCCTGCTGCATGGAGTTGCCTTCTGAGAAGTAACTAGACTGCAAATCATCACCTGCTATTTGTATTATCTATCCTGTGACTCGGTTGGTTCCTAAAACCACTCTTTGTTTTTTGGTTTATGGTATCTTAGTCATTGTGACCAGCAGGCACCTAGGGTTCCCTCTGTTCCTCAGTTTCAGTTGCTCTCTTTAAGATGATAAGCTATCTTGGAGGGGGGCGGGTATCCTCCAGGCTCTCTTGAACTTAATTTCTTGTTAATTTTCATAGCCCATATTTAAGTCAGATCATCCCCAAAATAACTGCCAAATATGGTGAAAACTTGTCCAGCCATTTCTAAGTGGTAATGGCAACAAAGAAGCAAATCTCTGTAATGGTCAACAGTGTGAAAGCCTGTTGAGCTTCTTGTTGTTTTAAAATCCTTCTCTCCCAATGTCAGGACTAGTCCCAGGGATTGGGATTCAGGTCAGGTTCAGTGATTCTTACTCTAAGGAGGGAAGGAATATCTGCTCTGCAATAGCAACGTCTGACATGTATATTGATTAATTCATTCGGTACATAGCCCTTGGGCACCAGCTTTTCCAAACACCGGCCTTTCTACTGTATTATATAGTAGTATTGGAGTCTTAGGTTCAAAATCAGTCAGTAGGCCTAGGAAAAATTCAGTAAGCTTGCCTTTTTCTATAATTTGTTAATTTGTTGGTAGATTTGCTTAATTCTTTTCTTTTTTAAGATTTATTTATTTATTTGGTTGTGCTGGGTCTTAGTTGCGGCAGGTGAGCTCCTTAGTTGCGGCAGCTAGTCTCCTTAGTTGTGGCTCGCCGGCTTTTTAGTTGTAGCACGTGGTCTCCTTAGTTGTGGCAGGTGGGCTTCTTAGTTGCGGCTTGCCAGCTCCTTAGTTGCAGCACGTGGGCTCCTTAGTTGTGGCATGTGAACTCTTAGTTGCGGCATGCATGTGGGATCTAGTTCCCTGACCAGGGATTGAACCCAGGCCCCCTGTATTGGGAGCACGGGGTCTTATCCACTGCACCACCTGGGAAGTCCCTGATTTGCTTAATTCTTTTTTTATTATTATTTTAAAAAATTAATTTATTTATTTTTGGCTGCACTGGGACTTTGTTGTTGCACGCGGGCTTTCTCTAGTTGCGGAGAGTGGGGGCTGCTCTTTGTTGCGGTGCGCGGGCTTCTCATTGCGGTGGTTTCTCTTGTTGCAGAGCACAGGCTCCAGGCATGCGGGCTTCAGTAGTTGTGGTTCGCGGGCTCTAGAGCACAGACTCAGTAGTTGTGGTGCATGGGCTTAGTTGTTCCATGGCATGTGGAATCTTCCCAGACCGTGGATCGAACCCGTGTCCCGTGCATTGGCAGGAGGATTCTTAACCACTGCGCCACCAGGGAAGCCCCCTGATTTGCTTAATTCTTGAATGGAGATATGGAAGTCATTCTAAGGCACATAAGAACAGTAGATGAGAAGTAAAAAGTGGAGTGACATTTGCACCAAGTCTGCTCTCTTCAAGGCCACCAGTGACCTCCCTGGATGTGTCTCTGTCATCCTGTCTCATCTCAGTGGCATGTAATACAGTAGACCATTTCCCCGTCTGTGAAAGACTGTGCTCTTGGCATGAGACCCACTCTCCAGGTTTTTTTTTGCTGCAACTTGGTTTCTTCCTCCCAGTTTACTCCACAAGGTTTTCCTGCTCCACTCCATCTTTGCATACTCTTATCAGGTTGGAAAGTTCTGCTTTAAAGGCAGACCTCAGAGATTGTGTGGGTTTTGTTCCAGACCACTACAATAAAGTGGATATCGCAATAAAGTGAGTCACAGGAATTTTTTGGTCCCAGTGCATATAAAAGTAATGTTTACATTATATTGTGGTTTGTTGTGTGCGATAGCATTATGTCTTTAAAAAAATGTACATACCTTATTAAAAAATAATGCTGTTGGAAAACTGGTGCCAATAGACTTGCTCAACGAAGGGTTGCCACAAACCATCAATTTGTAAAAAGCACAGTATCTGTGAAGTACAGTAAAGCAGAGTGCAGTACAATGAGGTTACTCCTGTATTCCTAGTTCGCTCAGAATTTTTATCATGAATGGGTATTGAGTTTTGTCATATGCCTTTTCTGCATCTATTGAGACAATACATGGTTTTTCTCCTTTAATCTGTTAATGTGATGTATTATGTTGATTGATTTTTTAAAAATGCTAAACCAACGTTGTGTTCCTAGGACAAATTTCATTTGGTCGTGATGTACTTTTTTGAATGTATATATTGCTGTATTCATTTGTCAGTATCCCTATGTGCCTGAAAGACACTGACCTGTAATTTACTTTTCTTGTAATATCTTTGTATTTAATATCAGGTTTATGCTAGCCTCATAAAACAAGCTAGGAAGTCTTCCCTTCTTCCCACTTTCTGAAAGTGTTGTGTATTATTAGTGTTATTTCTTTCTTTATTGTTCAATAGCATTCACCAGTGATGGTATCTTGACCTAGAGCTTTCTTTGTGGGAAGTTTTTAAATTACAGTTCTATTTCTTTAATGGATATAAGGCTATTCAGATCTTCTGATTTTTTTTTTCTGTGTCAGTTTTAATTTGTGTTTTTCGAGGGATTTGTCTACCCTACCTCAGATTCTGTTCTAGACTGCCTTCTCTTTTTTTTCTCTATCCACTTTCCCTAGGTAGGCTCTATCCTCTTTAGTTTAAATATGATACTTTAAAAAATTATAAACATTTCCAACACAGGAATACAGAGAACATTATTCTAAATACTCAGACCCGCCATCCTGATATAATAGATATTACCATTTAATCTTGTTAATCTCAGCTTTTTTTCTTCTATGTTGCAGATACAGTTGTGCCTCTCCACAATCAGATTCCAGTCCTTCAGTTAAAAAAAAAACTAGTGTCTATCCTTTGCCTTCTTGTTTTCATGCTTTTATTCTATGTATTGTTTATGGATACATACACACTTGTGTGTAGTATTGTGTATTTTGAGTCAGTTCAAAATACACAATAGTTTATAGTTCATCCATTATAAGTGCTTATAGTTCATCCATTAAGTGCTGTATAATTATGACAATATTTAATTATCTATTTTCACATTGATAGAGTTTTAGGTTGTTTTAGATTTTTGTTCCAATGAACATCCTTGCACCTAACTGTTAGCCTGTGGGAGAAGTGGCATTGCTGGGTCATAGAGTGTACGCTCCTCAGCATAAATATGTCTTGCCAAATTGCTTTCCAAAATGTTGGTGCCAATTTATATTCCTACCAGAAATAAATGGCATTTCATATAGCCCTACATCCCTGACAATACTTACTAATGTTAGGCTTTTAAATCTTTGCTAATTTGATATATGGGAAATGGCATCTAATTGTGTTTTCAATTTACATTTTCCTGAGTTCTGTCCTAGTGAAGCTATTTTTTATCTATTTAAGTTTCCTCTTCTCTGATTGGCTTGCTCACATTATTTGCCAAGTTCCTCATGGGTTGTTTGTCTTTTTCATATTGTTCTTACTGTTCATATACTTTTTTTTTTTTGCGGGGGGGGTCTCAGTTGCTGTTCACGGGCTTTCTCTAGTTGAGGTGAGCAGGGGCTACTCTTCATTGCTGTGTGCGGGCTTCTCATTGTTGTGGCTTCTCTTGCTGCAGAGCTCGGGCTCTAGGCTCACAGGCTTCAGTGGTTGCAGCACGTGGGCTTCAGTAGTTGTGGCGCACGGGCTGTAGGGTGTGCAGGCTCTAGGGCACGTGGGCTTCAGTAGTTGTGGCTCGTGGGCTTAGTTGCTCTGCGGCGTGTGGGATCTTCCCGGACCAGGGATCGATCCCGTGTCCCCTGCATTGGCAGGTGGATTCTTAACCACTGCGCCACCAGGGAAGTCCCTCATATAGTTCTTTATATGGTCTGGATTATTGATTCTTTGTTAGTTAAATACAGTGCAAATGTCTTCTCCCAGTCTGTGGTTTGTCCTTGTATTTTGTGAGCCCGCCAGACCACAGATTGTAATTTGGGTTTGAGAATGGACAAGAATGATGATTTGGAAAGTTCAAGGTTGCTTTTACTTTGGTTTCCTCCTATAGCAGCAAATAAGTTGTGCAAAGGAGAGAAATGAGACAAGAGTGTAAGCAGATCATTGGGGTCCCCCACGTTCTTGTTGTAGTCAATGGAGATGTGCCTGAGGCCATGATCATCACAGTTCTCTTGGGGAAACCTAAAGTCACAAAGTTGGCCAGGCCTTGGGCATACAAGTAAATTACATGTGGACTTGGCAAGTGGAGAGGGAGGTGGTTTGGGGGTGATGAGTTGATCAGGAATCTGTGACTTTAGTCAGTGTCACTGGCCTCCCACCTGCCTCCTACCTCACAGATTTGTTGCAGGGTTCATGTGCAATGATCAATGAGAAAACTCTAAAAACCATAATGCAATTTTCCAGTGTAACCCAATTAATAATAGCAGTAATACGGTAGTTCTGAGGTTTGGATGTTTAAGCGGGGACCACTTGAAGCCAGAGATAAATCATTCTCTTTCAGGAGTCAGAAAAGACCACAGTGCCATTCGGTTTCTTCTTAAACTCATACAATGTCTGATGACATATTTAAAGTTTAGCACCATATGGTGATTTTGTTGTGTTTTCATACGTTGTGTGCACAGATGGTTAGAAAATAAAATTACCCACCTCCCACCTCAGCTGGTCTCCTCAGCACCTTCTGGGCCAGAAGCGGGGCAATTAAAGCATCAAGCTGCCAAGTCCCCCTCACAGAGTTGGACCTTGAATAATTTGTCTTAGGCAAAACACCGCAGGGCACTGCCCAAGTAGTGTTTTCCGCTTGGGCCTTTTTGCTATCTCCTGTGGAGGAGGAAGGAAATTGAGGCTATGTGTCTGGCAGCTGCATGATCATAATGCAATTACCCACAAATATCAGGAAGTGAGGGGAGTTCTTAGCAAGTGAACCATAATATACGTTTCATCAGCTTTCAGTTGGCCAGTCAGTCAACAAATGTTTATGAAGTGCCCAGAGAATGCATCGCATGCCATTTAGTTTTCAGATTTTCTAATCTCTGGAGCATCTGAAAGTAGAGAGTAGATTTCCAGGGCTTATCCTCTCAGATGTAATTTGAAAGGGACATTGAGTTGCTAGTCCAGTATTTTGATTGGAAACTGCCTGATTTATCTGCCTCACATTCCCAGAGGTCTTCTGTTTTGGGTCTAGTTACTGTCATTTAGATTCTTTACCCTGAAGTATTCGCTTCATTTTGATCCCCAACCTGTAATAATAGTGAGTTATTAAACTTGCTAAACAAAATTAAATGTTGTGTTTCTCATTTCTTGGAAATGAAGTGTTGAATCTACTCCACAGAAACCACGGCACTCTCTGAAAATAGCAATTTTTTTCAGAAGCAGTAACCATGGTTGCTCTTAATTAGAAGCTGAATTGGTTTCAAATATAAAGTTTTGTTTTATGATGAAAGGGAGAGAAAGCTGGACATTCCTGGGGAATTGGTACTTCTCTCTCATTGGGAGGGCAGACAATCAGCTGCCCCAGCTTCCTTCCCTTCTTAACCTCCAAAGTCTTCTTAACTCTCCTTCATCTTCCTTCCCGTGCTGGAGGAAGAACTGTACTTTTGCCTGTTTGTTTCTTCCTTCTTAAAAAAAGTATTTTTAAATTGTACATAAAATTCCATATTCTCCCCTTTAAAAAGGAGAGATACAACATAGATAAGGCTACAGTCCCCTTTGACTACCCACTCCCCCCAGGCCCTTCTAGACAATGATCCCTATCATTTTCCAGGGTATATCCCTCCAGAGCCTCATCTGTACATTGTCACCTGTAACTGTGTTCTCCTGTATCCCTTCTAGTCTGCTTGCCATCCATCCTGCCTGCCATCCCTGAGATGCCCATAGCTCTGCCCAAATGGAAGCAAGAGGTCCTGTTGGGTAAGCCATGGTCATGTGACTGGGTCCACACCGGAGGCTGTTCTAGCTTGAGCTTCTAGGTCTCGCTTCCTGGCCAGCTCTGTCTAACTTGACAGGGCTCTGATCCCTGTGTTTGCCCCTCATCAGTAGCTGGCCCTCACTCCCCTTTGATATCTCGAGTCATGGTAAATTTTGCAGTCCTGTAGTGTTCCTGTGCTGGTCTTTGACTAGTTTGCTGTCAGATGGATCTCCTGCTTTGCTTTGTATGGTGGAAGGGCAGAACTCTGCAGGCCACATTTCCCAAGCTCTGGTGTCAGCTGGCCTCTGGCTGGTTTTGGACAGGAAGAATTCTGGCAAGATTGTAGGGGAGGAGGAATGAAGAAGCCAAGGAATTTCTCTCTCTCTCTGACCTGGTTAGTATCTCCTTCATTATTCCAGTTCCATTTGGCCAGACCTGCCTCTTTCAGCTTCTGCAACTGATCTCAGCCTTTGGGTTCAGTTATCTCTGCTTCCTCCCTTTGTTCCTTCAGTCTAGAAGTGGGGGCAGTGTCCCACTCGTCCTAATTTCTGGGTTGTTTCCCTGTCCTCTTGGCTTCTCACTCAGTTTAAAATACTTAGAGCATTTGTTAGAAGAACAGCTGGAAATGATGGTTTTTTACACCCTGGAAGTTTATTTTATGATTTCCAAGTTATAGCTGCCAGGACTTCTTGATTCCCTTTCTGCTGAAAGCACTCATCCAAGAAGAGGTTAACACCTAGGGGATTGGGAGGGCTCAGGTGGCCCTAAAATATAAATCCAGATGTTGGTGGGCGGGTTGTTGTTGTTGTTTTTAGGATAAATTGTCTAGTTGGCATATGTGAACTGTAGGTTTAGTTACTTGTGGAACTATGGAAGGATTAAACCAAGTTATGGTGATAGAAGAGAATAGAAATTTTAGAAGCCAAAAGGAGAGTTTAGAGTTCCTCCAGTGAATGTTTTTGATACTCTTGCCCATAGAGAAATCACAGACAAGAAAGTGGGCATTATATATCCAGAATGGGGGTATTTGATCTGGATGATGTAGAGCAGCGGTCCCCAACCTTTTTGGCACCAGGGACCGGTTTTGTGGAAGACAGTTTCTCCACGGACCACGGGTTGGGGGGGATAGTTTCGGGATGATTCAAGCACATTACTTTATTGTGCACTTTATTTCAATTATTATTACATTGTAATATATAATGAAATAATTATACAACTCACCATAATGCAGAATCAGTGGGAGCCCTGAGCTTGTTTTCACTTGCCACTCACTGATAGGGTTTTGATATGAGTCTGCAAGTAATTGATTTATTATGGTCCCTGTGCAGTCAAACCTCTCTGCTAATAATCTGTATTTGCACCCACTCCCCAGTGCTAGCATCACTGCCTCATCTCCACCTCAGATCATCAGGCATTAAATTCTCATAAGGAGAGTGCAACCTAGATCCCTCACGTGCACAGTTCACAGTAGGGTTCGCACTCCTATGAGAATCTAATGCTGCCACTGATCTGACAGAGGCAGAGCTCAGGCAGTAATGCGAGTGAAGGGGAGCTGCTGTACATACAGATGAAGCTTCGCTCGCTCGCCCGCCTGCCCGCTGCTCACCTCCTGTTGTCCGGCCCGGTTCCTAACAGGCCATGGACCTGTACCAGTCCATGACCCAGGGGTTGGGGACCCCTGATGTAGAAGAGACCAAGAGGTGAACGAGGTGGGCAAAGACAGCACTGACACGGTGTCTTTTAAATAAATAGGCTATAACAATTTGACCAGCAACTAGAATCTGCTGCCCAGGGGAAAGGGACAGGCTTTGGTATTTTGTAATCTTGTTATAGGTCTTTATTTTGTTCCTCCTGGACAGTAGTGAGTCATCTTATGGCACAAGAGTGAGTTCTGCCTTTGGTCACTGGATGTCTGGGAAACCCAAGGTGTAGAGTTGATTAGACCCTTTCCTGTTTCGTAGAAACTTGGTTCACAGGGACATTGAATCCAGTGGTCCAGCCCATGATGGAAAGAACTGTCCTGACTCCCCACAGTCTGTATTCCAGGGCAGACATTTGTTTTTTGTTAATTTTTGGTAAGACTGTGAAATATTAAGAAGCTCTAAGATTTTTCTAACTTTCTTTTCTTAATAGGTCTTTATTGGAGTATAATTGCTTCACAATACTGTGTTAGTTTCTGTTGCACAACAGAGGGACTCAGCCATATGCATACACGTGTCCCTGTATCCCCTCCCTCTTGAGCCTCCCTCCCATCCTCCCTATCCTACCCCTCTAGGTCATCGCAAAGCACCGAGCCAGTCTCCCTGTGCTACGCTGCTGTTTCCCACCAGCCAACTGTTTTACATTCGGTAGTGTATATGTCCAGGCACTGCTACTCTCACTTTGCCCCAGCTTTGCCCTCCCACCCCATGTCCTCAAGTCCATTTTCTATGTCTGTTTCTTTATTCCTGCCCTGCAGCTAGGTTCATCAGTACTATTTTTTTTTTAAGATTCCATATATATGTGTTAGCATATGGTATTTGTTTTTCTCTTTCTGACTTATTTCACTCTGTATGACAGTCTCTAGGTCCATCCACCTCACTACAAATAATTCAATTTCATTTCTTTTTATGGCTGAGTAATATGCCATTGTATATATGTGCCACATCTTCTTTATCCATTCATCTGTCGATGGACATTTAGGTTGCTTCCATGTCCTGGCTATTGTAAATAGTGCTGCAGTGAACATTGTGGTACATCTCTCTTTTTGAATTATGGTTTTCTCAGGGTATATGCCCAGTAGTGGGATTGTGAGTCATATGGTAGTGCTATTTTTAGTTTTTTAAGGAACCTTCATACTGTTTTCCATAGTGGTTATATCAATTTACATTCTCACCAACAGTGCAGGAGGGTTCCCTTTTCACCACACCTTTTTCAGCATTTATTGTTTCTAACTTTTTTGATAATGGTCATTCTGACCACCGTGAGGTGATACCTCATTGTAGTTTTGATTTGCATTTCTCTAATAATTAGTGATATTGAGCAGCTTTTCATGTGCCTCTTGGCCATCTGTATATCTTCCTTGGTGATGTCTACTTAGGTCTTCCGCCCATTTTTTAACTGGATTGTTTGTTTTTTTTGATATTGAGCTCCATGATCTGTTGGTATATTTTGGAGATTAATCCTTTATCTGTTGTTTCATTTGCAAATATTTTCTCCCATTTTGAGGGTTGTCTTTTTGTCTTGTTTATGGTTTCCTTTGCTGTGCAAAAGCTTTTAAGTTTAATTAAGTCTGATTTGTTTATTTTTGTTTTTATTTCCATTACTCTAGGGGGTGGGTCAAAGAAGATCTTGGTGTGGTTTATGTCAAAAAGTGTTTTTCCTCTGTTTTCCTCTAAGAGTTTTATAGTGTCTGGCCTTACATTTAAGTCTTTAATCTATTTGGAGTTTATTTTTGTGTATGGTGTTAGGTAGTGTTCTAATTTCATTCTTTTACATGTAGCTGTCCAGTTTTCCCAGCACTACTTATTGAAGAGGCTGTATTTTCTCCATTGTATGTTCTTGCCTCCTTTGTCATAAATTAGATGCCCATATGTGCGTGGGTTTATCTTTGGGCATTCTATCCTGTACCATTGATCTATATTTCTGTTTTTGTGCCAGTTCCGTACTGTCTTGATTACTGTAGCTCTGTAGTATAGTTTGAAGTTGGGGAGCCTGATTCCTCCAACTCCGTTTTCTGTTCTGAAGATTGCTTTGGCTATTCAGGGTCTTTTGTGTTTCCATACGAATTGTAAGATATCTTGTTCTAATTCTGTGAAAAATGAATGCCATTGCTAGTTTGATAGGGATTGCATTCACTCTGTAGATTGCTCTGGGTAGTATAGTCATTTTCACAATATTGATTCTTCCAATCCAAGAACTTGGTATATTTCTCCAGCTGTATGTCATCTTTGATTTCTTTCATCAGTGTTTTATAGTTTTCTGAGTACAAGTCTTTTGTCTCCTTAGGCAGGTTTATTCCTGGGTATTTTATTCTTTTCGTTGCAGTGGTAAATGGGAGTGTTTCCTTAATTTCTCTTTCTGATTTTTCGTTGTTGGTTTATAGGAATGCCAGAGATTTCTGTGCATTAATTTTGTATCCTGCAACCTTACAAAATTCACTGATTAGTTCTAGTAGTTTTCTGGTGACATCTTTAGGATTTTCTATGTATAGTATCATGTCATCAACAAACAGTGACAGTTTTACTTCTTTTCCAATTTGTATTCCTTTTATTTCTTTTTATTCTCTGATTGCTGTGGCTAGGACTTCCAAAACTATGTTGAATAAGAGTGGCGAGAGTGGACATCCTTGTCTTTTTCCTCATCTTAGTGGAAATGCTTTCAGTTTTCACCATTGAGTATGATGCTTGCTGTGGGTTTGTCATATATGGCCTTTATTATGTTGAGGTAGGTTCCCTCTATGCTCATTTTCTGGAGAGTTTTTATCATAAGTGGGTGTTGAATTTTGTCAAAAGCTTTTTCTGTATCTATTGAGATGATCATATGATTCTTATTCCTTAATTTGTTAATGTGGTGTATCACTGATTGATTTGCATATATTGAAGAATCCTTGCATCCCTGGTATAAATCCCACTTGATCATGGTGTATGATCCTTTTAACGTGCTGTTGGATTCTGTTTGCTAGTATTTTGTTCAGGATTTTTGCATCTATGTTCATCAGTGGTATTGGTCTATAATTGTCTTTTTTTGTGATATCTTTTTCTGGTTTTGGTATAAGGTTGATGGTGGCTTTGTAGAATGAATTTGGGAGTGTTTCTTCCTCTGCAATATTTTGGAAGAGTTTGAGAAGGATTGGTGTTAGCTCCTCTCTAACTGTTTGATAGAATTTGCCTGAGAAGCCATCTGGCCCTGGACTTTTGTTTGTTGGAAGATTTTTTTTTTTCAGCTTTATTGAGGTATATTTGACATAAAATTACAAGACGTTTAAAATGTACATCTTGGTGATATGATGTATGTGTACATTGTGAAAGGATTCCACCCATCTCGTTAATCAACACATCCATCACATCACGTATTTATCCTTTTTGGGGGGGAGGAAGGAACATTTAAGTTCTACTCTTTCAGTAAATTTCAATTATACAATACAGTGTTATCACTACAGTTGCCATGTTTTTCATTACATCCTCAGACCTTATTCATCTTATAACTGAAACTTTGTACCCTATTACCAACCTCTCCTTATTTCCCCCACCCCCGAACCGGGCAACCACTTTTCTGCTCTGTTTCTAGCCTTTAACTTTTTTTTTTTTTTTAAGATTTCACATATAAGTGATTCTATGCAGTATTAGTCTTCCTCTGCCTGGCTTATTTTAGGTTAATTACATTTAAAAAGCATTCCAACCCATGTCCTCAAAAGCTGTATAATCTTCCTTTACAAATCAGAGTTTTTATTTAAATTGTATAAAAACCATATATGGTTTGCATTACTTTTTCTTATTAGACATCAGGTGTTTTTTGTTTTTTGTTTTTTGTTTTTTGTTTTTTGCGGTACGCGGGCCTCTCGCTGTTGTGGCCTCTCCCGTTTCGGAGCACAGGCTCCGGATGCACAGGCCGAGCTGCCATGGCTCATGGGCCCAGCCGCTCCACGGCATGTGGGTTCCTCCCGGACCGGGGCACGAACCCGCGTCCCCTGCATCGGCAGACGGACTCTCAACCACTGCGCCACCAGGGAAGCCCTAGTCATCAGTTTTATACACATAAGTGTATACGTGTCAATCCCAACAGCTCAATTCATGACACCAGCACCACCACCACCCCGCCACTTACCCCCCATGGTGTCCATATGTTTGTTCTCTACATCTGTATCTCAATTTCTGCCCTGCAAACCAGTTCATCTGTACCATTTCTCTAGGTTCCACATATATGTGTTAATATACGATATTTGTTTTCCTCTTTCTGACTTACTTCACTCTGTATGACAGTCTCTAGATCCATCCACGTCTCTACTAAGGACCGAATTTCGTTCCTTTTTATGGCTGAGTAACATTCCATTGTACATATTTACCACATCTTCTTTATCCATTAGTCTGTCGATGGGCGTTTAGGTTGCTTCCATGACCTGGCTATTGTAAATAGTGCTGCAATGAACATTGGGGTGCATGTGTCTTTTTCAGTTATGGTTTTCTCTGGGTATATGCCCAGTAGTGGGATTGCTGGATCATATGGTAATTCAATTTTTAGTTTTTTTAAACAACTTCCATACTGTTCTCCATAGTGGCTGTATCAATTTACATTCCCACCAACAGTGCAAGAGGGTTCCCTTTCCTCCACACCCTCTCCAGCATTTGCTGTTTGTAGATTTTCTGATAATGCCCATTCTAACTGGTGTCAGGTGATACCTCACTGTAGTTTGATTTGCATTTCTCTAATAATTAGTGATGTTGAGCAGCTTTTCATGTGCTTCTCTGCCATCTGTATGTCTTCTTTGAAGAAATGTCTATTTAGGTCTTCTGCCCATTTTTGGATTCGGTTGTTTGTTTTTTTAACATTGAGCTGCGTGAACTGCTTGTAAATTTTGGAGATTAATCCTTTGTCAGTTGTTTCATTGCAAATATTTTCTCCCATTCTGAGGGTTGTCTTTTCGTTGTCTTTATGGTTTCCTTTGCTGTGCAAAAGCTTTGAAGTTTCATTAGGTCACATTTGTTTATTTTTGTTTTTATTTCCACTACTCTAGGAGGTGGATCAAAAAAGATCTTGCTGTGATTTATGTCAAAGAGTGTTCTTCCTATGTTTTCCTCTAAAAGTTTTACAGTGTCTGGTCTTACATTTAGGTATCTAATCCATTTTGAGTTTATTTTGGTGCATGGTGGTCAGGAGTGTTCTAATTTCATTCTTTTACATGTAGCTGTCCAGTTTTCCCAGCACCACTTATTGAAGAGACTGTCTTTTCTCCATTGTATATCCTTGCCTCCTATGTCATAGATTAGTTGACCATAGGTGTGTGGGTTTATCTCTGTGCTTTCTATCTTGTTCCATTGATCAACATTTCTGTTTTTGTGCCCGTACCATATTGTCTTGATTACTGTAGCTTTGTAGTATATTCTGAAGTCAGGGAGTCTGATTCCTCCAGCTCTGTTTTTTTCCTCAAGACTGCTTTGGCCATTTGGGGTCTTTTGTGTCTCCATACAAATTTTAAGATATTTTGTTCTAGTTCTGTAAAAAATGCATTGGTAATTTGATAGATTGAATCTGTAGATTGCTTTGGGTAGTATAGTCATTTTCACAATGTTGATTCTTCCAATCCAAGAACATGGTATATCTCTCCATTTGTTGGTATCATCTTTAATTTCTTTCATCAGTGTCTTATAGTTTTCTGCATACAGGTCTTTTGTCTCCCTAGGTAGGTTTATTCCTAGTTATTTTGTTCTTTTTGTTGCAGTGGTAAATGGGAGTGTTTCCTTAATTTCTCTTTCAGATTTTTCATCATTAGTGTATAGGAATGCAAGAGATTTCTGTGCATTAATTTTGTATCCTGCAACTTTACCAAATTCATTGAGTAGCTCTAGTAGTTCTCTGGTGGCATCTTTAGGATTCTTTATGTATAGTACCATGTCATCTGCAAACAATGACAGTTTTACTTCTTTTCCAATTTGTATTCCTTTTATTTCTTTTTCTTCTCTGATTTCTGTGGCTAGGACTTCTAAAACTATGTTGAATAACAGTGGTGAGAGTGGATATCCTTGTCTTGTTCCTGATCTTAGAGGAAATGCTTTCCGTTTTTCACCATTGAGAATGATGTGTGCTGTGGGTTTGTCGTATATGGCCTTTATTATGTTGAGGTAGGTTCCCTCCATGCCTACTTTCTGGAGAGTTTTTATCATAAATGGGTGTTGAATTTTGTCAAAAGCTTTTTCTGCATCTATTGAGGTGATCATATGGTTTTTATTCTTCAATTTCTTAATATGGTGTATCACATTGATTGATTTGTGTATATTGAAGAATCCTTGCATCCCTGGGATAAATCCCACTTGATCATGGTGTATGATCCTTTTAATGTGTTGTTGGATTCTGTTTGCTAGTATTTTGTTGAGGATTTTTGCATCTATATTCATCAGTGATATTGGTCTGTAATTTTCATTTTTTGTAGTATCTTTGTCTGGTTTTGGTATCAGGGTAATGGTGGCCTCATAGAATGAGTGTGGGAGTATTCCTTCCTCTGCAGTTTTTTGGAAGAGTTTGAGAAGGGTGGTTGTTAGTCCTTCTCTAAATGTTTGATAGCATTCACCTGTGAAGCCATCTGGTCCCGGACTTTTGTTTGCTAGAAGACTGTTAATCACAGTTTCAGTTTCATTACTTGTGATTGGTCTGTTCATATTTTCTATTTCTTCCTGGTTCAGTCCTGGGAGGTTATACCTTTCTAAGAATTTGTCCATTTCTTCCAGGTTGTCCATTTTATTGGCATAGAGTTGCTTGTAGTAGTCTCTTAGGATGCTTTATATTTCTGTGGTGTCTGTTGTAACTTCTCCTTTTCCATTTCTAATTTTATTGATTTGAGTCCTCTCCCTCTTTTTCTTGATGAGTCTGGCTAATGGTTTATCAATTTTGTTTATCTTCTCAAAGAACCAGCTTTTAGTTTTATTGATCTTTGCTATTGTGTTCTTTGTTTCTATTTCATTTATTTCTGCTCTGACCTTTATGATTTCTTTCCTTCTGCTGTCTTTGAGTTTTGTTTGTTCTTCTTTCTCTAGTTCCTTTAGGTGTAAGGTTAGATTGTTTATTTGAGATTCTTCTTGTTTCTTGAGGTAGGCTTGTATAGCTATAAACTTCCCTCTTAGAACTGCTTTTGCTGCATCCCACAGGTTTTGGATCATCGTGTTTTCATTGTCATTTGTCTCTAGGTATTTTTTGATTTCCTCTTTGATTTGTTCAGTGATCTCTTGGTTATTTAGTAACGTATTGTTTAGCCTCCATGTGTTTGTGTTTTTTACCTTTTTTCCCCTGTAATTCATTTCTAATCTCAGAGCCTTGTGGTCAGTAAAGATGCTTGATATGATTTCAATTTTCTTAAAAATTTACTGAGGCTTGATTTGTGACCCAAGATGTGATCTATCCTGTAGAATGTTCCATGTGCACTTGAGAAGAAAGTGTAAACTGCTGTTTTTGGATGGAATGTCCTATAAATATCAATTAAATCTATCTGGTCTATTGTGTCATTTAAAGCTTCTGTTTCCTTATTAATTTTCTGTTTGGATGATCTGTCCATTGGTGTAAGTGAGGTGTTAAAGTCCTCCACTATTATTGTGTTACTGTCGATTTCCTCTTTTATAGCTGTTAGCAGTTGCCTTATGTATTGTGGTACCCTTATGTGGGTGCATATATATTTATAATTGTTATATCTTCTCCTTAGATTGATCCCTTGATCATTATGTAGTGTCCTTCCTTGTCTCTTGTAACATTCTTTATTTTAAACCCTATTTTATCTGATATGAGTATTGCTACTTCAGCTTTCTTTTGATTTCCATTTGCATGGAATATCTTTTTCCATCCCCTCACTTTCAGTCTGTATGTGTCCCTAGGTCTGAAGTGGGTCTCTTGTAGACAGCATATATATGGGTCTTGTTTTTGTATCCATTCAGCAGTCTATGTCTTTTGGTTGGAGCATTTAATCCATTCACGTTTAAGGTAATTATTGATGTGTATGTCCCTATGACCATTTTCTTAATTGTTCTGGGTTTGTTTTTATAGGTCTTTTTCTTCTCTTGTGTTTCCCGCTTAGAGTAGTTTCTTTAGCATTTGTTGTAGAGCTGGTTTGGTGGTGCTGAATTCTCTTAGCTTTTGCTTGTCTGAAAAGCTTTTGATTTCTCCATCGAATCTGAATGAGAGCCTTGCTGGGTAGAGTAATCTTGGTTGTAGGTTTTTCTCTTTCATCACTTTAAGTATATCCTGCCACTCCTTTATGGCCAGCAGAGCTTCCGCTGAAAATCAGCTGATAACCTTATGGGGATTACTTTGTAATGTTGTTTTTTGTTTTTCCCTTGCTGCTTTTTTTTTTTTTTTTTTTTTGGCGGTACGCGGGCCTACTCACTGTTGTGGCCTCTCCCATTGCGAAGCACAGGCTCCAGACGCACAGGCTCGGCGGCCATGGCTCACGGGCCCAGCCGCTCCGTGGCCTGTGGGATCTTCCCGGACCGGGGCACGAACCCGTGTCCCCTGCATTGGCAGGCGGACTCCCAACCACTGTGCCACCAGGGAAGCCCTCCCTTGCTGCTTTTAATATTTTATCTTTGAATTTAATTTTTGTTAGTTTGATTAATATGTGTCTTGGTGTGTTTTTCCTAGGGTTTATCCTGTATGGGACTCTCTGTGCTTTCTGGACTTGGGTGACTATTTCCTTTCCCATGTTAGGGAAGTTTTCAACTATAATCTCTTCAAATATTTTCTCAGACCCTTTCTTTTTCTCTTCTTCTTCTGGGAACCCTATAATTTGAATGTTGGTGTTTTTAGTGTTGTCCCAGAGGTCTCTGAGATTGTCTTCAATTCTTTTCATTCTTTTTTCTTTATTCTGATCTTATTTTCACCATTTTGTTCTCCAGCTCACTTATTTGTTCTGTTTGAGTTATTCTGTTTTTGATTCCTTCTAGTGTATTTTCCATTTCTGTTATTGTGTTGTTCATCTTTGTTTGTTTATTCCTTAGTTCTTCTAGATCTTTGTTAAACATTTCTTGTATTTTCTCAGTCCTTGCCTCCATTCTATTTCCGAGATTCTGGATCATCTTTACTATCATTACTCTGAATTCTTTTTCGGGTAGATTGCCTATTTCCTCTTCATTTATTTGGTCTTGTAGGTTTTTACCTTGCTCCTTCATCTGTGACATATTTTTTTGCCATCTAATTTTTTTTTTTTTTTTTTTTTTTTTATGAGTGGGATTGTGTTCCTGTCTTACTGGTTGTTTGGCCTGGGCTTCCAGCCCTGGAGTTTGTAGGCTATTGGGTAGAGCTGGGTCTTGGTGCTGAGATGAGGAACTCCATGAGACCTCACTTGGATGAATATTCCGTGGTGTCTGAGGTTCTCTGTTAGTCCAGTGGTTCAGACTCGGACCTCCCACCACAGGATCTTCAACCCAACCCCAGGCTCGTGAACTAAGTTCCCACAAGCTGCCTGGGGTGGCAAAAACAAATAAATAAAATGAAGAAAAAGAACAATAACAAAGTAAAAAATAAAATTAGCCTAGGAAACTAACAGATATGTTAGGAAGAATATAAAAATAAAGTTATAGATGCATCAACAACTTGAAGGTACATCAGTACCACAACAGTAAAAAAAGTGGAGGAGGGAAAAGAAAAAAAAAGTGGGGACGGGGAAGGCCTTTGCTGTGGAGGGCAGGGCCTAAGCAAAGGCAAGGTTTGGGTAGTGGGTGGGGCCAATGCTCAGGATCCGTGGGGCTGGGAAAGGCCCTGGGGGCTGTGGGGGGGTGGAGCTTAGGCTCAAGGAACAGAAGGGACCCAGGTGTGCCCCCCACCTCTGGTCTCAGATGGTAGGGGACCTCACCTGGGAGCCCAACAGGCTTCCTGGACTGAGTGGGTGGGGCAAACGCCCTCTTCTCCTCTCCTCTGGTCTGGGAGGGCCCCTCCTGCGTGCCTCTACTGTTCTCCCTAGCCTCCCTCCTATGCCCCCAAGGACCGACGCAGCCTGGAGGGGGGTTTGGAGGGCAGGTACCGGCTTGGGAGCTCAGCAGGCTCCCCTGCCCAAGTGGGCCAGGCGATCCCGCTCTGCTCCTCTCCCACGCTTCCCAGAGAGTCCCTCCTGCCTGCCTCTCCTGATCTCACCAGCCTCAGGGGCGTCAATCCTGTCTGACCTCCACTTCTTCTCTGCCCTCAGCCCCACTACGTCCTACCAGTTCACTTTGGGGTTCCTCCTGTCTCCTTGGGCATCAGAGTCCCCCACCAGCAGCAGGCAGGTGCCCTAGTTATGGGGAGGCGCTAACTCTGCGTCTTCCCACACCACCCTCTTGACTCTTCCTTCCCTAACTATATTTTCATAGACAGCTTGGGGTAACATGTGAACTAAGAATATATTTTCATGTTAATTTCATCTGAAAACAAAAATAGAAGTGAATAAGTATATTACATAAATCCAGACTGATTTTTTGACTGTCTCTGTATTGACTTTATTTAAAAACATGGATGGTAACCTAACAATGTTAATAGGCAGAAACATTGAACTGGTGCCATTTTGGCAGTTCCAATGAAGAAACCAAGTGGTAATTAAGTTTTCCCCTTTCTTGTGGAACATGGTTATACAACAGTTACATTATTCTGCCAGCGAAGTAGCCCTAGGAGAATTAAAGCATCGCTGGAAGCTGTACTCTAGGGTTATCCATGGAAGTATTTCAGAACTTTCTACTAATCAAGCACAAATCCCCAACATGGGATTATTATTATTTTTAGCTGTTGAAAATTAAAAAGAAAAAGAAAAATATGTGCAGGAAATGTTTTTCATCTATGGGTTAAGCAGTACTCAAGAGAAAGCTGTATTCTAAAGGGTGAGAGTTTTAGTCAGGATTCTTGGCTACCAGGGACTGAAACCCAACTCAGACCAGTTTAAGCAAAAAAGGAGGTTTTGTGTGTTTTTACAAATCCTGGTGTAACTCACAGAACCAAAGGAAATGTTGTAGGAATGGGGCCCACTAGGAATTAGGCCCGCGTCCTGGGAGCACATCAGTATCCCTAGTCTCTGCTTCCCATTTCTGCATCTGTCCACATGCCAGCAGTATTTTCTTAGACATCTCCACCAGGTGCTCCCTCTGTGGCCAGAGGGGTGGGTTTTGTGATTCGCCGCCTGCAGCAGGACCATATGAAGTAGGAGGAGGAGCATTTTGCCAGAAGGGGAGGGTGCTGTTTGGAAAGATGAAACACTTTGGGTAGGACACATTTAGCAAGAGGAAAAGAGACCTCAGGTCTGAAAGATCAACTGGATTGGGTTATGTTTTGACAACTTCCTAAAACTACATAGACTAGATATTCCTAGGGAATGTTAGAATCTTTTTAAAAGACATGTATACACACACACACGTACTTACATATTTTGTACAGATGTCCATGATACGTTAAATGAAAAAAAGGTCATAAAATAGTGTATGACAGGTTCTATTTCCATAAAAACAAACCATCCAGCTCCTATATATATATATATATATATGTATGTGTATCTTTGTTTGAGTGAAGAGAAAGGTGTGGAAGGATACAAAGGCTGATATTGTTGGTTACATCAAGGAGTTGAGAATAGGAGTTGGGGCTGGGGGAGATGATCAGCTTTGCCTTTATATATCATGTATTGTGTCATTTCACTTGTTAAAATAAGCTTGTGTTATGCTCGTAATTTGAGAAACATCCAATTAAGGAAAAAGAAGAGGAGCCTATTCCGACTGACCTCAGGAGCGTGGATGCAGGGATTGAATGTGATAGCTTGGGAGTCATGTCATTGTTTTTTTTTGGCTGTGCCGCATGGCTTGCAGGATCTTAGTTCCCTGACCATGGATTGAATCCGGGCTCTTGGCAGTGAGAGCGCGGAGTCCTAACCACTGGACTGTGAGGAAATTCCCCGGGAGTCATGTTATCTTAGGCTGGCAGGCCAGGGCATTCCACTCTTCCCAGATTTCCAGGACTGGGAAGCACGGCAGAGGATGTTGCAAACCAGACTGGAGCAGCAGCAAACTGGAGAGATCCACAGCACTGTTGTTCACCAAGTCTGTATCCCGTACAGAAAGCAGACCTAAGTGCATCAGACCTACCACCACCCCTGATATAGCAAAATCTCCTGGGCAGGACCCTTCCTACCCAGCACACAGATGGCTGCTTCTGCTCATGGACTACCCCTGCTCCAGTCAGCCATGGCAAGAACAGCTGGGCTACTTTCAAATGAAGCACCTGATCTGAGCCACTAATTATGCGCGAAAGCAGAACTGATGCGCCCCTTTCATGGAAAAGAAGGCCAAACGGCTGGCCCTTTGAGCCTCATGGTCTGTTCGGTTTGGTTAAGAACTTCCAATACCTGGCACTAACCTGCTACAGAGGCTCTTATCATAAGTAACACACCCTTAGGATTGTACATGGATGAGGATGTGTGTGAGGTCGAGGGGTCTCCCTGTCTGTTGTCACAGAACCACCATAATGAATGTGGCTAAAGAGACATGGGCTGAGGTCCTGACGAGGGAATCGGTGATGTGCGATGTTCTGAGGTGCTGAAGATCAAACAGACAACGGCAGCTGCCACTGCAGCCAGCCCTGCCATTTACTGGGTGCCTGGACTGTGCTGGGTGCACCACATACATCTTAGTGTGTAATTCTCAACGATTTGGGTGGCTGCTTTCAGTCACAGTTGATAGTTGGGACTCAGGGTAAGTGATGTGCGTCAGGTCCCACTGCCAGTAAATGGCAGGTTTGGGTTAGGACATTTCCCCCCAAACCACACAGCCTCCTGAGGAGCGAGCCTTTATTGCATTTCCCACTCACTAGCCAAAGGAGTTAGAGCAGCTCTGATTTTAGATGCATGGTCTTCATTCTTGAGATGGAATTGTTCCATCAGAACTAAAACCTAATTAAAAAATAATAATGTGCAGAATGGAAGGACGATGTAAGGCAAGTGGCTTCTGCCACTGGGAGGGCCATGCCTGTTCTCTTACTGCCACCTACTAAGAGGGACTAGGGAGAGAACGGATCTGGGCACTGGGATTCGAGTGTGAACCCAGTTCGGGACACTAAATTGTAGGTGCTTATGGACCTGAGGCAGAGGTGGCCATGGGTGATACTCATTTGCATCTCAGAGAGTCTTTGAACAAGACAGAAAGATGGAAGAAAACTCTAGGTGCACAATGAAAAAAAAACAACACACAGAAATAATATGATCCCAATTGTTAAAAATTGGATATAAATTTACCAAATAACAGTTATGTATGGCTATATGGTAGAATTAAGGGTATTTTATTTTCTTCTGAATATTTTTCTCTGTGTATCAAGACTATTTGTAGTGAACATGCATTATTTCAATAATCAGGGGAAAAAGTTATTTATAAAAGAAAATGAAACCTGTTTCTTTAGTGGAAAATGTCCCATCATGATATGGGCGGGTGATAAGGTAGTGCCAGTAAGTGTGTCTGAGTGTCCATCACTATCCAAGATGTATGTGAACAGAAGCTCAGGTTCTCTGCATGATTACAAACAAACACAAACAAACAAACAAACTCAGCTTGTGGCAGTTGACAGATCAGGAGCTTGATAGGAAGTAAGAAGGCCAGCTGTAAAGGGCTGTTTTCTAGAAATACTGGAGCCTTCTCAGGCCATCCTCACCCACAGGCAAGCTTCAGAAATATGGCTCTGGGAGAAGCTGTGGTTATGGCTTTGTGGCTGAAAATCAGCATTAGAGAAGGGTAGGAGTCTGAGTTTTCAAAGCAGGTGTCCTGCCTGGCAGTGGGTAGAGAGCCCAGCCTTCTGAGTCTGTCCCTTGATGCCACAGCTTGTGTTTCAAGCCATTATTCCCATTCATGGCATGTAAGTTAGGTTGAGAGAACTTCCTATTGAAGCTGCCAGCTGAGCTGTGACTGGTCATCCATTTGCAGAAATGAGTGCCTATCCTGGTCTGAAGTAATTGCTTCTGGTGTGACCTAGCTGGGCTGCTTACTCTTGTTGGTCCATCGTTGCTTGGACTGTCAAATAAAGGAGTGGGGATGGAGGATATGTTTCAAAAGCTTCTTCGAGCTCTGAGATCTTAGGATCCCCTGTTCTTTGGAAAATGGAAATATCTTATAGGAGGTGATTCAGAGTGGCTTATTGTACACTTCAAAAGTGGCTAGTGTGACTGAGGAACTGAATTTTAAATTTTAATTAATTTTAACTAATTTAAGTTTAAATTTATATAACCACATGTGGCTAGGGGCTACCCTATTGGACAGCACAACTCCTTAACTGGAAAATCTAACACGAGGTGAGCATTTTGAATGCCTATATATATTTTTATATATACCTATTTTTGAAATTAAAAGAAACTTTTTATAATGTCAGAAAAACGCTTTGGGTTCATTACACACAATACAGACAAGAAGAAGAAGAAAGTAAAAAATAGTCACGAAAATACCTACTCAGAGATAACTGCTATTGGCACCTTGGTGTATAACCTTCTAAATTCTCTTCTGTGCTTACGTCTTAGATAGCCAGCTGGCTTTCAAAAGCATAGTTTGAAATCATCCAGGAAAGGGATAAGATGTGTTAGAAAGAGAGAATGCCTGCTCATTGCCCAGAAGAGAATACTGATAAAGATTTTAGCAATCTGCCACGGCTGATGTTTCCTTTCTGGGTGCTAGGTTATCAATCCCATGGGATGGGATGCATTTGGATTGCCTGCCGAAAATGCTGCGATCGAGAGGAATCTACATCCAGAAAGTTGGACACAGAGGTATGTGTTTACAGGCATATTCAAGCACTTGTATACAGAACCCTTAAACAATTTTTTTAACCTGTGCACAAGAAATAGAAAGTAAAGCAAACAAAACATTGCAGTCTGCCGAGCAATAAACAGTATTGTCTGTATTTGGTGTTTGCCTTTTTGCACACTGTATTCTTATCTAAGAAATAACAAAGAGGGTTTGGATATCATTCATGTGTTCATTTTGATGCTTTGTTATTTAGTTATTCTTCCTTTGAGTATTTGCGTTTGGAAGGAAAAAGGAGAAGGAAAGGGTGACATTTGTTAAATTTCTACAGTGCTCTTCATCTTCGTGACTGTAGTTTGAGCCATATACAAATTCCACATTATAATTTTCTCTGCAGATTCTGTTAATTTTTTGCCTTCACCATTCTGAAGGAAGAGGAACTTAGATATTCAGCGAGGAAATATATGGCCAATTTATTCTGGGTGTGGCTTTCTCCAAGGAGGATATACTCTCAGTACCCACTGTGCCTCAGGCTTCCATGTACTTGTGGGCCAGCAGTGCCCATCCCTCTCCCTCCTGATAAAGCCTCGAGGGCCTTATACCAGAACCCAGCAGAATGTTCTGGGCTCACTCCAGCCCCTTTCACAAAGCCTTTCCTCACCCTACCCGGTTCAAAGTCTATCCCCATTGTCTTTCACCTCCCTTTGCTTTATCTTGCCCAAGGCTACATTGTAAAAAGAAATATCTTCTGCACCATCTATTTGTCTTTTTTCTTCCTAATCCCTAGTTTCCACTTTTCCAATTATGGTTAATTCTAGAGTAACGGGAGTGATGAAAAAAGGAGGAAATAATGATTTAAATAAAATGGGTCAAATATGGTATAAGTTTGATGTAAGCTAGGCTAGGGATTGGCAAATTCCATGGGCCAAATTTGGCCCTGCCTGATTTTGTAAATAAAGTTTTATTGGAACACAAGCCACACCCATTTGTTTATATATTGGTCATGGCTGCTTTCATGATACAATGGCAGAACTGAGTAGTTGTGACAGAGACCATATGGCTCACAGAGCTGAAAACATTTACCATCTGGTCCTTTACAGAAAGTTTGCCAACTCCTCCAAGGAGGAGTAGTATGCTCCTCCAACTAGAGCATAGCAGTAAAGAAGATGGCCCCTGAATCAGGCCACATAGGTACAAATCCTGCCTTTCCTTCTTCCTAGCCATTCACCTTGAGCAAATTACTTAACCTCTCTCCGCCTCAGTTTATTTATCTGTAAAGGAGGGATAGTCATAGTTCCTACCTCTTATGAATGGATAAAGATTAAGCACTGTCTTAGTCAGCTGCTATAACAAAAATACCATAGTCTGGGTGGCTTATAAACAACAGAAATGTATTTCTCTCAGTTCTATAGGCTGGGAAGTCCGAGATCAAGGCACTTGCAGATTTGGTGTCTGGTGAGGACCTGCTTCTTGGATCATAGACAGCTGTCTTCTCTCTGTGTCTTGACATGGTAGAAGCGGCAAGGTTGCTCTCTGGAGTCTCTTTTATAAAGGCACTAATCCGGTTACCTCTCATAGTACCTTTGGTTACCTCAAAATACCATTACGTTGGAGATTAGATTTTAACATAACAATTTGAGGGAGACACAAACGTTCAGTCTGTTGCAAGCACTTTTCTGCAAAATGCTTAACACGAGGCTTGGAATTAAAATAAGCTATTGTTAGCTAATCAGAGATCACCTAGAGAACTTCTTCATGGTTTTCCATATTTTCAGTCTGCTTGTACTGAAAGGGGACACAGTAGAAATTAATTAGTCCTTTTTCTTTAAAAAGAAAAAAGAGGACCTAGAGATCATCATATTAACTGAAGTCAGACAGAGGAAGACAAATATCGTATGATATCACTTACATGTAGAATCTAAAAAAATGATACAAATGAACTTACAAAACAGAAATAGACTCACAGACATAGAAAACAAATTTATGGTTACCAAAGGGGATAGTGGGGAGGGGCAGGGGGAAATAAATTAGGAGTTTGGGATTAACATATACATATTACTGTATATAAAATAGACGAACAACAAGGACCTATTGTATAGCACAGGGAACTATACTCTGTCTTGTAATAACCTATAATGGAAAATAATCTGAAAAATATATTTATATGTATATATGTATAACTGAATCACTTTACTATATATCTGAAACTAACACAGCACTGTAAATTAACTATATTTCAATAAAAAGTTAAAATTTTTTTTAATTTAAAAAATTTAAATAGAAAAAAGTAAATAATATTTCATATTATATTAAAGTTGATTAATTTACTTCTCTCCTCTTTTCCAATTGTTGGAGAGTTTTCGGTTTTAGGTTTTGATTGACAAAGCACTGTATGGCTCCTCCTGGATTCCCGCAATTTGTATGTTAAGATTTTTCTTTTCAGTCGCTTTTAAATTTGTAAATGCTTGGCTTAAATTTGTGCAGAATACAGGCATATGGATGGCCAGGAGTGCACAAATCAGAAGGGTTGCCTTCCTGAATGGCCTGGGAAAGGGTTAGTCCCTAGGACCAAAGACTATCATGGTTTTTAGTGGATTTTACAAGGGTCCAAAGAATAGATGTCTTCTACTAGGCAGATATTTTCACGGATTCTTAGTAATTAATTTCTTCGCCAGGGCGAAACAACACTTAAAGCCCTTTGGAATAATCTAGACTTTTCCAGTTTCCTTTTCACATTCTCAAAGTGTAGTTTGTTTATGGCTTTTCCTGTTTCTAAAATCCAAACTCTTTTCCCTTTGTTTCGCAGTAATATTAGACACATGAGGAAACAACTTGATCGACTGGGCCTGTGTTTCAGCTGGGATAGAGTAAGTCACCTTTTTCCTGGAAGGTCTTTATTTTAACCAAGGTCCTGATTGAATGGGGGATTGTGCACATTTACTTTATCTTCCTTCTCTTCAGGTTGGGAGGAAGGAGGAAAAGAAGGGTGGCAGAAAGCAGGAGGGAAGGATTAGCACTCCACAAATAAAAAAGTATCCCCAGTGGATAATTTGCCTGCAAACAAGTAATTTTCTGTGGGATTAAGCTAAGAGAGTTAACTTCTTATTTAACTTCACAGTTGGCTATTATTTATGTGTGGCAAGAGCTTTGCACAAGGATTTCTCGTGTTCTCAGCAATAGTTTAAAAAGACTATTGGAATCTATGTAAAAGTGATTAAATGTCAACCCATGTGGTCCCTTTAGGTGATTAGGTGTAGGCTGATGGATCATTTATCTCTTTTGTTCCATGTTTGGAATTGAGGCTTATAACAAAAAGCCTTTTGGTATAAAATGTTTTCAAACTGTGTATTAAACCACTGGAGAATTCCAGACCTGGGTGGAGTTCAGTGAAGACCACCTGGGTGTTAGGAACACCCACACTAAATACGGCTGAGCCCTTTAAAGCTCTGGCCAAAGACCACCCCTTAGACATTGATGAGTGGTCTGTTAGGTAAGATGAACTCTTGCTTGTCCTCTCCACGAACCAATGTCGTGATCTCTCTTAGCATCCCACTAACTCCACAAAATGCTTTTCATTGCTGGGTCTGTCAGGTTCAAGATCATATCCTTTTACTCATGCGAAGCACCTGGAACAAACCCAAATGCAATCACCTTCTCCTCCTCCCCCATAATTTCTTAAATGATTGCGATTTGATGAGTACAGTAAAAAAGTGAAAATCAGACACGTTTAAACAGTCCCTGCTTTTTTCTTTTTTTCTTTTTTAGCTTCTTTAGATAACGTCATGGGTTGAATCAAGTTCTTGTTGTAGCACTGATGCCATTTTTATCACTAACTTGCAAGGTCACCAGGGTTTCATATGGTAGAGGTGTGAAAAAGTCCTGGTGCCTGAGTCAAGTTGTCCTGAGGAGCCAGTGGGGAAGTGCTGATGAAGAATGAACTGCATTCTAATGTGGAGAGAACTGAGTAATGCCCTCAGCTCTCCAGAGATGCGTTGGTAAATTCCTTGAGAGTAGAGATGGGCTTGTTAACCCTCTAGGATGAGAACTAGCCTAGTCCTACGCAGGAACAGCAACCATAAATAGTTCAAAAATTAATGCATTGTTTTCCTGATTATCATAGAAGATTGGAATATGCAGAAAAGTATAAGGAAGAACATAATGTGGTTAATGTGGTTAACCACAATGTGGTTAATTTAACGTCCTTGTATGGTTCCTTGTAGTCTTTTATTCTGGAATATTATATAATTTACTTTTGCAAAATAGAATTCATAATTTGTGTTTTTTATTTTGCTTTTTTTTACCTGCTATTCATGAACATTTTCCCAGTTTATTAAATATTCTTTGGAAAAAGTGACTTTTTATAGCTGTGTAGTTTTCCATCTTATGAATGTATCATGATTTATGTAACCTACCCCTTATTATCTTATGTTTAGATAGATTCTAATGTTCCTCTGTTATAAATATAGGTTCTCAATCACTCTTGTAAAAATCTGAAGTCCAGAAAGCTGTAAAAGCGAAAAGTTTTTCCATAACTCATTTGCCTGCAAAACCTGACCTGAACTGATGTTTATCTCACTTAGAATGAATATTCATATATTTTACTCTAGGAATAGTGATGTAATTGATTACTAGGTGCTCTCCCAGACCTAGTTAGGTAAATATACTGTTACCTTTTCATATCCAAAAGGTCTTAGTTCTGAAGCACCACAGTTGGACCACAAGCATTTCAGATAAGGGATTTTGAACCTGTTAGTGCAGGATTGTAGATAAATATCACCACCCCTTCTATCAGTGTCTAATAGTTACTGAACAATTCCCATGGGCCAGGCACCCATAATTCTCTCTTCAGATCTCTAGAAAGCTCTAAAATGTGGGTGATTTTATTGACATCGTTTTATTGCTGGTCACCCAAGTGGCAGGGCTGGGCTAATCCACTGGCCACTTTATGACTGCTGTGCTCACCCCCCGCACTTGGAGCAGATACTTTAGTACATATATTTTATTTCCTTAATATGACTTCTCAAAAAACCATGAGCAAGTTTAAAGCTTACAGTACTTGAATTTAAAGATACTTAAAGGTATAATTTGCTTATGTTACTTTGCTATTGCCAAATTATCCTCCATAAAGGTTATACATATTTACACTCCCAAGTTATTATATAGTTGTTTTCACCTGTACTTCTTTTGTTATTAGTGATGAGTTTTTCCCGTGCTTTTAATGAATGTTTGAATTTGGGGAGGGAGTGTGTGTGTGAATAATCTAATCATGTCTTTTGCCCATATAGTTAGAGGGTGTTTGTCCTTTTCTTAACGATTTTCATTTTGTTACAAATATTTTCCCTCAATTTATCATTTGCCTTGCATTTTGTTTGTAGTGGGATTATTGTTAGCACACAAATATGTACTTGGAAAGGCCTTTCAGATAAATACATTTTTATTCTCAATCTTTTGTTTAATTTTTGCATTTAACTCAACTGGAATTATTTTAGTATATGATATAAGATAAGGAATTCCTCCTTTTTCTGAATAACCAATTGTTTCTTTGATTTTCAAACATTCTTTTCCTCATTGATTTAAAAGGCTAACTTTATTATAACCATCTTCTTTTACACTGTTATTATACACTAAGTTCTGTTTCTGTTCATTTGATCCATTTATTACTATGTCATTGCTAAGCTATTTTTAGTTACAGTTGCTTTATAATTGGCTCTAATACCAGGTAACAGAAGTTTCTTCTTATTGTCTGATACTGACAGTGCCATCCCTACTATCTTGTGTTTCTGTTTCCTTGATATATTTTGCCCATTTGAAAAAAATTTTATCCTTTATTTGTTGAATTCTTTTGGTGCATCACTTGTGGATACAATTAATTTAAAAAAATTGAAAGATGGACAAAGCATATGGGGGAACCTTTTAGCTAATCTAAAATCTTTGTCTGTAACAGGGAAGTGTAAGCTATTCGTATTTATTTTTATAACTAGTATAGCAATTCTTTATTGTGCTAAAAGATAGCTGTAAGGGTCTTAAACCATGTGTTTAGTATCAACATAAAAAATAAAACAGAACATATGTTTTTGCCTCCCATGTGTCAATAAGATAAGGAGATTAGCTGGCAGCGTTGGGTCTTCATTGCTGCACGCAGGCTTTCTCTAGTTGCAGCGAGCAGGGGCTACTCTTTGCTGCGGTGAGTGGGCTTCTCATTGTGGTGGTTTCTCTTGTTGCGGAGAATGGGCTCTAGGTGCATGGGCTTCAGTAGTTGCAGCACGTGGGCTCAGTAGTTGTGGCTCGTGGGCTCTAGAGCGCAGGCTCGGTAGTTGTGGCACGTGGACTTAGTTGCTCTGCGGCATGTGGGATCTTCCTGGACCAGGGACCGAACCCGTGTCCCTTGCATTGGCAGGTGGATTCTTAACCACTGTGCTACCAGGGAAGTCCCACACTTTCCACTTTCTAAATCTATTTTCCAGAGGTTTTTTTGGGTATGTTCTGAGATTTTAGGCCTAATTTCTTCTTCTTCTTTTTTTTTAAATTAATTAATTAATTTATTTATTTCTGGCTGCGTTGGGTCTTCATTTCTGTGCGAGTGCTTTCTCTAGTTGCGGCAAGCAGGGGCCACTCTTCATCGCGGTGCGCGGGCCTCTCACTATCGCAGCCTCTCTTGTTGCGGAGCACAGGCTCCAAACACGCAGGCTCAGTAGTTGTGGTGCACGGGCCTAGTTGCTCCGCAGCATCTTCCCAGACCGGGGCATGAACCCGTGTCCCCTGCATTGGCAGGCAGATTCTCAACTACTGTGCCCCCCAGGGAAGCCCCCTAATTTCTTCTTATTGAAATTTTTCTTATCATGTATCATTCCTTAAACATAGATCTTTGCTTTTGGTTTTAGAATCATTTTCATAGCAAATTACTTTAACTGAATGCTTCTTAACTAGTTTCAGTGCTCATCATAGACCTTATAGAGCATGATCTTGTAGAGCATGATTGCCCATTTTCACAATTTAGCTTCATGAAAGAAAATGTTCAGATATTTTAGCTCTTGCTTTGAATCTTCCGATATTGCATGTTATTTTCATAATGGAGAATGACTTTTCATTGCTTTCACCTATGACCAACAACTTACTGGGGTATGGAATTCTTTTTTCTTTCAAATCTCTTCAGTAGACCTTGATCCTTGATTTACTGTCTTAAAAAAAATACAAATTATAGACTTACAGGAAGTTGCCAAGATAGTATAGACAGATCCTATGGACCCTTCACCCAGCTTCTGCCAATGATAACATTTTATACAACTACAATATAATATCAAAACCAGGAAATTAACATTGGCACACTACTATTAACTAGAGTACAAATTTTATTCAGATTTCACCAGTTTTTATATGTACACACAGTGTGTGTGTGTGTGTATGTGTGTGTGTGTAGGAGTAGTAGTAGTAGTTCTGTACAATCTAATCACATGTGTAGATTTATGGAATGACCACCATCTGGCCCATTGACCTCTGATGGAGAAGTCTGAGGCCAGCCCAGATCATCTCTTTGTAATACAGTGATCTTTCTACCCTCGTTTTGATGCTTGTCGGACTCCTGTCTCTGCCTTTTCCATTTAAAATTTTCATCAAAGTGTAGCTCAGTGTCCATCCTTTCATTTTAATTTTGCCTGGTGCTTGGTGACCACTTTTGATCTGGAGTGTAGGTATTTCCTCCTGTTGGTTTTCTAGACTCTCTTTCTCAAGAACACTGACTTAGAGTGTTTGCTCTATTCACTGTCCTCCATTGTTTTCACCATCTTTCTCATGATTTTGGTCCCTTTGTTCTTCTCTACCTTTTGGGAGAACTCATGTTTGCTTTCCACATCACTGATTCAGTTTCTATTGAACCAGGCCTGCTTTATATGGTTTCTAATGCAGATAGTGATGCTGTTGTATTTTTAGATTGATTCTTAGTGTTCCTTATCTCATTCAGTTCCCATTTTCTTTCTCAAGCCTCTTGGCCAACTGCTTTTTTTTTCTTCTTATTTTGCTATCTTATCTCATTTCATAGACTGTGTATGTTCAAAAATTTTCTTGAGAGTACAAGGTGATGCTCTTGAAAAATTATTTTTGCTTCTTGTAATAAATCTTTTTACAAGTTTGAAATGCTGTGCTCTCCTTGTTTGTTTCAGAAGCTTTTCATAGACACCTTGTGGATTTTTCCCCCATTTCCTGAGTGAAGTGGACTAGTGTATCAGTTTAGGGATCCATCAGCATGAGGGGAGCAGAGTGGAAGCTCTGTCATACTCTCTGCCTCATTCATTTCTGTCCGGGTTCAGGGAACCCATAGCTCCTGGGGCATCTTTCTCTTTGCTCTGATCTTTACCTGGGTGTGAGTTGTGGTATCACAGATGCCCCTATGACACCCTGACTGCTTCAAATATTTCTGAGGCACCACAGACAGGCGTGTCCAGTTGGTGGGGTTTTTACCTGCTCTGTAGCCCACTCTCCCCTCTGGATTTGCCGTTTCAAGTAAGGGGTGCCAGAGCCCTGCTTCTCAAGAACCCAGTCTGTCCTTAAGAGGGGGAGATGCTATTTGACTTACGGTATTTTTCTTCAACCTAGTCCCATCTGCCAAAATTCCTTGTCATTTCTGGCATGTCAGTGGCATCTCTGTTATTTCCTGTATTGGTGCAGTCCCCTCGGCCCCCATCTTTATATTCTCTTGGTCTTTTTTTTTTTTTTTTTGCGGTACGCGGGCCTCTTACTCTTGTGGCCTCTCCCGCCACGGAGCAACAGGCTCCGGACGCGCAGGCTCAGCGGCCATGGCTCACGGGCGCAGCCGCTCCGCGGCATGTGGGATCTTCCCGGACCCGGCCACGAACCCACAACCCTGCATCGGCAGGCGGACTCTCAACCACTGCGCCACCAGGGAAGCCCTCTCTTGGTCATTTTAATGGGAGTAATGGAAACAAGTTTAGATACATGTGTTCTTGACGCCATTTTCCCCAGAAATCCACCAGTGCTTTTTAATGAAACCTTTACAATCTGATTGGTCATATAGAGCAGCAGAGTGAGGAGGTACAGGAATAGTTTATTTAATTGACAAGGCAGATCTGTACCCTTTGCAAATAACAATCCTAAAGTCCCATAAAAACTGGATAATTAAGCAGATGGGTATCTGACAGTTAACAGAATATTTAAAAAATACGATGGCTCAGAAATGTTATCTTCCTCCCCCAGGTGGAGAAAGCTAACTTGAAAACGTAGGTCATGGACTCATTCTTCCTGTCTGCCTGGATGGGAATCCCTGTAGGAATGGTCCAGCTCGGGAGCTGCATTCTCATCTTTCTTACAGAAAATGCTTAATTCTCTGAATTAAAAGGAAAAAAGTATACATTTCTTGAATTAATGGTGAGCCAGAATGATAATCAAATGATGTCTTTTAGCTCAGCACTGTGTTTCACTTTTTCAGATATTATTCCACAAATAGCTTGTATCATCTCGATTTGGAAAGTAAGAAACTGAAAGCTGAATTTGAATAGTTGAACATCTACTAAGGGAAGAGTGAAGAGGAGATAAAATTCCAAACTGTGCAGTGAGAGAGATCAGACATGTTTTTTTGTGGAGCACTTCCTTTGTGGAATAATTGGCAGCCTTTCTGGAAAGGGTGTGACCCTGCATTCTGCTCTCATGGGTTCAGATTATGGCCTTGGTGATCATGCACTGGTCCTAGGAGATGCCCCCGTGAGTTCCTTGTGACAGTGACATAGTTAGCTTCTAAGTTTTGTGGTATGGCCCACTGAGGCAAGTGTGTCTCTGACTTTGATCTCTACCATCTCACCAGTGCTCTGGTGCCTGAGCTGGTTCTGGACCAGGCCTTGGCTGTGTTTTGATTGACATAGACTCTGGGGCTTGATTTTTATCAGGAGTCATCTGGATAATTATGTGGGGAGCAGTGCCCTAGGAGTTCCCTTCAAAACCAGACAAGTATACGAAAGGAAAAAAACATCCAAACCAGATAGGATTCAAAGTAATGCCTGTGGAATCTGCGAGAGCAGGGCTTTATTAGCTGTTTATGGTGCTTGCTGAGCAATCCCCAAACACTCATACTCCAATGTAAAACCAAAACAAAACAGGAACATAGGACTGGGCATAAATGATGTTTGGATTAACTTTTCTTGTCTCCTTTACTAGAGTAATCAAGAGTTGACTCTGCTGAGTTTCTTTACTATGGAGATCTTATGAAATTTTATTTGCACTCATTTTCACTGGATTTTAAATTCCTGTGTTTGATTTCCTTCTCGTGTTTCTCCATTCTGCCTTCTCTACATGTTGGTGCCCAGTAATAAGACTGATGGCTTTGCCCATCAGTCCCGTTGGGGCCAGGCAAACATAGGAATTACTGCCCCCAAGACAGTCATCCATTGAAACGAACTCAGTGTGCCCCCCACCACGTTCCCCAAAGGCTGAGCGGGCTAACGTGGATGTGTAGTGTGGTTATCCTGGAGCAGTGGAAGAGGCACATCGGAACTGGGCTCCATCAGAATTTTTACTGGGACAGGCTTTTATGATGTCGAGCTTTTCCAAGTTTTATCCATCAATGCTGCACAGCCTACATAAATTAAGGGGGTTGCTGAGGCATTTGTGGCATCTCCACCATGTGCAGATGGTGCTTTGCTTCTATTTGCATCTCTTTGCTTCTATTTCTCTCTCTCTCCCCGTCTTTCTTCCCTTTCACTGTCCTCTTTCCATTCCCTTATTCTCATCCATTCTCCTTGACTCACCTTCCTTCCTTCCCTCCTTCCTTCCCTCCTTCCTTCCTTCTTCACAATTCCATTATCACACCTAAAACAATTAATGATAATACCATAAAATCCTGGAATACCAGTCATTTTGCAGATTTCACTGGTTGTCTTATCAGTATTTCTTATTCCGTGGGTTTGTTTGCCTGCACTTCTGCTGGTCTTTGTTTAGCCTTTTCTTCCCCACCCTCATGTCATAATCATGGTTTGGAACCAGTACTCTCTTTTCATCCAAAACACACGCCCTTTGGACCATACCTGCATGAGTTTATTTTCAAAGACAGCATGATTTGTATGATTACAAAATGAAAATTATTATTGCTTCAAGACCCTTACTACCTCGGAATTTTATTTACATAGAAGACTAGACATTCGAAAGGAAAGATTAAACTCCAAGAAATAATGAGGGTTCCAGGATAATAGAAAGATATATTTTTAACGGTTTTTATTTTAAAAGAATTTAAAGAATAGCCTAAAACAAAAAGAATTTAGGGCAAGTGATTGCCTGAAAACCTGGTTGGGAAGATTCCCATTGTGAGAGCTCGGGGTTGTGGTTGCCTTGACAACGTGTAACAGGCCCTCGAAGTGTTTGACTCTCTGAGTCCTCTTTCAAGTCCTTACAGAGGTGAAGCAGTTGGTCTGGTAGATCTCTGACTCTAGATTACTTTCTGTCTCTCAGAATCAGAAAATTAACCTTTTTCCAGAGGTTTTTCTTTTGGTTGGGAGGGAAGAGGCAATACCTTTGTTTTAACTGAAATGAATTGGCAGCATATCTCTAGTGCTTTCATTTCAGGGAAGGTTGGTGCTGGTGCATAAGGGTTAGTGTTCAGAATTATCATCATCTCGAGGCTGAGAACCGTGTCTCATCATGAATACCTAGCACACATGCAGCTGACCTCATGCACAGCTGTGACAGCTCAGTCCTTACCAGCCTAAAACATGGAGGGAAGTTTTTCATTGCCTCAGACAGGATAGTGTTCTTGGACTCTTCAGCCCTAACTAAAGAAGGAGGTCTCCTGGGGCCGCTCAGCAAATGTGGCTATGCAAGGAAGTAGTTTGTTTTATCCTCATCCCCAGTGGTGGTCATGAGTCCTATCAAGGATGTACACTCTGGCTAATGGGAATAGAATTTACCAATTTAATACTTGTTAAATGCTTCTAGGAGATTGGATCTTGGATGCTCATTCCAGAGGCTTGAGTTTTGGTGATGGACTTTGCCATTCACACATGGTGGGCATGATCTATTGCTCCCTCTTTCCCCATGGCTGAATCAGGTCTCCAGGTCAGTTTTGCACAATAGCCAGTACAACCTTTGACAGAACAGGTGCTTGTAGGTGTACGATGCAAGGTGCTCTAAGCATGTGGTTCAAGTTCAGAAGGTCTTGAAGATGAAGTTGTTACTCCGTGAAAATAACAAGGATCCTTTATTTATTTTTTTATTTTTTTTATTTTTTTTGCGGTACGTGGCCCTCTCACTGTTGTGGCCTCTCCCGTTGCGGAGCACAGGCCTCGGACGCGCAGGCTTAGCGACCATGGCTCATGGGCCCAGCCGCTCCGCGGCATGTGGGATCTTCCCAGACCGGGGTACGAACCCATGTACCCTGCATCGGCAGGCAGACTCTCAACCACTGCGCCACCAGGGAAGCCCACAAGGATAATTTATGTGTGTGCTTATACCAGTGATTCTCAAACATTGGCGAGCATCAGAATCACCAAGAGGGCCTATTAAACCACAGATTTCTGGGCCCCACCCCCAGAGTTTCTGATGCAGTAGGTCTGTGGTTTTGTTTTTCTATTCAGAAAAAAAGGATCTTAGGAATGATCGTGCTCCCAAACCTTATTAGGTAGGAATCATAAGAAGACCTACCATCAATTTTTTCTGACGTGTGGTAGCGCATAAATGAATAATAAAAACAAAATTTTAAGAAATAGTCAATGTTTTTGCAAATACAAGATTATTTTTATAACTTCTTTCACTGTGAAATATTAAACGTGGATAGAGTAGAGCAAAAGCATGTATGTAAAGCTTAACGCATTATTGGAATGTACAGCTACCACCTAGGTTAAGAAATAGAACTTTGCAGCACCCAGCAGTTCTCTGTGTGCCCTTTTCCAATCACAACTCCATCTCTCCCCACTACCACTATCATAGGGAACCTCTGTTCTGGCATTTATGATAATCACTGCCTTGTTTTCAGTTTTACCACCTGCATATGGTTTTCATAGTTACATAAATGAACTCAGATAGTATGTGTTCTTTTGCGTCTAGCTTCTTTAACTCAACATTACGATCAGAGAATATTCTCTGTATGATTTTCTGGAGGAAAAACATTCCTGTGTGTCTCCTGTACTCTCAGTACTCTACTACCGCACCTTCACTTCTGACACCAGATGTGTGTTCTACAACTTAACTCAATTCTGATACTATCTACATGGAGATGGTGTCAGATCCCACAAGTTAAAGGCTTAGCCCTACAGGACTTTCCCCGTCCCCCACTTCTTATGACAATTACAAGTCCAGGTTGTTACCTATGCTTCTGACCAACTGGCTATAAGTCAGAGGTTCCCACAACCCTTCCTTGATTAATTTGCTAGCAAGAATTCATGAACTTCACAGAATTCAGGAAAGCAGTCTACTTACTAGATTAGTGATTTATTACAAAGGACATCAAAGGATACAGATGAACAGCCAGATGAAGAAGTATATAGGATGAGGTCCAGGAGGGTCTCAAGCACAGAATCTTCTGTCCCATTGGAACTGGGATGGGCCACCCTTCCTGCATGTTATCATCCAGAGGCCCATCAAATCTTACTGTTCAGGAGTTTTCATAGAGCAGGGATGGTCTCCCTGACTCTCCGTTTGAACTCCTCTGACACTGTCCCATCAGGGATAGGGAGGGGCACCTCATTACTGCTGGTTGGGGTAGAAGTCAAGACCCCACCCCTGTGGTCTCCACTGACACCACCAAGGGTTTTTTTTCTATGTTAACTTGCATTTTATTTTATTTTTATTGAAGTATAGTGGATTTATAATGTTGTGTTAGTTTCTGCTGTACAGCAAAGTGACTCAGTTATACATATTTACATTATTTTTTTATATATATTCTTTTCCATTACAGTTTATCATAGGGTATTCAATATAGTTCTTTGTGCTCTACAGTAGGACCTTGTTGTTTATCCATTCTGTATATAAAAGCTTAGCGGCCAGTACAGGTAGGAGAGTCCCGGCTTTCCACTCAACCTCCTGTGATGCCACACTGACACAGAGAGAGATTGGGCTGCCTTGTTATTGCCTCCCAAGGTTGTAAGTCTAGACTCTCCACTGAGCCCTTGCTGGCGAGGGTAGGACTGTCATTTTTTTTCTGTGGTGTTGACTAAGGTAGAGCAATTATTGTCTAAATTTTCTCTCTTGCTAGGCTGTCCCTTTCCTGGTACTCTGGCTAAAGAGAGCAGGCTGTTCTTTTTTTTTTTCTTCTTCTTTTTAATTTTTTGTCTGTACTCCTTGGCATTTCTGGATTACTGGCTTCATTAGCTCCAATTTTGGGACTTATGAGAAAATCCGTGGAACTCACCACTGTGTCACTCCTCAGGTGCTGAGGTCTCTAATTAGTCTACCTTCTCTTTTCAATTTATTGGAGTCTATGTTTGTTTTATACATATATATAATATTCGAGGTTTTTTGTTGTACTTAGTGGAAAGAACAAGGAAAAGTGCATCTATTCCATCTTCCCAGAAGAAGACAGCATATATAGTTTCAAATCCCTCCTTCTTCTTGTGAGATTCTGATCTGCACTTCCCTGCCCGTAATCTTTCCCTTAAACATCATTGGACTAAAAGATCTTCAAAATAATTTTGTATACTATTTTCTAAGTTTATAGTTTTATTTCTTAGTCTGTGTCACATAGGAAATCTTTTAAGCTGTGATGGGTTTCTACTACTCGTTGCTTATGGCGCTCGCAGGCAGCAGAACAGCTCATTTTGGGCACTGCTGTCATTTTTGCATCCTAGGAATTGATGAATTGATATTTCCTCTTCCTCTGGATCCATGTCCGTATCTAACAAATAGCCTTCACATTATTCAGGAAACCTAGAGAACTCACATCTCAAAAATATCTTTCAGATGACTCTGCCCTGTTGATCCTGAAACTTTCAAGTATGTTGCAGATAAAATTAATGTTCTTTTCCTTCCAGAAAAATGGAACAGTTGTAGAGAGCTGGTTTGGCACGGATAGTTGAAATACTGGCATCTCCCCAAATAGACCGATGACAAACTGCAACTCAAACCCATTCCTCTCATCTGTAGTTTAATGAAGGGTTTTCTGGACAGTTTAATGGACAGTTCCCAACTGTCTAGTTAGAAAAGCTGTCTGTATTGTTTGACTGCCTTGATGAAATTCTTGTCAGCTGGCAAAGAACAGTTACCAGGAAATCAGGCAAATTGTTGCTTCTTGTCCGATTATGGATAGTTTACAGAATCTTGTGCAGTTTGTAGCAGGAGGCAGCTTTCAGGTTACCATAAAAATGACAATGCTCAAAAAATAATGGTCAAGGGACTTCCCTGGTGGTACCGTGGTAAAGAATCTGCCTTCCAATGCAGGGACGCGGGTTCAATCCCTGGTTGGGGAACTAAGATCCCACATGCCTCGGGGCAATTAAGCCCGCATGCCACAACTACTGAGCTTGCGTGCTTCAACTAGAGAGCCCACGTGCTGCAACTGTAGAGCCCACATGCTCTGGAGCTGGCACGCCACAACTAGAGAGAAGCCCATGTGCTGCAAACGAAAGATCCCTCATGCCTCAACAAAGATCCTGCCTGCTGCAACTGAGACCCAATGACGCCAAAAATAATAAATAAATAAATTAAATTAAATTAAAAAAAAATAGTGGTCAAGAAAATAGCAAAAGAGGAGCTTACTGATGAGTCTGATTTCAGTTCAGAAAGTGTGAGTTGTCTTCAGAACTGCGAAGACCATGATTTCCCTTCACTTAATATTCATTCTCTAAATTGGCTTCAAGAACATGTAGAACATGAATCTTTCAAATTACTTGAAAATTTAGCTGTAGCCCTAGATTTGAAAAACAAGACCTTTAAGAATAAAATACATGCTCTATAAAAGCAGAGTGTCTAGCATTTGTCATTTTCAATTTTCATAAAATGCTCATTTTCAGTCTAAAGTTAGTCCTGAGATGAAGAAACATAATTATGTAAAAATGAGTTCTTAAACAAATGCTTAGGTTCATGATTTATTAATTACCCTGATATTAACACCTGTTCCCTCAGTTCTAAAGAAAGGAGGAGAACAGGGAAGGTAAAGGAGGCCAGAGGGAGAAACTCAGCCAAGATGGAATTAAACAGATGGTTGAAGGAAGAGGGATGAGAAGATAAAGCCAAGATGAAGCGGACAGTGAGGCTGAAGAAGCCTGGGCAGTGGCAGTCATGGGGGGTAACAAATAGTTTAGGAGGGAGGAAGCAGTGGCCGTGTGGTCTAGAACAGGGACCCCTGGCTAGGACTGTAGATGACAAAGAGTTGTTGGGAAAGCTGCAAATGCAATGGAATAAAGCAGAACTGGAGAGGTGGGAGGGATGGGTCTAGGGCCTGGAATGCCTATGGGAGGTAAGGTGGGTGATGGATTGCCTTTCTTTTCTCTCCGACACAAATGGGTGTGAATGGGATAGGAATGGGGCTGACAGTTCAGAGAAACTGCTTAAGGGAGGAGAGACTGTGAAAAGGCTTAATGCATAGGTAGGTGGCCTGAATCTTCATGCCCCCTGACCTAATGCCCATATGTTGTTGGTACTCAATAAATCTCTGTGGAATAATTCAGTGAGTAAATGAGGAAACAGAGCCCTGGGTTGGATGGAAATTCCCTTCTTTTTATTCTCTGTACCTCCATTTTCTATCATGATAGCCAGTTATTGAGTCTCTCAGGATAAGGACTCGGTAAGGTAGACTCTTGGTGAGTATTTTCTCATTGGTGGATTAAATGGGGAGAAACACAGAATTCTGAACCAGTGTTATACCAGGGAGCTGAGAAACTGATCTCAAGTATGTCTCCTTTTGAAAAGCCATTTGTTTTTGATATTGTAGAAGTTGCTAATGGAGGTAAACGTGGTTCTTCGTTTGCCTTTAGAGGTTCAAAGGTTTTGCAGACAGGTTTCTTAGAACACTGGGTTCACTGTGAATTGGAGTGACATTTCTCATGTGAACCCCTACTTGACAACATTTAATGTGAATAAGCCAGACTAGTTCCAAGAACAAAGGCATTCTATTGATACTTTTTTAGAAAACCTGTTATATTTAAGAAAACTTGCAAGGGCTCTGTCTCAAAGCTTTAATTTGTTTTTTAAATATAGTGACACTTGACGTCCTGAATTTTGTTGTATTTGTTGCTTTAATGAAGATTTATTGAGCAGCTGCTATGCATAAATACTGGGCCAGACAGTGTTGGAAAGGCAGGCTGACCCTCTCCAGATTCCTTGATCCTCACAACAGTGTCGCAGTTTCCAGATGAGGAAAGTGAGGCCCAGAGAGATGAGTCATTTGTCCAGGGTTACCAGTGAGTCCACAGCAGACCCACAGACTGAGTCCAGTGCTGAGACCCTGGTCTTCAGCCTGCCTGCCCTTCACTCCTTCCATCCACTGACCTTCACCTGCCTCCAGGAGCTGACAGCCTGTTTAGAAAGGTGAACAAAATTTGGGGACTTAAATAAAAGGGTCAAAAAGTTTGGGTCCTAAAAGATGGAGATGTACTTGGCATTTAAGACTCAGCCAGGCAGGAGATTGTGACCAAGATGGCAGAGTAGAAGGACGTGCTCTCACTCCCTCTTGTGAGAACACCAGAATCACAACTAGCTGCTGGACAGTCATCGACAGGAAGACACTGTAACTCACCAAAAAGATATCCCACATCCAAAGACAAAGGAGAAGCCACAATGAATCAGTGGGAGGGGCGCAATCACAGTAAAATCAAATCCCATAACTGCTGGGTGGATGACTCACAGACTGGAGAACACTTATACCACCGAAGTCAACCCACTGGAGTGAAGATCCTGAGCCCCACGTCAGGCTTCCCAACCTGGGGGTCTGGTAACGGGAGGAGGAATTCTTAAGAGAATCAGACTTTGAAGGCTAGTGGGATTTGATTGCAAGACTTCGACAGGACTAGGGGAAAGAGACTCAACTCTTGAAGGGCACACATAAAGTAGTGTGCGCATCAGGACTCAGGGGAAGGAGCAGTGACCCAGGGGAGAACCAGACCTACCTGCTAGGGTTGGAGGGTCTCCTGAAGAGGCGGGGGTGGCTGTGGCTCACCATGGAGACAAGGACACAAGCAGCAGAAGTTCTGGGAAGTACTCCTTGGTGTGAGCCCTCCCAGAGTCCACCATTAGCCCCACCAAAGAGACCAGGTAAGCTCCAGTGTTGGGTCACCTCAGGCCAAACAAGCAACAGGGAGGGAACCCAGTCCCACCCATCAGCAGACAAGTGGATTAAAGTTTTACTGAGCTCAGCCCACGAAAGCAACAGCCAGCTCTACCCACCACCAGTCCCTCCCATCAGGAAACTTCCACAAGCCTCTTAGATAGCCTCATCCACCAGAGGGTAGACAGCAGAAGCAAGAAGAATTACAGTCCTGCAGCCTGTGGAACAAAATCCACATTCACAGAAGGATAGACAAGATGAAAAGGCAGAGGGCTATGTACCAGATGAAGGAACAAGATCAAACCCCAGGTAAACAACTAAATGAAGTGGAGATAGGAAACCTTCCAGAAAAAGGATTCAGAATAATGATAGTGAACATGATCCAAGACCTCAAGTGCACACGGAACATTCTCCAGGATACATCACATCTTGGGTCACAAATCAAGCCTCAGTAAATTTAAGAAAATTGAAATCATATCAAGCATCTTTTCTGACCACAACGCTATGAGATTAGAAATGAATTACAGGGAAAAAAATGTAAAAAACACAAACACATGGAGGCTAAACAATATGTTACTAAATAACCAAGAGATCACTGAACAAATCAAAGAGGATTCAAAAAACACCTAGAGACAAATGACAATGAAAACACGACAATCCAAAACCTATGAGATGCAGCAAAAGCAGTTCTAAGAGGGAAGTTTATAGCTATACAAGCCTACCTCAAGAAACAAGAAAAATCTCAAATAAACAATCTAACCTTACACCTAAAGGAACTAGAGAAAGAAGAACAAACAAAACCCAAAGATAGCAGAAGGAAAGAAATCATAAATATCAGAGCAGAAATAAATGAAACAAAGAACACAATAGCAAAGATCAATGAAACTAAAAGCTGGTTCTTTGAGAAGATAAACAAAGTTGATAAACCATTAGCCAGACTCATCAAGAAAAAGAGGGAGAGGACTCAAATCAATAAAATTAGAAATGAAAAAGGAGAAGTTACAACAGACACCACGGAAATACAAAGCATCCTAAGAGACGACTACAAGCAACTCTATGCCAATAAAATGGACAACCTGGAAGAAATGGACAAATTCTTAGAAAGGTATAACCTCCCAAGACTGAACCAGGAAGAAACAGAAAATATGAAAAGACCAATCACAAGTAATGAAATTGAAACTATGATTAAAAATCTTCCAACAAACAAAAGTCCAGGACCAGATGGCTTCACAGGTGAATGCTATCAAACATTTAGAGAAGAGCTAACACCCATCCTTCTCAAACTCTTCCAAAAAACTGCAGAGGAAGGAACACTCCCACACTCATTCTATGAGGCCACCATCACCCTGATACCAAAACCAGACAAAGATACTACAAAAAATGAAAATTACAGACCAATATCACTGATGAATATAGATGCAAAAATCCTCAACAAAACACTAGCAAACAGAATCCAACAACACATTAAAAGTATCATACACCATGATCAAGTGGGATTTATCCCAGGGATGCAAGGATTCTTCAATATACGCAAATCAATCATTGTGATACACCATATTAGCAAACTGAAGAATAAAAACCATATGATGATCTCAATGGATGCAGAAAAAGCTTTTGACAAAATTCAACACCGATTTATGATAAAAACTCTCCAGAAAGTGGGCATGGACAACATAATAAAGGCCATATACGACAAACCCACAGCACACATCATTCTCAGTGGTGAAAAACTGAAAGCATGTCCTCTAAATTCAGGAACAAGACAAGGATATCCACTCTCACCACTGTTATTCAACATAGTTTTGGAAGTCCTAGCCATGGCAATCAGAGAAGAAAAAGAAATAAAAGGAGTACAAATTGGAAAAGAAGTAAAACTGTCACTGTTTGCAGATGACATGATACTATACATAGAGAATAGTAAAGATGCCACCAGAAAACTGCTACAGCTAATCAATGAATTTGGTAAAGTTGCAGTATACAAAATTAATGCACAGAAATCTCTTGCATTCCTATACACTAATGATGAAAAATCTGAAAGAGAAATTAAGGAAATACTCCCATTTACCATTGCAACAAAAAGAATAAAATACCTAGGAATAAACCTACCTAGGGAGACAAAAGACCTGTATGCACAAAAGTATAAGACACTAATGAAAGAAATTAAAGATGATACCAGCAGATGGAGAGATATACCATGTTCTTAGATTGGAGGAATCAATATTGTGAAAATGACTGTACTACCCAAAGCAATCTGCAGATTCAATGCAATCCCTATCAAATTACCAATGGCATTTTTTACAGAACTAGAACAAAAAATCTTAAAATTTGTATGGAGACACAAAAGACCCTGAATAGCCAAAGCAGTCTTGAGGGAAAAAAACGGAGCTGGAGGAACCAGACTCTCTGACTTCAGACTATACTACAAAGCTGCAGTAATCAAGACAATATGGTACTGGCACAAAAACAGAAATGTTGATCAATGGGACAAGATAGAAAGCGCAGAGATAAACCCACGCACCTATGGTCAACTAATCTATGACAAAGGAGGCAAGGATATACAATGGAGAAAAGACAGTCTCTTCAATAAGTGGTGCTGGGAAAACTGGACAGCTACACATAGAAGAATGAAATTAGAACACTCCCGACCGCCATACACCAAAATAAACTCAAAATGGATTAGAGACCTAAATGTAAGACCGGACACTATAAAACTCTTAGAAACATACGAAGAACACTCTTTGACATAAATCACAGCAAGATCTTTTTTGATCCACCTCCTAGAGTAATGGAAATAAAAACAAAAATAAACAAATGTGATGTAATGAAACTTCAAAGCTTTTGCACAGCAAAGGAAACCATAAAGAAGACGAAAAGACAACCCTCAGAATGGGAGAAAATATTTGCAAACGAATCAACGGACAAAGGATTAATCTCCAAAATATAGAAACAGCTCATTCAGCTCAATATTAAAAAAACAACTGAATCCAAAAATGGGCAGAAGACCTAAATAGCCATTTCTCCAAAGAAGACATACAGGTGGCCAAGAAGTACATGAAAAGCTGCTCAACATCACTAATTATTAGAGAAATGCAAATCAAAACTACAATGAGGTATCACCTCACACCAGTTAGAATGGGCATCATCAGAAAATCTACAAACAAGAAATGCTGGAGAGGGTGTGGAGAAAAGGGAACCCTCTTGCACTGTTGGTGGGAATGTACATTGGTACAGCCACTATGGAGAACAGTATGGAGGTTCCTTAAAAAACTAAAAATATAATTACCATATGATCCAGGAATCCCACTACTGGGCATATACCCAGAGAAAACCATAATTCAAAAAGACACATGAGGGGCTTCCCTGGTGGTACAGTGGTTGAGAGTCCGCCTGCCGATGCAGGGGACACGGGTTCATGCCCCGGTCCGGGAAGATCCCACATGCCACGGGGCGGCTGGGCCCGTGAGCCATGGCCACTGAGCCTGCATGTCCGGAGCTTGTGCTCTGCAACGGGAGAGGCCACAACAGTGAGAGGCCCACTTACCGCAAAAAAAAAAAAAAAAAAAGGCACATGCACCCCAGTGTTCACTGCAGCACTGTTTACAATAGCCAGGTCATGGAAGCAACCTAAATGCCCATCGACAGACTAATGGATAAAGAAGATGTGGTACGTATATACAATGGAATATTACTCAGCCATAAAAAGGAACAAAATTGGGTCATTTGTTGAGACGTGGATGGATCTAAAGACTGTCATACAGAGTGAAGTAAATCAGAAAGAGAAAAACAAATATCATATATTAATGCATATATATGGAACCTAGAAATATGGTGCAGATGGACCAGTTTGCAGGACAGGGATTGAGGCACAGATGTAGAGGACAAACGTATGGACACCAAGGGGGGAAAATGGCGGTGGAGGGGGGGTTTGGTGGGATGAATTGGGAGATTGGGATTGACATGTATACACTGATGTGTATAAAATTGATGACCAATAAGAACCTGCTGTATAAGAAAAAGTAAAATTAAATTTAAAAATTAAAAAAAAAAAAAAGGAAGACTCAGCCAGGCAAGAGCATGGAGCACTAGGCCTCCCTTTCATTCCGTGGTGGCCTGGACAGCAGACTGATTCCACCCCACCACGGTGGGGAAGGGAGCGGGTGATCCTTAGATACCCCTGGGGCCCCTGGCATCACCATTCTCCTCTCATCTATGTGCTAAGCATTTGCCAAATACATTGCCAACATTTTCTCATTTAATCTTCGTGTCTATCCCAGGATTTGGTCCAATTATTGGCTCCTTTTACAAATGTATTAGTTATTTATTTGCTGCATAACAAATTGCCCCAGAACTTAGTAGCCTAAAACAATAAGTATTTATTATTTCATCATTTCTGTGGGATAGGAATCCAGGCATGGCTTAGTTGTGTCCTCTGGCACGGGGTCCCTCGTAAGGCTGCCATCAAGGCCAAGGCTGAGGTCTCATTTGAAGGCTCGCCTTTGGTGGGATCTGCTTCCAAGCTCATTCATGTGGTTTTTAGCTGCTGGACTGAGGGCTGGTTCCTTGCATTTGCTGGCAGAAGCCTACCTTAGTTCCTTGCCACATGAGCCTCCATAGGGCAGCTCACAGCATGGCAGTTGGCTTTTTTCAGAGCAAGAGAGAGTGAGAAAGAGACAAAGAGAACAACGGCCAAGACAGATCCACAGTCCCTTTGTAACCTAATCTTGGAAGTGACATCCCATTACTTGCTGTATTCTATTTGTTAGAAGCAGAAGCAAGTGTCTAGGGCTCAGCCCACACTCAAAGGAAGGGGATAACATAAGGGTGAGAATACCAGGAGGCAGGGATCATTGAGGTCCCTCTTAGAGGCCACTTGCCACAACTTATGGGGAAAATGAGGTACAGATATGGGTAAGTCACTTGCTTTGTATCACATAGCCCCTAGGTGGGATCTGAGCCCTAACCTCCTGATTCCAGGACACTGCATGCCCTGCCCCCACCCCACTCTTGCTCATTACTCGCAGGCAAAGGTGTCTACCTGGCCCTTTACACCCTTATAATAGCAACTTAGAAGGTGGGTAGGCCATCCTAGGCCTCTTACTCAGAGATTGTGGACAGTGAGCCCTCCTCCCCTGTTATATTTCCCCCGTGGTTCTGCATTTAGGCCAGATCCTTCCCTTTGGAGCCTGGGTTGTTGGAATTGGTTATATGGATACATACTAAGGTTGTCTGGGGGCCTTAGAGGTGGCCATGTGGTTGCCCCTTTATGACCCCAGGACATTTGTCTGTAGATGGGCCATCTCTAGTTCCTTTAATCTCTTCTGTGTGAGTCTCGGGGTGTGTATTCCAAGTATGTTGGAAAGCTCCTCACCAGGGCAAGGGTCGCATTGCTGTAGACCTAGCTCTTTGGTTTTCTTCTTCCTTTGAATCTAAAGGTTTTCTAGGACTGTAAAGCCATCGGTGAATTCCCAGAGTAATACACAATCACTATACAGCATCAGTGAAGTTCAGAAAACTTTATAATTTTAAGAAAATCACCCACAATCATCAATGTCATCCTGAGGCAACCCAGTTTGTTTATATGTCAGCATTTTTTCTAGTATTCTTATCATTTTTCCCTTATATAATTGAAACCATAAAACATACTCCATTTTGTATCAACTTTCATGTTCCCATGTCATTAAAAATTATATATAGTTTTTATGTAAATCAAGGATATAACATTTAAAATATTTATTCTAGCTTTAGTGCAAGTTGTACAAATATTCAATAGAAAGACAGCTATGTGAACATTTATAACACAAGTTTAACTACATGTAGTATGTGTTTGGTTAATGTGGCTTTCCGTGTTTGAAAAGATCTAACGTGAAAGTCTTACAAAAGTTGGGCTGACATTGAGGGGAAGAAATCATTCGGGGTCATACGTCATCAAGTCACTCAGACACATGTTTGGATCCTAATTTTGCCTCCTACTGGCTATGTGATCTTAAACAAGTTACTTAGAGACTCAGTTTTCTGAAAGGTAAAATGATTCATTCATTCAGCAGCCGTTTTATTAAACATCCATTGTACCAGGTACTGTTCTAAGCTCTTGGAATATATCAGTGGGAGGAAAAAAGACAAAAATTTTTTTTTTTTTTCCCTCACCGCGCAGCTTCTGGGATCTTAGTTCCCAGGCCAGGGATTGAACCCGGGCCATGGCAGTGAAAGCGCCAAGTCCTAACCACTGGACCGCCAGAAAACTCCCCAACAAAAATTCTTTCTTTAATGAAGGAACCTTACAATTGACTGGGGGTGGGAGGAGGGGAGACAAAGATAGGCAATAAACATAATAAATAAGTAAATAATATAGTATGTTAGGAGGTCATAAACGCTACAGAAATAAAAAAGTGGAACAAGGTAAGGGGTGGGGGACAGGATGGCCAGGGGTTAATTGCAATTTTAAGCAGGGATGTCAAGTCCACACTTGATAACTGTAATAACTGACTGCTTGCATCATAATAAGAACTAAGTGAGATGTTTCTAAACTGCCAAAATGGGACCCAGTACTAGGCAGCGCCTGGTAAATGTTTGCTATTATTACTGCTGTTGTTATTCCTAAAAGAAGATTCACTGCAGTATTCCTTTATCTAAGAGTGCTCCAACCTGTTCCTCCTGCTTGATTTACCCAGACCTCCTTGGAGCACGCATTTGAGTCAGTCTGGGCACAGCCTGGCTGTACTTTCCAAGGTGCTGTTTCACTGCCTGGTGCCTCTCTGAGCCCAGAGACCTGGGTTCCTCTCTTGATTCCGTCACCCAAAAGCTGGGCAGTGTTAGGCAGGCCACCCTCTCCTCACCGAGGTGCCGTTTCCTCGTGTGTAAAGCAGCATTCATGGCACCGCTTTGCAGCACCACCGTGGGACGCGGGACGGGAGAGGAGAGGAGGGGAGAGCTGGAGGAGAAGTTTGGGAGCGCAGAGCCGTGTACAGATGTGTTCTGTTATTTGCTAATCAAGACTCCAAGCCAGGGCTGTGCTGAGCGGTCTGCCTCCACTCTCTATGCCCCCCCTCCTGCCTGAGGATCCTGTAGGAGCCTCTAAGTGAGGAATTAGTCATCTTCACCCCTGCCTCTTCCTGTGAAGCCCCAGGGGAAGGCCAGGCCACTCTTGTTGGTTTTCTGCAGCTTCTCTTCTAGAACCAAGTCTCCTCTGGGAAGAGGGATGAGCTGTCAGACAGTCTTGTATTTTTAAACAGCTGATCATTGAGCACAGTAGTTACCTAATCAAGTTTCTGTGTCTGTTGGATGGAGGTGGTTATTTCTTATTGTTTTCTTATGTTTGTTTTGTGAAAACAGACAGTGACGATTGACTGTAAGGGCAAAGAGAATCTGTGTTGGGGCAGGCCTGAGGCGCACAGGAAGGATTTGAATCCAGGACAGGCTCCTGGAGAGACCCTTCTTAGCACAGTGCACTGGGGGCCCTTGTTAGAAATCTCATATGGACTAAATTGTGCCCTTAGCTCCTGTCGAAGCCCAGTTCATTAAGTTCCATGAAGACACAAGGGCAGGACAGAGGACCCTGTCACTTAATGCAGTATTTGGGAGGGAGATGTATTTGGGAAGAACCTCTCTGCAATGGTTCTCAACCCTGACAGCACATGAAATTTCTGGGGGTGAGGTGAGAACCAGGCGCCAGTAACCTTTAAAGCTCCATTTCAAGGTGCAACCAAGTTTGAGAGCCAGTGCTAAGTTTAGAGGACTTCGTGCGGGGGTGGCCATACATGTCCTATTCCGGCAGATGTTTCTGGTGAGCCTCCCTCTCCCTTCTTCCAACACAGCAGGTGCACAGAGCTGTGGACTGGAACCTTGAACCATCACCAGTGAGGAACATCTGATGCAGTATATATATTTACTCCTAAGCTCTGCAGTATGAATCCTGAGGCAGGTTTCTCCAGCCTTTAAGCTGTGCTATGCTTTCAGAACCCCTCCCCTTCAGAATTAGAGAACCTAGGAAGGAATAAAAGGCAAGGCTATTACCATACATTTCCTTTTGATCCATTGCAGTAAAGAGCAAATGATAGAAATGCACAGAAAATGTATGTGAGTACCCCCCTCTCTCCTCTGTTTACAAGATTGGTTGTTTTGGAGGCAGAAGGCTCTGTTGAGACTGAGGAGAGGGGAGACGATGCTGGAGACTGTGATGCATGGTGGTGGCTCACCTTTCTTACTGTGTTTATTTTCCCCGTGTACATGGCCACCGAATGACTGACTTGATAAAATGTTGCCTCCGGTTTTGGTTTGTTTCATTTTCTTCAATCCTGATAGCTGACCTAAACATTGTGAGGTTGCAATGCAAATTACATGCATGATGGCTTTGAGTGGTTCTGTGATCTGGGACCAATCACTGTCAAAAGTGCAGTGGGACCAAGAAACAAAGACCCAACTAAATCCTGCCAGAGCAGAAAGGTGGGGATAGGAAGCTACCTTGCTGGCTCTCCCTGCGGTGGGCATTGCCACCAGAGGTGACTGGGAGCAACCTGGTGTGGATTTCTCGGTCTGGGTCATGTGTTTTGGTCTTCCCCTCATAACCACTATCTCTTTTTAGTCAGAAAGCCAACATTTGGTAAGGGATGGTGGTGGCAAGCTCTTCTGACACCAGTCCATTCCTCTGCCTTTTGCCCTGTCCCAGTAGCCCATGTCTGGACACCAGTCCATTCTGGACACCCAGTAGCCCATGTCTGGACACCAGTCCATTCCTCTGCCTTTTGCCCTGTCTCAGAGGGCATCAGCCGCCTCTGAGAGGGGTGTGGTGGTGGAGCCAGCCTCACTCCTCTCGTCACACACTCTGAGTCAAGCAAGGGAAGTGGCACCATCGATCCGTCATATGTGCCCAGCGTGTGCTTTACACACATCATCAAATTTGTCCTTACAGCCCCTCTGACAGACCTTATCACCCCTCTCCTCTAGACAGGGAAACTCAGCTGTGGCTACAAGGCTAATGATGATGCAAGGACTTGAACCCAGTCAAATGGCTGCAAAGTGGGTTTTCCTTCCCTTGGATCTCTCTCTCTGTCTTTTCCTGGAGCAAGGAGTGTCAGCCTGAAGAGACCTCAGTGAGGTACACTGCAGTCAGTCACCTTCACAGATCAAATGCTGTTTTCTCTCAGGGACAATCTGGTGGACGTCTGCACCTCGGCCTTCTTGTGGCCATTGCCGAGCACTGTATGCAGGCAGTCCTGGCAAGGCTGGCTTGGTTATTAATCTGTACAGTCACTGAGGTGTGGGTAGCAGGCCTCAAGGGTTCACGCTTTGATCCTTACTTGTGTTCTGGGATGTGTCACCTTCTCTGTTGGGCCCTGGGTTTGGCTGTGAATGTGCAAAATATTTCTAATGCTAAAACATTTCTAATGCTAAAAGTGTGGAGGAATGAGTCTAGTTGAGATTCCAGATGCATAAATTTGGTCTCTTGGCAGCTAGATTGCACTTTCTAGAGCTCAGGGGGTTATAAAAGTCGACATCTTTATATAGATCTATGTGCAGCGTGGCCGAATTGCAGTTGCTTTTGGAGCTATAACTTTGAATTACCTGACTTTTTGTTTTAAAAAGAAGGATGCATTCACGTAGGTGTTGGCTTATTTGGAAAGCAGGGCAAGGAAGGCACAGGAATGAAAAGGGATTTTGGAAAACAGAGAACAGCCCTCGTTTGACTCCTCTGGTGGTCTCACTGAGAAGTCTTACCAAGATGGTGCCGTCCCACAGCTTGAGGACAAGAATCCCCAGCCTGCAGAAGTAGGGCTCCCCTTTGGAGGACAGGCAGGGCTGGGCCTAGACATTTGGGTACTGTGGGCTGCATTCCAAAGGATGATCTTTAAACATTTTGTTCAACAACTCTTTCATGGGCGGGGATAAACTGATGTTGTGTCAAGAAAAACCTCTCTAACTTCAAAATAGGAAATTTATTACATGAATTTATTACAGGAGATTTTCCAGGTCAGACAGCTACTCGGAGGTATATTGAATGATTTAAAATTTAGTTCATAAAGTCAGTCACTCCTTCTCAGTGAGTAGCATTATGTGTGCCTAACAGTTTCAGACCTGTGTCTCCTGGCACCCAACTTGCCAGATCTCCCCTCTGGTTGGTCTCAGCGTTGGTGGAAGGGCCGGTGGCTGCATCGTGCAGCATTCCCACCTGCGTTGCATGATGTGCTCAACGGAGATGGGGTCACACCAGCTAGAGAGGGAAACCTAAGTTAATTTACTCCCGTTTCCACTCTTCCCAAGGACGTTTTGTCGTTTTTACGGACTGCCCTCCAGAGTTGCTTGGCTCATTCCCCTTAATCTATGGTTACAGATTCAGACTAAAAAAGATTGAAATCCTTCGAGTAGGGTTTCTCCCTTTGGCATTATTGGCATTTGGGGCTGGAAAATTTTTTGTTCTAGGGGATGTCTTGTGTATTGTATGTTGGGTTTTAGCAGCATCCCTGACTTCTACCCACTAGGTGCAATTGACAGCTGCCCCCACCCTCGCCCCCGTCACAGTTGTCACAGACAGCAATGTTTCCAGTCATACCTGGGGAGCAAAAGTTTCCCTATTGAGAATCCCTGCTTTAGGAAAAGGAAGGAAGGGGTCTTAACATCTTTGTGGGTGCTGAAACCCCAGAAGACCTTTGTCTACAGGGCTGGGTTTTAAATTAGTTCCCAAAGCGTGAAAAGGGAGTCTCAATTTCTAGCCAGTTGACTACAGTGAAGCTTTTAAGCAGTTTAATTTCAGAAAGATATGTTTGATGCTTTTTACTAAGATGAGGCATTAGAAGACTAGAAATAGCTGTTCGGGTTTTTGTTGTTGTTGTTGTTGTTTTTAATCAACAAATCAAGGGAGGTTCCAGAAAGGCTCTTTGACTTTTTCAGGAAATACTTTTCCGAGCAGGGTCTCTGACCTACCATGCTTATGGTTCTTGTGAGACTGGACTCCTGCTCTGGCATTTCTTCATGGAGTGGGCAGTACTGAGGGTCGTGGCTGGGCCCTGTGTGCAGCAGATGGGAATAAATGGGCAGGAGCGAGGTTCCTGTCCCCAGGATGTCCCCAGCCTCCTCTAGGCAGGAGCCTCCAACACTTCAGCAGGAGGGGCGGTGCAAGTGAGGTAAACATGAGTTGAAACAGTTCTGTTGGGTTTGGAATGACGGTGCCGGAGCCGTGGTTTTCGAGGTGTACTCTTTTAGCAGCTGATGTTACTTTTTCTTCAAATGACATGTGCAAAAACACAATATAAATAAAAAATGTCAGACCCAAGTTTGAAGGCAGAGTGAAAGAGGGGACCTGTACCCCACACACCTCATCTCACCTTGGAGCTGACACTTCCAAAGACAATGCACTTTGCATCACCCGTCTGACTGAAAGTGGGCTAATGCGTGGTTGGATAATCTTGTTTTTTTCCTCCCCCTGACTGGATCTATCATCTTTTTTCTATTTTAGATAAAAGTAGTTTTCAAAACTACAAACCTAAGTGAAGATTATCATGCTGTTCCATTGCTGTGTAATTTTTACTCTCAATCTATGGAAGCAGATTCAGGGGCTGAGAAAATGCATATGTATGTACATACATACATATACATATTCATTAGGAGTATTTTGATATTTTGTTTTGAAAAACTTAAATACATAGAAAAATAGAGAAAAGAGCCCAACCCCTAGATTTAACAGTTGTCATTATTTTGTCATATTTGCTTCACCTATTTCTTTAAACCTCTACTGGATAAGAATTTTAAAGAACATACCTACCTTAACAAGGTCTGGGAATATTTCCACCACATTCCCCTTACCCCCACCCCATTCCCTATTCCAGTTCATCTTGCAGACCTGTGTAATTTTTCTTTTTTTTTTTTTTTTACGGTACACGGGCCTCTCACTGTTGTGGCCTCTCCCATTGCGGAGCACAGGCTCAGGACGCGCAGGCTCAGCGGCCATGGCTCACGGGCCCAGCCGCTCCGCGGCATGCGGGATCCTCCCGGACCGGGGCACGAACCCGTGTCCCTTGCATCAGCAGGCGGACTCCCAACGACTGCGCCACCAGGGAAGCCCTGATAATGCTTTTTAATGGGCCTTCCTAAGTAGACTACAGCATGATTCACATAATGGGATAAATGGAATATAATGAGTCTAAAAGAGCTACCAGTCCCCAGTTATATATAGAAGCACAGGTTTGTTTTCCAGTGAGGATCATACCAAAGCAGGCAAATATTCTTCTTGAATTTTGTGATTGCTTCTAAAATGAACAACGTTTATGAATTAGCTTCTTGGCCCCCCAAATATGTTTATGCTGACAAGAATGGGAGTACCCAATTTTGTACAATGTAATTCAGCTATTACTTGCATACATGGTGGGTGGTGCTGTGCAAAAGACTTATGTCGAGTTTCGCATCATTAAACATGCCCTGGGAAAGGTGAGGGTGGGTTTCGATAAAATCTCTCTTCCCAGAATAAATTGCTTCTTCCCTTACTTTGCAAATTGGTAAAAATATTATAGGTTGATAAATATTTTTGCAGTGTGATTGCTTTTCAAAATTGAATTGCAAAGCTGATGCATATGTTGGGAGAGGGGATATTTACAATGGCCTATACCTGATTTTCCCCCTCTTTGGCAGGAAATAACCACGTGTTTACCAGATTACTACAAATGGACTCAGTATCTCTTTATTAAACTCTATGAAGCTGGACTGGCCTATCAAAAAGAGGTACGTTAAAGTTAGCTCTGCTTTTAAGATTCTGTAAACCTTCTCCATCTTCTTAGAAGACATCATTGTTAAATAAGGAATAAAATAAACTCTGTTTGCACAGTAGCAGTGAAAATGTACACAACCTCACATTCATGAAATCAATCACAGCGGGCCCAGAGAGTAACTACTGTCTGGCTTAGTTTGGTGCCTCCAGGACAGGGCTTGAGCTTCTTTCACCCTTGAATTCCCAGCACATAACAATGTCTGTAATGAAGTCAAGAAAGAGGCTTAGGAGGAACACGTTTCTCAAATCCTAGCTACCTCTCATAGATGTGTGCCGGCTGGTGACAACCTTTAGGAATCATGGTTTCTCATCTGCTGATGGGTGATAATATCTTCCTTGCCGGGTCTTGGGAAGAGAAAGGTAATATTTAAAGAACAACAAGCACAGTGCCCACACCTAGTGGCCTCCCAAGAAATGGAATGCTTCTTAAAGCAGGAGGTCAGTAATAGTAGATAAGCCTTAGATGGCAGGAGTTGAGAGAAAGAGTATCATCACATGGCCTAGAACTGCACCGTCCAGTATGATGATAGCCATTAGCTGCATGTGGTTGTTGAAATTTAAATTTAAAGTAATTAAGATTAAATAATATTAAAAATTCAGGTCCTCAGTCATACTAGCCACATTCACGTGCTGGTAGCTAGTGTTGGACAGCAAAGATATAAAACATTCCCATCATAACAGAATATGCTTCCACATAAGAAAAGTACCAGATAGCACTGGTCTAGAAAATTCAGAAGTACCAAGTAGAAAACTCATTGTACCGTTATACTTTAGATGTTCTCCTTTGACCAGAGGGATTTAATGACATACAATTATATTTACTTTTCTGTGGGTCACATCACATTGCTTCATCTTGCGAAGAATAGTACTTATAATATCATTATTTTTTAAATATAAAACATTTTACAATCAGTATAGAGACTCATATAGAAGGCTCAGTTTAGAATATGAGAATAACACAAAATGTCTTAAACCTTGACAACATAAAAAATAACATAGCTAACAAAAATCAGGAGGTGAGGGCTTCCCTGGTGGCGCAGTGGTTGAGAATCTGCCTGCTAATGCAGGGGACACGGGTTCGAGCCCTGGTCTGGGAGGATCCCACATGCCGCGGAGCAACTGGGCCCGTGAGCCACAACTATTGAGCCTGCGCGTCTGGAGCCTGTGCTCCGCAACAAGAGAGGCCGCGACAGTGAGAGGGCCGCGCACTGCAATGAAGAGTGGCCCTCACTTGCCACAACTAGAGAAAGCCCTCGCACAGAAACGAAGACCCAACACAGCAAAAATAAATAAAATAAATTAATAAACTCCTACCCCCAACATCTAAAAAAAAAAAAAAACAGGAGGTGAAATTGGGAAAGAGAAGTAGAAGCAAGCGTGAGATGATCCCTACATCTTTCATAACAAGGAGTCATAGATGGAGAATTAGAGATTTATGTCTATTTTTTTTTTAAGTTGAAAGGTAGCTATTAAAGCTAAAACTAACAAAGGTAGCAAAAACTAGAATAGGGGTCAGGTGGGAGGAAGGCTGTATGACTGTGCTGAATATCTCATATTATATGGTAGAGGGTCAGCAGAACTGTCTAAAGATAGTATATCAGGGACTTCCCTGGTGGTGCAGTGGTTAAGAATCTGCCTGCCAATGCAGGGGACATGGGTTTGATCCCTGGTCCGGGAAGATCCCACATGCCGTGGAGCAACTAAACCCATGTGCCACAACTACTGAGCCTGCACTCTATAGCCCGCGTGCCACAACTGTTGAGCCTGTGTGCCGCAACTACTAAAGCCCATGTGCCTAGAGCCTGTGCTCCGCAACAAGAGAAGCCACCACAAGGAGAAGCCCGCACACCGCAACAGAGAGTAGCCCCCGCTCACCACAACTAGAGAAAGCCTGCATGCAGCAACGAAGACCTAATGCAGCCAAAAAAATAAACAAAATTAAATCTTATTTAAAAAAAAAAAAAAAAAAAAGAATATGCCTGCCAATGCAGGGGACATGGATTCGATCCCTGGTCCGGGAAGATCCCACATGCAGTGGAGCAACTAAGCCTGTGTGCCACAATTACTGAGCCTGTGCTCTAGAGCCCATGAGCCACAACTACTGAGCCTATGTGCCACAACTACTGAAGCCCGTGCGCCTAGAGCCCATGCTCTGTAACGAGAGAAGCTGCCACAGGTAGAAAAAGCCCGCACTCAACAATGAAGACCCAAGGCAGCCAAAAATAATAATTATAAAAAAAAAAAAATAAAGATAGTATATCATACTTGAGGTAGTACAATTTTATTACTTAAAGTTATAATAGTAAATACCAGAAGAACTAAATAACAGAACCTGCTAAAAGTGGAGAAGTATTTTAATAACCATTGCAGATAATTATGAGTATTCTCCTTTGATACTACACCAAAACTCAACAAGTGGTGGGTTCTTAAAGGTCAGTTGCAGTGTTGAATCTAAATATCAATGAACTTTTTGTCCTCTGTTATATTAAAATGTGTTGGCCTATTTTACACTTTGAATGAACGTTGTACCCATGCATTATTATTATAATGAAAATAGTTTTGACCTGCAGACCCCTTGCAGGGGTCTCAGGGACCCCAGAGGTTTATGGACCACACTGTGAGAACCACTGTACAGCATATACAATCCCTAACCCACTCTCATCTTTAAATTAAGGATATTAAAATATTGGTTGTTTAAAATATTATGTTGTTATATTTGTTTTTTTAAAGAGACTATTCTGTCCCCATTAACATCTGGGATAAATTGAGAGTGAGAACTTTGTGGAACTGAGTCATACTGATGTTTAACCACTGTAGAGCCTCCTGGGTCAATTTAATTTCTTAACACACCATAGCTGTTCCTATGCTCAGAGCCCCGTTAGGTGAGGAGTGGTGAGAGACGAGTACCTGTTCAAAGTGCTGACTGCAACAGACCTTTTGTGTTGTTAAAGCTTTATTTTCAGAAGTTAAAAATATGACTCCCATACAAATATAAAATGAACATGTGTCAAGGATTTTATTCAACTCATTAATTAGTGAGAGAACCATTTGTATGTTAAGACTGGTTCAAATGAGATTTCAAGGAAGGGTGGTTTATAGGGTCACAGGCGTGCTGAAATGAATTTACTAATAGAATCAAAACTGCTTAATGTCCGTCCTACAAGGCATAAACCTAATTCTGGGGACAATCTTTTCTGTGAGACAGAAATCATTGGCATTGTCTTTGCATGGGAGCCATTTGCATCGCTCTCAGACATAAAGCGTTTTCGTAGCTCTGAGTTTTCTGCAAGTTAACCTCTTCTTTTCACCTAGCAGGGCTGTAAAATAACTTAAACAATAGTGAATAGGGAGTCAAACAAAGGTACACATCCCTAGAAAATCAGATAATCCCTGGGGGATGTGGGTCTGCTAGCCAATCCCAGCCTACACTGAAGGAGCAATCCCTTTTGCCTGTTTCTAAGTTTTGGATAATTTTTCTTAGCAGCATTATTCAATATCCAAAAGCAAAAGGGTAGGAAGAGAATTGGTGGGAAAATCATCAGATTTCCACTATGATCAACAGGTTCGGTGCTGATCTAGCAGCCTGGCAGACACCTTCCCAGAAGAGCCTCCCTTGCTCAGGTGGATTATAATTATACCCAAAGGGGGTTTCTACACTGGAATCACCCATGGGTCCAGGCAGAGGGAGTAAGAGATCATGAGCTACATTGTGTATTCCAAGTGATAGCAGGAAGGACAAACAAAAATTGAAGTTATAAGACATGAAAAAGCCACAGCAAAGCAAAGGGCGTCCTGCAGGTAAAACACAGGAAAGAGTGAACAGTTCTTTAAGAGTGTAAGCAGTCGTACACAGCATCAATTAGATTAGCCAGGGTTACCTATCCTCAGTTGCATAGTTACTATTTATATGCATGGGGTATGAAATGATGTGACATGTTAATGTAATAGTGTAAACATTTCTTGCATGGAGCCCTTGGTTGTGTAATATCCCTTTACAAGACACTTGATTTTTTTGTATCTATTTATTGTATAGTTAAGCTGACTTTTTGAATATATTGAATGTTTATTATAACATTTCTTCATAGGACACTTGCTTCTCTGTCTCCACACCCCGGGTTTGTTCATGCTGCTTCATTTCTAAGCACATCAAACCCAAGTAGGAAGCTTAATCTCATCACTATTGGGTTGGATCCAAAGCCAATCACAGACAGCATCTTCGGAGCTGAGTAACTTTTCTGATGATGGAAGGGGTTTCTGGGGCCCCCCATTGCACAAGGATGACCATGCTACTGGCTCCAGATGTCTCTCTTCTCCCCAGTTGTTTCCAAGTCAGTGTGACACTCCGCCCCCCAGCCTCACAATCTGCATACCCCTGGGGAATTTGGTCCAGTTTTCCCCTCTGACTACTTCTCTCATGGGAACAGACTGTATTCCTTTCCTGTTGCTGCTGCTGTAACAAATTACCACCAACTGGGTCGCTTAAAACAGCACAGATTCATTGTCTTACATGTCCATGAAATAGGTCTCACTGGGATAAAAATCAAGATGTTGGCAGAGCTGCCTTCACTCTGAAGGCGCTAGAGGAGAATCTCTTTCCCTGCCTTGTCCAGCTTCTGGAGGCTGCTTCTGTCATTGACTTTGAACTGCTCTCCAACTTCAAAGCCAGAGCGTAGCAACTTGAAATCTCTCTGACCTGTGCTTCCATCATCACCTCTCCTTCTCAGACTCTGAATCTTCTGCCTTCCTCTTTCTCTTATAAGAGCTTTTGTCATTACTTTGGGCCCATCTGGTTAATCCAGGTTAATCTCCCCATCTCAAAATCCTTCATTAATCATATCTTCAAAGACCCTTTTGCCATGTAGGTAACATATTCACTGGTTGCAAGTGACATGGGCATCTGGATTCTGGATGACATAGGGTGTGGACATCTTTGGGGTGCAATTGTTCTGCCTACCACCCTCTTCTCCCCACTTTATAGGGTGTTACAAGGGTAAAACAGATGAATGCTTGTGGAGAGCCTGGGATGGTGCCTGGCACAGAGTATGTGCTTAATAAGTGCCTGTCTGTGCATGCCTGCAGGTACCTGGAGTCATTATGATATTTATTTATTTACTTATTTATTAAAGAAGCTGTTGGGGGTAGGAGTTTATTAATTAATTTATTTATCTTTGCTGTGTGGGGTCTTCGTTTCTGTGCGAGGGCTTTCTCTAGTTATGGCAGGCGGGGGCCACTCTTCATCGTGATGCGCGGGCCTCTCGCTATCACGGCCTCTCTCGTTGCGGAGCACAGGCTCCAGACGCGCAGGCTCAGCAGTTGTGGCTCACGGGCCTAGTTGCTCCGCAGCATGTGGGATCTTCCCAGACCAGGGCTCGAACCCATGTCCTCTGCATTAGCAGGCAGATTCTCAACCACTGCGCCACCAGGGAAGCCTCATTATGATATTTAAATTGGAAAAATAGAAAGTTAAAAAAAATCCTGAAGGGATCTGAAGAGACCCCTTCAGAAAGTTAAAAAAAATCCTGAAGGGACTTCCCTGGTGGTGCAGTGGTTAAGAATCCACCCGTGAGCCACAACTGCTGAGCCTGCCTTCTAAAGCCCGTGAGCCACGAATACTGAGCCCGTGTGCCACAACTACTGAAGCCTGCGTGCCTAGAGCCCACGCTCCACAACAAGAGAAGCCACCACAGTGAGAAGCCCGTGCACTGCAATGAAGAGTAGCCCCCGCTCACCACAACTAGAGAAAGCCCACATGCAGCAACGAAGACCCAATGCAGCCAAAAAAAAAAAAAAAAAAAAAAATCCTGAAGCTTCCTGGCTACTTCTAAGGCAGGCTGTCCATGGGAAGGTATCACAGAAAAACAATGTAGATTATTTCACGGATTTTCATTTAGAAAGATAATGTTCTTATTGCTAACTAAAACTTGCTAACATTGACTTAAGTGTTTTTGGTGTATTAATGTTTAAAAGTCACTATTAAATGACATGATCTTAAGAAAAAAATCATAAATAGAATGCAAACGTGCACAATTGGTACATTGTTTGAAGATCAGAGTTAGCTCTAATCCAAAGTATTTTTTCCAGGTAGATCTCCTTTTATTGGATAGCCATTTTCAAATTGGCTTTAGAACGTAAAACATATTGGGACTTCCCTGGTGGCCCAGTGGTTAAGAATCCACCTTCCAATGCAGGGGACGCAGGTTTGAGCCCTGGTCTGGGAACTAAGATCCCACACGCCATGGGGCAGTTAAGCCCTGCGTTGCACAACTAGAGAGCTTGTGCACCACAACGAAGAGCCTGCGCGCTCCAACGAAAGATCCCGCGTGCGGCAACTAAGACCCAACACAGCCAAAAATTAATTAATTAACAATTTTTTTAATTAATAAATAAAAACATATCGATATCAGTTAACATTCTATTCCTGGGGTTTATTTCAAAATATAAACTTGAAATTAACATTAGAAAGTTAATTTACTTTAGAAAGACTGCATATAGCATACTTTGTAAAGCATATTTGGCAAAAAATAACTCACATATTAATACTTTTCCTCTAATGGCATTGTCATAACTTACTTTTTTAAAAGAAGATAGCCTTAATTCTTAAATTTAGTTCTGCTACAAGCTGTATAAATGGACATTTAGGGAAAGTATTTTAGCAGAGCATTACAAAACAGAACCAGAGTCTTTAAATCTTGTTCTTAACAAGCACTGTCCATCAGAATGTTTATTTTCCGTGCAAAAGGGAATCTCTTCTTGCTCTCACAGAACAAAATATTTTCAGCCAAAAATATGAATATAGAGACCTCTTCTTGGGAGAACATTAATTTCACCTCTTTGGTTTAAAAATAAATTATTCTGTGGATGTAGCTAGTAGAGAAAATGATGCTGTGTTCTACTTGGACATCCTAGAGACCTGTGGAGTGCCACCTAATTTATGAGTTTGTCTTTGGTTGTCTTTATGATTTCAGCGGCAGCTGCTTATAGTGCTATTTCACCTACCTAAGCTACTTAAAGAAACATGGTGGACAGACAGGCAGCCTTTCTCAGTCTGCCCCCTGGTGGCTTTGGAAGGTGGTGGCAGGTAACAAATAAACTGGCCTTGGGAACCTTCCACCCCCCATTCTGGACTGAGTCCAAATTCAGGCCCATTCTAGATGGAATGGAGCAAAATCAATTTTGAGAATTAGATCCTTTAATAAGACCTATATGGTGTTCCTTAATTAAATAAGCTTTTGTCGAGAAAAAAGCTAATAGACCCTGAGGAAATCAATACCCTAAAACATATATTTTACCAGCCTTCTGGAACGTGAAGCTACATGACAGGATACTCAAAAAACATCTTCAGTCATATAAAAGAAGAGCTTGAGGAGAAAGAAGCAAGGGAAATGATGGAGAGCAGCCAAAGGCCTGAAGAGTGATGCCTTGGCCAGGAGACAAAAACATACTAATGGAGGATGTGCTCTAGTTGGGACTGGCACCCTGTGAAATGGGTGAGGGCCAGGGACGCAAGGGGAAGGAGAATCCAGGGGAAGAGGAGGATAAGATGAGAAAGGATGAGATTTGGAATAGGAAGCCTGCTGGGCAACAGGCACCACAGCTGCTGTGTTGCAGAGAGGAGAGCTGATAAACTCAAAATCAAGATGAAATTGCCTTGAGAATCCCCGATGGACCCCGTAGTCACCCACACCTCCAGGAGCCTAACAGCCAAGAAGGGGAGGGGGAGGAGGCAAAAATGATGCAGCACCCACAGTCACTGTACAAAACTGACCCTGTGAACATGGCTGATTCTTGTTTAGAATCGTGTTGTTTAGAATTGTGATGTGCATTTATTAAATGCTTTCTGAAAGCTTCCCACAAATCACTCAAACAGACAAAAAATGTTAATCTTAGTGTTTAACCCTTGATCAACCGGGGAAGTTCTCTTATTTGGGATGGCTCATTCTGTGATGTTGCCAGATAACTTGTGTGAGGGAAGCAGTGGGCAAAATCGACTAGAGTCCAGTGTTTTTGCAAGTGTTTTAATGATTTCAGTATTGATTTAAAGTTGATTTCAAAGTACAGAGATAGGCTGTATTTTACTAAGACGACTAGCTCACTCTAAGGAGCATGGAGTTGGCTTCAGGAGGTGATAGAGACCAGCATCAACCAGTGCAGTGACTACAGTCAGTGAAGTTGTCCAGAAACTATATTCTATGTAACAAGACTGTGCTTGCTTAAAAATCAGGGCATCTATCAAAGTAAGTGTTCAAAATGTGAAAACCCAAGAATGCCAGATGAGAGAAGACAGACTGTGGCTTGAGGGGAAGCTGTAGGATAGAGACCATCACATAAGAGGAGACCCGGAGAAAGGTATTTGGGAAGCAACTCCAGGGCTTCAAGAGGCCACAGGTGCTGTGCACCCTGAACCCCACAGGCCCTACATTTTGACCATCCATGGTTTTACCGCCAGCAGAAAGGCTGAGTCTGAACCCTGAAACTCTGTGCTTGAGGTGGATCACAGTCCTGGGAAGAAAAGAGAGAGTGGGTTCTCACAAGGATGCATCTTTGATTCAAGACTTTATTTCCTTTTGTGTTTTTCCTCTTCTCCACCCCCAAGACTTTCATTGCGGGAAAAATTGCTTTTGTGTTTTGCTTTTATTTGTTTTTCGTTCATTACCAGGGTTTTATTGCATTTTGTGACCTGGAGTCTGAGAGATGCCAGGCCATGTGGGAATGTTGATAGGAAAATAAAGTCCTATTTGTTTTTGCAATCTGCAGTGCTGAGTGTTTGCTTCTCCATGTCACCTGCAGGGGGCAGGAGACAGAGGTGAAGGCATATAGGGCTTTTTTCCCTCCCTTTCGTACTTTATACCATTTTAGTTGTACATGGGTTTTTTTGGGGGGGGGGGGGCGGGCTTTGAAGGAGCTGTCCTTGTTACCAAACAATACTTGGCTCTTTCTTTTTATCTTTTATTTTAAGTGGTGTCCTTCCCCCAACCCCTAATATGGGCAATGATAATAGATAAGTAAGTCACCCTTGGTTTATGCACCTCAAGTTTTTAGGTCTAAGGTAATTTGTCCTATATTTTGTCTATATTTATGGATTCAAGGATTTGGGGGGCCCTAGAATCAGGGGAGAAAATCATTCAATGCATGTCTTTCCCACTCCGACTCTAGGCTTCACAGGCTTAAGTTTTTCAGTGGATGTACTACTTCTTAGTTGTAAAATCACAACCCATAGATGGGTTAGCCCCTCCTCCACTCCTACTTTTTATGTAATTTTTAGATATGTCTCTGAATCAGTCAGGGTCCCAGCAGGAAAAAGAGGGCCTACCCGAAAGCAGTCACTGAAGAAAATGTAATGAAAATACTGTCTCTGGGACTTTCCTGGAGGTCCAGTGGTTAAGACTTCGCCTTCCAAAGCAGGGGGTGCAGGTTCGATCCCTGGTCGGGGAGCTAAGATCCCACATGGCTCGCGGCCAGAAAACCAGAACATAAAACAGAAGCAATATTGTAACAAATTCAATAAAGACTTTAAAATAAAATGGTCCACATCAAAAACAAACACAAAAAAAGACTGTTTCTGTGCAGAGTTCAGGGAAACCCACAAGGGATGGTCAAGCACCTGGCACTGGGAACAGAAGGAAGCTTTTGCCCACCCCAGGCAGCAGTGGCGGCATCGGGAGCCATTACTGGAACTGGGAGAGCAGTAGCTGGAGCAGTAGGAGAGGCCTGCCCAACGGGGGCCGTGGCCCAACTGGGAAGAAGCCAGGGTGCCTCTCATTGGTTGAACCCAGCCAGAGGGCAAGGGTCCTGGTTAATGACAGGGGACAGCTTCCTGGTGTACAGAACAGGGTAGAAAGAGGATTTGGACGGGCAAATTGACAACATTCAGCACAATCTCTTATTAAAATTGCTTATTAAAATTTTAAAAAACAATGTGTATTTTACTGCCTAAACATGTCTCTGTACTCATTGCCTTCTTTGTACTCAGTTGTACCTAAATGTCATAAAGGAGTGAATGTAGATGGCAGAGGTACTTTAAATGAAAATAGAAACGAATTAGAACTCTATGGAGAGAAACTTCATCATGGTTAAGACTACAGGTTCTATCAGCCAAAGAAATCTATAGAGAGAGATCTCAGAATATTGTTACCTTTTGCGGGGGGGCAGATGTTGATTGGGAGAAGGCACGACAGAATTTTCTGGGTTGCTGGGAATGTTCTATGTCTTGGTATGAGTGATGGTAGAAACTGATTGAGCTGTACACTTAAGATTTATCCACATTACTCTATGTATGTTATACCTTAATTTAAACAGAAGTTTTAAAAAATTGCAAAAATGTTTACAGTTCCTAGAGACCTGAGTTCCTACCTTGCTATCTCTGCCACTTACTGACTGTGTGACCTTAGGCAAGTTATTTAATCTCTCTGTTCCTTAAGTTCCTCCTCTGCAATATGGGGATAATAATATTCTTACCTCAAAATGTTGTCCTGAGGATTAGAAGAGCCAACCTTAGGAAAGCACTTAGCACAGCATCTGGCACATGGTAATCTCTCGGTAAGTGTTAGCTATTTACATTAAAATAAGTACATTTTTTCCCCTAAAATAACCCAATTTTGCTAAGTTCTAGGTACCAGTTTTTCTTCTTTTCCTCTGTTTACTAAAATTTCCAATCTGCAAGTCCATCCTTTCATACAAGCAGATTCCAAACTTGAGTTAGACACATGCTTAGAGCCTCCCTTCCCAAACCTATTCAAATAAAATGAAAGCACAGAGGCAGTTCACATTCTTTTTTTACAGCTTGCTAGTGGCTTCCTTGCCACATGATGCCCCAAGGAGGTGCCCTCAAGTCTCAGAGCAGAGATACTGCCTTTGCGGACCCTCTCACATGTAAGGAACCTCAATATGATCCTATTCAGTATACTTACCAGATTGCATCATTTTGTTTCATGAATTATAACAGGCCTTGGTTAACTGGGACCCAGTGGATCAAACAGTGCTTGCCAATGAGCAGGTGGATGAACATGGCTGTTCGTGGCGTTCTGGAGCGAAGGTGGAACAGAAGTACCTCAGACAGTGGTTTATTAAGACAACTGCTTATGCAAAGGTGAGTGTCAGCCTGGAGGCTCCCCAGTAATGCGTACATGTTGGTAGGCAACACCAAGGTCTTCTCGGTATTGGAGAGCCTCACTGTTGGGGGTGAACTCTAGTTAGAGCTGTTAGAGCCATGGGTGTGCAGACAGGAAGCACATGAACCTCAGGGTCACTCACGTAGAGGTTGATGGATTTGGGTCTTTCAGTTGGAAATCAAGAATAGCACCTGGGGGTCATTGTAGGCCATTGTTTGCTGACCTTTCAACATATCATTGTACTGCCATAGAGGCCAAAAAACATTCATCTTCATCTGCAATTATATCAACAATAAAGCTAGAAAGGAAGAAAGTATCTTCACCTGTGCAGTTCTAGTAAGACCTCCGGAAAGACAGAATGACATTTCAGAGGGTCCAGAGAAGACCATCTAAAAGGAGTGAAGAGATGGCCAGTCTCCATGAGGGAAGGCCAGGGTGAAAGTGAACTAAGCCAGGAACCAAACTTTGGACGTTAACTCTTGTTGTGTCTCTGATTAATAGTGTAAACTGATGCAAGTCCCTGCACCTCAATTTCCTCATCAATAAAAGGAGAGGGTGTGACCAAGTGGTCTTTAAGGTGCCTCTGGCTTTTTATGTTTTCAGGAATTCAAGGCAAACCCAACCATTGAAAGGGGGAGATTGCTTACTAAATCACCAATAGCCTTGGCAAAATAACTTGTTCTGGGTATGCCAGAACCATTCTGTGCAAGGTATTCTTTGAGCCTACCATGTTTCAGGATATGGAATTGAGTGATCACTCCCTGAAACTCCAGAGAAAAGTGGTTAGAGCAAATCAGGGGCATTTCCCATGGCGATTTGATAATCTCTGTATTAGCATAAGACAGGAAGTAAGCAGGATCTGAAAAGGTAAAGGCATCATGAAGGGCTACTGATGGTATGTCATGGTAGTTCTTACCCTGGGGTAGTCACCATACAAAGGATAGTTGTACCTTTCCATAGTAGCCCATGGGTTGCTCCATCACAGAGAGGGTACTGGACTGAAATGGACTTTGGGTCAGATCCAATACTGCACTTCTTATATGCAAAGAAAGCACAAGTTATAAATAACCTCTGATCACTACAAAACTTTGCTGAATTAGAACTGTAGTACACCAGCTCACCATACCAATGCCATATGGTTATATGACCTCTAGTTCTCTCATTCAAAAGACATGTCTTAAAAATGAGACTGTTTTCCCTTTTTAATTTATTCAGAATGTAGCATATGGATTTGGAAAACTACTAATTAGAACTTGTTAACATAATGCCTTACTCCTTTTAAGCACACTAGTAGTATTGAGAGGCTGAATAATAATAAGGAAGCTGAGGACGTTGCTTTCTATAACGTCCCAGGCAGTGAGAGCCCCTACTTGCTGACAGTTGGGGTCGACTGCATTACTGGGAGGCATGGCAGGTCACCTCGCGGACCTGTCAGATGACTCTGTAATAGGCACTGGTGGAAAGGCCACCTAATTGTCCTCTGCCTCTAATTGGAAATGTAATAATCTGAGTGGCATTATTCTTTAAACTGTCAGCTGTGAATTTTCAGCTCTTCAGCAGAAATGGTTAGTTACCATGGTGACTTGCATGGTTCTTGCTGAACTCCAGTGAAGAATTATTGAAAAAGCTGAGTTTGGAGGTCAACACTTGGTTTGCTCTGAAAATCAGGAGAAGAGGGGGTGGCATGGGAGGTAGGGGTGGGCAGCAATCCATGTTCACTGCAGGTCCTTGGCTGAGGGCTGCACATGCACAAAGCAAGACTTCATAAGGCCTAATAGAAAATGATTACTATGCGATTGAGAGGAGAACAGAGATACCAGGGGGCTGCACAGTGCTCTGAAACCTTGGAGTTATGGCCCAGCCAAAAGTACGCAGTTGAGACCTCAGAAAGGCTATATATTACAAGTGTGGATGACACCCTAGGACCAAGGACAAAATTAAAATAGACTCACCTTAATTAAAAAGAAAAGTAAGCCTGACAGTTTCAAAAGGAACTTTCAGAACAAAACTCAACACCTTTAAAAGGAAACAACATAATCCAGACTTTCTGCAAGGTTGGTTTCATCTGCAATGTCTAACATATAATAAAAAAAAATTACTAGACTTGCAAAGAATCAGGAAACTGTGACTCATAATAAAGGGGAGGAAAATGGAGTCAGCCCAATAGAAATAGATCCTGAGATAATGGAACTTAAAGGAAAAGATGAGTGGACAGGGGAATCTCTGAAGAGAAATGGAAACTATTTTTTTTTAAAAAACTGGAAATCTAGAACAGAAAAGTGCAACTTCTAAAATGGAAAATTTATTGTTTGAGCTGCAGAGGGATGAGTACGGGTTAAGTAGGCCATAAAGCTATAGGGGAACCCCCATCCCCCCACATAGAGAACATAACAAGTGGTAGCCCTAAAACAGAAACGGATATGACAAGTTTGAGAAGCTGAAATAATGACAGTATACCTGAAACTAAGAGAGCCAAGAGGAGAAACTCAAGATAGGGCTGGAGAACCTGAATAGGTGGTTAGGGGCCAGATCAGGCAACACCTTTTAGGTCTTAAGAAATATGTACTTTATCATGGGGTCCCTGAGAAGCCATTAAAGGATTCTAAAGAAGGGAATGACATGGTCAGATTTGTGCTTTTATAAATTCACTGTGGAAAGGTCAAGTGTGGGTGCAGAGAGACTAGTTAGGAGGTTATTGCAATGGTCCAGGCATGCATGACTTAGACTTAGATGGTAGTGGAAAGAGATGGGTAGGTTAGAAAAATATTCAGATGGTGAAATCTGTAGAACTTGGTGATAATGAATGAGAGTGTGTAGGAGATGATGTCATCAAGAAAGACCCTGACTTAGACACAAAGTGAATGATTAAGCTACTCACTGGGATAGGGAGTCCTGGAAGAGACATAGTCCTGACCCTTTTGAGTTTGCAGTGGCCATGAGTCATTTGAGTAGAGATGTAGAAATAAATGGTGCTTGGATAAATGGGTCCAAAACTTCAAAGAAGATCAAATGAGATAGGACATCTACTTTAAAACCTGGTATAACAGTAATAGTGTTGAGTTAGTGATGAGGTCCTATTTAGATAAGGATGAGATATTGAGTCAACAATGCTTTTAGCTGCAAGTAAATAAAAACTCAAGCAGTAGCTTAACAGATGGGAGGTTACTTCCCACACAAGAAGTCCCAGTTGCTGGGACCAAATTGGGAGAGGACTCTGAGTTGGCATTTCTGTGATTCTCATGACCTTTCCTTCCTACCTATTATTACTCATGGTTGCAAGATGGCTGCTGCAGATCAGACATCACGCTTCCATTCAAGACAGAAAGAAGCAAAAGAGGCAGTGTGAGTGACTAGAATGCAAGAACTTTCCCACAAACCCAAAGCCAATTTCCACTGATGTTCTGTTAGCCCCGGTTGTGTCATGTGACTACACCCAGCTTCAAGGAAAACTAGGAAAGCAGGCTCAGGCTTTTTAGCTTCTATAGTCAAGATGGTTGGGGGAAGGGGATGGGGAATGGGTGCTGGGATGGCCGGTGAGCTGTGCCTGCCACAGTTATCTTTAGAGCTCTGTATTTACATCTAGTTTTGCAGCTCTGAGGGCTGCCTCTGTGATGTACAGCTGGTGGTCTGCTTGGAAGCATGGCTGTGAAGGAGCCCTCCTTTCATTCACTTAACTTCCAAATTATAAAGACGATGCCTGATGTAAAAATTACAGGGAACCCTGAAATATAAAAATCCTTTATTAAGGCTGTTCTGTGACGTATTTGATTTTCCTCCCTTTACCCCCCCCCCCCACCAAGTCTTCCTAGGATTGTTTGCTTTATGAAACGTTAAAAGTGATTTCAGCCACTTGTTCTGTGAAAAAGAAAACTGGCAGTAGGAGTATCTGAAGAAAATGAATTAGTCTTGGCAGAGATGTGTGGGAGGATGCTTGTGGGCAGCACCACGAGGTGAGAGGAAGGGGAGGAGGGCGGATTGGAGACTTACATACAGAAAGCAAGAGGGATTCAAAGCAGGATGGAACGAACACTTCAGTTCCTGACAACAGGGTGACAATTGGAAAGCGAGACAAATAGACAGCTTCCCGTTTGAACTTTTCTGATAGATTTGTGGTTTTGGTTTCTGTGCGGCTTCCTTTAGCCCCCAGAGGCTGACTTCTCACAGGCCCTCAGCTGCTGGGACACTATACATGGACTCCTCTTTGGCGTTAAGATGGACATAATCATGCCCTGATGGTGCTTAGTCAATGCCCACACCAAATTGGTGCTTATGTTTTCTAAGTTTCCAGGAGTTACCCGGCAACTGCTAGAATGTGAACCAAGTCAGTGATCACCTCGCACTTCCTATCTGCTTGCCCCTGATCTGATCAGTTCTCAGGCTTTCACTTACACCATCTTATTGAACCTTCACATTATTCTTTGGAGGGTAGATACACCTGTTATCCCTGTTTTACTGATGAGGAAACTAAGGCTCACACTGGTCATAAGTAACAGCACTGGGATTCAAATCCAGGTGCTTGAGCTCTTCACTGGCAGTATGTGCCACTTCTCAGGTAGCCTGAATTCATTCTTTCTCTCCCCAGCTGTATTCTTGACTAGGTGCTAAGAATACAGGTGAGAAAAGCTGAGGTCCCTGCTCTTTGGGAGCTTGGAGGCTAGTGCAGGAGACATTCGCAGACATGAGAGGTCACAGCCGTTGGGATCAACATCACATTGCAGGAGAGTGCAGGGGAGGCGAGGAAAAGCCCCAGCTCTACCCAGTGGTCTGAGTAGGTATCACAAGATGGTGATGAAAGATGGGAAGTGCAGAATATCTGTAAGGGAGTGTTTTGTTGCCTCCCAGACATGCAGGAAACTTCACGCTTCACAAGTATTTCCAAGTAGAATTTCTGCTGGCAAGAAGCAGATGGGCAACAGTGAGCCCTTATGAAATCAGGGAGGATGGGAGGTAATAAGCCGCCCATTTCCCTGCCCCCTCTGCGCCTCTCATCTTGGTTTCATGTTGCACTTGTGGGTAAAGTAGAGACGCCTTTACCAGAACGCACTGGTCTTGTTGGACAATGCAAAGAGTGAAACTCTGGAGTTGGAGAGCCAAGGAGGTGAGGGAAGGGAATGAGGCTTATGACAGGAGCTCCTTGGGGAGGTGGAGGAGGAGGCTGGAGCAGAAGGACAGCCCCGGAGGAGCAGCGGTACAAGGGTCTAGTCCCCTGGGTGCCCCTGGCTGCTTAAGAGTCCCCTGCACTCTGAAATGGGGACCCTTGGGCACCCTTGTTCTAATCCCAAGGCCTTGTGTTCCCTTTGAAAGCATTTGGCTGTCTGCTGGAAAGTGGGCTGTCGCCTGGCTTTCTGCTCCTACCCTCAGGTCCTCTCCCAGCCCCAGAACAGAGAGAGTGCCAGGAAGCACCTCCTCGTAACAGCATGCAAGTCCTCCTGTGCTCTCAGAAAACTTTGCAAAGGGATTGATCAGTGAGGTTTGGCGACTTGACCCCACCTTGTCCCCCTAAAAAGACCCTTGGCCCCAGTGTCGCCTGCTGTATGTTCAGCCTGGCCCTTCGCACGGTGGGCGTGTGCACAGATTAGATGTTGGCCGAGGAAGCAAAGTTTCTGAGAACCAAGAGGAGCAAGTGAGAAACATTTAATGAACTGTCAGCTTCTCTGCAGGGCGGTTGGGATAAAAGGCCGTGAGGATCCAGACCAGGGCCAGATTTAACAGCGCTAATGCTGAGGTGTATCTACTGTGAGGGTTAGGGTTAAGCCCAGTGGCTTTAACGCTGTTACTGCGTTCACCCCCACCGTGCCCCTCTGTGGCCAGTCAGGGCTGAGCGTGGCCTTATTCCTCCCTCCTTATAAAAAGCAGTCTATCAGCTCCTGCGTGGTCGCGGGGGCAGAGCCCATACAGCTCTGGACCCCGGGACTCAGACCAGTGCTCAGACGCATTCTCGGAACCAGCTTCCTGGCCGAGTTCTCCCCCAGGCCCTGGCTGTCTCTTCTTTTGGAAGCAGCAGACTCTGCTCCCATCCCCAGGATCTGGTTTTGACTCCCTGTCTCACAGAGCTAATTAATTGTTAAATTCTGTTCCTTCTTACATAATACTTCCTTCTGTTCTCTGTGTAACCTGCCTCTCCAGGATCTTTTCTCTCCTAAACCGTGAGCCGAACTCTACTCTTCACCTTCCGTCCTGTCCTCTCAGTCCTCCTCAGGGTGATCGTTGTCTGGTGCCAAGGGGCACAGTGAAGTCCTTCTGGGGGCGCGGGTGGGAGGGGGACAGAGGTGAAAGGAAAGTAGGTGATTTGAGGCTGACAGTCCCCAGCACTTTGCAGGTGAGCGAGAGGCTGCCTGGGGTGTATCAGGAGACTTGCACGCCAGCCTCCCTTCCGGCCCGCAGCCCCAGCCAAGGGGACAGGCTCTTTACTGTCAGCTGGGGCTGAAGGTGAGCCTGCTGGGAGAAGGCCGCCGGCTGGCTCTGAGCAGGCCTTAGGGATAACTTCTGCCTGGAAGAGCTCACCAGAGTTGGTGCAGGGCTGGGTTCCAGCTCTGGATTTGGAAACCATGGTATTTCATGACAGAACAGGCAATGAGATTTCCTGTCCCCTAAATGCAGTGCCTTCCTGCCTGTCTTGGGAATGTCCCCCATCAATGCCTAATCACATCTGTATGTGGCCTCTATTAGGTCAGGTCTCTAGGGCCGCCTTATTTCCTCACCCCAGAGTTCTTGCCCACACCCTGTCCCTCCCATCAGGGAACTGAAGACAGCCCTGCCTGCACACCCACTCCAGAGTGTGTGAGAATGAACGAGAACTTCTGAAGGAAGGAGACACACAGTCTCCAGCTTGGCACACATACTCTGCAAGCCGGAAGATTTCCTTTTTTTTTGTTTGTTTCAAGATGGAATGATTGCAAGGGGAAAATGGGAGAAATACATTAATAATATATTTCTTATTGTGTATTGACAATGAAATAAATTATAAATTTGATTAGGAAAAAAATGAACAAAGTAAACATTATGTCTTGCTCTTAAACCCTCAGTAGCCTTTCTGAGCTCCCAGCCAGGTCCTTTAGGAGCGTAAAGGCCACCTTCTTTCTCAAGGTGTTAGCCTGGACTCCGTGGGAGGAAAAAGATTGATTAGCACCTTGTTGGGGGCAGTCCCTGGTTGTGCTCAGGAGCGCTAGTGAGTGTCACCAACGAACTCCTTTAACTTAGGGAGTCATCTGAATTTTAACACTAGAAGAAACCCGAGAGAACATTGTGCAGGCTCCCCGACATTAGGCTCAGTCTCCTGTGTTTTCTAATCACTGTCCTGATCTGAAAAACATAAAAGCCGACAAAAAAAAAAAAACCCTCATGGGGCTTCCCTGGTGGCGCAGTGGTTGAGAGGCCGCCTGCCGATGCAGGGGACACGGGTTCGTGGCCTGGTCCGGGAAGATCCCACATGCCACGGAGCGGCTGAGCCCGTGAGCCATGGCCGCTGAGCCTGTGCGTCCGGAGCCTGTGCTCCGCAACGGGAGAGGCCACAACAGAGAGAGGCCCACGTACTGCAAAAAAAAAAAAAAAACAACCCTCGTGCCTGCCTTTACTGCTGTCAGAAATTACAAAGTCAGTATGGTGTCTAAAAACGAAGGGATAAGGTGTTGTTTTATTTTAAGTAGGCCACATCCTGCCCTCCTCCTGCTCCCCAGGGGGGCTGATGGCCAGCTTGAGATGTCCCTGAAAATTACCGCCTGATCCCATTCCTCATTTTATAACTCAGGCCCCCAAGGCTAGGAAAGCCAGGACCCAACCTGAGTCTCCCAAGCCCTAGGCCTGTGTTTCGTCCGCCTGCTCTTGAGCACTAGTTCCCAAGCAACCAAGTATTTCCGACAACCACATGCAGAGGGCAGACAGTCGGAGGGTGAGTGTTGCAGGAAGCCAACTAATGCAAGTTAGGAAATGTTATAGGTACAGGGAGAGGGCACAAATGGCCAGATAACGGAAAGTACAGTGATTAGAGGTTTTCTAGTTTGTTCTTGATGGAGTTGGCTTGTTGACCTCAGAGCTGGAGCAGTGTCATGTTTTATGTCATTGTTCTCTAATCCAGGGCCCTTTCCTTACCCCAGGGCATTCTAAACCCAGCTGCCTGGAGAACAGTGAGACTGATCCAGTGGCTTCCACTGCTATTAAGGAAGCGAACAGACATTAGCAGATACATACATATCCATATTATATTGTTCCGTTTTGTTTTTCAAAATGTGTTTTCTTATAGAAAGTGACCATTTTCCACAGTATCTTTCCATTTCTCTATTTATTTTGCTTACTATTCCAGGGTGGCTGATTCTGAGTGTCAGAATTGCTTAAAAAAGAGATTTAATCCTTTCTAGAGCTGTAGTAAGTTGTGAACTCTGGTAAAATGCAAACTCTAGTCATTTAAAAACAGTATATTAGCGGCATAATTTTAACTGTGTAAAAGCATATGCACAAGTACACACACTCATACTATGTTTTATCAGTTCTAACACACGATTGGTTTTAAATTTTATGCTCCACTGAGAATGAAAAATGCTCAATCAAAGGCACCATTGATTGTAAGGCATGTCTCAATTTCAGAATTTGTGGGGAAAATATGCATCTCAGTATCACTGGAAGATGGGATATAAATAGGATGGAAGGATATAGAACAAATATTAATAGTGATCTCCCTGGATGCTTAAGTTGATTTTGGGTAACTGTAATTTTTTTCCCCATCCTTTTCTGTCTTTTCCAAATTTTCCATAATGGTTATTGTTATTTTGATAATCATAAAACAAAACAGCCTGATAGCAGGGTTATATCAGCATTTATTTACACATCTTCTTTAGACCTGAGTGTCTTGGAAAGGGATGGTCTTATGTTCTTGCAAGTTTTAAGTTTATAAGCAAGCTTCCAAATCGAAGGCATTTGAGCAGAATGTCCCCTGGGACTGCTGTCCCCATTTTGTTTTTCTTAATTAGACCAATAAAAGCTCTTATTATTGCTCCCAAAACTCCCCTTTCTCGGAACAAAAGCACCTTTTCAGGCATGGGTAGCCTAGTGCCACAGATTGGGCTGAGTACCATGTTCTGTTTGCAGGATAGTGATTTAATTTCTCCCTCCCCCTAAGAGGTACAGTTACAGCCTCTCTCTTGTACTGTGGAGACAGGGGCAGTGAGGTGATGTGGGTGGCCTCTGGGAACCAGAAGCTGTCTCATCAGACAGGTGGCTCTGTCACTGAGAGAGTTTGTCCCCTGTCATCTGCACTCTTAGGTTTTGGTGGTGACATTTCAGAACCTATAGTCACCATCTCTTCGAAGTTAGTGGAATTTAAATCATTTTGCTGCTGAAAAAGTGGGTTACCTGAGACAGAGGGAAAAAACAAAAAGGCTGGTGTGTGGCCTGAGTTGATACATGAGTAAGTTGATATATGAGTTGATACATGGCTGCCACTGTAGCTTCCTGGTTTCCTTCACCACATCCTTTCCCACAGAGCATGCACACCGGGACATCCATGCTGGTCATACCCAGAAAGCACTTCCTTCTTTCCAGCTATTCGGAAGCTATTTAATAGCACTTGGTTTGTTCCTCCTTTTCACATGGCTCTGAGATACACCCTTGATGTAAGCATGGGCTGCTTGGTGCCTCTTTTCCTTTTGCCTCTGCAGTCCCATGACCCATACATTGTTGGCAAGTCATACATCATTTGCAGAGTGCCTTGCTTAGAACTGATTATTTCCCTTCTGGGTTAATAGCACCTTCACTGGAATTGAGACCCTTGGATAGCACAACTGAATTTGTAAATAAATGTTTTACATTGAGATGCCACAACAAATGGATTTTGCTAGAAATCCATATTATTTTGCAGAAGAGAGATTAAAGTAGAACCATCAGAGAGAGAGAGGTAAACAAGGTAAACATCATGCCAGAGCTTTTTAATGTGTTTATAATCTTCATGCACAACTTCATGCCAGAGCCAAAGCAGAAGAGGGAGACTAGGACGTGAGAGAGTTTATTCCTCTAGAATATTCCAGAGGGGACATCTAGATTTTTTAAACATCTTACTGCCTCCAGAATTGACTTTCCTTTATTACAACTCAAATATATACTGTGTCTTTGGAGTAATTGCACTGAAATGATTCCAGAAACAAAAAGAATAAAGAAATCTTGGCAACAATAATAAGTTTTAGAAAAAATACAGACAAATTATCGTTCAAAAATAATTGCTGGGCTTCCCTGGTGGCGCAGTGGTTGAGAGTCCACCTGCCGATGCAGGGGACACGGGTTCGTGCCCCGGTCCAGGAAGATCCCACGTGCCGTGGAGCGGCTGCGCCCGTGAGCCATGGCCGCTGAGCCTGCACGTCCGGAGCCTGTGCCCCACAACAGGAGAGGCCACAACTGTGAGAGGACCGCGTACCGCAAAAAAAAAAAAAAAAAAAAAAAAATTGCTAATCAAATCATACTGATTCAGAAGAAGGCTAAGTGTTAAGCTTTTTAAAAATTGTCCATTTTAATTAAATCTCATTAAATCCTGTCTCAAATCTGTAACCAGCTCTCAAGGTTCCAGTTTCTCGACTTGCCCCTTAGTAGCTAATAAATCCACTTGTTTTAAAAGGTCTATATTTCTCAGTTTGCCTAAACTTTTTTTTTTTTTTTTTTTTACCAAGGTCTTTAAAATGTGTCATGTTTTTAAAACCACGTCTTCTAGAATTCTTATTTACAGTCCTGTTGCACCTTGTTCTTCCTGCTTTAGCTCACATCCTGTCTTCTCTTGGGAAGTATGGATTTATTCCTGGCATTATTTCTGCTTCTTTGAAGAAACAGTCAGATTAGCCATGTTATATCTAATCCTCTTTTTATCCCCAGCTTTGTAGTTTTCATCTTCCTCTTTCTTATTCCTGATTCTATTTTGTATTACTAAAGCCTTTTCAGTTGGATGTTTGCTTCAGCCCATCTCCTGGTGGTACATGCTCTTAAACACAGGCTCACACTGAGACTCATTCCTGTACAGTGTTGTTTCAACTTCTGAAGGCATCTTCATTCACGCACTGTACCTATGGAGCAACAGTGGCCATCTTTTCAGACTTATCCTAGTGAAATGATTATAATAGGTCCCCCCAATCCTAACCATAGTACTTCTATATATGCTAAATAATAACCACAGGGAAACTTTACAATTTGACTTCAGCTGAGTATTAAATACAATAATTATTTGTAAAAATTGAATGAGGAGCCCATTCACGTTGTTCATTTCTAGGTTTTGCATATGGAAGAAGTTGTCTCTTTTTTTAGTTTACAGAAAGATGCCTGAAAACTGAGCATGATGGCCCCAGAAAAATCAGATCTGGTGAATTCATTATTTGGGGTCTGCTGTTGACTTGGTCGAGTGAGCCATTTTTTCATTAATTAAGTGAAGGGAGTTGAATAATTAATGGTTTCCAAGTTGTGCCCAAGCCTTGGGAGTTGATGTAGAGGGGTTAGAGGAGAGAGCAGGGCATCTCCTAGAATAGTTCAGCTTTCAACTCCTAGATATTGGGTTCCCTCAGATTTTATTTGAAAAGGGATTTCATAGCACTTTAATAAAGAGTCTCAAAACCTGGTACTTCCCCAAGTTTTTGGATTCTATGAGCCAGTAAGATTTCTATAAATTGAGGTTGGCCAGAGTGGGTAAGGGAGGCACTGCCAACTGGCAAACGTAAGGACTTGAGATGAATACCATCTACTGTCACTGTAATTGCAAAACACCACAAAAAGGATATAATCTCAACAAAAACCCCAAACAAACAAACAAACAAATGAAAACAGTTCTTTGCATTGAACAACTGTAGCACTGTAAATGCTCACCAGGCTCTTCTTGTTCTGGTGGAGACTTGGTGGGGCTGGCCCTGGGCTGAGGGGGGCTTGTTGGAAGCTGTTGGGCAGGTGCTTTCTGGAGCCCTGTTCTTCAAAATTCAGTCGTGAATAATGAGTATTTTATAGTGGGGACTAAAAAGGGCTTGCTGGGTTATTCTCAAGAGTTTGGTTTCGTTTTTTCTTTTTCATTTCTTTTGATTTTTAAAAAATATTCATAGATTTGGTAAGGTTTTAAGCAGGTGGACTTTTTTCCCTGCCGCAATTAGCATATCAAAACATTCACATTTCATTCTATTTGAATCTTCTGTCCTCATCGAGATCTGAATATTTTAAGCAAAGCACCATAGGAAGTATTCCAGCTTTGACAGTTCAATCTAGAAGAAAAACACAATGAGAGGGTTTGTAAACTGTGGCTCAGTAATGCAGGGTTAGGAGAGGGGCGTAAGGTGTGTCAGAAATGGACCCCATCAGCTCCGAATTTTCTGTGGCAGGAAAGGATGGAGTGGGAGTTGGGGCTAACCTTCAGATCATATAACGTGGGTTTTATCTGATGGAAAGACATCAGATCCCGTGATACCACACATAGGTTTGCTTGGAAGTTAAATGGAATCTCACTAATCCTTGGAGAGGAAAAGCCGAGGGTCATTCTGAGTTCATAATGCCCTAGTTACATGCTTGTTGGCATTTAAGACCCCTTAAATCGCTGCATAAATTGAAAAGCTTTCTAAAATATATAATTGTGTCAGAAGATTGAGTAATAGTTTATTAGCATTATGTTTTATTTTTCTAATATTAATTAATATATTCAAGATTTTACACTTTTGCTACAATGATATCAGACAGTATAGTTTCAGCTAATATAGATACACATCAGGATGTTGAACTTTTTTTTTTTTTTTTGCGGTACGCGGGCCTCTCACTGTTGTGGCCTCTCCCGTTGCAGAGCACAGGCTCCGGACGCGCAGGCTCAGCGGCCATGGCTCACGGGCCCAGCCGCTCCGCGGCACGTGGGATCCTCCCAGACCGGGGCACGAACCCGCGTCCCCTGCATCGGCAGGCAGACTCCCAACCACTGCGCCACCAGGGAAGCCCAGGATGTTGAAACTTTTAAAATCCATTATTAGTTAGGAAACTTTGTTGAAACAACCTAAAGTTACTCTGGTTAACTTAAGCCAAAAAGGCATTGGTCAGGAGAGGATCAGGTTCCTCACAGTTGGATGGGAAGGCAGGAGACCCAGGCCTAGGCAGGAATCAGGGAGAACAAGGGCACAGCTGAAATCTTGTCCTAGGAATGGTCTGGTTAAGTCATTGCTGCCATTAGTACCAGCATCTCCAGCCTCTCAGTTCTGGTGTGTTATTTAAACCAGTTGACCCTCTGCCTCTAGGTCCCCCCTCAGTGTTCCAATTGTACTGAGCCTATGATTGGTTACACTATTTGTTTAGCTTCCACAGAGGAGGAGATTGGGATGGGAAAAGCACCCTCTTTCTAGCTTCCATAGTTGGTGGTGGGGCCCTGCCACTCCATCTTGCAATTCACCTCCCTACCCCTGCCCCCAAGAAAGAAGAGACTTCAGGTGCTGGGCAGCTTAAACAATAGAAGTTCACTGTGCAACTGGGGAGAAAGGTTCTGAGGAAGATGCATTGTAGTTAAATGAGGCCTGAGGAATGAGTTTTTAGCTTCACTCCAATTAGCTAAGTGATGTTGGGCAGCTTGCTAAACCTCTGGGAGCCTTTGTGTCCTTATCTGAAGAAAGGGAATTTTGATCACAACCCAAGCCCTATGACTATAACCAGAATCTTCTTTCCAGGAAAAAAATAAAAATATAAATAGGATAATAGAAGCAGGCAGATCTCTAATAAGTGTCTCTTTTAACTTAGAGAATGATAAGCCAAAACTATCTGAAATATGGTTGTGGGAAAGCTGGATTTAAGGACCTCTGCTGGAGAGTAGTCATTGCATAGTAGAGTATAGGAATGCGTATGAACTTAGGAGTCAGCTACACCTTGCTGCCAGTGCTTTTTCACTGTTCCACCCCATACTTTTGGAGTGACTTAGAGGAAATTTCTGAGACTTGTTTTCTCATCTGTGAGGTGGAGATAATACTTCTTGACTTGTCCTGTTGTGAAGATTAAATGAGGCAACATACATAAAAGTGCCTGCTACATAGGAAGTGTTCTACAAAGGTTACTTCTCCCCTCCCTAGATGCCTGGGGATCTGGTTTTGTAGTACTGCTTGCTCTCTGAGACTCTCCCTTGAGTGGAGGGAATTAAATGGGAATTTGATGAGCATTTGCCCAGTTCAAGACACAGTCCTAGGCTCTAGGTCAGGCCCCTTGTGGGGTTTAAAGAAAAACAAGAGAGTTTACACTTGAATCATAGAGATCACAGGCCAACATTTCTCTATGCCATACTCTGGGAACAGTGTGGGATAAGAGTTGTGACCTATGTAATACCAAACTTAGTAGTAAGTTCTTGTTTTGTTTTTACATTTTTATTATAAAATGAAATGCAGATAACCATATAAAAAATATATAGCTTCTGAATTATTTTAAAGCAGCCACCGTTGTAGGTCAAGATAGTGGATCTTGCCAGAGCGCTCCAGAAGCCCTCTACATGCCTCATCTCAACATAAGTGCCTCCCTGGCCCCAAAGTAGCTACTATCCTAACTTTTAGATAGTCACGTCCTCACATTTCTCTATAGTTTTAGCACCTAAATGTGCCTCCCTAGAGAGTATAGTTTATTCCTACCTTCACTTTTTAAATTTGATGTCTTTCAAGTACTTTAATCTACAGGTTTCCATCTTTATCCCTTTCTTTTCCTTACAATTTATCAGTTGAAGGACCTGGGCTGTTTGGCCCATAGTTTCCTGGGTTTTGCTGATTGAACACTCATGGGGCAGTTTAACATGTCCCTGTGTTCTCTGGATTTCCTGGTACCTTTTATTACACGAAACACAATGTCTTCTACAAGGGAGCTCAGTGGCCATATTATAATTGAAGTGGATGGGAGCATGGAAACTTTGGTACATGATTCATTCATAATTGAGATACCACATGCCATCTTCTAGTGTCCATAGCAGCTGGTTTCTTTTGAAAGAATTTCTAGGAAAGCCTTATTTTAGATGAAGTTTACATTGCAGTTCTTACCAACTGACTCATTTTTATCTCTCATGCATCTTTAGGTTAGTATATCAAAGATCAAATCCCAGAAATCCCATTAACCTCTGGGTTATGCTAAAATTAGTTGTTTGACTTTTCAAGTCTGTGCTGTCAGTAACAGAAACTCTATGTTTCTAATATTTGTTTTGTAACATTCTTAAAATGTTACATGTATGTGTAGCTCTGCAATTTCATGTTCCATTTATGTCGGCCAGGAAGGGAAAATATGGAGAAACTATGGTTTATCTGAAAGATTTTGGGAATAAGCTCTTTCAATCAAGTAAATATTCTCCTTAGCTGAGTGTGTTTATAGGTACCTTTACGTATATGGTTAGTTTCCGAGGAATTCATATCCAACTAAATACATATAAACTACATATGGAATATAATTCAACTTTTCTTCAGTGAATCATGATCTTATGCTGCCTTATGGCCACCCCTATGAGTGATATTTTTTAAAATATTTATTTGGCTGCACCGGGTCTTGGTTGCAGCACCTGGGATCTTCATTGCAGCGTGTGGGATCTTTTAGTTGCAGCATGCTGGATCTAGTTCCCTGACCAGGAATCGAACCCAGGCCCCCTGCATTGGGGGCACAGAGTCTTAACTGCTGAGGCACCAAGGAAGTCCTTATGAGTGATTTTTAAACACCCCAAAAGTCACATTTAAAAATAAACCTGTATCAAATAAATAAATAAATCTGTATCAATGTTTTTTTTTTGGACTTTTGTAACTTTCTCTTAAAGCACAAAGTTTGCAGACTTAAAATCATGGAATTGAGTCCTCTTGAGATCCATGAGGGAGGGAAAGAGAGGGACACCAATGAAACTGAAAGGCCACCAAGGGGCCCACTGAAGAGCCAGGTTCCTGTTGGCTGTGCCGCAGGAGGACAAGGCCACCTGTCCATGGTCAGCAGTGTGTCCCCTGGGACAGGTCTATTGAAACCAGAGCCTTGGCTGACCCAGGTTATTAGAGGTAGGCTTCCTCGTCATTATCAGGGAAAAGAGAAGGGGAAAGGTTTTGGTTTCTGCATTACCTTGGCAGGAGGCCCATTTCTCATTTTTTTTTCACTTATTCAAAATACCTATTATATATCAGAAACTATAGGTGCTGAGTTTACACTGGTGAACAGAACTCTCACGGAGCTTATAATGCAGAGGAGGAGCCAGACCATCAACAAGCAGTCAAACAGACTAGAGAAGAGATGGACCATTAGGGATGTGGGAAGAGCAAGGAGAATGATAGGGGCACCTCTTTAGATGGGGAGACTCAGCAGCCACTGTATAGAGGGTGAGGAAACGGTGTTTCAAGGCAAGAACATAGCATGTGCCAAGGCCATGAGGCAGGCTTGGTATTTTTGAGAAACTGAAAGAAGGCCACTTTTTTTTTTTAAGTTTACAATAAATTTTATTGACTTTTTTATTCTTTATACAAAAGGAACTACTTATACACTGTGTGATTGTTGCTTTAATTTTTTTTTGAATTTTATTTTATTTATTTTCTTATACAGCAGGTTCCTATTAGTTATCCATTTTGTACATATTAGTGTATACATGTCAATCCCAATCTCTCAATTCATCACACCAACACCACCACCCACCGCTGCTTTCCCCCCTTGGTGTCCATACGTTTGTTCTCTACATCTGTGTCTCAGTTTCTGCCCTGCAAACTGATTCATCTGTAAATAGTGCTGCAATGAACATTGGGGTGCATGTGTCTTCAAATTTGAATTATGGTTTTTCTCTGGGTATATGCCCAGTAGTGGGATTACTGGGTCATAAGGCAATTCTATTTTTAGTTTTTTAAGGAACCTCCATAGTGTTCTCCATAGTGGCTGTACCAATTTACATTCCCACCAACAGTGCAAGAGGGTTCCCTTTTCTCCACACCCTCTCCAGCATTTGTTCTTTGTAGATTTTCTGATGATGCCCATTCTAACTGGTGTGAGGTGATACCTCATTGTAGTTTTGATTTGCATTTCTCTAATAATTAGTGATGTTGCGCAGCTTTTCATGCGCTTCCTGGCCATCTGTATGTCCTCTTTGCAGAAATGTCTATTTAGGTCTTCTGCCCATTTTTGGATTGGGTTGTTTGATTTTTTAATATTGAGCTGCATGAGCTGTTCATATATTTTGGAGATTAATCCTTTGTCCATTAATCTGTTTGCAAATATTTTCTCCCATTTTGAGGGTTGTCTTTTCGTCTTGTTTATGGTTTGCTTTGCTGTGCAAAAGCTTCTAAGTTTCATTAGGTCCCATTTGTTTAATTTTGTTTTTATTTCCATTACTGTAGGAGGTGGATCAAAAAAGACCTTGCTGTGATTTATGTCAAACACTGTTCTTCCTATGTTTTCCTCTAAGAGTTGTATAGTGCCTGGTCTTACATTTAGGTCTCTAATCCATTTTGAGTTTATTTTTGTGTGTGGTGTTAGGGAGTATTCTAATTGCATTCTTTTACATCTAGCTGTACAGTTTTCCCACGCCACTTATTGAAGAGACTGTCTTTTCTCCATTGTATATCCTTGCCTCCTTTGTCATAGATTAGTTGACCATAGGTGCGTGGGTTTATCTCTGGGCTTTCTATCCTGTTCCATTGATCTATATTTCTGTTTTTGTGCCAGTACCATATTGTCTTGATTACTGCAGCTTTGTAGTATAGCCTGAAGTCAGGGAGTCTGATTCCTCCAGCTCCATTTTTTTCCCTTAAGACTGCTTTGGCTATTCGGGGTCTTTTGTGTCTCCATACAAATTTTAAGATTTTTTGTTCTAGTTCTGTAAAAAATGCCATTGGTAATTTGATAGGGATTGCATTGAATCTGTAGATTGCTTTGGGTAGTATAGTCATTTTCACAATATTGATTCTTCCAATCCAAGGACATGGTATATCTCTCCATCTGTTGGTATCATCTTTAATTTTTTTCAACAGGGTCTTATAGTTTTCTGTATACAGGTCTTTTGTCTCCCTAGGTAGGTTTTTTTCCTAGGTATTTTATTATTTTTGTTGCAGTGGTAAATGGGAGTGTTTCCTTAATTTCTCTTTCAGATTTTTCATCTTTAGTATATAGGAATGCAAGAGATTTCTGTGCATTAATTTTGTATCCTGCAACTTTACCAAATTCATTGATTAGCTCTAGTAGTTTTCTGGTGGCATCTTTAGGATTCTCTATGTATAGTATCATGTCATCTGCAAACAGTGACAGTTTTACTTCTTCTTTTCCAATTTGTATTCCTTTTCTTCTCTGATTGCCATGGCTAGGACTTCCAAAACTATGCTCAATAATAGTGGCAAGAGTGGACGTCCTTGTCTTGTTCCTGATCTTAGAGGAAATGCTTTCAGTTTTTCACCATTGAGAATGATGTTTATTGTGGTCTTGTCGTATATGGCCTTTGTTATGTTGAGGTAGGTTCCGTCTATGCCTACTTTCTGGAGAGGTTTTATCCTAAATGGGTGTTGAATTTTGTCAAAAGCTTTTTCTGCATCTATTGAGATGATCGTATGGTTTTGGTTTTTTTTTTTTTTTTTTTTTTTTTTTTGCGGTACATGGGCTTCTCACTGCTGTGGCCTCTCCCGTTGCGGAGCACAGGCTCCGGACGTGCAGGCTCAGCGGCCATGGCTCACTGGGCCCAGCCGCTCCGCGGCGTGTGTGATCTTACCGGACCGGGGCATGAACCCGTGTCCCCTGCATCAGCAGGCAGACTCTCAACCACTGCGCCACCAGGGAAGCCCAATCATATGGTTTATATTCTTCAATTTCTTAATATGGTGTATCACATTGATTGATTTGCGTATATTGAAGAATCCTTGCATCCCTGGGATAAATCCCACTTGATCATGGTGTATGATCCTTTTAATGTGTTGTTGGATTCTGTTTGCTAGTATTTTGTTGAGGATTTTTGCATCTATATTCATCAGTGACATTGGTCTGTAATTTTCTTTCTTTGTAGTATCTTTGTCTGGTTTTGGTATCAGGGTGATGGTGGCCTCATAGAATCAGTTTGGAGTGGTCCTTCCTCTGCAATTTTTTGGAAGAGTTTGAGAGGATGGGTGTTAGCTCTTCTCTAAATGTTTGATAGAATTCACCTGTGAAGCCATCTGGTCCTGGACTTTTGTTTGTTGGAAGATTTTTAATCACAGTTTCAATTTCGTGACTTGTGATTGGTCTGTTCGTATTTTCTGTTTCTTCCTGGTTCAGTCTTAGAAGGTTATACCTTTCTAAGAATTTGTCCATTTCTTCCAGGTTGTCCATTTTATTGGCATAGAGTTGCTTGTAGTAGTCTCTTCAGATGTTTTGTATTTCTGCAGTGTCTGTTGTAACTTCTCCTTTTTCATTTCTAATTTTATTGATTTGAGTCCTCTCCCTCTTTTTCTTGATGAGTCTGGCTAACGGTTTATCAATTTTGATTATCTTCTCAAAGAACCAGCTTTTAGTTTTATTGATCTTTGCTATTGTGTTCTTTGTTTCTATTTCATTTATTTCTGCTCTGATCTTTATGATTTATTTCCTTCTGCCAACTTTGGATTTTGTTTGTTCTTCTTTCTCTAGTTCCTTTAGGTGTAAGGTTAGATTGTTTATTTGAGATTTTTCTTGTTTCTTGAGGTAGGCTTGTATATAGCTATAAACTTCCCTCTTAGAATTGCTTTTGCTGCATCCCGTAGGTTTTGGATTGTTGTGTTTTCATTGTCATTTGTCTCTAGGTGTTTTTTGATTTCCTCTTTGATTTGTTCAGTGATCTCTTGGTTATTTAGTAACGTACTGTTTATGTTTTTGTTTTTACATTTTTTATGTATTTATGTGTTTATGTTTTTACATTTTTTTCCCTGTAATTGATTTCTAATCTCAGCATTGTGTTCAGAAAAGATGCTTGATATGATTTCAATTTTCTTAAATTTACTGAGGCTTGATTTGTGACCCAAGATGTGATCTATCCTGGAGAATGTTCCGTGCGCACTTGAGAAGAAAGTGTAAACTGCTGTTTTTGGATGGAATGTCCTATAAATATCAATTAAATCTATCTGGTCTATTGTGTCATTAAAGCTTGTGTTTCCTTATTAATTTTCTGTTTGGATGATCTGTCCATTGGTGTAAGTGAGGTGTTAAAGTCCCCCACTATTATTGTGTTACTGTCAATTTCCTCTTTTATAGCTGTTAGCAGTTGGCTTATGTATTAGGTGCTCCTGTGTTGGGTGCATATGTACTTATAATTGTTATGTCTTCTTCTTGGATTGATCCCTTGATCATTATGTAATGTCCTTCCTTGTCTCTTGTAACATTCTTTATTTTATCTGATATGAGTATTGCTACTCCAGCTTTCTTTTGATTTCCATTTGCATGGAGTATCTATTTCCATCCCCTCACTTTCAGTCTGAATGTTTCCCTTGGTCTGAAGTGGGTCTCTTGTAGACAGCATATATACGGGTCTTGTTTTTGTATCCATTCAGCAAGCCTGTGTCTTTTGGTTGGAGCATTTAATCCATTCACGTTTAAGGTAATTATCGATATGTGTTTTCATATTTCCATATTCTTAATTGTTTTGGGTTTGTTTTTATAGGTTCTTTTCTTCTTTTGTGTTTCCCACTTAAAGAAGTTCCTTTAGCATTTGTTGTAGAGCTGGTTTGGTGGTGTGGAATTCTCTTAGCTTTTGCTTGTCTGTAAAGCTTTTGATTTCTCTGTCTAATCTGAATGAGACTCCTGCCGGGTAGAGTAATCTTGGTTATAGTTCTTCCCTTTCATCACTTTAAGTATATCCTGCCACTCCTTTCTGGGCTGCAGAGTTTCCACTGAAAAATCAGCTGATAACCTTATGGGGATTCCTTTGTATGTTATGTTTTGTTTTTCCCTTGCTGCTTTCAATAATTTTTATTTGTCTTTAATTTTTGCCAGTTTGATTACTATGTGTCTCGGCGTGTTTCTCCTTGGGTTTATCCTGTATGGGACTCTCTGCACTTCCTGGACTGAGACGGCTATTTCCTTTCCCATGTTAGGGAAGGTTTCAACTATAATCTCTTCAAATATTTCCTCTGGTCCTTTCTCTCTCTATTCTCCTTTCGGGACCTCCATAATGCGAATGTTGTTATGTTAAATGTTGTCCCAGAGGTCTCTTAGGCTGTCTTCATTTCTTTTCATCCTTTTTTCTTTATTCTGTTCCACAGCAGTGAATTCCACCATTCTGTGTTCCATGTCCCTTATCCGTTCTTCTGCCTCAGTTATTCTGCTGTCAATTCCTTCTAGTGTATTTTTCATTTCAGTTATTGTGTTGTTCATCTCTATTTGTTTGTTCTTTAATTCTTCCAGATCTTTGTTAAACTTTTCTTTCATCTTCTCAATCTTTGCCTCCATTTTTTTTGCCAGGTCCTGGATCATGTTCACTATCATTATTGTGAATTCTTTTTCTGGAAGGTTTCCTATCTCCACTTCATTTAGTTGTTTACCTGGGGTTTTATCTTGTTCCTTCATCTGGTACATAGCCCTCTGCCTTTTCATCTTGTCTATCTTTCTGTGAATGTGGTTTTTGTTCCACAGGCTGCAGGATTGTAGTTCTTCTTGCTCCTGCTGTCTACCCTCTGGTGGATGAGGCTATCTAAGAGGCTTGTGCAAGTTTCCTGATGGGAGGGACTGGTGGTGGGTAGAGCTAGCTGTTGCTTTGGTGGGCTGAGCTCAGTAAAACATAAATTCACTTGTCTGCTGATGGATGGGGCTGGGTTCCCTCCCTGTTGGTTGTTTAGCCTGAGGTGACCCAACACTGAAGCCTACCCGGTCTCTTTGGTGGGGCTAATGGCAGACTCTGGGAAGGCTCATGCCAACGAGTACTTCCCAGAACCTTTGCTGCCAGTGTCTCCACGGTGAGCCACGGTCATCCCCTGCCTGTGAGACCCTCCAACACTAGCAGGTAGGTCTGGTTCAGTCTCTTATGGGGTCACTGCTCCTTCCACTTGGTCCCAGTGAGCACACTACTTTGTGTGTGCACTCCAAGAGCGGAGTCTCTTTTTCCCCCAGTCCTGTCAAAGTCCTGCAATCGAATCCCACTAGCCTTCAAAGTCTGATTCTCTAGGAATTCTCCTTCCGTTGCCAGACCCACAGATTGGGAAGCCTGACGTGGGGCTCAGAACCTTCACTCCAGTGGGTGGACTTCTGTGGTATAAGTGTTCTCTGTTTGTGAGTCACCCACCCAGCAGTTATGAAATTTGATTTTATTGTGATTGTGCCCCTTCTACCATCTCATTGTGGCTTCTCCTTTGTGTTTGGATGTGGGGTATCATTTTTGGTGAGTTCCAGTGTCTTCCCATCGATGATTGTTCAGCAGTTTGTTGTAATTCTGGTGTTCTTGCAAGAGGGAATGAGAGCACGTCCTTCTACTCCACCACCTTAAACCAATCTTGTTGCTCTGACTTTTTTTTTTTTGAGGTATAGTTGATTTACAATATTATGTTAGTTTCAGGTATATAATGTAGTGATTGAAAATTTTTATAGATTATACTCCATTCATAGTTATTATAAGATACTGGCTATATTCCTTGGGCAGTACAATATATCCTTGTAGCTTATTTATTTTATACATAATAGTTTGTACCAAAAGAAAGCCACTTTAATTGAAGTAATGAACAGTCAGGAACCTGAAGCAGGACTTTTACCACCCTCTCAAAAGTCAGTTTTCACTCAGGCAAATACTGAAACATAATGGTCCTTTTGGGCAACTTAGTTGACCCATAAAGCATTTTGTATATCCTATGGAAAGCCATCTCACAAGCACAGATGTTGGAATATATCTATGGCATTGACACATGTTGATCTGCTTATTTTACTTAAAACTAGCAACTCTGGTTTTCCTTGATCCTGCCCTGGGAGATTGGGCAGTACGGTTTCATCAACATCATGAATTGGCTTAAGCATAGGTCATGCTGAATTATGAAGTTTCAAAACTTACCTAAAATATTTCTGAATCTTTGTCATCAGCTATTTGGTTTTTGTGGATCTCCTTTCCAAATGACCAGGTAGACTATAAAATACCCATGGTTTCTAATTAACGACATTTCCTCATAAAAAACGTTTTTATCTTTCGTGATTAATGGTCCGGAAATGGGAGAACCCTAGAATCATTTTGTTGAAGATGACCTATAAACATGAGCTGGGTAGTTGGGTCTCTGCATGAGGATTATGCCAAGTGTTACACAGCTAGGTTCCTATTGGTAGCAAAAAGGAAGGGGACCTGCCTTTACTGAGCCTTAGTGTGACGTTGCGTTAAAAGGACAGCTTGAGCTCTTCACTGAGGCTTTCCAGTGCTCTCCTTTTCCAATTTTGCACACACGTCTGGTTTCTATTTTAATATTAGTGTAACTCCGTTCCCTCTTTCCTTTGCTTTTCTCTCAAAATTGACAGCCCCATGGCAGGAAGGCTCACCCTGTTACTGACTGGTCATTGCACCCTACTGTGGGCTGGGCAGGCACTCTTTAGTTGCTTCTTTTCCCTTCCTTTCTTTTCTTTTTGGAGCTTTTCTTTCCTCACCCACCCACTTCCTATGACTTTCCTTCTCCTCTGTGGTCCACCCCCCAAATCTTTTATACCTCTCCCTACTTTTCACTCTATTACTTTTCTTCCCTACCCTCCCACTATTTTTCTTTTCCCTTGATTCATTTCCACGACCCGTGTCCCATCTTCTTTGATGCTAATAGCATTTGGCATTGCAGTTTGATCAGTTACCCAACGAATAGCAGCAGGCTCCATGTGTGCATTATTTAAACTTCATTTTAGGGACTCTGGCACATCCTGCTTTGTGTATGCCCCAGTCTCCAATGCCTAGATGAGGTCCTTGTGTTTAGGGTTGGGGAATTAATACATTCCTGGGAATAAACAAATGAATGAACACATTGCTGGTCAACTTGATGGTGTCCATAATCCACAATTTCTGCCTCAGAAGAAATTTCTGGATCTTGAAACTTGCAGCCTCTCCCGAATAAATGAGAATGGATGGATAGATAGATGACAAGTGTAAAAAATGCTCTGTGTTGTTTATCACATGATGGAGTAAGTCTCTGCCCTGTAGGCAAAAGAATGCAGTTAGTAAGGTCTGGGTTTTAGTCCTGGCTTGTCCTTTCCTGCAGGCTTGCATGAGAAAGCTAAACGCTTTCTCAGTGTGGGTTCATGAATCTGAAAGTGAGCTACCTTACCCAGAGTGTGTGAGAAGAGATGTGTGTAAAAGCACTTTATGAATTACAAAACACTACACGAATAAAGCATCGTTATGTTGCCTGTATTAGTCATAATACAATTAGGAATTTAAAATTGGACTCTTATTATAAATATACGATTTACTTTTAAACTTATTTGTTGAAAGAATGTATCTCATCTTCAAATAAAGGGATGGCATGAGCTTGAGACCATAGAGAATAGTTTATTGAAAAGCCTCCCTTTTGTAGGATTTTAGGATTAAAATTAGGCGATGAAAATAAATGTATGCTTTTAATAGTAAATGTTACACAAATCAATGTGCTGGTTTCCCTTATGCTAATTTTTATTTTTTAAATAAACTTATAATGTTCTATATATGATACAGTTGAGTTGTAGAATAGCCATACCTGTGAATGACTTATCTTAGGGTTTAAAAATTCATAAACTTGAACTTCTTTTGTTTAGGTCCCAGACTGTGGAGGAGAATGCACTAACCACATCCATCAAAGATGTTAATCATGGTCTCTCCTTGTTAATTTTCTTCTCTCTCTGAAACCTTGGCCCACTCAAAATAGAGAAGTGAGTGAAACCCATCTCACTAAATTGAGTCATGATGAGTGCATCTGTGTGACCCTTGCTGGGCCTCTCTGATTGACAAGTGAAGAAGAAAAGGGCTAAATCCTGAACCTCCTTCAGTGTCCCCAGTTCTCCCACCTTAGTGAGCCCCAGATCACTTGCTTTGTCTTAAGTAAGCTGTGTGCTTCTACCTCTCCGTTCTCCTTTCATTCCTACAGCCCATGCAGGACGCGCTGGCAGACCTTCCGGAATGGTATGGAATAAAAGGCATGCAGGCCCACTGGATCGGGGACTGTGTGGGCTGCCATTTGGACTTCACATTAAAGGTGATCGAGCAAGAGCATCTCCAGCAATTAATGCTCAGAAACCCCCTTCTGCATTTTTAGAACTCTTTGAAGAAACCAGCAACTTGAGACTCTGCAACAGTGCTATCCAGTAGAAAGATACTGAGAGTCACATATGTAATTTCAAATTTTCTAGTAGCCACATTTTTTAAAGTGCAAAGAAACAGGTGAAATTAATTTTAATAACATTTTATTTAACTCATTACATCCAAAATTTTCATTTCAAGATGTGATCACATTGTAGGCCTTTGCTTCTTCACCAGGGTGAGGGATGCGGGTCTCTGAGCCACCTGGCTACTGTATGTGGAATGTCTTCTGTATTCTCTCCCTTGCCCAATATTTTATCATGAAAGTGTCTCCACCTCCATTCCTGGGACCACCTGAAAATGAGACATCTCCGGGGGGAACACTCTCAGTCCTGCAGGTACAGGGCCATGTGGCTGTGCCTCTGAGGCCCCAGGCCTGGCTCCATAGGTGACACCTAATTGGCACTCAGCCCATAGTGTGGACTTTTAGTTCTGGGCCCCAAGCGCTTCGCACATCATTGGCACTTTGTGAGCACATTGGAATGTGTGAACAAAGGAGGATCTGGCCTCTCTGTGTCCTCTGTGTCTGTCACATAGTTGGCATTCAGAAGGCATTTAACCAGCCCTAGGAGCACTCATTCTTGAGCTCAGCTCAGGCTGTCCTTTCTTTCCTATTCAAAATGGAATTAGCCTCAGTGTCTTTTTCTGGTTAGAAATTTTGATGCCTTTATTTGTAACTTAAATCCTGGAGGAAAGTATATAGCTCCTTTCTCAGGACGAATAACATTGACAGTTATTATTGATTTGTGAACAAAGGAGCCAAGAACCGGGGAAGGCATCCTTCTGAGCATGCTTTGACCCCCTTTGATTTGGGGCCCCCAAGTACGCCTGGTTATTGGCACTGCGGAGGCCTCCTGAAAGAGGAGCTGTGACCCTCTTCTCTCTTGCCCTTTCTGCCCCTGCCAGGGACCACCTCAGGTCCCCACATCCCTGTGGCTATGGTCAGAAGCTGTCACCACTATCTGGGATTGGGGAGGGGTGGGAGGAAGGGATATGGCTGGGGAGCACAGCAGCCCAGAGGGAGGACTGAGGAAATGAGTCTGCTTCCCCCCTGCCAGGTTGATGGGCAAGTCACAGGAGAAAAGCTGAGCGCCTACACGGCCACCCCCGAGGCCATTTACGGCACTGCCCACGTGGCCATCTCTCCCAGCCACAGACTCTTACATGGGCACAGCTCTCTGAAGGAAGCCTTTCGGAAGGCTCTCATCCCTGGCAAAGGTGAGTTGGCAAGTTAAGGTTAAGACGGGCATTATGCCTTATGTTTCACAGAGTTCATGGTTCTTTCACATTTGTCATCTTGTGTGATCTGTTATTCTCCTTGGCCTAACTTTTCATGTTTTGATTTTAAAACATGAGGATCAAAAAGAACTTTGAAAATGTTAAGTTACTTTGAGTTACTAGTTTGTCCGCTTCTTAAGTTTTTGTTTGAAAGCTCAACTCTTTCCCTTTAAATATAATCTAGATTTAAAGCTCTTTTCTGATAGGAGTAGAATCTGGTACTTAACTTATAATTTTATCATCAAATAAAACTATACTGGCAGGGACAGGAAGGAAGCCAATGACAATTAAAGGAAACATTTCAATAACTTAATTTTAGTATCTTTAAGAATTCACACAGTGATCTGAGCAGACAAGCGAGTCCTGCTCAATACAGGTCTTAAATGAGTGGATCAAGCTGACCTAGAATTGGCATAGCAGGTGTTGGTCAGTGAGGATTGGGAAGTGCCTATGCATTAGTCAGTATTCCAGGGTTGCAAGCAACAGAATCCATCTCTGGCTAACCCAGGGGAGGAGGGGAACATACTGGAAAGCCGTGGGGAAGAACCAGTCTGGAAGAGGACTTGGACCAGACAGCCATGGGGGGTTGGGCAGTAGGAACTAATAGTGTCTTGCGTACCACTGACTGAGTGAATCTGCTCTCCCCTCGCCCTCAGTGCTTGGGACACTTGGTTTGAGATTCCTGTTGCAGAGAAGGGTGTTCACTTGGTATAACTGGGGACCCTGGCCTTTTTGTTGGCCAAGGGAAGGCCAGGCACCTTCCTTGATAGACCAACAAGACTGTCATCAGTGAGGAAGGGGTAGCTTTCTGAAACTCAGAGGCTCTTCCCAGAGGAAGGGGATATGATCCTGGGCAGGCGAAAAGAACTCACCTGTCATTTAGAAGTAGGTCTCCAGAGAAATGTAAAATTTCTGTAAAAATCTCAGCCTCCTTCACTTTTCATAGACTATAAACTTCAAACCAAAAGCACACCATCTGAATTATTGGAGGTCTATTTGAATTATTTGATTAATAAAATTTTTTGAATGGTGGCATAAAGTTTTTTTTTTTAATTGCTATTCTTAAAATAGTCAGAATGAAAGATTTCCTGATCACATTGGAAAGATAAACAATGTCATCCCAGCTTATCTCTGCTTAGGACTTCTAATTGTTTACTTAACAACATCAATATTCAGATCAGTTAATACTTACTGAGAGCCTGCTACATACTGAGCACTTGGGGATGCATAGATGGCCGTTCACAGTCCTGTCTTTGGGGGGCGGAGGCAGGGTCATAGCAGAGGAGACCCAGATGCATATGTAATTCACTGGCACAGGACAGATATCACTTGGTTTCATCTCTTTTGTTGTTGTATATTGAAATGGAGAAAAGACTCTTAAGATTTCAGTGTGTGCTTATAAAGTCCAGTAGCTATCTCTCTCAGTTTTATTTTCCACGTATTCAAAAGAAAGATTGGATTGTTTTCAACTATTTAGTTTAAAGGGAAAACTTGTTGTTTTTACTTTCATGAGCATTTTGAGATTCCTTGAGGGCTGTGTTGGTTGAATAATATCTAAAATTGAAAAACTGAAAAATATAAACATCTGGCCTTAGATTTTTTTCCCATGGTTAATTTGGGGACACAAATTAAAATGAAGTAATAGCAATAGAGGATTAACTAGCCAATAAGTTACAAGAGATGGAGTTCCTGACATGAAAGACACTATATAAATCCAAAACATTTTCATATGTAAGAAATTAAGAAATGATTTTAGCATATGCAGAGAGCAATGTTTTCATGATCATTTGGATATCAGCAGATCTGACTTGGCCTGGTTATTTCCTTTGTTCTCCCCTCTTTTTAGTAATCTCTGAAACAATTACAAATGGAACACTACACTTGGCTCTAAATTTTCTGATTCTAATTTCAGAATGGAAATATTCTTTTTGCAGATGTCAATTTATTCAAAGTCTCTAGATTAATTTGCATGTCAAGTCTCTGGATGTTGACATGTAGAATCAGTCATTTATAGCCAGTACAGTGCTAGAGTGTAATGCAGTTTTCCCAATGAATTAAAATTACCATATGAATATGGATTTATGCCTGCTTTGGCCTTTGAGGTCACATTTTAAACCTGAACATCTTATCACTAGTGTCATTTACCATTGCCATGTGGCTCAAATTAGGCAAGCAGCTTGGTTTTCCCTCAAATGTCCAGTTTTGAGGATAACTAATGTTAGAGCAGTAACTGCTGCAAGTCATGGCAGCACATAGTTGTGACTGAATATATCACTTGCACAAGTTTAAATTCTCAAACATGAGTTCCTGCAGTTGCTAAGTTGATTTCTGCCTATTGTCTCCTGAGTTGGCACAAGATGATCAAGGTTCTGATCCCAGATCCATCCCATGACTTAAGGATGGTCATTTCACCTTTGTAAGTTGAGTTTTCTCTGCAGCGCAGGTGATGAGGCTATCGGGCAAGGTGGGGTGGAGCGCTTGGTGGGAACAGAAGGAGCCCTGAGGGGTCTGAGGAGGAGGGTGACACATGTGGACAGGGTGATGCTTGAGTCGCAGAGTAGAGGCAGGAGAGCTGGCTTACCCCATTAGTTAGGGTGAGAGATGGTGAAGACCCTAGAACAGTGGCCATCAGAATGGAGGGGCGAGAACAGCTCTGAGAAGTATTTGGAAGGCTCCTGGGACAACTCCCTGATTTCTGGCCTGGCCAACTGGGTTGCTGATGCTACTGACTAAATGTACGGTTTTTGCTCAGCATACTATAATTGGCACAGATTCCTTTAAGAGAGCAAAAATTAAGGTCCTTCTCTATGCAGTTCTTGAAATTGAGTGTATTTCCATAATCATTGGCATTGCCTCCTTTTCTCAGCTGACCGCCTCTGATCTAAGTCATGTTATGTAAGCTGTGACTTGATAGGAACTAGAAACCATAAAAAGCATCAATAGGGAAATATCATCAGAGTTCTAGAAGCGGTTCTGACATTTCCTGGAGCCTTTTCTTACATTCCTAATATTAAAATATGCAAACCCTGGGGCTTTGGAACCACACATTTCAGCTCTGAGTCACCAGTGGTCTACACAATGTATTTTTTGCCAAAAGGGTAAATGAGGTCTCCCTAATGGTTGATTTAGAAACCCTATTTTTATTGACACATTAGAGGGAAGCCCCAGAGCACTGAATAATTTATTGCTCCCTATTGTCTTGCCCCATCTCCATTGATTCAGCATGGGGGTGGGACAAAGGGTAAGGAACAGAATCCTGTGGATAATAGTTTATTCTCAATCAAACTGCTCCTACTAGCATCCTTTCAGCACATGTTAATAGATAACTGTGTGGAGGAAAGCTTCCGTGCTCAGGTAACCTGGAATAAAGCAAAAATAAATAGGTTTCTTTGCTTCTGGACTTTTTAGTGCCTTCGCTGTGCTAACGTGCACTGTGACTGTCTACGAGGGGACGTCATGCAGCTCTCCTCACGCTTACTTGACCAGAGGACCCTGTTTCCACAGAGCATCCCTGGGACCTAGTTGCAAGCAGCACTGCTTTGCTGAGTTATGAACAGAGACTTTGGTCTGTTTTTCCATGGGGCGTGAAAGACCTGCCTTTTTTGCAGTGGGGGCCCTGAGAGCAGAGGGCAGCTTCTTGACTGGAATGTTTCCTTTGTAATTACTAACTATTAAGTTAGTAATCCTTTGTATCTTCTAAAGCATTTAGCTATGACTTAACCCCTGTATGAACTGCTTCAGTTACTTGGGATTTCTCCTTGGCTTCCTGCTTCATGTCACCAGCACATGACTAATGAGAAATGTGGAGAATGCTAGGCCTGGCCAAGAACTTTTTTCTAATTGAAAAACTGTCATAATAGACCTTTTATGTGGGAAAATGGAGAAAAATTCAACCCTTTAATGCAAGTACTCTACTTTTTTTTCATATTTTTCTTGTAATGACTTTATTGAGATATAATTCACATATCATAAAATTCACCCATTTAAAATGTGCAATTCAATGGTTTTTAGTATATCTACAGAGTTTTACAACCATCACCACTGTCAATTTTAGGACATTTTTATCATCCCCCAAAGAAATCCCATACCCTCTAGCAGTCACCCCCATTCCTCCTATTTCCCCCAGCCCCAGGCAGCCACTAATCTACTTTCTTTCTTTCATATAAATGGACTCATATGATATTTGTTCTTTTGTCACTGGCTTCTTTCATATAGTATAATGTTTTCAAGGTTCATCCATGTTGTAGTCAGTACTTCATTCCTTTTTATTTCAGAATATTCCATTGTATATACCAGATTTTATTTATCCATTCATCAGTTGATGGACATTTTGTTTCTTTCCACTTTCCAGCTAGCTGCTATGAACATTCGTTCAGATTTGGGCCAACCCAATATCTAGGAGTAGAGTTGTTGGGTCTTATGGTAATTCTATTTTTAACTGGTTGAGGAACAACGAGACTTTTTTAAAACAGCTGCTCTATTTTACATTCCCAGCAGCAGTACATGGGGGTTCCAGTTTCTCCACATCTTTGCCTATACTTGTTATTGTCTGTCTTTTTTTTATGGTCATGCTGGTGAGTGTGAAGCATTATCTCATTGTGGTTTTGATTTGCATTTACCTGATGGCTAATGGTATTGAGCATCTTTTCACATGCTTATTGGCCATTTATATATCTTCTTTAGAGAAACATCTGTTCAGATCATCTGCCCATTTTTTATTTAGTTGTCTTTATTATTGTAATAATTTTTTATGCTAGATACAAGTTTCTTATCAGATATATGATTTACAAAAATGTTCTCCAGTTCTGTGGGTTTTCTTTTCACTTCCTTGATGGTGTCCTTTGAAACACAGAAGTTTTCAATTTTGTTAAAGTCCAATTTATCTACTTTTTCTTTTGTTTTTGATTTTGGTGTCATATCTAAGAAACCACTGCCTAATCAAAGATCACAAAGATTTATACCTATGTTTCTTCTAAGAGTTTTATGGTTTTAGATCCTATATTTAGGTCTTTAATCCATTTTTAAATTAAGTATAATTTTTATATATAGCAAAGATAGGAGTTCAACTTTGTTCTTTTGTATGTGTCATAAATCTTTTAAATTCGTGTTCCCGCACACCCTTATCTTAAAAATCAGACTGATTCTATCTTTATTTTTTGGTTTTTACTTAATGTGATATCAGAAAATATTTCTTTGTTTTTAGGCAGGCTTCCCAATTGTTTTTTTAATCCATACATAATATTCTGTCAACTCAAGTGTATCATAATATCCTAAATCTTCCCTATCATGTTGAACATTTGGCCTTTTTCATGTTTGGGCTATTATGGAGACAGCTCTTTGCCTCTATAGAATTACTTCCTTAGGAAACATCCCCAAAAGTGTGATTTTTTTTGGTCAAAGTTTATGAACCCTTTTCTAGTTCTGTTTGCAAGTTGCTTTAATTGGTTTCTGAAAGGGCTATATCAGTTTAGAGTGCTGTATTCAATGATATATGGCTTTCAGTGCAACTTCACAAACAGTGATGGTACCCTTCTAAAAGTTTTTCTTAACTTACCAGGTGAAAAATAATAATACTTCAAAATTACTTTAATTTCCATCTCTCTTTATAAAAATTAATTTGTGTTTTTAAAAATCTAGGTGATATATGTATATTATGTGAAATTTCAGAGGGTACTAACAACAGCAATGACAGTAGCCTCCTTACCCAACCACTTTTAATTTTGGGGGGAATTTGTTACTTAGGATATAAGTTCGATGGCTGTGACAGAGTCCTAGAAAAACAGTGACTAAAAGGACAGAAGTTTATTTCTTGCCCACGTGACATGTAGAGTGGGTATAACAAGTCTGCTTTGTGGGGTGGTTGGGGCCGAGGCTCTTTCTGTCTTCCTGCTCTGCCCCTCTAGGATGTTGCCCTTATCTGTGTGTTCCAGATTGTTCTACACTTCATCTGTGTCGCAGTAAGAAGGTGGTGGGGGAAGAAGGGCAGCTCCTTCCCTTTGAGAGCTTGACCTGCAAGTTGCTTCTACACTTAACCCCATGTCCATACCCAGTGCAAGTGAAGCTGAGCAGTGCTGCCATTAGCTACGCAGTCATGTGTCCAACTAAACATTCTATTGCTGAATCAGAAGGAGAGACAGATATGGTGTCAACTGGCAGTCTGTTCCACCGCCGTTTCTCTGGTATAGACCGCCACATGTCTGTATAATATGCCTACACTGCTGTCTCTCCATTCACCAGTTCTAGACATTACCTAGTGACTTTTATTCTCACTCCACCACGCCTCACTGTCCATCCTCCTAATAACATACCATAATTGCAGAATTTGCAAATGTATACCTATTCTTTGAGAAGGGACCATATGGAATCAGAAATCTGGCTGTCCACTTTGAGGGTGTCAGCACTTCAGCAGCTCCAGCAGCAGGTGCCTTCCAGTCATGGTACCAGGGTGCTGGTTGAACGTCATCCCTAGAGACCCATTTGCATTGCATTTTCACTCTGTCCCCACCGTAACCCTGTCCTGTGCTTCCTGACACCCAAGGTGAAGGAAGATCGGAGCTGGCTTAGATGTTTACAGAGCCTATCTTTACCTCTCTGAAAAATAAATCCTAATTCCTAGGCTTTTTTTTTTTTTAAGGTTTTTCTGATGTGGACCATTTTTAAAGTCTTTATTGAATTTGTTACAATATTGCTTCTGTTTTATGTTTTGGTTTTTTGGCTGTGAGGCATGTGGGATCTTAGCTCCCCATCCAGGGATTGAACCCACACCCCCTGTGTTGGAAGGCGAAGTCTTAACCACTGAACCACCAGAGAAGTCCCCTAGGCTTATTTTAACTTTGGGGTTTGTAGAACATATTTTAGATAAATCTATATAAAGTCTTAAAACATAGCGGGTGTAAATAGTAATAGTTCATAAATTATAACTGTAGTTAATTGCTTATGTTGCAGAAGTACAAATGAACTCACTAATTGTTTACCACCTCTCATCCCTTCTTCCTTTGGGACTTTATTGGGGTCTTCATGCTTCCAGTCCTACATATATTCAGTGAAGATTCATGTATGTATGATTTATCTCACTGCTGCAGTAGTTGTAATAAGCTTCATTTAAGATGACACACTGTTTGGATAATTCCAAATTAAGTGTTTTATTATGACCACATAAATATTGGTCACCTGAGCCAAATATACTATGATTACATTTTCCTTTTTATATAACTTTCTGTTTTTCCTGAAGTTCATGGTGTCCTCATTTTTTTAATTTGCTTTGTGTTCTTTGAATTTCTGACTGTCTTCCCACATCCTCCCAGAAGCTCTTTAAAACTCCTCTCAAGTTTTCTACATATTCCACCCTGTCAGATAATCTATCCATCCCCTTTTTTTCCTGAAGATGCTTCCTGGGGCTCTCTGTTCTGCTTAAATCTGACCTGGTCATCCTCCAGGCTTCTGCATATCTGTCATCCTGGGACTTCTCTCTGTCTCTGCTCTGCAAATGTCCCTACCCTCTTTTCTTTGTTGGATCCTCTGTTTCCTAGATCCCATGTCTGTCTCTTTCTTGATTTACCCCTTCCTTTTGCTGGATCACAACCTCTGGTATCTCCTTAGAAATGGTACATGGGAAGGAACTGTTTTGTCCTTGAATGTGTGGAAATCTCCTCTCTGTTCAGTCATTTTCTCCTTTCCTATCCACTTCCATCTGTGTTATAGTTTAAAATTTCAGATATCTTTTAGTTTCACCATAGATAGATTGTTGTGCTTCTCATTCTTCTGTATACTTGAGGTACTTTTCAAAAGGAAAAGTGGGTGGTGGGATCATCTTTACTCCACCATCTGGAAAGTAAAAATGCCATTTTCATGTCTTTGGTTAGGAGTGCGAATGAATATTTTCATTTTTTTGTTTAATCTTTTGATTCTCCACTAGTGTGAATTATCTGTTAATACCTTCAAAGAACAAATTCTATAATAATTAGCACAAAAACACAGAAATTCTAAAGCTTATTTTTCTCACTTGTCTCCTCTGAGATTCAGATGGTGTTAGAGTCCCAGCAGATTGGTGTCCACAGTTGTTTGCTCTCATTTTCAGATTGCCTCACGCCCGTGACAGCTGTGAACATGCTCACCCAGCAGGAAGTCCCTGTTGTCATCTTGGCCAAAGCTGACTTTGAGGGCTCTCTGGATGCAAAAATAGGTAAGTAGCCATTAAAATGTAATCAGGATAGTGTACTTAGCAGGTTTAAGATCAAAATCCTAGCCTGGAAGAGCTGACTATATATTCCATGATCTGTTTTGCCTCTTTGTAAAAATGAATGTCCCTTCATTTCATCATCTCTTAGTTAAGCATCATATTTTGAAAACATATCAAGTATATTGCATCTTGCTAGTTGCTACTGAGAATAATGAAAAATGTCTGGCCCATGGATTTTGCCAGTAGAGCTAGTTGGTGAGACTTGCCTATACAATGTGGGGAACCATACAACTCAGATGAAAATCCAATTTCAGAATTCATAGAACCAACAGCAACTGCTGAGATGGGCGTTCAAAGCACACATGATCGATGTGGGCTGGGTTTTTGGTGAAGGCTTTGTGGAGGAGGTGAACTTCAGCTATGCAAGAAAGGGATCGTGAAATAGCAGTAAAATCGAAGTCATATTTAGAGCTGTAAATTGGATTTCCTTGGCGGCCTTACTCATTCCTAAGAGTTCTAACCTATCATCACTGAACAGGAAGTCTGGGATTGAACCGAGGTGTGAGACCTAATCATACCCCATCCAAGACCTGCCGTCAGGGTAGACCCGAGCAATCTCTACAGCTTTCCTGCTGTAGATTCCAGGCAGTCTCCAATGTGCCAGAACCTGCGGAGGAAGTTATTTCCACACTCTGTATCTCCTAGCACACAGAAGAAATAGCATTGCTTATTGAAATCATGGTTTTGCTCACAATTCTCAGATCCTTCTTTGGCAAACTGATTTGAAGAAACATCAACACAGAAAACAGATATTAAGCCACCCAAGTCATTCTCCTCTGACAATTTAAACCTAGAAAGTATGTTCCTTAAAGGAAATAATTCCTTCTATTACTTTAATGCATTTTATAATTAGTAAAATTCATTAATACAACCAGCCAAGATAAACAATAAAGGAAGCTCTTGTTGATGTGGCTTTTTTCCCTTTTTTTTTTGTTGTTGTTGTTTTAAAATATTAATTTATTTATTTTGGCTGTGCTGGGTCTTAGTTGCATCATGAGGGATCTTTTAATTGCATCATGCAGACTTCTTAGTTGCCGCATGCAGACTCTTAGTTGTCGCCTGCAAACTCTTAGTTTCAGCATGCATGCAGGACCTAGTTCCCCACCAGGGATCGAACCTGGGCCCCCTGCAGTGGGATCGCGGAGTCCTACCCACTGGACCACCAGGGAAGTCTCCCCTTTTGGTATTTTGAGTCAAAGTACTAACAGAATATTGAGAGTTCTGAAGGATAAGGGAAAAAGAAAAAGGAAAATCTGATTTTCTTGGGTATGCATGGAAAATCATTTTTCCTGTTGTCTTGATTTCCCACACTTCTGTAATTAATGTTTTGTGAATTATTGGCTCTTGGCCTTCCAAGAAGAACAGAAACAAAAGTAAACAAGAGTTAAAGTGGTGTTTTCACCATCTCACCTGCATGATACAAATAGTTCACATTCTACTGAGGCCCACATGACCAACACAGTGGTCCAGAGTGGTCTTTATGTGATCAAATAAATTCTGTGGTTACAATGTCTCCATTCGAAGATTGCTCCTAGTTACTACAGACCACAAACTTTTGGAATGCAGTAAATGACTTTTTTCCCTTCTTGACCATGAACACTTTTCAGCAACCTTTATTGCTTGCCATTTGTCCTCACCCTTCAGTATCCTTCAAGTCCACTCTGAGAGTTTATTTGCTTCATTAGATGCTTTTCATCCATAATCTCAGCTGGAACACTGCAGAACTTTCCATCATACCATGGAGTTTTCCATCTTACCAAGGAACTTTAGAATGTGTGTCCCAAACATTAAATCACCCTTTTAGGGCAGCATTCCAGAGAGGTTGTTCATGGACATCTGACGTAAGCATTTTGTGTATTACCCTTAGTTTTATCTCTCTCAGTTGCTGCGTGATGTGTAGCGTCCACAAGGATGTCAGCAGTCTTGACAGTTGACCCTACAGCAGTTCTCAACCAGGGGTGATTTGCAGCAGGCAACATTTGGCAATTTTAGAAACATTTCTACTGTAGAGACCAGGGATGCTCTTCAACATCCTACAGCACACAGAACAGGCCCCCCAGCAAAGTTCAGAATGTCAGTAGGACCCAGGTTGAGAAACCCTGGCCTACAGAACCAACAACTAAAAAGCCTGTTTGTATTAATTAGCTGAAGATGAAACAGCATGCCTTGGCCCTCTGGATGAGTGATTTACTTACATTCAACTCCATCTCCTCAAGGGCATATGTGGGTTGAAGAAGAAATGTCTGTTCAGAATGTACTGTTGCCTCTGGGAACAAAGCATAGTTTGAAGAAACACATTGGCCAGCTTTCTACTTACTGACCAAGCGGATTTTTCTGGGGCACTAGGAGCTGCTGGAGGAGTCAGCCCTGCTTCTCAAGAGAACTCCACTGCCCTGTGTCACTCAAAAGAGACACTTCCCCAGATGCTTGTGATTTACTATTTAAGTGACAGAAGCACCCAAAATTGTATATTTTAGAATTACAACTATTTTTTAAAAGAAACTAAGCAATGGAAAAAGACTTACGGGAAGTAGTGCCAATATGGTAAACTATTGTGTTAGGGTAGTGAGTTTCTCCAAGACTGTTCTCCATTTTCCCAATGAATATGATGTGGTTTTATAATTTCTGTGACTAAAATCTTTTAGAGTCTCCCTTGAGAAGCTAACGCTGAGTGTCAGTGCTGTCAATTATTTTGTGATTTGGCCATTTGCAAAGGAGACGTTTTGTGTTTCTTCCCCTAAACAGGAATTCCCAGCACCAGCTTAGAGGACACTGTCTTAGCCCAAACCCTGGGCCTGTCGTACTCTGAAGTCATTGAAACCATGCCAGATGGCACGGAGAGACTGAGCAGCTCTGCGGAGGTCGGTGCCCGTGGAGGTGGCCGAAGAACTTACTTATAAACTCAGGGCCTTGACATGAGCTTGATGACACATTTTCCTTTGGGTGCAAGTTACAACCTATCATTTCATTCATACCCACACTAACAGTCTTGCAGCCTCGTTTCTTAATCTATGAAAACAAAATAATATTCTTTTTCAAGATCTAAAAGCTTATCAGCTCCAAGTTGAACCTGATCCTAGGATAGTGTGGTTATCGAAGGAACTAAACTTTATTTTGTGAATCTTCTGCTTAAGAAAAATGACCTCTTCCAGGGAAACTGATTCCTTGGGACAGGTGACCAAAATTGGCTGTTCCTTTTAAGAGATCTCTGTTCTCCCCAGATTACTGACTTATTCCCACCTAAAGTTTGACTCATTTTTAGAAATCAGCAGAGAAGTTTTGAGTCATGTTTATTTGGTCAAGGTTGTCTCTTGCTAGGTGGTAAGTCTGGCAGGATTTGAGCTCAGCCTTGATACCGAACTAGGCCAGAAATTATGATGGGAGAGGTAGGGTGAGGTGGGGAAGGGGGAAGTGGGAAATGGCTCAGACAGTGATTCTCAAACTTGAGCACACACCAGTATCACCTGGTGGCCTTGTTAGAACACAGATTCCCTGGCCCCCATCTGGAGATTCTGCTTCACAGTCCCTGATGCAACTGAAGAATTTGCATTTCTAACAAGTTTCCAGGTGATGCCACTACTGCTGCTGATCCAGGGACCACATTTTGAGAATCCCTGGGTTAGAACTTTGCCACCCAAAGTCTGGTCCCTGGACCAGCAGCGTTGGCATCACTTGTTAGAAGTGTAGACTCTCAGACCCCACCTGTCTAGTGAGAACCCCATGTGATTTGTGTGCACAGTAAAGTTTGAGAGTTCTGGTTTAGAGCACTCTTTCATAAACTTGGCTGCCCTTTGAGAACACCTGGAACGTTTTGAAAAATACTGATGCTTGAGTCCCACCCTAGATATTCTGATTTAATGGTTGAGGGAGTGGAGAGGACATGGATCGGACATCAGGAGAATTCAGTGCTCCCCGGGTGATTCTAATGTGCAGTAGGACCTGGGAACTCCTGGCTTAACACAGTGATTGCAACCCGGCCATGTCTCAGAATCACCTGGGAGATGCTTACTGGCCCCACCTGGGTGATCCTGATTCCATTAGACCTGAAGATTCAGGTTTTTCAGGTTTGGGACTACCTGGCTATAGGATATCATGTATATAAAAAATAAGGGAATAGCCAGGTTTTTTTTTCCTGTGTAAGGAGTGGCAATGTTTTCTGACCTCATGTTTGTGCCTTCACTTCATAAATTATATCCCCAGACATGAGTTATGTTTTAAGATACTGAACCTTAAACCCTTCTTAAGACTGTGTGTGAGCAGGTTTCTTAGATGTAGAGCAGAGCCAAGCCAAGGTGCCAGAAAGGAGACCCGGATAACCCTCTGCAGGGTGAGAAAGAGGACAGTCATGGCCAAAATTATGAATTAGCCAGAAAAATGCCCCCTCCTTAGTATAGGACTGAGCATTAATTACGCTCCCTGGCTTCTTTCAAATAGCTTCAGGTGGTCTGTTGAATCCTCTGGTGGCCCTAGACTGAATATCTAGACTGGAGGAATTCTTTCAATGGATGGAAGGAGAATGGATGGTGAAAGCCTCCATGAGCTTCTGGGATGTGAAAACAGTAATGCATTGAGAAGATAGACTTTCAAGAGAGCTTGTGATCACCTGCACCATAATTACATGATAGTGGGAGTGTAGGACAAAGAAAGTGCTCTCCCAGAGTGTAAGTGGTTCCTTGGTAGAGAGCTCGGTCTTCAGGACATTTCAGACGCTTAATGGAGAAGGCTGCTTTTGATAAACATAGCTGTACTTTCCTATTCTTTATGCCCCGTGGCTGTAAGCTCATTGAGGTTAGGGGCAGATCAGATTTATCTTTGTGCTCCCAACGCCTAGCACAAGCCTGGCACCTAGTAGGTTTGCGGTACACCTGCACTGAACCAATTCCAAGGTTCCCACGATCCCCTCGTTGGCAAGCCATGCTGGCCCGATTCTTATCATTAGTTTGGTTCTCTCAAAAGTGTCCGGTGGGGCTTCCCTGGTAGCGCAGTGGTTGAGAGTCCGCCTGCCGATGCAGGGGACATGGGTTCGTGCCCCGGTCCGGGAAGATCCCACATGCTGTGGAGCGACTGGGCCCGTGAGCCATGGCTGCTGAGCCTGCGCGTCTGGAGCCTGTGCTCCACAACGGGAGAGGCCACAGCAATGAGAGGCCCGTGTACCGCAAAAAAAAAAGTGTCTGGTGAACAGAGAATTCCTCTTTTCTGCTATGAGTGTCCTGCCCTGCTGTCTCTCACGTGGGAGCATTTAAATACAAAAGGGGTGGTCCTTCAAGCTGAGGCCTCAGTTTGTTCCCCTGCTTGCCCGAATTCCTTCGGCTCTAGGATAATATGGAACTTTTCTTTTCTGGCCACCCCTGTCTCAAGAGGGGAGCAGTCATTAAAATAAATGTGCAGTTTTTTACTGGCAGCCGAATGCTGATATTTGCCTCTCTCTGTAGGTGCCACAGGGCTCTGGTGATAAGGAGAGCCCCAAACCAGAGCCCACAGTACTCTCAGGGGCCCCCCAAAAAGTGTTAATTTCTTTAACATCAGAAGAAAAAAGTGAACTCTTAAGGTCAAAAATTATATTCATCTTTATTCACCACTGTCATAAAATATAAGTTTTAATACTGTAAGGAGGAAGGTGCCCACAAAGGCAACAGAGAGTCACAATGTGGCCCTGCACAGACCACACAAAAAATGGCAATCCAGGGTGGTGGCATCAGGGTGGCAGCTCATTCTTACCAAGGGAGGAACGTGATCTCTCTCCTTCCCCTCTCAGTTCACAGGTATGAACCGGCCGGATGCATTTCTATCCCTGACTCAGAAAGCCCGGAGGAAGAGAGTGGGCGGAGAGGTGACAAGTGATAAATTGAAGGACTGGCTGATCTCTCGGCAGCGGTACTGGGGCACGCCCATCCCCATGGTCCACTGCCCGGCCTGCGGTCCTGTGCCCGTGCCTCTGGAGGACTTGCCTGTGACCTTGCCCAGCATCACCTCTTTCACTGGCAAGGGAGGCTCCCCACTGGCCTCAGCTTCGGAGTGGGTGAATTGCTCCTGCCCTAGGTAAGAAACCACGTTCCCCAGCTGTGACCATGTCTGGTCCCAGACTTCCACTTGGCTGGAAAGAATAACATAGGTCTTAGGTCTTTTGCTATCTTTGAGAGAAGGGGCTGGAATCTGGGGCCCAGCCCCTGTGATGAGCGCCCCGTCCTCTCTTCTGAGCCAGTAGAAGCAGCAATGTCAATTCATATCTTTCCCAGAAACAGCTGATCCAACTGATGGAAAAGCTACACATTTTCATGATAGCTTTGGAAGAGACCACTTTCCTCCATTTTATATTCCAAAGAGCTTCTCAGAGATGAGAGAAAATGCCTTACCGTTTTCCCACATAGTGACTGTGATAACAGGGGGGATTTTATCGCAAGTAGCAGAGTAGTAGTAGCTACGAGGACAAGTATGCTCAGGGGGTCTCATTCTTTAATATACTGAAACATACCATATCTCATTTCTTCTCATTTTGACAGTAGGATTATGTTTTCCTGTTAATTCACTGGCATGTCTCACATGTGATTTTTATGATAGCATTCCAGCTGATTAAACAAATAACAGATACCAAGCTGTAATATTTCCCTTCTTCCTTCTATGGAAAAGCCATTTTTCTCTGCCTTATAGATCATGATGGGGTTGTTTTAAAACAACTTAGTCCTCTTCTTAGCATCTCTAGGTCAGTAATTAGGTAACCATGTAGTGCAAGTGCATGGCTCAGAATGGGGAGTCGGACAGTAATGGCTTCAAGTCCTGGCCCTGCCTCTTCCCTAGCTGTGTGGTCTTGGGAAAGTCACTTAACCTCTCTGAGCTGTGATTCCCCTATCGGGAGCTAAAATAACCCCCTCGAAGGGATTTCAGAAGACGAGAATTAATGCATGTAACACTGCAGAGTGACACCTAGCAGACACTCTGTAACTGGAAATATTAGTGCCATCCTGCCCGGGCCTGCCAACAGTCCGCCCAGGTCCTCACCCAGGCGGTTCTGAGGTTTGAGATGGGGTTTGCAGTCAGGAACATAGGAAGCTCTGGGCCATTTTAGGGTATCACCCTCTTTGTTGATAAGCAGTGACAAAGGGTTTCCCTGCCGGAGACATCAGCAGCCTTCAGCCCGCCAGTTGTGGCAGCCAAGGGCCTTGGTGGTGGGGATAAGTTTTCCTACCTTGGCTGCAGATTCCTGGAGGGCAGAGCCCAGGGCTTGGTCTTGGTCAAGTCTCCCTGATGATTCTAATGAGCACGCAGGGCTGAGAGCCACTGAGCCCGTGTGGCCAAGCGGGACAGCATGGTGGTAAGGACCACAGGCATGAGTCCAGCAAAGGTGGATTCCTTCCCCTTGAGCTCTAAGACCTTGAGCAGATTTCTTAACCTCGCGGAACTCTAGTTACTCAACTGCAAAATGGGGACGTGAGTAGTGTCTACCTCATAATCCCCAGGGTTACTAGGGACTAAATGAGATAATGCCCATGAAGCATTTGGCTTAGTGTCTGCCACCCAGTGTTAGTATTATTACTCTTGGAGCTAATAATGGTAATAACGTTGTCACCATTACCATCATCTGTCCATCCCACTTACCAAGTAGCTTCTTCCATGTAATCCAGCTTTTAGTGTCAGCAAGAAAACATGTTGGTTGTCTTCAAGTCCAACATGACCTTTAAAAAGAAAATCAGCATGGCAAGTTTTAGTCAGATATTAGTCCTATTATCAGTTGAATCCTACATTTTCTTCCTAACTTGTGTGGGTGCCCTAATGGTGAGGAAGAAGAAGTAACAGTTACCTTCTAATTATTTCCCAAAATAGTATGTGTTCTGGTTGATTGCCTTCCAAATAAAAAGACCTGGATTTTATTTATTTAATTTTTAAATTATTTTATTATTTTTTGCGGGCGGCGCGTTGGGTCTTTGTTGTTGCATGCGGGCTTTCTCTAGTTGCAGTGCGTGGAGGCTACTCTTCGTTGTGGTGCACAGGCTTGTCATTGCGGTGGCTTCTCCTATTGCGGAGTATGGGCTCTAGGCGTGTGGACTGCAGTAGTTGTGGCTCACAGGCTCTAGAGCTCAGGCTCAGTAGTTGCGGCGCATGGGCTTAGTTCCTCCGCGGCATGTGGGATACTCCCGGACCAGGGCTCAAACCCATGTTCCCTGCTTTGGCGGGCGGTTTCTTAAGCACTGCACCACCAGGGAAGTCCCCTGGCTTTCATTTAGAGATGCACTGTAGGAAACAGGACTAGGGTTCCCTTGGGGCTCTCTCCGATAAGCTCCTACCCCAGGGACCACCACTCTTCCCAGTGGGAGGCCCCCTGACTGAAATGAGGAGGCCCCTGGGAGCCCAGAGCCCTGCCAGATCTGGGGTCCTGTGCTCTCTGCTGAGCCACTTCCATTTAATAAGCAGAAGATGGGGAGTGGCTGTTTCCTCCAATAATATTCGGAAAGCCAGTATGAGCTATATCACAGATGCAACATATAAAGGCACCCCTTCTTTTATTTTTAAATTAAAAACAGACTGCTAACTTAGCAGAGGATTCATCAGTTCCTCTTGGGGTTCCTCATCCCCCTCCTCAAATTCTCCAAGAGCCCCCGAGGACCCATACTGCCAAAAGGGCAGCATTTGGAGAGGTGGTTGGTCCCACTTCATGCCTCAGAAGGGAGAGCCTGGAGTCTGAGCCATGTTCTCCTGCTGTGGCTTCTCCCGGCCACAAAGGGTCCCTGCTAATAGCTGTCGGTAGCTGGCTCACCCCATCCCCTGCTGTTCCATGCCTCTGGGGGGTCTTCAAGGAAGCCAAGCACCCTCCTTGGCCAGGCTTGGCTCAGGGTACTCTCTCTTGGCTTCCCAGAAGTTGTGGCTTTTGGCTTCAGTCCCACAGGGCCATCACCCTACCAACATGTTTCAAAATTGGTTCAGCAGTTAGGTGTTTGTGGAACCTTAGTCCTCCCCAGGCATCTGCATGCCTAGGATGAGGATTGCTTTTTCTTTTCAACCCTTTACACACCAGGCATCTCACTTCATTCACTTTCTTGAACAGTGGGGCTATCTTCACCCTTCTATAAGGAAGCTTCCTTTAGGCAGTGGTGTGTTGGTAAGTGTGTACTAAATAGCTCTCTGGAGGGGAGCTTCTGATTTGTAGTGTTAGCCCATTTCTGTGGTATAGGTACTTCCACCAAGGGCTAATTTCAGACCACCAACTTGGCATCATTTGTCCCAGAGTTGGGAAGCGATCCCAACAGTTAGTCCTCACAAGCTGGTATGAGGTGGCTCCAGCACGCCTCTGCCTTTGGGCTCCCAAGGTGATTTATCTTCCTAAGGTCACCTCTTGTGGGTTTCTGCTCCCCTTACCCAAGAGACAGAGATAGAAAAAAACCCCAAGTTCATTTTTCAGCACAGTATCTCACTACATTTGGTTTTCAGCTTTTCTTCATAAACTGATTTGCCTCATAAGGCTGAAGGCAATCTTGATATGCCTGAAAGAGAAGTGAATGCAGTAAAGAAACAAGATTCCTGTTAGATATTCTACCATGTTAAATTCAGAGAAGTACAGAATAGGGCTTTTAGTTGTTGAAGATTTAAATGTTTATTTTGTAAGTTTCTTTAAAACATCATGTACTCTGCAGTACAAAGAGAGTCCACACTGTGAATTATCTTTTCATGATGGAGCATTGTTCTTATGACATTTTAAATTCATAATGATTGTCATAGCTTTCTCAAAAGCTGGTGGAAAATGCATTAATATTTAAAAAGAAACCAATCGATGAACTTCATTTATTTCTTAGGTGCAAGGGAGCAGCCACGAGAGAGACAGATACGATGGATACCTTTGTTGATTCTGCTTGGTACTACTTCAGATATACCGACCCTCAGAATACTCAGAGGTAAAGAAAGCCCTGCTGAATTCTTGAGCATGTGTCAGTCTGGGTCTTCCAAGAAGCAAACACCAAGATGGAATTCGATGGGCAAGAGATTTATGGGGGCAAGTGCCTCTAGGGAATAAGGAGGTGAGGGAGCAGGAGTTGGCAGGGCGAGCCCTTGACTGTGATGCTGGTCTGACACCTGTGAAAGGAGAGGGCGGAGGTAGGGGGATGGCGTAGGAAGAGCCTCAGACCGCAGTGCAGCTTGAGAAAGTCTCGAGCAGGCTGACGGGAAGCCTCAAGCAAAGCTTGTCCATTAGAGAGTCTCAAGTCAGGAGGAAACGCCTGCTGTGGTCTGCTCCCTATAGGAGGGCATGGATTGTGTGAACACTCAGTGGCTCCAAAGACAGAAGAGCTAGAAGCTGTTGATCAATTGTGCTCTTTGAAACAGGCTCTTGTAGGGAGTGTGTTCGATTATTAAATTAGATTCTTCACAGCCAAGTAAGTCCCAGGTACAAGAAAAATGAAAAGCAGAAAAAGGAAGGAAGTGCTAATACCCTCGTTGGCCCTGTGGTGAACTGCATTTATGCAGTTGTAAAGGTGTAATGTTACTTACTTAACTGAAAGTAATGATGTAACTATTCAGGGAGGATAGGAGGGTAGGGAGTGTGAGAGAGCTGAGAAGCATGACTTCTTAGCACATACAGTGCTAGATAATCTCCAAAATTGACAAACGAACAAAGAGCATAAACATTTTTTAATAATTGCCAGAAAACACAGCTGAAAGAATTAGAAGTGGCTAAGTGACAGGTGAGGGGTGGGAGGGAGGTTAGTGAAGGAATGGGGCTGGAGACCACTGTTTTAATTATAAAGCTTTTGGTACTATTTGATTTTTTTCAGCTATGTGCATGTGCTTCTTTGACAAAAATAAATAAATAAGGGAAAGAGAGCAGTAGGTAGATAGGTAAAGAAGGAAATGAGAACAAAAGAAAACTGGTACAGAGCACAGGAAAACCACAGACACTGTGCTTCAAAGACCTTGCCAGCTTGCTCTTGTCCATGGGAGAACAATTATACTGAAACCCCATAGTCCACGTATGAAAATGCCCCCATTTCCTTCGTTGGTTGTAAGATAATATATTTCCAGGGAGACAGGCGCTCCTGCCTGCCCTGCAGTCCTGAGGATCTGTGATTTGAGTCGAGGCTGTGCAGAATGAGCAGGATCTGGAGTAAATAGTAGCTGGCAGAGGCAAGAAAGGATACAGGGCGACTGCTGTGGCTGGGAACCACCAGGGCAGCCCCGGCTAACCCACAGAGGGGCCCCTCTTCTGGGTCTTCCTTCTAGAAGGGGCTTTTGGTGACTTCCAGTTAGGAAGAGCTGCCTTAGAATGCAAGGGAAATCAGGCTCTCCACCTCTCAGAATGCTTCAAGGAAAACCTTCTTACAGATGAGACTCCAATTTAATGATGGGACCCTTAGCTGGTGAGAGGTATGTCCTGAGACCTTCACAGCCCCCAGTCTGGGAATACCACGTATCACATCATTTCCTTTGTAAAATGCTGCTGTTTATTTCCATGCTGGCTTGCATTCTCACTAGGTGGTTTCCAGGAAAGATCATAGATCCCATCTCACTGCTCAATTTATTTCAAACTTACTTTCAGGCCGAGTACCATTCTTGACTTCCCTTGCTTTTCTGTCACCTGCATGAACAGTTAGATTTCTCTGGGGAAGCATTTTTCACAAAGAAACATTATTTAAAATTTTATCAGAATTCTGGCATAGTAACTGGAGGAGAGAAAAACAAGCTGCTTTAAGGCAAACACATGGTGTTTGGCCAGGCCCACCTGCTGAGCGCCAGGGAAAAAAGTACCTTGAGGTGTGGGGAAGAGAATTCACATATATGTGAAACCATGGAGTGTATACACACACACATACACACAGTGTACACACACACACACAGAGTGTACACACACACGGAGTGTGCACACACACGGAGTGTATACACACACAGTGTACACATATACACACACACACACACAGAGAGAAAATAAAGTGAGTGGCATTTCTTTTCCTCCCTAGCATCCATTAGGACTAGGGAACGATGCCTCCAGTGAGGAAGCCTTTCTTTTAGGACCTCTCTTGACTAAAAAGTATCTATTAGGTGACAGAACTAGGCTGTTTCATGTTAATTACTCCAAGTATGCTCAGTGCATTCAGGAAGCATATGCAGGCTCTTGCTGACTATCTGCATTTTGAGGCTGCTCTAAAAATAAGATTGAATTTCTGTTTTATTTATTTATTTATTTTTTGGTTTATAAAATGTAATTTTATGTTACTCTGCTGTTACATAGGGCATAACATTTTCACAAGGCATTTTTGGGACTACAGTCGATGATTATTAGCAACATACAATAGTGGTCCAACTCTCTAACAATCACCAGACAAACTGGACACCCTCTCACATGTGCACAAATCTGCATGGAAAACTACTAATTCTAGACTTGGACTTGTGTACTTTATTTCCCCTTTCTAGTGTATGAAGAAATGACATGCATGTCATTTCTTAATGCACTAGGAAGGCAAATGAATTTCTGTCTTAAAATGAACTTTTAGTGTCTGCATGAGAGTCTCCATTGTACGTGCCATATTGCCCTCTATTGGGAAGAACTCAAAAATCTTGATTGTCTATGGTAATAAAAATTAAAATAAATCCAGATAGTCAAATATGCATTGTTCAGAAATACACTTTTTGCTGGTATGTTTTCCTTTTGTCCTCATTATATATGAAAATCACATTTGTTAAAATATGTCAATATGGCTTCTGAAACAGTTTTTATAAATTTCATAAATTAACACTGCTCTGACATTTTCTCCTTTGTTATATAAGCTTCTCTCATTATATTTTAATAAGAAAATCACTGTTTTTCTCTGACATAATTTATTTCAGGGAATATGCAAATTATGATTGGTCTAATTTATGCAATTGTGACAAAGCAGGGTTTTTTTTATAAATGACCATCTCTCTTCCTCCCAGCCCTTTCAGCACAGCGTTGGCAGATTACTGGATGCCTGTGGATTTGTACATTGGAGGGAAAGAACATGCTGTCATGCACTTGTTCTATGCAAGATTCTTTAGTCATTTTTGCCATGATCAAAAAATGGTCAAGCACAGGTGAGCATTTATACTGCTTTGCAAAAGAATTCAGTTCCTTGAACAGCAACTGAAGGCAGGTGTTGGTTCTTCTGAAGCAAGGTAAATATATGTGGCAGAAGAACTCTGTTTTTCAAGCATACTTTAGAGGTCATTGTCAGCCTTAACCACTGGAAGTCCATTTATGTTGCTTAGTCAGTTCTAGCCCGTGGTGTTTGCCTGCTTGCATAGGATCTTCCCTTCAGCTTTTCTCTGTTGAACTGAGTTAAGTAGTTGAGATTTTCGCTTGTGAGGCAGAGAAGAGCGGTTCATAATGTCACACAGCTTTTTATAGCTTCTCATGTGAGGTAGTGTTTATCATATGGTCCCTTGGTGTAAGCTATGTTTCCAAGCTTGACTGAATCCTGTCTCAATATGTCATTCTGATAAAATGGATTAAAAACTAGGGATCACATTGTAAATCCATTGATAAATTCTTTTCTTGTTGGACTATAATATATTCCCCATCATGTTCAGAAAGATGTGTGTGTGTGCTTTTTTCCCATGAAATGTATCATATATATGTATATATAATATATATATTATATAATATGTATTTAATGTATTATACAATTTAAAAAATAAAATGAATATCCATGCACCCCCTCCTCAGATTAGGATATAGAGTATTACAGGTCCTTAGATTACCCAGGGAGCCCTCACTAATCAGATCATCCCCCTTCCTACACCACCCACCCCTCCCCCATACAATCCCTATCCTGAATCTTGAATTATCATTTTCTTGTTTTTCTTAAATGTATTACTTCTTTATATATTTATTTATTTATTTATTTTTGGCTGTGTTGGGTCTTCGTTTCTGTGCGAGGGCTTTCTCTAGTTGCGGCGAGCGGGGGCCACTCTTCATCGCGGTGCGCGGGCCTCTCACTATCGTGGCCTCTCTTGTTGCGGAGCACAGGCTCCAGACGCGCAGGCTCAGTAGTTGTGGCTCACGGGTCTAGTTGCTCCGTGGCATGTGGGATCTTCCCAGACCAGGGCTCAAACCCGTGTCCCCTGCATTAGCAGGCAGATTCTCAACCACTGCGCCTCCAGGGAAGCCCATACTTCTTTATATATTTTTAAACAGTGTGTGTTGTTTAGTTTTCTGTGTTTGAACTTTGTATAAGTAGAATCATATTTCATGTAGTCTCTCTTGCTTCTCTTGCTCAGCATTTTTGGGGATTCATCCATGTTCCTGCATGGAGTTCTGTTTCATTCGTGATTCACTGCTATCTGGTATTCCATTACATGGAATGGAATTTCTAATACAGAGCTCAGTTTATGTCTATATCACCATTAATGGTCCTTGGGCTGTTTTGTGCAATTAAGAACAAAACTGCCATAAGCATCCCGGTACGTTTCCTGACATACGCGTGTTAACAGTTCTCTAGGATGTGTACCTGGAGTAGGATTAGGGTAACCACATGTTCAGCTTCACTAAGAAATGCCAGACCGTTTTCCAAGTTGGTTATATAAACCTACACTGGCACCAACAGAGGTGAGGGTCCTATCACTCAAGATCTTCATCATTACAACGTATAGTACAGCCATCCCTGTGTATCTGCGGGGGATGGGTTCCAGGACCCACCACAGATACCAAAATCTGTAGATGCACAATTCTCATAGTCTGCCCTCCTTATCCATGGGTTCCACATCCTTGGATTCAACCAACCTTGGATCATAATCACAGAGGGCTGACTGTATTATCTAACTTTTAAAATTTTGTCAAACTTGTGGTTATATAATGGATCACTTTGTGAGTTAAATTTGAATTTAAAGACACTGCTTACTTAATGAAGTTTAGCATATTTTTATTATGTTTATGGACTTCTGTGTTTCCTCTTCTGTTAAATCCCTATTTGTGTCCTTTGCCCTTATTTCTTCTGGGTTGTTTTTTATCAATTGTAGGAGTTCTATAAATATTCTGGATGCTAATCCTTTATCAGCTATATGTATTGCAATATTTTTTCCCGGTTTTTGGCTTGTCTTATTTTTATGGTGTCTTTTGATGAACAGAAACTTTTTTTTTCTTTAATAATTATTGTGCTCTTTTTTTTTTTCATGTCACACATGGATTTCATGTATCTTTTTATATCTTTATTGGAGTATAACTGCTTTACAATGTTGTTAGTTTCTTCTGTACAACAAAGTGAATCAGCTATATGTATACATATATCCCCGTATGCCCTCCCTCTTGAGCCTCCCTCGCACCCTCCCTATCCCACCCCTCTAGGTCGTCATAGAGCATCGAGCTGATTTCCCTGTGCTATGCAGCAGTTTCCCACTAGCCATGTGTTTTACATTTGGTAGTGTATATATGACAGTGCTATTCTCTCACTTCATCCCAGCTCTCCCCCGCCCCCCACCCCGTGGTCCTCAAGTCCGTTCTCTACATCTGTGTCTTTATTCGTGCCCTGCCACTAATGATGAATAGAAACTCTTAATTTAATGTAGTACATTTTAATAATCTTTTCCTTTATGGCTACTGCTCTTAGTGTCTCAGTACCTTTAATGGAACAGTCCATCCATTTCCCCACTGATCTGCAGTGCCCTCTCCATTATAAATCCAGTTTTCATATATATGCAAGGGCCTATTTATAGGGTCTTTATTTTGTCCATTAGTCTATTTGTTTTTTGACTATAATTGGACCTTTGTTCTTCCATATAATTTCAGATTTAGCTTGTCAAATTCCACAGAGATTATCTACTGGGAGTTCAACTGTAATTGTATTGGATCAACATACTTACTAATATCTTTTTTCTCTTCCTACTTGCATCTCTGACTTTAACATCTGAAATCATTTCCCTTTTATCTGAAATACATACTCTCCCTTATACTGAAATATATCTCATGTTTTTTAGTGAAGGTCCATCTATTATTATTTATCTAAAAATACATTTATTTCAACCTCATTTCTTAGAGTTTGCCAGCTCAATAACACAGTTGAAACATTTTATACATGTTTTATATCTTATCTGACTTTTTTACTTGTTTTTCATCAGGACAATGATTCAGGCTCTCTTGTCTTCCATACTGCCTGGAGCATAGTTTCTGGGATTTTTTTTCAGTTTTTGCTGTGTTTTGTTTTTTTAATACAACAACCTTTAGAATATTTTTTAGTTGCAGAGAAGAAAAGGGGGGGAAAATCTGGTTATCTCCTTGTCCAGATAACTTCATGTTAACAATTTAAAAATTAAGTAATGAAAAAGTAATACATCTAAGGTTAAAATTTAAAAATTTAACAGCACAGAAAGTGAACATTGAAATCTCCCTCTCTGCATCCCACCCTCTACCCACCTCCTCAACCTGTTAAATTTCTTTTGATTTCTTCCAGAAAAATATTTTGCATATCTCCATATTTCTATTGATATATTCATTTTTAAATGTTACATATATATATATATATGCCTTTTACATTTTTGATATAATATATCTCAGTGGTCGTTCTACATCAGCATTTACAATTTATGCATAGTATTCTGTCATGTGGATATACCATAATTTATTTAAGCAGTCACCTAATTTTCTAATTGCTATTAAAAAAAAAAAAAGTCCAATGATGCTCTTTATCTATATGCTTAGCAGGCATTTGGGATCATATCTGTAGGTTCAAGTCCTGACACTGGAGAATGCTGGGTCAAAGAATATGTATTTTTAAATTTTTGATCCTTAAAAAATATATTACTTCTGGAACCTCTGTAATGCAGACTAAAATCCAGTTTCATTAAAATGAAGTACCTTGAAAGCTCCGTCCCTTTTCACCCCATGCTCAGACCTGCTCCCTCATTCTGTGCATGCATACATGGATTAAAAGTCTACAGAAAGCTAATTTAGGATATAAATTAAATGCTTAAAATAATTTCTTCTCATTAGTCCCAGAGACCTTCATGTGTAAAAATTAACCCATCTGCATCAGAAGGACTAAACACATTAACAGTGTTAATCTTCAGAGAAATAAATTACAGTCATCCCTTGGTATCCATAGGGGATTAATCCCAGGACCCCCGAAGATACCAAAATCTGAGGATGCTCAAATCCTTCATACCAAACGGTGTAGTATTTGCATATAACTTACACTCATTCTCCTGAATGTTTTAAGTCATTTCTAGATAACTTATAATACCTAATACGGTGTAAATGCTATGTAAATAGTTGCCTGGGTGTACCAAATTCAAGTTTGCTTTTGGGAGCTTTCTGGAATTTTTCTTTTCTTTGAATATTTTTGATCTACGGTTTGTTGAATCCACGAGTGTGGAACCCACAGATAAAGAGGGCTGACTGTCGTTAAAATGTTTGTAACTTGGATTATAGAATTTACCATTCTGCCTTGCATTTTCTCTACGGAAACTTCATTACCTCACTAGATAAAGATTACCCTGGAGGATGGAAACTGTGTTCTGTTACTATCACAGTCTCATGGACATTATATATTCTCAGTGAATATTTGTTTAAATAAGTTGAGGTTAACCCCTTGATATAAACAGATAAAAGTTTATGTTGTTCAAAGGAAATGTTCTTCTTGGGATAAGGAGAGTTGGATAGAGAGAGGTTTAGTTCAAAGGCCAAATACAACATGAGAAATATTTCCTTCTCATGTAGGTCTAGAAACAAAGACCATAAATGGCTTCTGGCTCCTTAACAGTAGGGCACATTTCTCGGCTTCGGAACAATTATTTGTAGAAGTAATGAATGAGTAAATAAATTATTCAACGGCTCACTAATTTAAGGTGTAGGACAGGCCCTGGCTACTTTTCTGATTTCTTTACAGTGTTTTAAAACTATAGTCAAGGAGGAAAAATGTTTGTAGCATTCCGACATAATTTAAAATACAGTTTTGGAAGTGACTTGTTTCTGTTCAGATAAATTTCTAATTTGCAAATCCTCAAGGGCCACCTGGTATGTGCCTTACCATCAACTTTAAGGGACAGCTGTATGGTATAAATGGAAATAGACCTAGGCAATATATTTTTTTAATTCTTCACAAGATGGTATGTTCTATTCCATGCCCTCCCACCCCCCAAAAAGAGGGAGATTTATTTTAAGTATTTAGAAGGCTGACTTTTTTGAGGAAGGTGCAGAAAGTCATCTTATTTCTGTTTCTCAGCACAGTTGTCAGAATTACTCCTGTTACATTACATCAGGGCAACAATAGCCTCTGAAAACTATTTCTGAGTGTTACCTGTTTATCAGAGGTGTTTTGGTAAACCACTTGGCCTCAGATGAAATGAAAATCATCTACTTTCTGTGATGAGTAATTCAGAACTCTCTGATTAAACATTTTTTAAAGCCTCCAAACAATTTTATCAAGCTGGCCTAAGAGGAAATTTTGAAACCTGTCAACCTTATGTGTGTATTTCTCTCTGTTTATTAGCTATTTTTCCTGAAATGTGTATAAATTGGAATTTCATGTCCATTTCTGTATTCTTTTTGATTAGCGTTGTCATTTCAGAAGGGATTTGGGACTACAACTGTTCACTTTTGTTTTCATTTCTCAGCCACGTGGCCACTGTCTCAAGTAGTAGCTCTGGACTGGGAGTCCAAAAAACCTCTGTCCCGAGATCACATGGGCCTGTAATTAGCGGTGTGGACAAGAGACCTAACCCCTTTGGTTCTCAGTGGTCTCATAGGTTAGGGATTCAGTCACCTCTGAGCCCTCTTTTCACTCTATGATTCTGGTTAAATGTCTTCAAATATCAATATAAAAGTAAAGGTTTATGTAGATTTAATAATCTTCCTAGTTCCTAAAAGAGCCCTGGCCCTTTCTTTCATCACTGGTACATTTAGGTCTGCAGTTTGAACTTTCAGAAGGTCTCTTTACCCTTTATAAGAAACTGGCCTCTGGGTTGGGTATGCCATCACATGGGACAGCGAGTGCCTTTATTTTGTGTCTGAAACACCAGGTTAATGATTAAGCTGGAATTGATGTCAACAGGAAATTTGCAAAAGGAGAAATACAAGTGACCAATAAACATACTATAAAATGTTTATCTCTCTAGCAGCAAAAGGAATACAAAATAAACAGCAGTGAGGTACTGTTTTCCGTATAGCATCCCAATGAGAACAGCTCTCTCATATACTACAAGGCAATTGCGAACAGGCTTCATGAAAAGCATTTTGGCAGTATATAGTGAGAGCTTTAAAAATAGTCACACTTTTGGACACTATTTGCACTTCTAGAAATCTATCCTAAAGAAATAATCAGAAATGCAAACTTATACAGCAAAGCGTTCCTGTATTACTTCAAGTAGCTAAATACCCTGAACCTAACTGCTCCAAAATGCTGAGAAAGGGCAAAGTATACCCCATCTTAGGGAGGATTCTTGTACAAAGAATGTTGAATAACATGGAGAAATACATCTTAGTAATGAGAAGTGAAAAAAGCAAGATAGAAAATTGTAGATAGTTTGATTATCTCTGTCTTTATATGTACACACATACCAATACACATACCCAAAGCAAGAGAAAAGACTAGAAAAAATTATGTCAGCGTGCTAACACTATTTTTCTCTGGATGATGAGCTTATTGATGATTTTATTATTTTTTAATGGATTTTTTTCCAGATGTTATCCAATGATTCTGTAACTTTATAACAGAAAATAAAGCAAAGTCGTTTACAGTTTATATTCTGAAGCAGGGAAGTGCACTGGGCCTGCCAGTGTGAGTATGAGGTTGGCACCAGTCTTGGCTGCTCGTCACCAGGATGCTGGAAGGCACAGAGGGGCACGCTCGGTGGGGGTACGTGTCTCTGTTCATCTCCACTGAACTGGGATCAGGAAGCCTTTTCTCCCCCTTTGTGAGAGACAGCTGTAACACGGAATCTTGTCAGTTTTTGTTCTTGCTCTTTCATACAACTCAGACACTAAATTCCCTGAATCGACTTTCTCCCTGCAGTTCGCAAACAATAAAGAGCGGGGGGGTGTCGGAAGCTGCTGCTCCCGTGCTAACAGCCACCTGCTGACCATTGAGAGCTCAGCAGGCCCCCATCCGTGGTCCGGGGAACTTTTTCTGATCACACCAGAAATGGAGCTATTGGGAAAAGGCAAAGGAAGAGAAGAAAAGCCTTACTTGAGTCTCGCCGTAAGGCTAAGGCTTCCTTCCATGCCCCTGGCTGGCTGCTAGGAAATGGAAACCGTGATATTTTAAGATGAGCCATGTCTTGATACTTAGAAACGGGCTAATTATGTGAACATGATGGTCCTAGACTCAGGGCAGGGATGAAGAGCAAGGTGAACTTAGTCTGAAAAATCCCAGTTAGAAACTATTTTCAGAGATCCATGGCTTTCTGTTTTCTTCTTTTCAGATCTATAGTAGCCGCCTGACCAGGCAGGAGAGTGGGTAGCAGGCTCTCCAGGTCTTCTTAAGTAGGGAAATGTCGTCTGCAGTGACTAGTTAGGGCTCTGATGGATCCTGAGATTCTTTTAGCCCATCTTCGTTAATGCATTCCTTTATGCAGTGAGTTTTACAAGGGTGCTTAAAATAGCCTATCTATGTTCTGAAATTCCTTGTTAATCCTAAGAATTAGTGACCTTCCTCCCTCCCTCCCTTCCTCACACCCACCCTCCCTTGCTTCCTTCTTTCCTTCCTTGAACAAAGGTGCCTTTCAATGACCAGCAGGTATTCATTGTAATTTCTGAATTAGTGCAGTCCAAACTATCAAGGAAACTGAAGATTCCGTCCCTTTTCATTCATTCTGATTGCATATAGCTGTGCTGTGGTACAAAAAAAGGTAATCCATCTCTAGGGGTGGTATTGAAGGAGTGAGAAGAAAGCTGGCTCAGCAAAGAGCACAAATTTGTATTCATGAAAGTGAAACCATCTAGGCCTTCCTCAAGGCAGATGCCCTGCAGAAAGCCTCTACCTTTAATGGCTTCAGAGTCAGAAGGGGTTTGTTGGTGGTTTACAGTTACAGACTTTTCACTTTCTTCTTCTTGTTTTTAATTTAATTTATTTTAAAAATCACAGAAGTCATGAATATGCATGTACCCTTAGCTTAAAACTTCCCGGGCTTCCCTGGTGGCGCAGTGGTTGAGAGTCCGCCTGCCGATGCAGGGGACACGGGTTTGTGCCCCGGTCCGGGAAGATCCCACATGCCGCGCGGAGCGGCTGGGCCCGTGAGCCATGGCTGTTGAGCCTGTGCGTCCGAAAAAAAAAAAACTTCCCAATTTTGCTGTTCAGGGAGACGCTGCTTTGGGAAAGATCCCCGGTGTTCTCCTTACTTGCTGCCAGTAATGATAAATCCTTCCTTCTCTTGAAAAATAACTAGCTAACTAGCTAAATAAATAAGTAAATAAATATCGTAGAAGGACAAATGCATGTTTAAAAAAATTCAAACAAGACGAAAGTGCATTAATACTGTCCACCCCCCTGTTCCCCGGTTTGTGTATTTGTTGTCCAGTTTTCCCTTCAGAGGGAAGCTTGGAGGAGGGCTGTTGAGAAAGGCCCAGGAGCTAGAGTGGGTGGGAGCAGTGACCAGGGAGATGGTGGGCGGGTGGGTCCCTGGGACATAGCTTGGCTGGACAGGTGTCCCCGGGCTCCTTCGGAGGGGTCTGGGACCCAGGTACATGGCCTGGTCATGTTGGTCCCTTGCGGGCACCAGCAGCATGACCCACCCAAAGTGGAGGAGGGTGCCACCTACAAGAGAAAGTGCCGTTTGCACTCCTGACCTTGCTGGAAGTGCCTCCTTTTACCTTCAAATGGAGGAAAGTAGAAGCTTGGGTGCCCAGGCGTGGCCATCATCTTAACCCAGTGGAGAAGTTGTTCCCAGACTTTAAAAACATTCACTCTTCATTTTCTTCTAAAGCTCCCTGCTATACACAGTCATTATGATGCGTGAATAACTTGTTTGCTTATACAGGTTTGTTCCCAGGTACCATTTGTTGAATGAATGAATGAATGAACAAATGGAAAATACATTAGTTACATTGTTATGAATCTGAGTAATGAACCTGGCAATGTGGTGTCATCTCTGCTCCAGAAGGACTAGACTCGAAGTCTAGCAGGGCCCTTGATGTCCCCTTGTCCCCCATTCCCATGTACCGTGCTTCTCTATATCACACTTCATGCCTCCTCCTTGTGGTGGTGGCGATTTATGACCGTGTCTTGGGCCGCCCATTTTACTGTAAGCTCTTTGATTAATTTCAGAGGGCTCTGTACCCAGTTGCCGCTCAAATACAAATGTGACTCCTCTTTCTGGGCTAAACTACACCTGAGGATGGATAGAATAAGAACCAGCTTCCCAGAGCCCTTTGGCCCTGGAAGAGTGGAGGGAGAATCACTGGGGGGTGAGCAGGATTCCAGGACCTGGGAAGCGCCCCTCCCCACTGTAGAATTTCTCTCTCTCTCTCTCACTCTCATTCCCTGCTGATCTTCCCAAGGGCTTGAAATAGAAAGAGTTTGAAATCTTTGAGTGTGCCTCTGTCTGCAGAAAGGTTCTGGCCCCACCTGGAAGCCATAGCGTCGAGTGCTCACTCTTCATCCCCTTTCTTCCTTCATCTCTTGTCCCCTCCACATTGTCCCCCCCTCTGCTGCTGGCAGATTTATTTATTCATTCATTTCAAACCAGTTTCATTAATTGAGCATCTACTATGAACTGGTGCTGGGAGGGGTCTTCACGGCTCCTCCTCTTCCTCCTCCTCCCTCTCAGGAGGAAGACAGGCAGCAATGCAACTCACCTGAATACACGGTAACATGTAGTATCTGCCCAATGCCGTCACAGGCACAACACTGGGCACACCTAGGAAAGAGCAACTAATTCTGACCAGGAGGGCCTGAGATGCCTTCACAGTGGAGGTGGCATTTGAGTCAAGCCTGGAAGGGGGAGTAGAGTTTTGACAAATGGGCAGTTTTGATAGCACTTCAGGGAACAGTGTGTGAGTGAGGACATGGAAACGCATATGGGCAACATGTAGAAAGAGCAAAGGAAGCGAAAAGGGAGGGATAGAAGTCCGATGGCCAAGCCGGCAGTTTGGACTCGATGTGGCGGGAGTTGATCTTCAGATCTGACTGGACTCTCTGTTCCTCCTTCCCAGCTCTGAGGTGGTCAGGCATTGGTTTGGTTCAGTGATAGCAGACAGGCTGGCTCCCTGAGGGCAGTAATTGATTTGCCCACCATGACATCCCTAATGCCTGGCTCAGTGACGGAATCATAGTCAGCACTCAATAAATACCTGCCGAATAAATAAATGATAGATTTCACGGCGTAACTCTGCTTTCTGAGGACGTGATACCAAGAATTCTGAGCCTCGGCCTGAGTCCACCAGGAAGTGCTGCCATGGATCAGTGATGGGGCGGGCGGGGCACTGGGGCAGTCTTGCCATCCCTACACTAGATGACACTTGCAGCCAGCCCTGTAGTGCTTCAGCCTTGGAAGAAGAAGGTAGCCCAGATGAGCCTCAGCTATCAAGTTGTGTTTTTGCTAACTTTTGGAAATTAAGATTTATTCGTTTAACTGGCAGGCCTTGTTTTGGGTGTGCTGCTGTGTGAGAAGGGTACGCCTGCCATTCTGGAGAAGGCCTCCCGTGTGGACGCTCCCCTGAGATCCCTCATTCTGAAAGGCTTAGAAGTGGTTTTGAAACAGGCAGAACTGATCTATGGTGTTAGCAGCCAGGCTGGTGGTGCCCATGGTGGGGAGGTGTTGCCTAGAAGTGGGAGGGAGGAGGGGGCCTTCAGAAAGTAGGTCACATTCTGATCTTTGACCTGGGTACTGGTTACACAGGTGTGTTTATGTTGTGAAAATTCCTCAAGTTTTACCCGTAGGAATTATATGCTTTTCAGTATGTGTGCTTTACCTCATTTAAAAGTTTACTTTTAAAAAAGAGAGAGTTGTGGGCTTCCCTGGTGGCGCAGTGGTTGAGAGTCCGCCTGCCGATGCAGGGGACACGGGTTCGTGCCCCGGTCTGGGAAGATCCCACATGCTGCAGAGCAGCTGGGCCCGTGAGCCATGGCCGTTGAGCCTGTGCGTCCGGAGCCTGTGCTCCGCAACGGGAAAGGTCACAACAGTGAGAGGCCCACATACCGCAAACAAAAACAAAAACAAAAACAAAAAAAACAAAAAACAAAAGAAGAGAGAGTTGTAAAAGATGAGGTCTGAGAAGTGCAGCCTTAGGCGGAAAGGCTAGAGTTAGGGTCAAGATTCCAGCAGGTTGCAATTCTGTCCATTCCCAGAAGGGGGAAGCATTGCGCCACTTGATAACCTGCAAGACTGGAGAACAAGCTCCTTGTTTCTGACCCCGCCCCTTCTGGAGGCTTAACGCTACTGATTTTGATCATCCTACTGGTCTTTTATCTTTGGGATCCAGATTATTCCCTCCCTCCTTCCATCCCAAAGACATCTTTTTTCTTTCTCTTGAGAGTGACCAAAGCCATGTACTCAAAGTGAGAAAAGAGAGGAAAAACCTCAAAAACTGGTACAGGGACACTAGAGCCTAAGACGGTAACAGCAAATTCATCCTCCTGCCACTGAGCACAGCAGGGACAAGGTTGCAGTCTGTCTCTTTTGTGTTAGGCAGCAGCATGTAAAATTATTTGAGGAAGATTCTTGAAAGATAAGCTAGTGCTCAAAAACGTGCATCCTGGGCGTGTGAGAAATCAGTCCCGTCGAGCCACTGATGGCCACTGCGGGTTGGGGAGGCATCCCTTCTGTGTAGAACACTTGTGCAGTTTGCTTTGTAATCAGTCTCTTCATCTGCCCAATGAAACGTAGCCATACAATTTTCTCCTTCTGTTTTAAAACTGTGTTGTATTGTTTCTGTAATGAGGTTAAAATCCAGGTGCCACCTCAGATTGGATAGAAGGCAAAGATGGCTTCAGGAGCTGGCAGCCCCAAACATCCCGTGTCTTCCTCCTTCCATCCCGCCATCTGTCTGTTCATTCGCATTTGTTCATCCATCCATCCATGTTTTGAACATGTTTAAAGAGCATGTTGTCTGTTGAGTACAGTGCTAAGCGCTGGGGATAGAGGGAAGGACAAGAGAATGCTCCTTGCCACGGTGGGGGTAGGGCGGGGGGCGGACGGGTATTTATGTTGTAATCACAGGGCAACCTGGTCATGCTCTTCACGGCAGGGTGTGCTGGACGTGGCAGGGCACAAAGGAGGGTTCGGAGCTGCGTGAAGGGGACTGTGTGCAGGGTACAGGGACAGCCACCGGAGAAGGGGATGCCTGAGCTCAGTGGTAAAGGTTGGGTCCAGGTTTCCCCAGGAACCCAGGCTGAGGTGGGCATTCCTGCTGAATCCTAGGAAGCACAGCACATTCTGGGAATGGTCAAGTGTCCTTGTGACCTCTGTGAGGAGCAGGGGCATTTAGATGTGAGAGGAGAGGCCAGGAAGGTAGATGGGACTGATGGTAGAGAACTGCATGCTTGGTCTGTGGGTACAATTCCCTGAGCTTCCTGAGGAAAATGCCGATCTGGGTCCTCGGGCATCAAAACCCCAACCTACCCTGGATACGGCTCATGTGGCCCGAGGACACAAGGTTCCCGCGGAGTCTGTGCCAGTGTTCCTGAGAAACAGGGACCCCAGACACCATTGCTCCCCCTTCAAGGTGCTTCTGTATTAAAATGCATCATGAGATCCAAGTGCATTGTATTTTTAAATCATTTTTCATATCTTTCCATCACTCACATTTTCTGGGAATCTTGCTGGGATGTGGCACAAAAGGATGTCATTCTGCCAATGGTGACATTGCTGGTGGAATTTCTTGGAGGTGGAAGGAAGGCAGTTTTATGACTCAAAAGAGGTTATTATTAAGATAGATCTTAGAGCCGGAACAATGGGGTGACTATTTTTATGCGTATGCACATGTGAAATTTCTTCCAAATTAACACAGTACCATGCTGGATGGGCCCTGTGACACTGAATAATTTGAGGCTTCAAAAATACGTGTTACATTTCCATTTGATGTCAAATATATGGGTCTTTTCCACGTTGGAAAATACCCCCCCCCACACACACATACCACCAAACTCACACATGCACACATGCATACATACATACGCTCATAACAAGATTTTAAAATACGAAGGGCAGGAGTCCTTTTTTTCTAGCTGACCTTCATCTTTTTCCCAGTAAGCCTCTTTGTTCCACTTTGTCCCTCTGAATCCACTAGAAAGTTTCCTTTAAACTGCCTCTGTCCACACAGCTGCTGTGACAGGGGCTGCACAGTGTACAAATCAGAGGCCTGTCCAGAGGCCTTACCTTGTATCAGGGTTCATCTACATGAGCCTCGAGTGTGAAATGAGATCCTGTTAAATTAACAAAGACAGCGCCCTCTACCTCCATCACTAGAGCTGGGTTTGTGGTCGGCTTGGCCTCTTTGAGGTTATTGGGTTTTTGAGCCTCTAAATAAAAGCCATTCCATGTAAGTGAGCTTGAAGCACCCGAGGGTTTGTACATCGATAGGCTCGTCATGCTGGGGGTGATATTGGTGGAAAACATCAATCTGTCCCCTCATTCAGACGTTCCTACCTTCTGCTTTGTAAGAGTGAAATACGGCACATGCTCTCAGCAGAGGTTTCCACAAATACTTGGAGTTTGGAATAGCTCTTGCTCACATGCTTCAAAACTGAGTAACAATTTCAAATCTGAGACAAAGTAATTTCAGTAGGAGGGTCAACCCCTTCTTGTCCTCTTAAGAGAAAACATCTATAGTTCATTATTCAGCCAGTAAGGGTGTGACTAAAACAGCTTTTTTTTTTTTTTTTTTTTTTTTTGCGGTACGCGGGCCTCTCACTGCTGCGGCCCCTCCCATTGCGGAGCACAGGCTCAGCGGCCATGGCTCACAGGCCCAGCTGCTCCATGGCATGTGGGATCTTCCCGGACCGGGGCACGACCCCGTGTCCCCTGCATCGGCAGGCAGACTCTCAACCACTGCGCCACCAGGGAAGCCCTAAAACAGATTTTTAAAAAAAATAGGCACTATTAAAAAAAAAAATAGGCACTATAAATAAATTGTAAGCCACCCATATGGAAAATGCTCGATAGATGTTTAAAAATGAAATATATCTGGGGAATTCCGTGGCTGTCCACTGGTTAGGTCTCTGTGCTTTCAGTGCTGGGGCCCCGAGTTCAATTCCTGGTTGTGGAAATAAGATCCTGAAAGCCTCTTGGAGCAGCCAAAAAAAAAAGGAAATAGATCTGTATGGACTGATAGTAACTGCCTCATCAGAGGGGAATAGGCCTGGGAAGGCGGGGGCAGGGGTGTTTGAATTTGAAGAGAAAGGGCATATTCATATATAATTTGTACGATTTTAAAATTTTAAAAAGAATGTAAGCAGGCACTGTATAAAAGTTAAGGAAAGAGTAATCTTAACGAGCAAAACCCCAACGTAAACCTGTCTACATCCTCCTGAGCCCTTCATTACTCCGGGCTCAGCATAACTGACATTTGTACAGACCTTTAAAATTTACAAGTATCTTCATGCAGTCATTTCATTTAATTCTCCAAACAACCCTTTGAGGCAGGTTTTTTAAATCCCCATTTTACAGAGGAGCAGACTGATGCTCAGAGTAAGTGACTTGTCTGGGCTCATAAAAGTCTTTGAGAAGCAGAACAGAGATTCAGATCCAGGCCTTCCAAACGTGAGGCCTGATGTTCTTTCCACTTTGCCACATTGGAAAGTAGTTAACTTCTTCTGATTTGACTTAATTTCCTTATCACTTATTTGTAAGGAGCCATTTGTTCAAGTTGGATTTACAAGTGGCATTGGTCAGCCAGTTTTCATGCAGGGCAGTTATCTCTGCTCATCAGCTGGTAAGGTTTGTACTGCTGTTTTCTGGATGCTTTGAATCCCTGCCCCACCAGTTTTCTTTTTTTGTTATCTTTCCTCAGAGAGCCTTTTCATAAACTGCTGGCCCAAGGCCTTGTCAAGGGGCAGACGTTCCGCCTACCATCTGGACAGTATCTACAGCGAGAGGAAGTAGATCTCACAGGTAAGAATGGCCCATCTAGTCCCATCCAGGTGCTCACAGAAAACCAAGCAGGCGAACGCTGCCAGGCCCTGGCTGGGCAGGAATCTAGGCGAGTGACCCTTTAGCCTCATGGTCTCAAAGCCTCAGCTGGCTCTGGGCTGGTGCCCTCTGAGGCTGAGGCTGGCTGCCCTCAGCCCCATCCCATCCAGCTCAAGTGTCAGTTCAGTTTCTGGAAGTGTTTTCTTTTGTATATAACATGGAGTCAACTCTGGCATCACCTCCTGTCCTAGCCTGTGTTTGACAGCCCATCTCAGGAACGGAGCCCCCAGACCCAAGAGACATTCTTGTAAGACTGGGGCATTCTCGGCACATCTCCCCACGTGGTCTAGAGGGGCATTTCAGAACGTCAGGGGCCACCAGTCTACTTGGGCCCCCTGGTGGAATTCCTCCCCCTGACCCCCTGGACTTCCCCTTCTCCCAGCTTTCCCGAGCCTTTTCCTACCACCCTGTGTTTTCACTCATCCTCAAAGATCTCTAGGTGGCATGATGAGGGTGTATCACGTGCACCCAGCATACAAATAAATGACGTGTCAGAAAATTGGGAGGTGGCTGTGAGAAACTCTGGCAGTTAAAATTAGAATAACTCATGCTTAATGGATGAAATTAGGTAAACCCCACAACCCCTTAAACGGTAGGCAGGCTCCCAAGCCGAACACTAGAGAGAAGGTTTAGGTGGAAGCAGGCAATGGGATTACCTAGTTAAAGCAGTAATTCCTCAGGGTTTGGAAGGGTCACCATGGTCCTTGGGAGAAAAGGAAGCTGGAGAAGCAGAAATTGGCAGTGTTTCTCCAACACTTGCCAGAGGGAAAGGAGCTAAATCCAGGGGACACATAACTTTTAGCTGTTGGTGAAGGGCTGTCTGTGTCATGGGCAGGGCTGCTACGTATGACTGTGCAGTCTGTGCAATGTACAAAGGCAACCGGCTGAGGGGGTGAGCAGGGCCCGAGATCCAGCTACTCACCCAACTATACACCTCAGGGCCACATCTGCCAAGAGAGGGCACCTTTTTCTAACTTCTCAACTTCTCTGCCCAGAAAGATGCCTTCTTCCTAATTTTCACAACAGTGTTATAAAGGCTTGCTGCAGCCTGGACTGGGGTGTGGGGTAGAGGGGGCAGTGGTTCCCTGATCCTCACCACAGCTTGGATAAAACATCTTCCAGGACTTCAGTCTCCCTTTGCTCTGATGTCACGGGGTCAAGCATTGTTGTGAACATCTTTTCCCTTCCCACGCAGACTTGCCCCCAGGGGGAGAATATGGACGTGGATCAGCAAGGGCAGGCATCTGTCTACTTAGTGGGTGTGCCTCTCATGAAATATGGAGTTGGCTTGTAGGTATATACGCTGGTCCCTTGGGGAGTGAGTTTGGTTGCTGTTAGAGGGAGTATTTAGCTGGAAGGAACAGAAATCCACGCAAAGGCAGGTTTCGCACAGGGATGTAGGGACATCGCCCAAACCCAGCCGCAGGAAGTACAACATGTAGGAAGCCGCCAGGCCACTCCTCTCTCCTCTTTCTTGAGCCTCCAGTTCCTCTCCCTGCCCCTCTCTGTTCTTCTGCCATGTTCTCCTTCCTCCGCCAGGCTTGGATTCTGCTCTCCCTAATTTCAGTTTACAGAGTGACCTTTGGCAGCCGCAGAGCCATGTCTTGGCCCAGCTCCTTAGGACCTTCTGGTTCCAGTGCCCAACACCATTGAGACAGAGTTTCTGTCTCTTAGTTCCAATTCCTGAGAAGGAAGCTTAGCCTTCTCAGATGTCCTTCCTGGTCCCAGCCACTGGAGCTTGGCAGCAAGGTCACCTCCTCCAAACATGGCCATGGAAGGCCTCCTCCATCAGCACCGTCTGGACCGATGGTGTGTGGGTGGAAAGGAGACAGAGAACAGGGCTGCAAAACGGGACACCGCGTTTACTGTGAGCCCAGCAAGCTAACTCCACGCATGGGCTTCGATGCTGCGAGATCATGTTCTGGTGACTTCAACACGGACGGGGGAACTAGCCCCCAGGTGAAGTGACCTCTCAGGTGCTTTGCTGCTTGGAGACCCTGACTGGTCATCTGCCAGTTTCCAAAGGAGACCCTGAATCCATAAAGAGAAGAGCAATATGCGAGTCTTCCTTATCCTTTTTCACTTTCCTTTTTGCATATAAGTAATTTACTTTTTTTAAAAAAGGGAAATTGGGCTTCCCTGGTGACGCAGTGGTTGAGGGTCCGCCTGCCGATGCGGGGGACGCGGGTTCATGCCCCGGTCCGGGAGGATCCCACATGCCGTGGAGCGGCTGGGCCCGTGAGCTGTGGCCGCTGAGCCTGTGCATCCGGAGCCTGTGCTCCGCAGCGGGAGAGGCCACAGCAGTGAGAGGCCCGCGTACCGCAAAAAAAAAAAAAAGGGAAATTACTTTGTGTTGTTTTGTGATTGAGAAAAAGGAAGGTTTGTTATGGGAGGTGGGCCTCACTCATTTGAAAACAAAAACATTTTTATGATGTCTAGAGGGAGAGAACGAGTCATGTTAAATGAATTAGTGGAATTCTTTAAATTGACACTTATAATTGCTCACCCAGTATTTTCTTATTGAATATACTGTCACAGAACCAATTCGGCATCACACATCCCCTACTGTTGCAATTTTCTGGTGTCTAGGTTCTGTTCCTGTTCATGCAAACACGAGGGAGAAGTTAGAGGTGACTTGGGAGAAAATGAGCAAATCCAAGCACAATGGCGTGGACCCCGAGGCCGTTGTGGAGCAGTACGGCATTGACACCATCCGGCTCTACATCCTTTTCGCCGCCCCTCCTGAGAAGGATATCTTGTGGGATGTAAAAAGTAAGTCACCTTCCTCTTCCCAGCCTGCCTCCTCTGTGAACCGCCTCGGTGCCAAAGGAATTCAAGGAAGGAAATGTCTTTGCTGAGTCAATAGTAGGGTTCTAGGAATCAGCTCTGTGAGGCAAGTAGCAGTTTGCCCAACATCCTGTGCCATTCCTAGGCCAGTTTTCTCAGATGTAATGAGCGTCCAACCTTTGGGGGCGCTTGCTGTGACTGCAGACTCCCAGTCCTCACCACAGCCCTGCTGACCCAGCCCCCAGGCCAGGGCCCCGGAGCCTGCCTTCAGTGAGTCTGTGGCGTTCTCATGCAGGTTCTTCGAGGATCCCACTTTGAAAACGTTTCCTTGAGCCAGACTGGCGTTTGTGGTACTCCTGGGCCCACTGTGGTCCACAGAGGCCAGTCCCCTTTTGGTCTAACCTGAAAGGTTTTTTCTAGAATGGTGTCATTGCCTGTCACCAGTCCAGAAAACCCCGCATGGGGCCTGGTCCTGATGTTACCTGTGACCTCTTCAGTCACCCACAGTAGCCTTCAGAGGCCCCCGCAGGGGAGATTCGTCCCTTCAAATTTGTTTAGACCTAAAATGGTGTGAGGTAGAATAATCTCAGGTATCTGGATATCCTAGAATAAGCTGGCCAACAGTAATCAGTAATTCAGTTTTCCTTCATGTGGTCTTATCCAAGTGTTACGGGAAAAAGAAATCAGATGCCTGGAATCACCGTTCAGTTCAACACACCATTTCTAGTGAGAAGTGTGGTCTGGAGCAGTGGTCACAGATGCCAGTCCTGGAACTAGAATCCCTGGGGACACTCAGGCCCAGGTTCTGGCTCCCCAGCCCTCCCTGTGGGACCAGCTCCAGGAATCTGTCTCTAACAAGCCTTCCAGAAGATCCTGCTGTGCATCCAGGCTTGAGAACGTCTAGTCCAGTGGCTAAAGTGTAAAAGGCCTGAACTGGCCCTAATTTGGTTAGCCGTGTGACCAGGGCCACCAGAAGCTGTTCAACTTCTCCAGATCAGATGAACAGCTGATTTGATGAACACATCTGAAATATGTGATACACACGGATCTGGCGAGGACAGGGGTTGTGTTAAAACACCTCAGACTGTGCAGCACTGCAGCTCAGAGTGCGGTCTGTGGACCACTGCCACCTCTGCATGTTACCTGTCCACGTGAGATGGGGCACCTGCACCAGTGTAAGTCAACCCTGTCTCCAAGCACACTGTTAGTTCCGAGGACACTTTTGTCACAGCAAGATTTCTTAACCAAGGAGGCAGTGCCCTGATGCACATCCTGGCCCAAGCTTCTAAGCTCGTTGAGGGCCAGTGACAGTTGGTGGAAACCCTTTGTGTAGCCCTGCCATCCTGTACTCTGAATATTTGGAGCTCTAAGAAATGATAGAGTCAGTCCTGGTCTGAGTTCCCAGACACTGGAAGCCAGGAAGGACCCTTCTCCGTGCCCTTGGAGAGATCCACCGGGCACAATGAAGTGTCTCTTCATTCACAGGTGCTTTGTCACTTAGGTATAACCAAACCAATCATTCTCACATGTCTCTCTTTCTCTCTCTCATTCACTGACATTACACTCAGCCGACGCTCTCCCTGGGGTGCTGAGATGGCAGCAGCGTCTCTGGTCCTTGGCAACTCGATTTATCGAGGCCAGGGTTTCTGGGAAGGTTCCCAGGCCTCAGCTGTTGAGTAACGAGGAGAAAGCCGAGGGCAGGAAGCTGTGGGAGTACAAGAACTCCATCATCTCTCAGGTCAGAAACCTTCCAGGGGACACTGGTTGATTCTGTAACTGAGCCCTCGTGATCTGTGTGGCTCACCCTGCCTTGGGGTGGGCACTCTGGGTCTTCCTCCTTTCTTATTATGGTGGCCCACTTGCCTTGATTAATTGATCTTACTGCTTTGGGTATTTCACCAAGGTGGAGCAACAGTGCAAACGTTGTCATGAACAGAGATGCTCTCAGGAAATGGCTCCCACTAATGGTGCCTCCCATTTATCCATCCCGGATCTCAAGAAGCTGCCCACTTTCCATGTTTCCGTATTTAACACATCCAGGTAGAGAACCAAATTTAATATCATACTGATGACACACTGTATATGTTATAAAAACAGAAACAGAATTTTAGAGTTGAAAGGGGCTGGAAAATACTCTCTTCTTTAGCCTCCTCATCATCCCATCTGTGGGCAGAGCTGAGACACAGAGAGGTTAAATGTCTTATGAAAGTCACACAACCAGTGAGGAACAGAGCAGAGTTCCCTGATACTCAGAATAGCGAGTACTTTCCCACTCAGGTACTTTGTTACACAATGTTCACGTGAGTTATTGTGGGTTAAATTTTACAGGTAAAATAATTGTTCACTTTATCTTCTTAGAGAATAGTATATTATTGTCTAAATCATTTTAAAAGATTCTTCATTGATAGCATCCCTTTAAATTGTTCATCTAGAGGTCTGCTGTAATACCATGACATTCACCTTTTTTAAGAACTTTGTGAAAAAATGTCATGTATCTTTGAAAGAAGGCCCTTAGGAAATCTGAAGCCATTTTTTAATGGGTACCAGATACCCCAAATTCTCCTTAGGCTGAATTTTTTTTTTTAAGTTGTGCTGATTCAAGCTTAGAAAGTTAGCCAAGGTCACTTCGCTGGACTCTGGCAACTGATTACATTGAAGGAGCAGGGCTTTTCCTCTGGTTTGTATAACCTGCAGTGGCCCTGGGTCCAGCATGGTCTCATTTATTGACACTTCTTCAGCTTTATTTTCATCCTCTCCACTATAGTGCAGAGAAACAGAGCTCACGGAATTGAATTTAGTGATCTGAGTGATGCCTGAATGATCGTTTTCATACCCCATATTTTTCTCTTTGGATTTGGCAAATTCTTCTCTTCTGTCAGATAATGGAATTGGGTTATTTCAACAAGTTGGAAACTCTGGACATCTTAAGGATGTGTTATTTTTCTATATCTTTGCCCATGGTCAAAATTGAAAAGCACCAACAGGAAAAAGCTGACAAATCGTATTTGTGTTCTTGTGTTGACTCCATGTTTGAAAATGTAAAACTAACCTTATCCCGTATACCAATAATCTTCACTGTGAATTGAAGTCATGTAACCACAGAGAGGTGACATCCTTTACCCCATCTCCTGTTTACTATCGTTTTGATGTTTGCTCATCAAATGGGTCCTGCCTCCTTTTCAGGTAATGATCAGTGTTTTCTTAGGCACCTACTATGGGAAGCAACACTGTCCCAAATATGGGGGAAGAGTAACAGTCTTGAGTGGTGGAAACAACATTGACTTTGATTTTAAAAATCTTCGTGCTGGGGTTCCCTGGTGGTGCAGCGGTTGAGAGTCCGCCTGCTGATGCAGGGGACACGGGTTCGTGCCCCGGTCCGGGAAGATCCCACATGCCACGGAGCGGCTGGGCCCGTGAGCCATGGCCGCTGAGCCTGCGCGTCCGGAGCCTGTTGCTCCGCAGCGGGAGAGGCCACAACAGTGAGAGGCCCGCGTACAGCAAAAAAAAAAAAAAATCTTTGTGCTGACGAAACATAAAGGGACTATTTAAGATAGTGAATACATTTATAAATATCTTTTATTACATGCATTTAGTTTCACATTTTTTGGATAATTTAGTTTTTTTATGGAAAGCTTAAAGGAAATTTGAATAAAGTGAATAATTCAACTTTTTACGAATAGGTGACTGCCCATTTCACAGAGGACTTCTCACTGAATTCTGCGATTTCTCAACTGATGGGACTCAGCAGTGCCCTCTCGGTAGGTGGCCCGTCTGTGCTCATTTGCTGGTAACCGAGGAGGGAGCGTGGCCTCCAGTCACGTGGTGAGGTGGCCTGCAGCTCCTTGAGGGCAGAGACTATGCCTTTCTGGACGTTTTATCTCTGAAGTCTGGTGTATAGTAGGTGCCCCATAAAGTGAATGGGTGTGACTGAGTTAACTGATTAGCCACACCTCAGGAAGACACTGAGTGTTTGCAGGAACTGTCGAAGAATGGGGAACCCTGAGCTCCCTGAGGGGCGCAAGAGAACCCCTGTCCTGGAGGTTCCACATTGCAGAACCTTTGAGCTAGTCTCTGTATTTCCCACTGGTTCTGTGCACATAGGAAACATAGCTGAGTGGTTAAGAATTAGGACCGACCTGGATTCTAATCTGGTCTCCATCTCTTGGTTAACCGTGTACGCAGGACAGATGACTCTCCCACTCTAACCCTTAGCTGCTTAATCTGTCAAATGGGGTAACAATACTGCCCTCAAAGGGTAGTAAAAACCAAATGCGTTAGCATCAGACCGTGGGCGTGGTTAAATGCTCAGTCAACAGTATATCTGCTCAGGAATTCCGTGGCGGTCCAGTGGTTAGGGCTCTGCACTTCCATTGCAGGGGGCACGGGTTCGATCCCTGGTCCAGGAAACTAAAATCCTGCAAGCCGCGCAGCACGGCCAAAAAGACAAATAGTAATATATCTGCTGTTGCTGCTCCAGCTATTTTTAATACTATGATTAAATAGGGAAAGTTCTTTGCCCAGAGCAAAAATGATGTTGAAGAGGGTTTCTTCCTGCCTTTTGTGTCTCTGGATTTCACATACATTCATGGCCTTTCTTACCCAGGCTTATCTTGTACACCTCAGTGTTCTTACATTGCTGTTCTTTTTGTTCCTCAGCAAGCTTCTCAGAGAGTTGTTCTCCACAGCCCTGAGTTTGAGGATGCTCTCTGCGCCCTGATGGTGATGGCTGCTCCCATGGCCCCTCACATAACCTCGGAGCTCTGGGCAGGTAGGTGGGGAGGCCTTGCTTGACCAGTTACTACTGAGCAGCATGTGCTCCAGCCTCTTGTTGAGCATTATTCAGCCGTGGGGTCCAGCGTTTGGCATCTGCACTTGGGACCTCTCTGTGGAAATGGGAATGAAGTGAGAAGGTGCTGTGCAGGAGGACTTGATGGTTATTCTGGGCCCCATTCTCCAGACCTTGTGTTCAGAGGTCTCCTGTGACTTCTGTGGATGTTTCAAAGGAGCTTGCAGAAGCCAGGCAGCCTAGGGATGCTGTGTTTACATCATGCTTTTATCTGGGGGCCTCTGAGAAGTGGCATTCATTTCTTTTTCATAATTATTTTAGCTCTTCTCACCTGTTTATTCTTCTCAGTAGAACTCTGGCATAGTTCTGTTAAGTTCTCCCAAAATCTCCTTGAGATTTTGATTGAGATTTGGTTAAACCTAGAATTCACTTGGGAAAGTTTCACATTTTTACTGCATCTAGGCTTCCATTCCAAAACATGATCTGTCTCTCCATTCATTCAAGACTTCCCTCGTGCCTGGGCAAGTTTTGTAATTTTCTTCATGTAGGTCCCACACATTTCTTAAGATTATTCTCAAGTAATCTTGCCACATTTCATTTTATTTTTGTTATTGTGACTGGAATCTTTTTTCTTTAATAATTTTTGACTGGTAATATCTGGCATATAATTTTTAATATTAATTTACTTCCTTATTTTCTAACCAGATTCCCTACCAATCTCTCCTCCTTCATTTAAGGGGTAGAATCCTCTTGGATTTTCCAGGAGTCTATGATCAGCAAATAAGGTTAAATTTTCTCCTTTCTGATAGTAATGCCCTTGTGTCTGTTTACTTTCTTTAATATACTGCTTAGAAAACCGTATGTAATGTTAAAGAATACTGGCAACAGCCAATCTTGTTTCATTTCCAGATTTAAATGGAACACTTCCCTGTTAGGTATGGTGTTGGCTTTTGGTTTACAGTAGATATTCCCTGTCATGTTAAGGAAGTGGCCTTCTAACCTTGTTTACCAGAACTCGTCTTAGGAATTGGGAGGTAGATTTTACTTAACATCCATTCTTCAATTGTTATGGTGTTGTATCCTTTGCTTTTAATTTTCCCCTTTGCCCTGTTGTCATGACCTACATCCAATTAATTGATTGCCTAATAGCCTATTGTGGGATAAATTTACCTTAACCATGGGGTAGTAAACCTTTAACATACTGTTAAATTCTATATGCTAGTGTTTTATTTAGAATTTTGCAATTATACGCCTAAGAGACACCAGTTTTATCTTAGTAGGCATTGTCAGGTTTGGGAGTAAGGGTTTTGCTGACTTCACCAAGTGAATTGAGTTGCTTCTGTGCTTTAGAACAGACTATACAGGACAAGACGTTCACCCATTCTTTGCTGAATAGCTAGAATGCCCTAAAGGGTGGGTGGTATTAGGTCCTGCCAGGCTACTGCCATATCATATTAGATTATGTAGCCTTTCATTATCTCCTTAGGCAGGAAACATGCCTCTTTCATTTAGCATTGGTGATCATTGTGATCATTAAGTCTTTTAAATGGCACACTGTTAATTCTTTCCTAGTCTTCCCTTCTTTTAAAGCAAAACTTATCTAATTTATAATAAAAGTGTTTACTCTGACCCTAGAATATACAGATCTCTCCCTTTTATCGTCCTTTTTTGTCCCACATTATCTGTCTGCCTCCTTCATTTCATTTCTCCCAGGAGGGACTGATGTAAATGGGGTTTTCAGAAACTCCCTCCTTGCATTGCCCCTCCAGTCTCTGTGTTTTAGGGCCAGGATTTGGGAGGGTGGCAGAGAGGGTCTGCTGTCTCCAGGGTCCTGTCCCTGCCCAGCAGGTCTTACCAGACAGGTGTACGCTGTGGTGTTACCCTGTTAGTCTGTCCTTCAATTGTGTGACAAGATCTCCAGTAGGATATACACTAAAGCAGTATGGTGGCAACTGGCCCATTTCAAACTTTGCTCCATGTTTTTTTCCACACACAATACCAGTGGGCTTTTGTGAGCTGTGTTATAATAAGGAGTGGGTCTAGACTGAGTCTTAGTTTTGCTAGCATGTCTCATTCAGCCATTCAGTAAACATTCATTGAGAATGTATTTTGTGCCTGGCTCTGTTTTAGGCATTGGTGGGAAAGCTGGGGAGGGCATTCTGAGCAGTGGGCATTGCAGTCTGTGTTCATTCACTTGAGAAGATCTTCCCTCAAGCTTTACAAATTCATGGCAACTAATTTTTTTTTTTTAATTCGAAGAAACAATGGGAAGCCTTTGTCTCCTGGCTCTGCACATGTGTATGTGTGTGGCTCCTCTGAATGAGCATCGGGGGCTATAGCACAGTCAAGTGAGGAGTCCTGCACACCAGGCATATCACCCTGGTCATTAACTCACAGACAGGTCTTTGTCAGGTGCCTTCTGGAGAGAATGGGGCCACGACCCCTTCCTGCCTCTCCCAGCAGCGGATAAGGGCCAGCGTCACAAGGTGTTGAAAGTCCTTTGCAAACAGAAGTGCTATGTTGTGAGGGTCATTATTGTCATCCCACACTGTCAGTCACTCTTGTCTCAAGCCTTTGGGACAGTTTTTACACACATTTGGTTTATTCTAAAAGACATAGCTTTCATATAACTTCTGGTTTCATTCCTGCATCTTCGAAAGATAACCTCACAATGATTATAATGGAAATGTGGTCAGTGAGGGTGGGATGTTCAGAAATTACCATTTCTCAGAATTCTCCAGAGAAGCAGGTTTTCATAAAAGAGATCCTCCCTCAAGGGCAGCAGAATTGAGATCTGTCTTCTGGGGGGCAATTTGGGGTCCATGGGCAAAATGGCCATCATGGCTCTGGATAAAAGGAAACCTTTAGAGAAGCCCAGAGCGCTTCTCTACCGATCACTTTAAGAATCAGTGGAGACCCAAGAAACAGAACCAGTGTCTTGGCAGTGTGCACACTTCAACAGGATGAGGAAATCTTTTTTTCCTTCCTGAAACTTTGGATCTGAGAAGGTCAATAGACCACATCTGAATTTACAAATTTATCTTTTGTTTACCACCATAGAATACTGTCCTATCTATGAGGGTGTTAGGGAAATTTTGCATATTTGGAGTTACTGATACTGTTTCCACACAAAGGACACAAGGTTTCCTTTGTTGGTGGATAGTAAAAAAAACGGAAAATCACCAAACAGGGAGCTCCTTGGTGGTACTCTGGTTAAAGGTATCATTTTATCATCATCAAAAATGACCTTTCTAAGAATATACCAGCAATACAAATGAGCTGGTTTTATCTTATATGCAGAATAAGGGCAACTGCCTCAGGTCCCCCTCTTGGGCAGTTGGTGGGGGGAACTACAGCAGCTACGCAGGTATAAAGCAGGGGAGGAGGCCGACAGCAGCTAAAATACTCTAACATGCACTCTCTCACCAAAGCTCCATCAGGAGGCTTGTTGTCCATCTGTAAGATCCACCCTCCCCCAAGTTGCTCTCCAGTCTACTGGCTGCCACCACCAACTGGGTTCAGATAATACAGACTATCCCTTGGTAAATGCTTTTGGCAGTTTTAGGCATGGGTAAGTGTGCCTCCTCAGGATGACCCTCCTCCTCCCCTCTCCACAAGGAAATCATTCTAATGCACAGTGCCCAAGTTTCATCTCCATAGTCTTTTTCTTCATCCTTAGAGGGCACATTTTTTTTGGAAAAAAAAAGATCAGGGTTTGGCTGGGCATCTAGTCCAGTATTTAGCTCAAAATGATATTCCCACAGTATTCAGGTTCACATAAATTCATCTCAATTCAGTTCAGACTCAAATTCACTGTTGGTATTAGTCATCATATTACTAATCACAGTCTTTTACTGAGCCTTGCTCAGGGTTTGTTAGGAAGCACCTGTCTACGCCTTTTTCCAGAGGCTCAATTCTGCACCTTCCTTGGAAGGGTCACATCCTTGCCAAAACTCCATCGTGGGTGGTGGAACAATTTAGCTTGTGCATGCCCCCCCAAGAAATACGTAGCTAATGATAAGAATGTATGGTGTCAAACTGGAGAGGGACAAAATGGTTCTAGTGACAAAATTATCTCTATCAGAGAGAAAAACTCTTCAGTGGGATTTTTTTCACAGCCTCCCATTCAGTGCTCTGAGGAGTTGCCTCGCAAATGTCCATTATTACTCTGCTCAGTCACACCCTAGGACAGCTCTAGCCCTCATTACTCATTTGTAATAATAATAATACCTTGCATTTAATGTACTGCTTATCATATGTATGATATGTCCTATAACATTTATGATATATTTATTTACATTTAATTATAATTTAATGTATGTATTTTATAATGTACTGCTTTATCATATATATATATAGTACATTAAATTCACGATAATTTGATTCCTATCTGTGAAGTAAATAATTAACCCAGCAGCCTTGAGTTACTCAAATCTTGTACATTCTCAGAAGGGCCTACTTGTATGACTAGCCTTTGGCTGGCTCCTAGGAACTGAGGTCTTAGAATGTTCCCTATGCTACTAACTGATTAGGGCACTGTGCATGTTTGACGTCTTGAACCACATTATACCAGCTTGTGTGGATAGTTTGTGTAAAAAATGTGATTTATGGTGAACACCTGCTTTCCTTCTGGAGGGTCTGAAGTTTCAGTAACTGCAGTTACCACTGCAGTTACCCCAATAAAAACCCTGGACTCTTAGGCTCAAGCAGACTTCCCTGGAAGAAAACATTTTGCATGTGTTTCTGCAGTTCATTGCTGGGGGATTTAGTATGTCCTGTGTGACTGCACTGGGAGAGGACTCTTGGAAGCTTATACCTGGTATCCTCCAGCTTCTGCCTGATGTACCTTTTTCCTTTATTGATCCTGCTTTTTATCCCTTTGCTGTAATAAACTATAGCCTGACTATAAAAAAAAAAAAAGACCTTTCTAACAGGCAGCAGCTTGGATGGATCTCAAGGGGATTATGGTGAGTGAAAAAGAAGCCAATCTCGGGCTTCCCTGGTGGCGCAGTGGTTGAGAGTCCACCTGCCGATGCAGGGGACACGGATTCGTGCCCCTGTCCGGGAGGATCCCGCGTGCCGCAGAGCGGCTGGGCCCGTGAGCTGTGGTCGCTGGGCCTGCGCGTCCGGAGCCTGTGTTCCGCAACGGGAGAGGCCACAACAGTGAGAGGCCCGCGTACCGCAAAAAAAAAAAAAAAAAAAAAAAAGCCAATCTCAAAAGACTGTATATTCTATGATCCCATTTATAACATTCTTGAAAAAAACAAAATTACAGAGATGAAGAACACATTAGTGGTTGCCCAGGGTAGGGTTGGGGACTGGGCAGAAGGGATGGTGGCCATAAAAGGGGAAAGGGAGCCTTGTGGTGATGGAACAGTTCTGTCTCTTGAGTGCAGTGGTGGTTATATGAAGCCACACGCACACACGTTAGTGCTTATAAAACTGGTGAAATCTTGGGCTTCCCTGGTGGCGCAGTCGCTGAGAGTACGCCTGCCGATGCAGGGGACACGGGTTCATGCTCCGGTCTGGGAAAATCCCACATGCCGCGGAGCGGCTGGGCTCATGAGCCATGGCTGCTGAGCCTGTGCGTCCGGAGCCTGTGCTCCGCAACGGGAGAGGCCACAAGAGTGAGAAGCCCGTGTACCACAAAAAACAAACAAACAAACAAAAACTGGTGAAATCTGAATGAGCTCTGTGGATTGTACCAATGTCCATTTCCTGGTTTTGATATTGTGCTGTAGTTATGCCAGATGTTACCACTGGGGGAGGCTGGGGGAGGGGTCACAGGACCTCCTGTACATTTCTTTGCAACCTCCTATGAATCTATAATCATTTCAATTTCTTTTTGTTTGTTTGTTTTAAATTACCTTTCTAAACCCACAAGTCCTGAGTGTTGAGATTCTGGTTCTGGAATGTCATAGACGATGAGAGAGGAAGGAAGGGAAGAAGCAATTTATTTCTTGTTGTGGAAGGTTTTAACAGACACACACACACACACACACACACACAACTGACCAGATGCAGCCATTCATCCCACTAGTGTGTGAGGCTCCCGTGTCTCCTGCATCGCTCTGCAGAGCAGTGTGAAGGAGCTCGTGGTGATGGGATGGGTCTGCCCTAAGTGCCCAAGGAGCGCTGCTCCTCGAGGGTGATCTCACAGCTATACAAGCCCCGCTTCCGAAGAAAAGTGCATAGAGCCAGCTGCAGAAAATAGCTTCACCCTCCAGTGTACCTCTCTGGGCTTCTTAAAGCAAAAGCAGAACCTAGATTTTTCATTGAAAAGTACATCTATATGCATATTGTAAAACCTTCAGTTCTTACAAAGGGTGTGTCCTAAGTTCCCTCCCATCCTCACCCCTACGTTCAGTTGCTCTCCCCAGGCACCTCCACTGCCAGTTGGATAGTTGATTTGACAGAAATCCATGCACGTATGTGAAATGTTTCTCTCTTACCATATGGAGTGTATAGTGTCGTTCTATATCAAAACTTACAGGCTGACCCTGTTCTTTTTTTTTTTTTTGCGGTACGCGGGCCTTTCACTGTTGTGGCCTCTCCCATTGCAGAGCACAGACTCTGGACGCACAGGCTCAGCGGCCATGGCTCACGCACGGGCCCAGCTGCTCCGCAGTATGTGGGATCTTCCCGGACCGGGACACGAACCTGCGTCCCCTGCATCGACAGGCAGACTCTCAACCACTGCGCCACCAGGGAAGCCCTGACCCTGTTCTTTTTTAACAGCTATATGGTGTCCTACCCAGTGAATATTCCATAGGTTATTAAACAGTCATCCACTGATGGGCATTTGAGTGATTTCTCCTCTTTTTCTGTTTTTTTTTGTGCTGCTTTGAGATGAGCCTCTTGTCCAAAATACAAGTTATTTAAAATGTGGTGATAAGATCTCCATTTCTATTTCTCTGGCCATTTTTACAGTTTCAGCAGTGATTTATCTATCTTGGTTTTTGCCTCCGGCTTTTACCTCTTGTCATCTCCAAGTCTTCCATCAGTACTTTAATTGTGAGGGTCACAACAAGGTGACCCGTTGCCTCTCTTAAGTTTCTGAAGTAACTCTAATCTTGAAGTATAGTCTACCACCATAAACCCATTTTTCTTAGTAAAAATGGTGGTAAAATATTGTAGCTATATTGTTTTGCTGTACATATATGCTGTATTCATTAATTTCAACAAAACTGTAAATCTTGGGAATTCCCTGGCGGACCAGCAGTTAGGATTCCATGCTTTCCCTGCCAAGGGTGCAGGTTCAATCCCTGGCTGAGGAACTAAGATCACACAAGCCACGCAGTGCAGCCAAGGAACAACAACAACAGTAACAACAACTGCAAATCTACAAATAATCTGGAAGTGTGGGAACACTTCTTGTAAGGGACACTAAGATACTTGTAAGGGACAGTAAGACATCTGCTGATGTTCGGATGGTTTTATACATGAATGTGTATGCTGTGTCAGTGTTGTTATTTCAAAATAATGTCAACAGAACCCTTTCTGTGGGTAAAGGCTAATGTGAAGTAGCATCACTTCCGGTCCACTTCCTTGGAAGTGCCAGGGCTGGACGAGGCATGATGGGGATGAGACACCACAGAGTCCCCAGGTCCTCCTCTGTGTGTATATGAGGATGGGGGTGGGCTGGAGACAGGCCTGCCATCCACGGGCACCATGACCACCCAGCACTCACTCCGGGTGCCATGGTGGCATGGCAACCTCACCAGCTCTCAGAGCGGGAGAGGAGGCTTGTTTCAGTTATTTCACGGGAAGGTCAGCAACAACAGCTCTCCAGAGGAGGGGCAGGAAGGGGGTGGGCTGAGAGCGACAGCTGGCCCTGCGTGGTGGCCTTGTGTGCCAGGGCCTTTCCACTTCCCAGCCTGTGTTCTGACTTTCTCCACATGCTTCCCAAAGGCCAGCTCTTGACCTGACCTGTGTCACGTAAAGAAACCATTGTATTTGCCATGCAAATATTAGGTATTTTTACTACCCTAAAAAGAGCAGGAAGGCAAAAACACTAGGTAGAACTGGGGGTGGTAAGTTTCTTTTCCTCCCTGCTGAGCAGGATGGCCCCACTCCCATCTATATGGAATTGCTGGCAGGGGCCCAGGCCGCTATAAATAAGCATCCAAATTGCTCCAGGAAGGCTGGACTTCCTCATTTTTTTTAAAGTGGAATTTGTAACAGCTTCTGCCCAGAACATTTGTGTCCAATGTCCTTTCATCTCCCAGGCATCCTGTACAACTGCCATGCGGAGATTTTGGAATGCTTCCCACTGCAGCTGGGTCACAGGACAAGGCGTGCTGGCCCAGCCAGCTAAAATAAAGAAGTAATTATCTTCCTTCTGTGACCTCTGTCTTGCGATATGAGTCTTAATAGGATCCCTTCTGAGGAACAAGCAGGAAGCTCCTTTCTGCTTCTGCCAAAAGGCACATCTGTTAGAAATGGAGTAAGTTCATTAGAAGCATGGGAATCCCAGGACACAGGGGCCAGATGGGCCCCAGGAATACATCTTTTATGCTACTTGATTCTCAGACCCCGATGGGCCTTTCCTTCCCTCAGGTTGACTGGCAGCACAGGGTTACAATAGGAGTGACAAATAGTAAAACATGTGAAGCTACAACAAATCTGTGATGCCTGCACAAGAACCAAGACAGAGGTCAACAGAACAAAATGGACCAGTGCTATTCAGAGTGGTCCGTAGACCTGAGGCTGGTCTAGGAACTGTCTCTAGGCCAAGATAAGGAGCTTAGTAGGTACATCACCTGTGTCACTAAGCACATATTCGTGTAAGACTGACCATTTTTTTGGTAGCAAGAATTTCTCAATGAAGGAAGCAGTGTGTTAATTCATATTCTGGCCCGTTCTTCAGCTCATCACAGACAGGCATTTTGAGTATCTTTGTAGTGAATAGTTCTGAAACCATCCCTAATATAATATATTGTAAAAGAAAAATCACAAACCAATAGGGAAGAGAAGGTTTATTCAACAGATTGGATTTGGAGAATTGACCAAGTTTTTTTTGTTTGTTTGTTTGTTTGTTTTGCGGTACGCGGGCCTCTCACTGTTGTGGCCTCCCCCATTGCGGAGCACAGGCTCCGGACGTGCAGGCTCATGGGCCCATGGCTCACAGGCCCAGCCGCTCCGTGGCATGTGGAATCTTCCCGGACCAGGGCACGAACCCGTGTCCCCTGCATCGGCAGGCGGACTCTCAACCACTGCGCCACTAGGGAAGCCCTGACCAAGTTCTTTTTAAGAATGTTTTTTCACATTATATGCAAAATAAATTATGGATAAATGGGCAAGAAAATGAAACCTAAAAAAAAAAAACTGAAGAAAAATCTTGAACTGATGTTATAGCATGGAAAACTGTTTTTAAATATCTTTTCTAATTACAAAAGTAATAAGTATTCCTTGTAGAAAATCTATCATTTTTTTTGAAATTTATGTTTATTCTTATAGTTCTAATTATTCCATTTCACTCTGTATAATATTCTTTTGAATAAATAGCTCACAATTTATTTATCTAGTCCCCTACTAATGGACATATGGGCTGTTTGAAGTTTTAATTATTTTTACTATTAAAAAAACGTCAACAATGCTTCAGTGAATGCTCTGGTAGCTGTCTTCTTCCTAATACTACTAAAGGCCTAGAGAGAGGCAGTACATAAGAATTCCATTGTTTCGCTTCCTCACCAGCATTGATATTGTTTCAGTGGTGGTTTTTCATCATCATCAATAAATTTGTTTTTAATAGAAAGATCATCTATACTTCTGCCTCCCGGGGTTAATGCTTGCTGCTTTTCTGATGTATTTCCTTCTAAATTTTTATCTGTTTATTTAAATATTTACTAAAACTGTGGCCATACTGTATATACTATTGTGTGTCATCCTTTTCCATGAAATTGATTATTAGTTTAAAATGTAGGAAAAAAGAGAATCCAAAACTATATCTACAGCAGGATCCTGATGGTAGTTTGGTTTCATTTTGTGGAGTTGGTTTGTACATACAAGTATTCATTAAATACATTAGTATCTTTCAAAATAAAAAGTTAAAAAGATGCTATCCATGTAAACATGATTTTCTTCTTTGTTTTTAGACTTTTTACAAATTTTCTGCAAGGAGCATGCATTACTTTTGTCATCAAAGAACATAAAATAAAACATTGTCATTCACAGCCCAGTGTACGGGACTGGCATTGGTGGGCTTCATTCCCTCTGTCCCAGACTTGGCCTCAGACCATCCCCTGAGCTATGGGCCCGTCCCTCAAATGCATCTGCTGGTCTCAAGGCTAGTAATAAGGGGGAAGTATGTAAGGGCCACCCCACCTCCACCAGCCCTGGAAAAGCCATTCACAGCGTAAGGGCTGTGCATCTACCATAGCACCGCCCCCAGCGTGGGCACACGGGCCACATGCACTTGCCCGCTTGCCCAGGGCTTGCCTCTGGGAGGACCAGGAGGCAGCGGGGATACCACACAACAATTGCCCAGGGATCTGTTTTCTGCTCTGTGTATTTCCTGCCCATTTGGGGGCATCTTTTGTACTCATGAGATCAACAGAGGCTTGGAAATCCAACTTTCCCTGCTAGGAAGCCCCTGGTTGAAGTCGCAAAGCACTGACAGTTGGCCCTGAGCAGCTCTGGATGGTGAGCCTCCTCTGCTTTGGGAGCTGCAGCGTGAAGCACTCTGGGAAGAGAGACTGGAGAGGGTTTCCTTCCTCCCTGCTTCCTCGGGTTTGACCCACCCTGAGCCAAGGACAGCTCTTTCCAATTTGGTAATGGCGGGAGCCCCTCCCGAGAAGAAGTTTAGCGGAAAGGTTGAGCGCCCTCGGAGTAGGTCCAGGAGGAGCGCCCGCTGTTCTCAGCATGTTGGCTGTGGTGATTATGAGTAAAAGTACTCTGAGGCCACAAGTATTCATGGGCCAGAAAGGAAGCAAATGCAGCTCATTACTTTGGGATCCACTCTCAGGAGCACAAAGGATTCCTTCACCAGCAGGACTGCAGAGAGACCGAGTAAAAGCAGCAGCCTTGCTTTTGCAAATGCACTTGAGAACAGTGTGTCCATCCATCGTTATGGCTCTGGATGTTGTTTGCAAAAAAAGAAAAAGAAAGCTACCTATAAACTGGGATGATGAGCCAGGCTGAAGGAAGTAGGGGGCACCTGGTAGGCTGTGGAAAGCCATGGTGTGGCCTCCTGGGGCCTCAGACGGCTCCAAGCCAGGCTGTGTCAGGGCAAACGCTTTATTAGTGCTCCCAAGGGCCTCGTACGTGCTCAGTGACTCTCTGTGCCTTGGCGTTGCAGGCCTGGCGCTGGTGCCAAGGAAGCTGTGTACTCACTACGCCTGGGACACCAGTGTGCTGCTTCAAGCCTGGCCAGCTGTGGACCCGCAGTTCCTCCAGCAGCCCGATGTCGTACAGATGGCGGTTCTGGTGAGTGTCTCCTGCAGCCCCTAGGGCCAAGGCGAACCGGCCACACACACACGGATGGGTTTGGAAGTTTCTCGCCAGGCCTTTCTAGCCCACTCAGCTCTCCGCCCAACCCTCCAGCCTGTCTTCCTTTGCCAGCACCTTCAGTTTTGAAGTTACCGCATGCCAAAAGCTTGTGAGCATACAACTTGTGGCCAGAAAGTGGAAAGTATCAACCTGTCCTACATTATAGGTTCTAATTGTCTTCCTTTCCAACTGTGTTTCAATCTCTCTAAGTTTCATTCAGCTGCTCTGGGCTCTTGGAGGGGGTAGGGTGATGGTGAGGAGGTGGGCAAGGAACACCTCGCGCTGCAAAATATATTTCAGAAAGGCTACATGAAATTTATTTTTTGGTAAATTGCATCATTTTAAATACATAAAAGTAGTTGATTATAGAGCAAATAACTCCCCTATAGTTTATCCTTATGTAATTTTTATGTATTTAATTTGTTTAATCTGAGACCCGTTATGAGGAATATCTCCTAAATATGCTGATGTGGCTGAAGAGGGAAAGAAAACAAGGGGTGAAGCTTTTAGTCTGAACCACACGTGGGCCAGCTAACTTACATCCCAGGTTTAATTTAACTCTCACCACCGTAAAAGATAGGCATAGCTGTTCCCATTTTTTTCGGCTGAGGACACAGGCTCAGAGAAGCTCGTCACCTTGCCCACGTTTATTTGTTTATTCCTCAGTCATTATCAAGTTACCTATGCTATCAATACATCAGGCACAGTGCTAGGCTCTGGGGACACAAACTGAAATGCAAAAAACAGGGTCCCTGCCCTCACGGAGCTTAAAGCCTGGTGGGAAAGATAGGGGAAAAGAAGAAGGAAAGAGAAAAATAAACAAAATAATTGCAAACTGTGGAAAGTACCACAAAGTAATCACCCAGGGGCTGAACAGGAGCCGGGCCTGCCAGGCCCCACCTGCTTCGTCTGCAAACCCTGGGCCCTGCGGGCAGATCCATGTTGGGAAAGCCAGTTGCCCCCAGGAGACTGGCTCCTTCACAGATGCTCTGTCTCCATACCACCTCCCCGACACTTAGTTCCTCGCTGCCTCCGATTTGCTCCCCCCTCCATGGAGGGGAGGAGGGGGGCTGCCCTGCTAGGCTTCTTCCCCAAATCCTCAAAACCAAAACCAGCCTGTGGCACAGAGAGGCGATTTCTTTAACTTGAATAATGTTTCTAAGAAATAACTATCTGTGTACCCCTAAGAACTCATCCTCAGCGCAACTGAGAAATACCAACCTGAGACACTGAAGTTTTAATCTGTGAAAATGTCTTTCCATTTTAAATTACCACTGAAGAAAAGAAATTTAGGTTTGATAATTGGTAAAATAATTTCAGATTATCATTGAAATAAAAATCCAAGATTTAAAATGTGTGGAGGACTCCCTGCAAGTACACCCAACTCAAGAACCTCTGGGTTGGGGCACTGTGCCATGTGGCAGGACTTCTGTCAAGGTCTGTGTTCTGTCTCCACGTGATCTCACTTGGTGCCATGGCCAGAAATAGAAGTTGCAACACAGAACAGTATAACTCGGTGTAATTCAGTTCAGCCGTGCCCGTGTGCTCTGAGCCCAGAGGCGCTACATCGTCTTCATGGAGCCCAGCACCCAGGAGGGACAGTCTGGGGAGGTACACGCATTGTCATGCACACCGAGAGTTTGTGTAGCCTCCAGGTCAAGATGTAAGAGCTTGGGAGTTGGACCATCTCAGTTTTGCAAAATACTTAATTTCTCTAAGCCTCAGTTTCCTCAGTTAGAAAACACAGGGCCTGCCTTACCTGGTTGTTGAAAGAATTAGATGGGATAATGCCAGGAGGTACTTAGCCTGCTTCTGGACACACTAATGACAAAAGCCACTAACACGCAGTGAGTACCGACTAAGAGGCAGGGACTGCCCTTAGGACTTTCCAGATACTAACTCATTAACCCTACACAACAGCCCTGTGAAGCAGGCCCCGCTGTTTTCCCCATTTCACAGACGAGGCAGATACGTGCCTAACCCCATCTTACAAGTGAGGAAACAGTGGCAGAACAGGGCTTAATAACTCACTCAGTAAATATTAAATGCTGCTAGCATCAGCATCGCTGCCTCTGGCAGTTGGGGGATTGGAGGAGGCATCCGAGGAAGGGGATGTGGACCTTGGCTTTGAAAGAGGAGCAGCATTTCCCTAGTGGAGAAAGGAGCAAAGGCGGGGGAAGTCCTCACTGGACCGTGAGCCATGGAGGGGGTGGAACAGAGGCAGAGGCAGGGCAGCACTGGAGAGAAGGCCAGACTCCATCCCGAGAGGTTGGGGGCTGACAGGGAAGAGAGAGGGTCCATGGGGTCATCCCATCTCCACCACTTGCTGGAAAGGGGCCTTGGGTAAGTGGCTTCACCTCCTATCCCTTAGCTTTGCCCTCTGTGAATTGGGGATGGAACGGCTGTGACCTACCTCACAGGCTTGTGGTGGGGATAAACAGGTTCACTCAGGTGGATTGTGGAGCACAGTGCCTGGCACAGAGTGAGAACTCAGACAATGTGAGCTTTTATTGTCATTAGCCATTGCAGGGCTCCTGTCAGTGAGTAGTGGTGGATGGGGCGGGTGGATAGTGCTCATGGCCAGGGGCCCTCCAGGCAGCTGTTGGAAAAGTCCAAGAGAACAATGCAGAGGCCTGGACCAAGGCTGAGCGATGAAGTGGAGGTGGCAAAGCTGGAGGGGCGGAAGCTTGCAAGGCCCCCAAATGGGGACTGGGAGACCTTTCTAAAGTCAAGCAGCCGCTGTTTGAGGTGATGTCTTACTTGTCTCCCACCCAGTGATCTAGGCTAACGCAGCCCATAAGAATGCCGCTAAATTCTACAGAAATCTGAAAAGATGAGGTGCGTGATTAAGGGATCCTGGATAATGTGCTTGGGTTGAAACTTCAGAAGTTATTCCTGGTAATTTTTCATAACACAGTGACTTTATTTTCCAAGTTAAAAACAGGAGCATTCGTGAAAAAAACGTAAACATTCTTAGAGGAGCCATGGGATGGAGGAATTGAAGCACGGCTGTTCAGAAGCTATTTGGGTCATGTGTCGCTTTCCTCGGTGGCAGTATCAGTTCATATTTGATGTGAAGTTTATCCTTATGAAACTAATATTCAGTGAATACCACTACGGCTAGAACTATACTGGCCCATTTTAGGCAAGAGTTGTGTGTGATGTGGGTCCAGCTTCCAGGTGGTCAAACTTGAGCGCCCCCTTCTGGAGCCAGTCATCAGGGAGGGAGGTTGCCTACACACCCCAGAAATTAGTCCACGTGAGATCTAGGTAAATCCTCGGTGACACCCCCTGTAGCCAGATCTAAACTTGATTTGAGCTTCAGTAACACAATAATCCCTCTACCCCCGGATACAGCCTAAGCCATCTCGTGCTGAGGATTTTTGACATAGTTTCCACCACAGCTGTGACGGGGCAGCACTCAGGAAGTACAGGGTGGCGCCCTCTCCCTCTCCTTATCCAAAGCGTTCAGGCGTTAATCCTACCCATCTAAGTGCGCTTTGTTCTTCCGGGAAGCTAGGTGCTGCCTCTTCTTTCTCTTTTCCCGTACTCCTTCCCCACACAGAGGCAGCAGTACCCTTGAGGGGCAGTGGGTATTGATGTCTGGCTGCCTGCCACTCTCAGGACTTTCCTCATTGTTTGTCTCGGCTTTTCACCTTCTCAGATCAACAACAAAGCCTGCGGCAAAATCCCTGTGCCCCAACAAGTTGCCCAGGACCAGGACAAAGTCCACGAACTGGTTCTCCAAAGTGAACTGGGTGTCAGGCTCTTACAGGGGCGAAGCATCAAGAAGGCCTTCCTCTCCCCCCGAACCGCCCTCATCAACTTCCTGATACAGGAGTGACTGCAGGGATGCTGCGGCTACCACGAGGGCTTGAGGCACCTCCTCCAGGTCTGGGATGAAGGAAGGAGTCTGGGGCCCAGGGGCAGGAAAAAGCCAAATGTCTTTTTTATATATATACATAAATTTTATTTATTTATTTATTTATTTATTTATTTATTTATTTGTGGCTGTGTTGGGCCTTCGTTGCAGTATGCGGGCTTCTCTTTGTCGTGGCTTCTCTTGTTGTGGAGCACGGGCTCTAGGCGTGCAGGCTTCAGTAGTTGTGGCATGCGGGCTCAGTAGTTGTGGCTCACGGGCTCTAGAGCGCAGGCTCAGTAGTTGTGGCACACGGGCTTAGTTGCTCCGCGGTATGTGGGAATCTTCCTGGACCAGGACTCAAACCCGTGTCCCCTGCATTGGCAGGCGGATTCTTAACCACTGCGCCACCAAGCCCCAAGCCCAATGTCTTGAATGTCTGCCTTTGCACTCTGACGGGCTGGCATCAACAGGGTGCCTCTGAGGTGTGGCCTGGTGCAGGGGTGAAGGTGGGTGGAGGCAGAGGAGAAATATGAGTGAAGTGGGGTGGGGACCCAGTACCTTCCTCCACCATTGCAGGGTGGAGGAAGCATCTAGCCCCATAGGAAGCCACCAGAGATTCAGCTGGGTGGGAGCGAGAAGGTGAATTGAAAAGCAAGTGAGGATGAGCACGAAGCCTCTCGAGCAGCCTGGGAGCTTCTGGACCCCAGAAATTGCACTGCCTTAGGCAGGTGTTAGGAACATAAGGCTAAACTGAGGAGGCACAGGGGCTGAGGAGCAGCGTGGGCAGTCACTGTTGAACAGGTGGCAGAGCCTCAGCATCGTGGTGGATTGTCTCCCGCCTTCAGCCTAGATGGAGAAGCCATTTGGGTCGTGTCCAAATATCCATATGCAGAGTGGACACTGGGGTCTTCAGAAGTTGCTCGGGGGAATTCCCTGGCGGCCCAGCGGTTAGGACTCAGCGCTTTCACTGCCGTGGGCCCGGGTTCGATCCCTGGTCAGAGAACTAAGATCTTGTGGGCTGGCGCAGCCAAAAAAAAAAGAAGAAGAAGTTGCTCGGAATCAAAAGGCAAGCAGGGCTAGGCTGGCTGCCAGCACTCCCACCACTTCTCAGCCCTGCTGTGCAGGCTGTTTCCACCCCAGCCCAGCTGGACTTGCCTGCCAGGCCTTCTCTGATCCTGGTACTCAGGCTCTTGGACGAAGTACCACTTCCCACTGTGAATGGTGAGCAGCGCTTCCTAACCACTCCCTCAGGGTGTAAAATTTGCTGTGAAGTGAAGCGGAACGGAGCTGGTTCCAGCCTCGGATGGAACCAATCTCGGAGCCCGCTGCAGCTCAACAGGGAGTCTGCTCATGTGCGCCGCAGATGGTGATGCCGCCATGGATGTGGCCCGCAGAGCCAGTCATTAGGAAGAGCAAGTCCACCGCAGGGGGTGGGACTGATGCCACCCAGGCATCTCCTCCTGTGCTTGAGCCACTGCAGTTGGCTGCCAGGGAGACCCTGTGTCATTGTATATTAGGGTGATCCTGGGTTTCTGTGAAGTCAGCTATCAGGTGCTCTTACCAGAACTGGCCTAAGCCACTGATTACTATTTAATAGGGGGAGGAGGAGGAGAATCTAGGGAGGAGGAGAATCTAGCCATTCTGTGACACTGAAAATCTGTATTCATTCTCTGATGCCTTTTTCTGAAGTAGCCTCAGATGTGGTCCCCTGCACTTCAGCAGTTAACAGATGACTTTTTTTAATGGAATAAAATGTTTGTCATGTATGACTTTGGGACATATGTGTGATCCTGGAATAGCCACCATATTCCAATTCTGGGAGTTAATCAGGAACAGATTGAGGTATTCCATCGTCATCTGAAGCACTGGCTATGTGCCTGACTCCACGTGGACTGTTATAAAGTGGGATGCATGGGGAACTTACAGAACATGGTAGACCATACTGACTCAGGAACGTTAGTAACAGCAACTAAGTCACTTGGCTCAAACTTAATATTCTGCCTGATCCCCATGCCCAGAAATCCTGGTTTAATTGATCTGAAGTGCACTTGGGCATCTGGGAAATCTTAAAAGCTCCACAGGTGATTCTAATGGACAGCTAAGTTTGAAAACCACCGGATTAATTGATGCATTTGAACCATATGTCTAACTAGTCCTTTCTCTCCCTAACCTTCCGCTTAACTGGGATGAATTTGGTAACGACCAAAACACAATGAAGTAGAGCTGGGAAAGACTAGGACCAGAAGGGAAGGCAGGGGCCGGAACTCTGGAGCAAATGTTTAAGACGTTCCTAGAGCTGACTTGAGTGCACACAATCCAATTCCATGTACCAGCAAATGTGGATTAAATATAAGTGAATGGATGAGGATATTTGGTACAAGGAGGCGAGTGAGTGTTTTTGCTTGATTGTCTTGTTTATTCCAGAAGTAACGTAAGTGGTCTTGAGTCTGTCAACAAGATGAGTGTAGGGAGCCCTTTGCACATAATCTGGCCAGAGCAATGGGCGAGTCCAGCCTCAAGGCCACTGGACTAACCAGCACGTCTTTGGAGACCTTTTTCTCCAAGAGGATAAAACTTTTAAAAACAAGAGCTCATTGGTACTACTGAGATGGTTGGTGTAATGGAAAAATTGAACAGAAAAATCTGATCCCTGGGGTGGGAAATGATCTCAGTCCTTTATTAACTGCCTTGATTAGGTCAAAAACTGGACTCGACAAGTTCACTTGCATTATGTCATTTAATTTCCACTAAAACCCTAGAGGGAAGGAATTATTCTCTCATAAATATGAAGATACCCAGGTTCTGAGGTTCAGTAATTTGCTCAGTTTCCACAGCTAAGTAGAAGAACCGAATCCAAACCCAGGTCCTCTGGCCTCCAAATCCCCTTATGCCATCCACTGTACCTACCAGTCCCCTCACCTAATTGCCCATCTTGCTTGAAGTCAGGAAAATTGAGATGTTGGCTGGAAGCTTGGGGCTTACTAGGGAAGCCTCGCGACTGAATGGAGTGGCCATTATTCTTGTTGCCTTTGCTGCCTTGGCTTGGGGTTTACTGATTGATGGCCTGAGGCTGCTGGGGGCAGATGGCCCAGTGGTGTGAGCTAGACGTTTGTGGCCACATAAAGAAGTCCACCAGAAATCCTTGCAAGCCACTCGTGGCCCACAGGCTTCTTGGCAGGCCGATGCTCAGACAAGATGGCCTCCAAACCAAAAGCTGAGGATCCGAAGTTGGCTTTGGTTTTCATTTCCAGGTGGTTTGATTCCTGAACTGAGCCCAAGTCAGGGTTATGAGGCCACTAGTGCACACGGACATGCAGCAACATGCAACTGGCCTGATGACATTTCTGCTGGGCCACAGTTGGCCGTTACTCGGGCCAAAGAGGGCATGGTTCCTGCACCAGCTGCCCTGGCCTCCACCACCAGCTGCCCTCTTGGTGTTTCTCAGCCTAGGAGGAAAGGGAAGGAGGCAGACAAGTCTACAGGGTCATTCTGTGCACCAGGAACCGTGCAAGGGGTTTTGCTGGTGCTCTTAAATCCTCACATCAGTGCTACAAAGTGGGAATTATGACCCACATCCTATAAAGAAGGAAACTGAAGCCTAGAAAAGCATAGCAGATTACCTACATCATGCCACTGATAGCTGCTCAAGCCAGGATTCAGCCCCAGTTCTGCCTTCCTGTTCACAGCTCATGCTTTCTCTTCAGCCCCAACCTGCCTTCCGGGAGGGAAGAAGTGGGGTGTCTTGGGAGGAAATACAGCTCTTGTTCTTTCTTTCCTGGGAATTCTGAACTGGAGCTCTGGCATGTATGTGGCCCTGCAGACTGGAGCCCCACACTCATGATTCACCTCCCCGCAGACACTCCTTAAAGAAGGGGGCTGGGCTTTTGTACCCTGAATCTGTCCATCACTGGCTGTGGGCCAACACCAGGTGGAGGGGGATAGTTAGTAATTTCCTGGGCGTCTTGGGATGAAGGGACTCCCACTGGCTCAGGGAAGGTTTCCACAGAGGAGCACAGCTGAGCCGTCGGCAGCCAGCATGCACGGGAGCTGGGGACAGGCACCCCTGCTTGTGAGGAGGACCCGGTGGAGCACCCAAGGCGACCACCACAAGGAGAGAAGGTGAGAGTCCTGAGAAGCCTGAGAAGCAGCGAGTCTGTGGGTGAGGAAACGCTCTAGACAGACACAGAGTCACAAGAGACGCGGATGAACACAGGATGGAGTGAGGACAAGCTGAGCTGCCTTGGGCCTGCCTTGATGCCCTGGGCTGGGTGGCTCCGGGCAGTGCTGCTGCATTCAAGGCAGTGGGTGAGACCAAACTGGAAGGCGTCATTCCCCCTTTTGCAGATGACAAAACCGTGGCTCACACAGGCTGTGACTTGCTTAAGGTCCTACAGTAAGTGATGGAGTATCTTGACCCCCATTCTGTGCTCATTCCACTCAGGGGCCCCTGCCCCTACCCTGCAGGAAAAGCCTGTTGGTACCGCCAGGCAAAACTTAGCTCAGGAGGTAAATATTCTTAATTGTGGAAACCATCAGGGTAGACAAAATGAGTAGAGTCTGTACTCCGTTTCTTCCTGTGAGAAGAGCAAGCAGAAAACATCTGTTTCATGGGCTGAGTCCCTGTCTGAAGCTCAGAGGGTGGGCGGCCAAAGGCTCTCATCCAAGCTGATGAGTCTGGAGATCGGAATCTGGGGTGACCAACAATGAGCAAGGAGGAACCCCCCCCAAGGGTGGGTGGGCAGGCAGTGCTGGCAGGGAGGGGGCAGCCTGGAACGGCTGAGGAAGGGCCAGTCCTGTGGGGAGCAGCCTCGGATCCCAGGGTGGGGCCAACAGCCATCCAGAACGGTTGACCTCACTCCAGATCTTCATTGCGTCTGCCCACGTGAGGGAGCGGATGCAGGGGTAACAAGGCCCTGCGGGGGTGGGGAGCCAGGCCTGCTGGAGTCACGCGCCCGGAACCCAACAGTCATGACTCACCTCCATGCGCCTCAAGCCCTGAACTTGAATTCCAGTTCTTGTCTGGCTTCTGGAAGAGCAGGCCCGTGCCAGACACCCAGTGATGCCTGAGATGCCCCGATATCAGCAGCAATAATAACACTTACCACTTACCGAGGACTAGTTATGTGCCAGGCCCTGTTGTAAGAGCCTTACCACAGAAGGGGCCCAGCTCAAGACCACATGAGAGGCTGGCAGAGCCGTGATTCCGACCCTACTCCACCACATTGCTTCCCAAAGGCCTTGATGCAAACCAGCCCTGAACCTCCTGGGTTTTCCAAGACAGCCCTGATTTCTGGCTCTCAGACTACCCTAGAACCTGCCAAGCCCACACTTCCTGATCTGAGGACACCTGGGTGAGCACCTCCCTGGTGCCCAGGGAGAGGTCAGGGCTTTCTCTCTGAGCCTGGGACTGACCACTCCCAGGGAGCCCTCACCTTTGAGGCCCATCAGTGAGACCTAGAAGTCAGGGGGTCAACTTTGCTCTACTCCACATACTGCGAGGAAAATTCCATGGAAGGGGAGACCTGGCCTGGGCCTGTGGGCACAGTGAGAGCTGCCTGGCCTCACAGCGGCTGGGCCAGTGTCTTCCCCAGAACATCCTTTCCTCTGCCCACAGAAGAACCTCATCTGTGATTACTTAGGGGTGGTTCGCCCCAGCCCCCTCTAAAGTTGGACTCACCTGCCACACCTGCTGCAGCTGCACCCTCATGGGCTGCCTCAGGACCAGGAGAAGAACCGGGCCTGGGCAGGGATCCCCTTCCTCAGACACTGTGAGGTGAGGGCCGAGTGTCCAGAGGGTATAGTGGACACTGTGGGGTCAACTAGGGAGGCGGGGCCACCCAAAAGGTGCTATTATTCGCTGAACCTGGAATGTCATTCATCAGGGAAAAGGCAGCTCCCTTCCAATAGAAACAGGGACAGGGTGGGCCAGTGGGGCTTTGCGAGGTGGGTTCCCCAGGGGGCTCGCTGTCAGTGGGCAGGACACAAGGTAGCCACCACGTGGAAATAGGCTGAAAAGCCGGATGTCACCAAGTATCTCCATGATTAGTTGTCTGTTAACCTGTTAGTTATCAGATAACATGTTAGCTTTCTAGTAATATCTTAATTGATTTTTATTATGGCCTGAATGTTTGTAGCCCCCTAAAATTCATATGTTGAAATCGTACTTCCAAATGATACTAGCAGGTGGGGCTTTGGAGGTGTAACTAGGTGAGCTCATGAGGGTGCAGCCCTTGTGGGTGGGATTAGTGGCCTCATGAGAGTCACAACAGAGCTTGCTTCCCCTCTGCGTTCTGCCACGTGAGGACAGAAGAAGTCAGCAGTCCGCGACCCGGAAGAGGGTTCTCACCAGAACTCGACCAAACTGGCACCCTGATCTCAGACTTAGCCTCCAGAGCTGTGAGAAATAAATTTCTGTTGTTCATCAGCCATGCAGTCTATGGTACTTTGTTAGAGCGGCCAGAACTAAGACAACTACTAACATCTTAGGAGTCAGTTCCCCTCCTAGTGAGTGCAGTAGACCTCAGTTACAAGTTACCTCATGATTACCTGGAACCCCTTAATTGTGCACTAACACCTTAGTGGTCTGCCAGTATCTTGATTGTCTACCAATCATCTTGAGCAATAATTTTTCAAAAATTATCAGCTGTTAATGTAACTATAACAGATAAACCCCTAAGCCACAGTGGCCTCACTCACTCAGCAAACTTTATTTCTCATTCCCTAAGTCTAATCCTCTGGAGAAGGGAGCAGGGAGGGATCCTGTTCCATCCCATTCCAGCTTGATGGAGGGACCCAGGCTGAAGGAACCTCCACCACCTTCACCTCTTGGCTCTCAAGTTACCCTGGACGTTGATATCCAGCCCTCAGATATGGGCAGAGAGAGGTGGAATTTCATAAGGTGGTTTTCATGGGCCGGGTCTTGAAATGGCCATACATCACTTCTGCCCACTTTCTCTTGGCCTCAGGGAGCTGGGAAATGTGGTCCCGGCTGGGCAGCTCCTTCCCAAGAACAACTCTGCCTAAGGGAAGGGGAACCCAAATCTTCGGTGGGCAGCCACCTGCCTCCACCACCTGAACAGTCTTTGCTTTTAAATTCTTGGCTGTCTGTGTAAATCTGTTATCTTCTAAATATCTCAGTTGTCTGCTGACACCTGGATATATAGGCACCTCCTGAGTGACGACTGTTTACCTTCTAAGTGTGTGAATGCTGCCAACAGTGGCTCTGAAATAACTCATTCATCGCCTGCTGGCTGATGCCGGCCCTGCGCTCTGTCCTGGGCTCCAGGCCTCACTCCAGAAATGTATGAAATCACAGATCTGCTTTGTGCCACTTTATAAATGACTGATTTTTACTCCAAAGGTCCGTTTATTGGTCTCTAGTTCTCCCCACTTTCTTCCTCCATGAGATTCACACATTGATTAATGCAGACAGTTTGGAGTGTTTTGCTGGTTTGGAAGATGTGAGGCATTTTAAAAGGTAGAGAAAGGCAGGTTTCCCACATGCCCTGCTGGAAACCTGGGAAATTCTTCAGATTCCTGTTTCTGAAGGGTCAGAGCTGTTCATTAACGGTAGAAATGTGACACAGCCCTAAATGCTTCACCTTGTTTTGGTCCTGGAGACTTAACACCCCCACCCCACCCCATCCCACCTCACACACACACACACACACACACCACACAAACCACACACGACACACACGACACACATGCCACACACACACACCACACACACACCACACACGACACACACACACCACACACGACACACACACACCACACACAAACGTGTGGGCCACACACACACACACCACACACACCACACACACACACCACACACGACACACACACGACACACACGACACACACACACCACACACACACACCACACACACACCACACACGACACACACCACACACACACACACCACACACAAACATGTGGGCCACACACACACACACCACACAGACCACATGCCACACACACACACCACACACACACACCACACACGACACACATGCCACACACACACACCACACACACACCACACACACACCACACACGACACACACGACACACATGCCACACACACACACCACACACACACCACACACACACACCACACACACACCACACACGACACACATGCCACACACACACACCACACACGACACACACACACCACACACACACACACCACACACAAACGTGTGGGCCACACACACACACACCACACACACTCCTCAGACCACATACACACACATCATACACACAGCCCATACACAACACACGCATACCGCATACACACACACCCCACATATACACACCCACACCTCAGCACGCACACACACACACACACCCACACACAGAGATACCACACACACATACACAATACCACACATACTGCACACACACCCCGCGCCATACATGCCAGCATACAACACATGCACAAGCGCACAGCCAGAAACCTGCTTTGGGGGAGGGAACTGGTAATTCAGTTTTGCCTGACAGAGGATGAGCTTCACACCAAGTGACTAGGAGTGTCGTGGGGAGGGCAGTTTAGTCTCGAGGATTAATCCAAGCCACAGCTGCCAGTCAGGGAAGGGCCTGAGGCTGGGGCCAAGGCAGACAGTTACACAGGGAGGCCCCCATCCTCACCTGGGCTCAGGTGACACCATCACCGGAGGCATCAAACTGCAGGGAACCCTCTTGTGACAGCACCCACCTATGGTGGGAGTCGTCCGTATTGTTGATGGAAGCACAGTAATAAGTCGGGACTCTACTGTGTATTAAGCTTAACTTTGTGCAGAGATTGAGCTCGGCAAATGGCAGGTGAGATGGGGGACCCTGGAACTCGGCTTGGCTGGAGTCCCCGCTCTCCCAGGTACTGGTCCTGAGAGCTCAGCGGGCCGCTTAACCCCCCGAGCCTCTGTCTCCTCACCTGGGGAAGTGGGGATGACAGTTTTAACCTTGGCGTTGTTGCGAGGGTTCGATGAGTTCATGTATGTAGAAAGGCTGATGACTCGGCCAGTGTTCTTATGATTAAATGCTTTATCCCATTTAATCCTCACCAGATGTGCTGTGAGGAGGTTAACAAGCAGGGCCCCACTTTACGGATGGGCAGACTGAGGCTTGGAGCTGTCGGGGAACCTGCCTGAGGTCGCCAGCTGGTGAGTGTCTGGAGGTGGGTGCTGTTGGTTTCCGTTTCATGGTCTGGGTGCTGATGGCAGAGTTTATGAGGATTTGTTGACCTGTACGCTTAATGTGTATGAGTTTTCAGAATCTCTATTTCCTCAAATGTTCACTTTTTTTAAGAAGTCTATATAAGCTACAAGGATATATATTGTACAACACAGGGAATACAGCCAATGTTTTATAATAACTATACATGGAATATGACCTTTAAAAATTGTGAATCACTGTATTGTACACCTATAACTTATAGAATATTGTACATCAATTATGCTTTAAGAAAAAAAAAATCTATAACACCAAGTGCTAAAAGCAAAAAAAGCCAGTCATGACCTACCCAGCAGGACCCTGGGCCAGCCTCCCACAGCTCAGAGGCTCCACCGCCCCACAGGAACGGTGCCCACCAGGATGCGCGAGGTCATCAGCTCTGGTACACAGTAAGTGCTTAGCACAGGATAGTTCCTTTCTCTTCCCCTTTTCCGCGCTTTCGTGGCCTGAGACAGGGCCCTGCGGAAGGGAGCAGAGAAGGAGAGGAGGGTTCAGAGACCTGACCTTGGTTTCCCCATTTCCCCTCCCAGAGCCCTCTCTTTCCCTGCGGCCACAAATGACTGCCTGGTGGTCACAGGTGGGGCAGGTGAGCTGAGGCACAGCCCCAGGGCCAGGGCAGGGGTCAGAGGTCTGGGCGGGGGCCTGCCTAGGGTAACGACAAACAGGAGCCTCCCAGAGGGTGGACTTGGAGGTCAGGGAGAGGTGGGGGCAGGGGGCGGAGGGGTCTTCGCTTCCCAGATCCCATCTCGCTTTTATCCAGGTGCTGATCTTTCAGTGGAAGAGCTAGGAATGTGAGTTGGAGGCCTCTCCCCACTCACTCTACCTGGGCCCCTCCTCCCCGCAGGAGGTCCGGGACAGATTCTGGGTGAGGACCGAACACCGGGTCACCCGCAGGGTTGAGCTCCCCCGCATCTGTTACTGCAGCCCCACAAGCTGCCATAAACCTCTGATCAGCCGTGCTTTGCTCTGTGCTGTGCTAAGTGTACCTGGAAATGAATAAGACACCCGTCTCCACATGATGCGTCCACTCCCTCCCACCGCTGCCTCTCCACACTCCTCCGAGGTCACTCTGCTCCAGAAACACTGGCTTCTTTGCTGTTCCCCGGGCACACCAGGCACACTCCTGCCTCAACATCTCAGACTTAGAGTCCCTCTACCAAGAAAGCCCCTCACCAGGTCACTCCTTCTCTCACCCCCTGCTGGTCTCTGTGCTCGTGAGGTCTCCCTGACCATCCTATACCAAATACCACCCCATCCCCAGCATCCCCTACCCCCTAGCAAATAATGACACAGTTTGCATATTTATCTTATCATTTGTCTCTCCTTCCAGAAGGTCAGCATCGAGAGGGCAGGGACTCATGCAGCCTTATTTTATTTATTTACAGCAATTTTAGTCTCTGTTGTGTCTCAGACCCAGAACACCATCAGGCACACAGTAGGTGCTCAGTAAATATTTGCATGAATGATTCTAGTCCTAAGTGGGCTCAGTGACCTTGAGCAAGTTAAGTTGTTAAACCCAGCAGAGGTTTTTATTTCCTTAATTACAAATTGAGGGCATTCCCTGGCTGTCCAGTGGTTAGGGCTCTGCGCTTCCACTGCAGGAGGCACGGATTCGATCCCTGATCAGGGAACTAAGATCCCACATGCCATACGGCGAGGCCAAAAAAAAAAAAAGTATAACAAAATTGACACAGTGATGCCAGCTGCTGGGTGAGATGGGCGTCCTGGAAGGGAAATCTGCTGCAAATAGTCTGGGGATATTTTGTAAACTAGAAACTGTTGAGCAGGCCTAAGTAACAGTCTGGGGGTTTCTCTGCCGGGGAACAAAAGGACAGCAACAGGATGGTTTCCTGCTCTTTCAGTTAAGCCTTCAGTTCTGGCCTCTCTTGCCTGGGCTGCCACAGAGTCATTGTTAAACATCAGTCATGGGGCATTATTGGAGCACATCAGCCTCTTGCAAATATTGTTTGTGTGTGTTTTAAAGTCTTGGTTGTCAAGAGTTGGGCTGACCCTAAGGACTGGAAGCCCTCAGGGGAGAGAGCTTCAAGTAAAGGCCACAGGGAGACAGTGAGAAGGCAGTGAGTGAGTTGCTGCTGGCGGAAGCGCTGTGGGTTTATTTTTAAGTCTGGAAAGGAGAGGTGAGAGAGCAAAATGTGATTCAGTAATCGGGGCCCAGCAGTCCCTGGCCTGTTGCTGGATATTTCCCCTGAGGAAGG